>NC_139581.1:8492648-9105148 GCF_946808225.1 Silurus aristotelis | reverse complement strand
TAAATTGCTAAACATATGGCTCTCTGTCCAAGACTGGTTTTAATCTGGTCCAACAAAAAAATTTAACTTCTTCTTCTTTCGGCTGCTGCCATTAGGGGTCGCCACAGTGGCTCATCCGTCTCCATACTACTCTATCCTTTACATCCGTCTCTTTCACACCAACTACCTGCATGTCTTCCCTCACCACATCCATAAACCTCCTCCTTGGCCTTCCTCTTTTCCTCCATTCTGGTGGCTCCATCATCAGCATTCTCCTACAGATATACCCCATGTCCCCCCTCTACACATGTCCAAACCATCTCTATCGGGCCTCTCTCACTTCGTCCCCAAAACGTCATACAGTACATGCACTGTCTTACTCCTACTGACTTTCATTCCCCTTCTCTCCGTTACACTCCTAATACATATATCATTTTAGACCTCACACCCACAACACTTTTGTACACTCACACACAATTAATGACATAATCCAATTTACATCTACAGTAAAACCCAGTTGTACGAGCAACCTTTAGTACGAGCAAACGGAGATTCGAGCGACCTTGCTCGCTAAATTTTACCCTGTTTCACGAGCAAACCCACGCTGCCGGTTCCCCGTTTTCGGCCGAGGGAAGCATCAGTCGCTTAGTTGATGACATATCACTCGGTCGCTCTCGTTGTTCAGTGCAGCAAAAACTTAACTTTTTTTAGTTTTATATTTTTATTTTACTAGAAATCTTGAAAAATGTCTCCCAAGAAATACAAATACTTTTTAAGTGCAGAAATACACTTTTACATTCATTCTTATGGGGAAAATCAAAATGCTCATACAACGGGGTTTTACTGTATTTAAATTCCAGGATGTAACTTTGCAAGATGTGAAAATCGTCCAGGGCTGAGAAAACCTTGTCTGTACACCATTTTAAACCATAACTTCCTTTCGGCTTCTCCCATTAGGGGTCGCCACAGCGGACGATCTGCATGTTTGATTTGGCACATGTTTTTACGCTGGATGCCCTTCCTAACGCAACCCTCCCTATTTATCCGGGCTTGGGACCAGCACTAAAGCTTGTGCAACCCTAATGGCTGGGGTTGGTTCCCTGACCGGGGATCAAACCCGGGCCGCAGCGGTGAGAGCGCCGCATCCTAACCACTAGACCACCAGGGAACTAAAACCATAACATAGAATTATAATTAGTTTCTTCCTCCTTTTTTTACTATGATTATTGTTCTTGAATTAAAAAAACACTTTTCAGAGAAATGCTAATAAAGAGCAGATGCTGATGTGTTATTGAGTTCCCTCCTTTACACCCCTTTAACAGAGTTTCACTTGGAAACATCCGAAGTTCCCCATGTCCAAAATATTGAAGTGTTTTCCTGCTCTCACACGACAATGCCAAAAAAACATATTAAAATGAGCTGATTAGGTATGACAAGTGTTAGAAATCAAAAACATTCAGAGCAGATAGTTAGTCACTTTGTAATTCTGTTCTGAACCAGCAGAGGGTAGTCTAGAACAACCAGTTTGGGAGTGCAGAATACAGTATATACATATATTTAAAATTGATTAAATTACATTTTCCAGTCCCGCTACCACAAAAATATGAAATGTATAAGTAGTAAAATGTATAAGTAGTTTTATTTTCAATGCACTGACTGGTTCTTCCCTGCTACTCTGCTTTTTAGTTTCACTTGCTTCTCTTTTAAATATGAATGAAAAAAAAGGAAAATAAACATGCATCTTTTGTTTTAATTGTTTGACTTTTTATGCAAATGATGAACATGGACAAGAACAATGAACTTTTCAGAACATAGAACATGAACTAAAACTATATATATATATATATATATATATATATATATATATATATATATATATATATATATATATAAATATTTTAAAAAACCAGGCCAAGGTTTTGTTGTGTTGTTTGTTCCTTTCTTCAATAATGAAATAATATCTGTAGCATAATATCTGATTCTACGTTCTGCATGAACCACGCATATATATATATATATATATATATATATATATATATATATATATATATATATATATATATATATATATATATATATACAGTGAGGAAAATAAGTATTTGAAAACCCTGCTATTTTGCAAGTTCTCCCACTTAGAAATCATGAAGGGGTCTGAAATTGTCATCGTAGGTGCATGTCCACTGTGAGAGACATAATCTAAAAAAAAAAAACTACACGGGAGGAGCTGGTCAATGACCTGAACAGAGCTGGGACCACCGTTTCCGAGGTTACTGTTGCTAATACACTAAGACGTCATGGTTTGAAATCATGCATGACACGGAAGGTTCCCCTGCTTAAACCAGCACATGTCCAGGCACGTCTTAAGTTTGCCAATGACCATTTGGATGTTCCAGAGGAGTCATGGGAGAAAGTCATGTGGTCAGATGAGACCAAAATAGAACTTTTGGGTCATAATTCCACTAAACGTGTTTGGAGGAAGAAGAATGATGAGTACCATCCCAAGAACACCATCCCTACTGTGAAGCATGGGGGTGGTAGCATCATGCTTTGGGGGTGTTTTTCTGCACATGGGACAGGGCGACTGCACTGTATTAAGGAGAGGATGACCGGGGCCATGTATTGCGAGATTTTGGGGAACAACCTCCTTCCCTCAGTTAGAGCATTAAAGATGGGTCGAGGCTGGGTCTTCCAACATGACAGTGACCCGAAGCACACAGCCAGGATAACCAAGGTGTGGCTCTGTAAGAAGCATATCAAGGTACTGGCATGGCTTAGCCAGTCTCCAGACCTAAACCCAATAGAGAATATTTGGAGGGAGCTCAAACTCCGTGTTTCTCAGCGACAGGCCAGAAACCTGACTGATCTAGAGAAGATCTGTGTGGAGGAGTGGGCCAAAATCCCTCCTGCAGTTTGTGCAAACCTGGTGGAAAAACTACAGGAAACGTTTGACCTCTGTAATTGCAAACAAAGGCTACTGTACAAAATATTAACATTGACTTTCTCAGGTGTTCAAATACTTATTTGCAGCTGTATCATACAAATAAATAGTTAAAAAATCATACATTGTGATTTCTGTGATTTTTTTTTTTAGATTATGTCTCTCACAGTGGACATGCACCTACGATGACAATTTCAGACCCCTCCATGATTTCTAAGTGGGAGAACTTGCAAAATAGCAGGGTGTTCAAATACTTATTTTCCTCACTGTATATATATATATATATATATATATATATATATATATATATATATATATATATATATATATATATATATATATATATATATATATATATATATATATATATATGTATATATATATATATATATATGTATATATATATATATATATATATATATATATATATATATATATATATATATATATATATTTTTTTTTTTTTTAAGACCATTTTCAGGGAGTCCAGAGAGTGGGATTCATGTGTACCTGAGGACTGAAGCCCATGTTATGTGGACTGGGCAGGGATGAAGTAGTTGAGCTCAGCGATGAGGACGAGGTGATGACAGAGTAGGGTGATGTAATACCGCTTATGACAGAAGGGTGGAGGTGTGTTACCATGGAGCCGATAGGTGCATGGGAGGGTGGCCTTAGGTGACTGTGGTCAACCTGTACCGAAGAACCTGAAATCAGAAAATTTGGAGAGAGAGAAAGAAAAAAAGACAGAGAGAGAGAGAGAGAGAGAGAGAGAGAGAGAGAGAGAGAGAGAGAGAGAGAGAGAGAGAGAGAGAGAGAGAGAGAGAGAGAGATGGGGTAATCAGTGGGATACCGAACTAAAATACATATATTAAAAAAAAAGGGATTACCATTAAAGTTCTTTAATGAAACATTAAAAAGTGAGTGATTTATGGTGTAATATCAGCATATCAGACACTGTCCAATCAGAGTACATTATGAATAATTGTTTAGACTGTATTAGACAGTGATTATTCCCATCCTTACATTCACTTTTAAGGCAACTACCAAATGCACTTACTCAAAGAACTTACAAGATACGTTTTGTTGTGATGTCTACATGAAAAATATATTGTCTGCTAGAACAAGCTGCATCTAAAGACAGAATCAAGGAACAGGAATTGTCTCCCAAACAAAAGTAAGATCCATTTAAAAGCGTATTCATGTGTGGTGTCTGTATTTTGACATCCAGATTGCATCTAACACATGGGATCTCAAAAATGACATGCTTTTTCATGCATACAGCAGCTAAGTGTTGGCATGCAGTACATTTCTAATTTAATTGACGATCCTGTCCTGCCAGACATCTGATAATGAATGGCAGAGTCTCTAAATGTTGGAAGGCATGGATAAGTGTGTCGTCTGGAAGTCATTCGCATACGCAGCTAATAATAGCACATAAAACAATCCTGCTCTCAGACGAGTACAATTGTCTTTAACTGGATCCAATAAGAACGGGTTGATAGTGTTCACACAGTGCATCCAATCAGAAGACACAGAGAGGTCAACGAGGGTCAGCAGTCGAACGTCACATCCAGCAAATTAGAACAAAAGTGCCAATTTCAACCAACCTTCGTACTGCATCGTACTGTTGCATTCTGGTGGGCGCTACAGAGCTCCGTCCACCAGAACAGCCAGGCACAAAAACCAGGCAGGCTTTACTCAGCATGAACAATTAAAATATTCATAACTACACATTGTCCATCATAACTGTCACATTTGTACATAGAATCCAAATGGTCCATTTGTAAACTGAACACTTGTAAATAACATCTGTACATTTATTTAACAACATTTTTACTCTGTATATGTTGCATTATTGAACTGTCTGGTTTACTATTCTGTTACATTATGTCTGTACTTCTGCACTGGAAGCTTCTGATGCCAAGTCAAATTCCTTGTGTGTGTGAGCAGACTTGGTAATAAAGCTGATTCTGATTTGCATAATATGTTTAGTTGTGTGTGTATCATCACCAGCATTACCGTCCAATACATAAAAAAAAAACCTGAAAACCTAAATTATAACCTCCTTTTAAACATGTTCAGTATCTTGGATTGAACCCGAGAGTGATCGTTTTAAGTTTTTAGAGTTTTAATTCTGAGGAGTGTCAGGAATCTTCAATAAAGCTGTTGATTATACACTGAAAAATTATATCAATAAAGATAATCATGCATATACTGTAGTCACATGTATTTAATATTTCTTAATTTAAGATAATATCAATGCAAATATAAGATATATGCAAATATAAGCATGCCTATTTTCAAATTTTTTTGTCTTGTTGGCAAATCATTTAGCTGTTTTTTCTAGAAAGAAATGGTTTAAATAAATGCAATGATCTGCCTAAAGAGAAATTGCATTGAAAGTGAAAATAAGTAAAACTTCTAGAAATAGGCTTAAAAAATCTTTTATTATTAACTCATATTAGATATTACATATATTAAATACATTTTGTTGTGTATAAAAAAAAGATAATTTCATCCTGCATTGAGAATGTCTTTAATCGATCCCTAAACTCACCACCAGAGGTCTCTGTGTCCAAAAAACTAACCACTATAGCAGTGATGCCTAAACTAGGGCCATGGTGACCTTTGATTTGGCCTGTCATTCCTTACATGAGAAGTGAAAAAAGGGAATTTCTTTTTGCCATTTACACAAATTTTCATTTCTAATTAAACATTTAACCACCTTATTTGTTTTATTTTAATCTATATAAAATGTAAATTGAAATTTAATGTAGAGAATATAAACATCTGGATCTGCGTAAGGTGCAAGTACAGCATGCGTTGCGACACTCAACAAAAAGCTAATTGTGGAGCGATGGAAGCAGTGACACATATACAAAAGGAAATTGTCTGCTGTTTTGAAAGAATACAATATTTGTCATCATTATGAAACAACTTTCTGCTGCTTTCCCAACGTCATTTACTTTCAATCTACATTGGTTTTTGGCCCACGGCCCTCAGTTTTGAACAAGTTAGATTTTTGGCTTTGTTATAGGACAATGTTTGGGCATCTTTACTCTATAGTAACTTATTTGACTCATCTGTTTGTAATTATCACAGGCCCTATTTGCTTTAGTTGTCAGTTTATTGGACTTTGTATTTTGATTACAACCCGGTAATTTAGTTAGATCATTTTGTCAGGGATTTTAGTCTGGTTGCTCAACCTGAATTTTGGATTGCGTGTCAATAAACCATCTGCACTTGGACCCTCTCTTACATGCTGAATTATCATTGTTCCATACAGTGACTTTGACAAGAAAATACACAATAGTGTTCATCTGGTGTTCTGTAACGTTTACTATATAATATTTACGTTTACTATTTAATAAAAATGTTAACAGCAAACCACTTTGTAGCAGATCCGAATTGAACTTATTCAAATCATTGAACCAGCAAAACATCTTCTCACTAAATTACTACATTAGAGGTGCCATGTTTTAACCAAAATATCCATTTAAAATAGCTTTCCAATTCAGTGACCATTAATGACTGGATTATATTATTAATATTAATCAGATTGAAGAATAAATGCTTTTGTAATGACAGGATTGATGCTCACCAATTCTTTATGTTTGTATTACTTCATTAGTTTATTTATTTCTAAATATATACTTATATCTTAGCATACTTTATATACTTTATCATTTGATCGTAGACTTCGTTTGCACACCACACCTTCAGTTTGGTGGTTACTTTATGATCAAATGGGAAACTAACACCAAGGAGGTTGACTTGATGCATATAAATACAGTAATCCTCTGTTTATCGATAAAGAAACAAACGCGATAAACCAATGCCACCCCAAAAATGCTATTTTTCTGTATACAGTACTGTACTGTATTAATATTTTACTTCATTTTATTATTAACAATTATATTTTTTAATAATAAATTTCATTATTTTAACATAAAACTCCATAAAAACAATTCCCTGTAGGTTTTTTGTTCTATCGTACTATTTCAGCTAAACCAATTAGTTATGTGGCAAATGCAATTCCGTGATAAACCGTGAGATTCGAACCGCAGTAAAGCGGGGGATTACTGTAATATCAAACATTATTAAAACTAATGCTTTTTTTTAATCATAAGAAGGGCAACAATAACAAAACTTGGGCTGAGCTGTGGATCTTCATGTCTTTGTTTACATATTAAAAATTTGACACGTATGGTTTATCTAAAATGTTTATAATAAGATACTTATCCAACAATGAAAGGAAAATTATTATTACTGTACTAATCCAATTGGCTTTTGCAATATTAATATTAGTGTTTAATATTAATAATAGTAGTGCAGACCAGAAGTTACCCTGGATTTATTTTTTTTTAACATGCATTTAACCTAACATCATATAAAAGTTTACAGTATTTTACAGCACACAGTGATCAATTGAAGCATTTGGTCTCTGATACTACTTATTGATATTTGAGCAAATGTCCTCCAAAACATTTCAAGTGCCCCATAAATACAGATGTGCTGTGAAATCCATGCATGAAGAGCCCTTAGACAAACAGTTTAAAGTCATAAATTTGTGAAGTGCAATAAAAGTGCCAACCCTTGACCCTGACTGAGAGGCAGAATCACCTGCGAGCTTCAGCACGGCGACTACACGTGACACAAGTACACAAATGAGCCAAGTGTGCTGGATTTATGGCCGTCTGGTCCAAAGTGCGCTTCAACTTTCCAGACAGCAAATAAACTTGCACATACCGTTAAGACAAAGCAATGAGAAAAACTCAGTGTAGTCCATTATTTAATGAACAAATATAAACACATGAAACACTTACTCAGATGAAGGTATTCTGTATGATCCATCTGGTAGCCAGTGTGGAATTGGAGTCCACTTTAAGTCTCTAGCGTGTGTGTGTGTGTGTGTGTGTGTGTGTGTGTGTGTCCGTCCCTCCTGCTGAGGACTCGCTGCGCTCTCTCTCTCTCTCTCTCTCTCTCTCTCTCTCTCTCTCTCTCTCTCTCTCTCTATCTCACTCACTCACTCACTCACACACACACACACACACACACACACACACACACACACACACACAGAAGGAGGGGGAGACTCTGGGGAGGTCTTTGACAGACGCTCACTCACTCACACACACACACACACACACACACACACACACACACACACACACACACACACACACACACACACAGTGGATTAATGATTAACAAAACAACTACTGTTCAACTAATATTCACTCACACACTGATTTGCATATAAATGAATACATAGTGAGTAGTAATGAGCATAAACAAACAAACAAACAAACAAACAAATAAACAAATAAATACATAAATAAATAAATACATAAATAAATAAATATGCAGATGGCAATTTAAAAATAAATTATGAATTTAAGGAATTGGTAAGTGATATATTTTTTACCATTTAATTTTAATTTTAATAAAATTGTATTGATAAAAGAATTAATAACATGATGAAAAGATAAAAATAAATAAATGAATAAAAAATGAATAAAACATTGGGCACTGACTAATGAATACATTCTAAATGAAAGAAAGAAAGAAAGAAAGAAAGAAAGAAAGAAAGAAAGAAAGAAAGAAAGAATTGAAAAATAAAATTTACATTTTACATTAAATGTACACTTAATGTAAGAATATGTTTATGAGGCTAAAATACATCTGTATATCAAAATACAGTTGTATAGGTATGTGGTGTATATCAGCAAACAAACAAACAAATAAGTAAACAATTGTACAGACAAATAAGACTAAATTGAGGAATACATGATAATAAGACAATGTTCAATAAATAATGCTATTAAAATGAATGTACATCATGTTTAAGTAAATGAAGCCTGTAATAATAAACTGGTCCTGGAGGATGTTAAACATCTGTTACACATCTGGTCAGATCATATTGCTATGTGACAAACTACTTAAATGAGATTAGTTGAGATGCTGCATGTGCACAATTTTACTCCACATACACGATTACTTTTCAAAAGTGCTTGTTTTGGATTTACTTTTTTGTTTTTGTCTAATAAAAGAGAAAACACAGTGTTGCCAACTTGAAGCAATCTGAGAAGAAAGAAATTCCCAGAATTCCAGCCGTTCCGTCCCTGTGAGGCTGATGAAAGGTGCGAAGATCCCCCTGAGATCCCCCTCCAGCCTGTGGGGTCATATAAGGGTGAGCTCCTGTTACTGAGTAAGGTTATTCAGAAGTCAGCAGCACTTGCAGTCTTCTACTCCTGTTTAAGGGAGAGTGTGTTGGATCAGGACACTGCAGCACCACTGGATGGGAACAACAGTCCGCTTAAAAAAAAAAGGCCCACAAAAGAGAATGAAGGGACACTAACTAAGACGAATGGCTCCCTTTTTCAAGGCATTGCAGCCTAATCAGGCTCTTTTCATTCGCTTCTTGTTAGATAATGTATATTTGTGGAGTAAAGGGGACTGAAGGACAATTTATCATGCAGCTTTTTATCTTTATAATGGAACCACATGGCCTCGGGCTTTAGCACTGTCTTGGGCCACACACTACTTTACTAAATGAAGACCGTGACAATTAGGCAAGCAAATTGTCTTGAAGTACGCAAATGATCAGATTACTACTTACTGAGGTTAAGCTGTAGCAATAATTGCACTTATAAAACGAGATGATATAAGTGCAATAATTGCACTTATATCATCTTGTTTTATTTTTGAGGTTATATTATCCGTTTCCATTTACAACATTTGCCAGATGCTCTTAACTAGACAGACATCAAGGTCCTCATCGTAATACAAATATGTCAGGGTCCGAGAATGCGAAGTTAAATCCTTGCTAGGGAAGAACCGATAGAATCAAAAAACAGTACACGTTTTTTTCATTAGTACTTTTCTTCACTTTAGTAGAAAAGTCTGACTTAAATCTTTTCTAGAAATAGCTGAGCAGGTAAAAGAGTCCCATTTTTTCTTCTGGTTTGGTACGAGTTTCCGAAAGCCTGGAATGTATGCAAATAACAATATATTTCTAGTTTATAAACACAGACTGATAACAAACAAATAAGCAAGCATATTATTTTCATTATTTTTGTTGCTCTAATGCAGGAAGGAATCTACTTTCACTGTTGATTTACTACATTTGGTGTAAGGGGGGTATTTACTAAATATGAGGCAAGTTACATTATTAGATTTTGTTCTAGCAGCCGAAAGCACATCAACAGATCAAAACTGATACATTATTCTCATTTGATATGAAAGTTTATATAATAAGAATATATAAAAATAATTTAACATTGAAGTCTGTTTGGGTTTCCTCTGTATACTGGTAACTCTAAATTGCCCCTATGAATAAGTGAGTGAATATGTGTGTATGATACCCCGCAGGAACTGGCATCCCATCCTGGCAGTATTCCCACCACACAGCCAGTAATCCCAGAACAGGCTCTGGATCCACTATGAGTGCAAGAATAAAGTGCTTACTAATGAATGAACGAATGAACAAACAAATGAATGAATGAATGAATGAATGAATGAATGAATGAATGAATAAACGAATGAATAAATAACAATGCCTTATTTGTACAGCACATTTCATCTTAATGTTCTACAACAAAAGCTTGTAAGTTTAAATTCCAGGTCTGGCAATTTACAAAATGACCGTACCACCTGACTGCCCAATTCAACTTTTGGATTTAATTGGATTTTCTGCCCCACTTAAGCAGCTTTGCATGAAACCATCTGCCAAATACATATGTGTAGAAATAAAGGGTATAACCAAGCAAATGTATTAAATAAACAAAAAACTATGCTTTATATTGCAATGTTACTGGAAAGAGATTTGATGATTTAAACTGTTTACTAGAAGCTTCCATGATATTCAGATTTTCAGAGCATAGCTTATAAACCACTATAAACCACTACCATACACAAGGACTGAACACTGGAGATTGAAAAAAAAGAAATTCTGGTATGCTTTTGTTTACAGTAGTAGCTGGTGTGTGTGTGTGTGTGTGTGTGTGTGTGTGTGTGTGTGTGTGTGTGTGTGTGTGTGTGTCTGTGTGTGTGTGTGTGTGTGTGTGTGTCTGCACAGTGTCAGAGAGGCTGACTCTCTATCCATCCCTCAACAGTTAAAAGCTTTGAAGGCCTCCGTTTAACCCAACACAGATCTAACAGACAAATCAGGCAGGAGAAATGACCATCAGCTGCCATCCTTCACCCTCAGGATAATAGCCCTGACACAGCACACACACTCACACACACACGCACACACACACACACGCACACACACACACACACACACACACACACACACACACACACACACACACACACACACACACACACAAAGAATGAAGGGCAAATGTTCGAATGAGAAAGTGGCCTAATACACAACGGTAGTGATGACAGAGCTATAAATCAGCCCGCTGACATTCAATTGCTCGGAATTTCACTTTCTGCTTTATTTTGCCAAAAATGATGACGTCAAATTTAATCCGGCTGTTTTATTATAGAGCTTGACTTCACCATAAAAACACTGGAAAAATCAATCGAGAACAATTTTAGACAAAGTAAAAATACATATTCAGATCTGACTGTGATTTGATGCATCTCTCAGTCTCAGACTGGGGAAATATTTTTTTATTTAACTTTAACAAAAGCTGTTTCTCAATGTTTTTGGATTGTATGCCAGATCTTTTTGGACTGTAAATGAGGCCAGCGGTGCTAAAAAGTCGCTCACAGGCAGCAGATGTGGGTAGGGGAGTGTTCAGGAGAATAAATAATCCACGGCAGATAAAGCAGATGTACAAAATGTAATTGGTAACAGTTATTGTCAATTAAATTTTAGTGGAGTAAAAAGTACATATATTGAATTATAAATGTAATTGAGTAGAGAGTAAAAGTTGCTTATATCTTTGATACTCAGTAGAACTAGAAAGTAGCCAAAAAACTATTTAAGTCCAGTAATTAAGTATTTCTTCTATCTCTTTACAATCTCCTCCTCCCCTGCTGCACTATACACAACAGCTCAGCTGTGACCTGCAATCAGAACAATGATCTTTAATAGGATTCACTCACATGCAGAAATGACAGATGACCTTTGCAGAGTCAGGAACACAATATAAAAAATATAGAAAGCATATGGATGATTCAGTATCAACAATAACACAGTACACTATTCCTGTATTCTCTCTATTTTCTGGACATTGTCCCTGCAGCAGATTTACAAGGATAAATGTGAATTTATTTGTTACTGCCTATAAGTTTGTCTCTAATGACTGAGCTAGTGGCAACAGTGGAAATGAAAAACAGCCTGACATAGTATAAAGAAGAAACTTCGAGGAAATATGGATGACATTTCTATCATTCTGTGTGTGTGTGTGTGTGTGTGTGTGTGTGTGTGTGTGTGTGTGTGTGTGTGTGTGTGTGTGTGTGTGTGTGTGTGTCGGTAGTTAATAATCCTGTAGCACATGTGGGCATGGCTTAATGTCAGCCTGCATCTTCAGGGAAGAGTTAGGGGGAAATGAACTTTGTTTCCTGACTTTTCTGAGCTGTAACATTTAGTTAAAAAGAAGGAATAGGCCAAAATGTTTACTGATGTTAGAATTAGGTTAAAGATTATGTATAGAATTATATAGCAACATAAATACACACCATTTATTGGAATTACCTTAGAGTGCTAGTCTGAGACTAAGGTGTTTGTGTGTGGCCAGAACAAACTCATCTATCAGGAACTCAGTAAGAAGGCGTCTCATGTTTCTGTCTGTCTTTCACACTCTTGTAGATTCGAACTGTGCAAACAGCATGCCTTCAAACAACTTAGAAATTGAGGGAGATACATTTTAATTGTTAGTTCAGAAGTCTAGTAGTCTAGTTTGAAATGATATAAAAACATAAAGTCATACAAATTACCATTATACTGTTATAATAAATAATTGAAGGATAAGGAAAATTGTGTCTTTTATTTATTTATATTTTTACTACAAACAAAATACCAGATTCTCTGAAAAAAAAAAAAATAATAATAAAATAAAAAGTATTTAATATTGTATGTATTATATACACACACACATACATTTGTCATTTGTCACATTCTCTTTTTACAAAAAAATTATATTTTTTGATTTTCTAATTTATTCATTTTCAATGGTAAAGAAATAAACAGAAGCAACATTTTGAGTAACAGACCAGTTCCCCCCAAAAAATGAAAAAACATACATAGTCTTCCTGGGAAATGTGAAAACATAATTCAGCAAAAACATCTTGCAAATTCTCAGTGAACCTATTAGCTAATTCTGCTATAAAATGTGCTACTTGTGTAATTTTGAGAACAGAGGAAGATTACACCAATTCATTATTCATTTTTTAAAATATGCTTGGTAGACATTTTATTATTGAAAGACTTAAAAAAAAAAATTTTTTTAATAAAAAAAATCACTAAATTTACTTTATATAAACATAAACATAAACCTAGGGTCATCCATATTCTTCTTTTGCACGGTCACATATCCTATCTGAATAACCACTGCTGCAGGGTTACATGCCATTTAATGACGTCTTCTATGTTAAACACGAAGCAGGAAAACTAGAGGATCCAATGATGAACACATTGCAGTGAGAAGAGGAGAGAAGATTGCTCAATGTTGACCTCTGCGAAGGACGGCGAGTGTTACTTCACCTCCTCTCTACAGGAAGTGCGTCATAAATCTTCCTCAGGATGAGAGGCTCTGGGGATGTGACCCATGACACAGTGATCATCAGACATACATCCCTCTCTCTCTCTCTCTCTCTCTCTCTCTCTCTCTCTCTCTCTCTCTCTCTCTCTCTCTCTCTCTCTCTCTTTCTTTTTCTCTTACTTTCTCTCTCTCTCTCTCTCTCTCTCTCTCTCTCTCTCTCTCTCTCTCTCTCTCTCTCTCTCTCTCTCTCTCTCTCACTCACACACACACACACACACACACACACACGCACACACACACACACACACACACACACACACACACACACATACACACACAAAAAAGCAGGGACTTTTTTGTGCAAACTACTTCAACATGATTTATTATAAATGCAGTGCACACATGGATGTATGTTCCTGTGTTGCTCTTGTACACATGCTATTTTTTAATATTCAATATTGTTCAATATTAATGCAGTAGTGCAGTAGTAGAACAGTAGTGCATTATCCAGAGAGCTTTTTTTTTCAGCTTTTTCCCACAAAGAAACACAGACAGAGGTCTATGAAAATGTATAAACAAGGTATTTTTATATATATATATATATAGCACTACTTTCAGTGTAGTTTCCTGCTTAATAATAAATAAGAGAATTTAAGAAAAAAATTACGTAATATGTTTCTGTTTAACGCCAACTCTTGTTGCAAAATCTGAGAAAAAGAAATCAGAATTTGTAAGCTACGGAAATGTGAGACATGAGACAATATCGGGAAGAAAGGTTAGCTAATATTCTGCAATCGGTCAAAGGGTGTAACACAAAGAGTCAAATGAAAGGTTGTTCTGGTTTGCTGACACTGCACCAAAAACATTCTCTCAGAGAATTTTTTTTTTTTTTACTAATTTTGTCATTATAATAATATAGGATGCTTGTAATTACGGGGCATGAACCTATAAGTATTTACACTGGAAGAGCCAAAATATGTTATATAATATAATATAATATTATATATATATATATATATATATATATATATATATATATATATATATATATATATATATATATATATATATAAAACGGATTGAATAGACGATAAAAAGCCATTGACATCAAGAAGAAACATGAGACAGTATAAAAAACACTTATGCAAGCAGTGATAATGTAAAGCAGAAAGAAGCTTTGAAACCACACACGCACACACACACACACACACACACACACACACACACAGATGGTACAGAAAACACTGTTGCGCAATGATGAGAAGTGAAAAGCATACTGTACAGATATACAGAGTCTTGAAATAATTTTATTCTAATTTTATAATCAACGGCTGGTTATTATTGTTATTTCACATAAAATGTAATTGTTAATAATTGATTAATTAATTAATTAATTAGTTACAAAATTATAAATGAAGTGAAACAACAATCAGAAATAAATGTATGACTCACTTATTAACATTATAATCTGCAAATGGATTTCGAATGACATACAGTAACTCAGTAACACACTTTAAATATTGAGACATGATTGATGATGTATCATGTATCATATAGAACACATTGATCAGTACTAATCTGTTATAGGATTCAAAATGTTTACAATTGTTACAAGTATTTTTTACTAAACATTGTAATTCTGGGAATCTGTATTTTTTTCTCGAACATTTCTGAAGTGTACAGAGGGAGAGTTCTTATAATCCTGCGTAGTGTTTAGTTGCAGGAACACAAATGTTTCCTTAATGTTACACAAACAATGTTTCTGCAATGTGGTGCAATAATGTATTTTTTTTACTGCAGGGCTTAAATACTTGTTTCGGATTGGTCTAAATGTGTTGCTTAAGCAAGTAATAAACACGTGTATGATCTTAAATTAAAACAGTGACATCAGTGCCAAAGTGTGTGTGAAAAAAAAAAAACGGACAAAATAAAAACAACTTACTGTTCCATCATAAAAAGGAATATTTTCTGCCACTGCACATTACATTATATTACATGAGTGTTTGAACCTTAACATTTCTGTTTAATGAGCACCAGTATTTAAACTGTATCCTGTACAGCATCTGGCTTTTGTCACTGTTGTTTGTTATCACTGTGGCAAATGATCATGTTCATGTTGTTACCTTGCTGTGCTGCACCCAGTTTTGCTTCATGATTTTTATTGTTTGTGTGTTTTCACTTATAAAAGGCTAAATCTGCATTTGCATTTGTGAAGAAAGTTAGTTCCTGTTATCACTTATGATATATAGTAGTAGCTACCAAATGTCACTCCCTATCCTTCCTCTTCGTTTTCTTTCTTAATTTTAATTATACAAATATGAGACATTTATGAGAAATTAGCTCTAGTTGAACACATTTACATTAGAGCATTAAGCAGATGCCTTTCCAGAGCGATGTACAGAGTCTCTATTGATGAATAAATCAACACTGGTTCGCTGGATTACAAACATATGATACTATCAGCCTAACACTTATTGACTGTTACACATTGCTGACACCAAAAACTTCTTTCATAACAGTAACAGCAGCATTAACATTTTTATTTAGATAATTAAACTTTCAAAAAAAAAAATGTATTATTAGGCATGCAGTAGAAAACCAACCTCTCACACAGTAAAAAGATAAGAGAAACATACTGTAAGTACATAAGTTTACAAGGGATCTCAATGAAATATAAATAACACATTGAAAGAACTCTTATAAATCAAAATTACAAATACAGGAGGAAGCTCTCATCTTTAAGGGCATTAAAATAGAAGTCGATGCCAAATTCTCTTGGACATATGTTGGAAAGGAAGCAATCAGGGTAGAGGCGATTGTATGATAGGAAGGTACGTGCCTTGGCCCTTTGTCACCCTTAAGAGGAAAAGCGCTTTCACATTGCCAGGACATAGTCAATCAGTCAGACCTTCATTGAGAATACTTTCAGAAAAAGCAATTAGCCAATCTCCCATCCCCAGGCACGGGGAACAGCGCAGTGTGTGCTTCGAGTTGAAAATATAGACAAAAGGGCACTGAGGCTTATGGGAAAGGACATAACATCTCCATTGATTTAAAAAAGAAAACAATAAAGGGCAGAGTGTACCACTTGCACAAAGAGTCCTGAGAGGTTCATGGAAAGTTTACTAGCATAACATGTTTACAGAATGTCTATTATTGATTATTGATATGAACTTGGACGACCCATATTTTCTAAATCTTCGACCTTCGATTAACTTCTGCAAAATATTTATTCACATTTACAGTTCAACTATACAGCTTAAAGCGAGTGTGTATATTATATATTGTATTTACAAAAAAAATTGACACACGCTTGGCTCTAACCCCAGGGAAAACACTAATGCAAAACAAGACAGAAATTGTGTAAATTGGTTTGTTTCCCCCTTTAATCAATTTAATGTACTACCAACCAACTGCAATTGATCCAGTAATGATGATAACTGTATGCATGCTACTTTTAGGAATATCAATCAGTGTTAGTATTGATTTAATTGAGTTAAACTACTCCTTTCATTTGAATAAAGCAGGCAGTCCACTGATCCATGGTGTCTCTGGTATTGATCAATAAATTGCACAGAGGCTGGTTGTTGCATGTTTTTCTTTGACTGTCATCTCTGCTATCAATAATTATTGTTTATATTGCTTGTCATCCACCATATAATGATATTTGGGAGTTCTCTATTGATGATGGTGATTAATAAACAGTTCACAAATTAAGGAATGTTTTCATTAATATTCGTATATCACTCAAATAATTTTTAGAAGGGAAATCACTTTCCAAATTGTAATACACAATCAAGACAAACGTTTGTGGACACCCACTGTAAGTAAAATATTTTTATGTGTTTATAAACATCCCTTTTCACACTTAGTATTTGTGTGCTGTTACAATAACTTTCTCTAATAACTCTTCTGGGAAGATGTTCCATTAGATTTTAGAGTGTGTTTGAGGAGATTTGTGCTCATCCATCCACAAGGGTGTTAGAAACAGTTCACTTAAAAACGTGTTCACTAGGGTTGAGAGGTCAGTGTTCTATAGCAGGCCATTTAGGATCTTCTTCTCTAACTCATGTAAACCATATCTTCCTGGAGCTGGCTTTGTGCACAGGGGCCACTGACATGCTGGAACAGATTTGGTCTCAAGTAAAGTTCAAGTAAAGTAGTTCAAGTAAAGGGAAAATGTAGTGCTACCACATCCAAAGACATCCTATACAATGATATACTTCTTTCTCTTTGCTGTAGTAGTTTGCTTATATTGAAGTTGGTTAAAATGATGATTCAATCAGTGATGTGATTGAGAATGATTACAGCACACACTTTGCCTATAATAAGGCAACAATAGGGTCATTTGCAAGACAAGTATTTTTGCAGAGATAAATCAATATCAAAAAGCAATATCAAATAGGCATCCTGTCCTGCCCTTATAGACCTTGAAATACTGAATTAAAAAAACTCACTAATTAACAATCAAACAAACAATAAAGAAATTCAGTGGAAAAAAACTAAATGTTTCTCTTTGAACCACTTACTGTAATGAATCGATATAAACAAACAGAGCACTAACTTTTTTTGTAATACATTTGTTTAACAGAAATGACATTATCTGAAACCTGAACTACAAAATACTTGTCAGCATGATATATTGTGTAGCTTGTAACTGGTCCTGTAGCCTGACACATGCTACAAGATTATAACAATGAATAAAAACAACTCAATAACTAAAATGCAGGATGTTTGTCATACATCTAAGATTTTATCACAAATTTAAGACAGTTTAAGGTATATATATTGATGTGAAGCATACATATTTAACAATACAGACAACTTCATCAGTAAGCTGATCATATCTGACTTCTGATCGCTGCTTTCTTAATATTTATCCTTTTATGTATATAAATCCTGTCTTAAAGATTCATAAATGTCACTGTTCAGTAAAGAGTTATTACTTTTAGTCAAAGGCCATTACTACTCCTTTGGAATGACTGGGTGCTTACATAAATGTCACAGTGTCTGCTTTTACCCACAGCATATGAGACGGCTATAATCAGGCCAAAAGGTCAGGATTACACTTATAGCAGCACATCAGGCACACTTGATAGCACAGGAGATTTAAAGCTCCAGTAAAAGCATATAATAGAGACTACAAGGTTTTAGAGACATTGCATCATATCAATTACGAGAAATGAGTAGGCCATCTGATATATTACACTCGAGTGGCAGCACAATTATAAATAGCCTAAATTCCATTACTAAGAAAAAATGTTATTAATATTAGCTGTGTCGTGTCTTAATCAGTGATATGAGAGCTGTCTGATCGTACAGGAAGTGAAATTTCAGGATAGATTGAATATCCCAAATCTGTAAACAATTTTAATTCTGATACAAAGAGGCTTTGGTTATGATAAATAAGGAGAGAAAGACAAGTGTGTATTGGTTTAAAATTGAATGTGAATGTATATCTCCACTGCCTATTTACTTCACTGCTTGCTGTGACATTTTGAGTACAAGTTAACATAGAAAGAGGAAATAAGACCAAGACATGTGATGTGGAGAAATGTCACACAGCATTATCATACAATGTGCACTACAAGGCTAATAGCATTTTATTTTTGTGTTACTTGTTATCAATTGTTATTTAGTAAAACTGTTGTGAAAGATCAGGACTTAGATTAAACCAAGAAATACATAATCCCTGGCAGCAGGTTTTTTTTCTTAATATAGTTTTGGCATTATTTGTATATTTATAAAAAAAAAATTAGTTTGAATACACTTCATATGGGTTGGTATTTAATGCCCTCTAGTGAATAAGCTATGCTAACGCGTTGGTTCCGGAACTAAAGATATCCGGAACTGAAACGTTTTTTCTTTAGTTTCTCATCGAGCCTGTTTTTTTTAGAGGACCGGCATGGGTAGGTAACACATTGGCGCTGTTTAAATCGCCCTGGTTTTGTTTTCCAGCTTTGAAATTGTGTATAAATTTGAAGAAATTGTAAAATACTATCTAATTACTTGCTACTTGATTATATACTTCAAATAAATACGGACAAAAACGTAGATATGTTTACACAGCAAGCTATAGCTATATTCTCTGAATAATTGCAGGTTGATTCCATCTCATGAGTTTGTAAGTTGCAGTCATGGTGTTTCATGCATTCAGTTTTGTATTCAATCTCGGACTTTTCCATAGGATCGGTTTTCGTTCATTTGTTTTAAAATTTGTGTCTCTTCTACTGTAGGATTTCCTAGACAACACCATGATCTCAGTTGAAGCTGGTCTTTATATTGGCTCTGTGTCAGATCTTAAGAATCCCGAAGCTCTGACTCTTAAAGGAATCACTCACATCCTCAGTGTGGACTCTGAACAACCAGAGCTGCCTGGATTTCACTTAAAATTTGTCCACGCATTGGACGATTCATCCACAGATCTCCTTAGCAAGCTGGACAACTGCATCCAGTTTATCAGTGATGCCTTGAATGCATCTACCTCCTCCTCGTCATCATCAGCAACAACATCAGCATCATCTGTTCTTGTTCACTGGTAGGTTTCTAGAGGTTTAGTAAAAAATACACTACAGATCAGTTCTGAAAGTATAGTTACTGTCCAAATACTTAAGGACCGGACTATATCTATACGCACCATTTAGTAAACTTTGAAAGAAATTTACTTTTTATTTATTAATTTATTTAAACATAATGATTTGCTTTGTTTTTAATTGGCTCCTCTGTCTCGCTTTTCTTTCAGTCATGCAGGTCAGAGTCGAAGTGCTGCCGTAATCACTGCTTATTTAATGAAGACACACAAGCTGAGTGTCCAGGAGGCTTATAGCAAACTCCAGCTCATCAAACCAGATGTCAAGTAAGACTCAAAAAACTGTTAATCACGCTCTTACAAACAAAACGTATGTTAAAAGTGTTATTTTAAAAATCAGGCTTCTTGTGTTTTTAGGATGAACGATGAGTTTCTGGATCAGTTGACCCTTTTTGAAGCTATGAATTGTGAACTGGACCCCAGCAGCGTGATATACAAGCAGTTCCGACTTAAGAAGGTTACTGAGAAATATCCAGGTATGTGCTGTCTGTAAACTCTGATGATCTCATGTCCTTTCCTTTCTGAAATTGTAGTAATTTAGAATGAAAGACAACGTGTCCAGATGTGCGTGGAGTGTTGTGGATTTTTTGTGTTGTTTGAGACAGTTTTGTTTGTCAAAATGGCTTTTGACTATTTGATTTTTTTTAGTTTGTGTGTAAAAAAAATTTATTGTTCTAGTAAATCAGCAAAAGGATCAATAGCTAGGTTGGAACTTACTTGCCGAAATAACCGATTAATCAATTGATTTATGAATTTATAATGGATAATAAAACAAAGAAACAGCACGTTATGTAAAATAATACTGATGTTTATTACAAAAAAAACCCCAGTACTGAATCATGTGAATGTGCTAAATTAAATAAATTAAACTATATTAATTATATTAATAAATATTGAGGCTATTAAAAGACATGCATTCTAACTGAAACAAAAAGTTACACGAACGAATAAAAAGGACATTTTAAATAAACAGCACGTGGTGTTAGTGATTCGCCACTAGAGGCCGCTGTTGTACTGTATACCAGACCAGTCGGTATGGATTTTTGCCCATAGTTTCAGCATTAATCTATTATGCTGATTAATCATCAAAACCGATTAATCGGTTCTGTAGACCTCTAGTATATATCGTGTATCTGTCATAAAAACCCTCTTGCATTGTTCAACTCCTATGCTATGTTTGGTATTTCATTCACTTTCACTGCTTTCTGGTTGTTTTTGCATTGTCCAGCTCTGCAGTTCATGCTGCAAGAATGTATTTGACTATTTTTACATTTGTATGATTTGCTTTCAGAGCTCAAAAACATCCCCAGAGACATATTCGCAGTCGACCCTGCACAAAGCCACAACACTGAGGCCATCTACAGATGCAGAATGTGCAGGTGAAATATGCATCTGAATCACATTTAATTTTCGTCTCCATCTTTACAGCGTCCATCTGATGTGCGTGTCTGCGTTTTGTTTCTTTCCAGACGCACTCTGTTCCGCCACTCCAGCATCCTCAGTCACTGTGTAGGCAGCGGAGCGTCTGCTTTTTCCCATAAGAGGCAGAGTGGAGGACGACCTGCAGCAGATCAGAGCCAGTGCACATCCTACTTCATCGAGCCAGTTCAGTGGATGGAGGAGGCGCTGCTCGGAGTGATGGATGGACAGGTAATATGCTGCTCACAATCGTTACAGGCTGACAGTCACATTATGGCAAAGATCAAAGACTGTCATGATGGTTTATTCATTAGTAGATGGCAACTCTGAAATTATAACTATTGTTACTACAAAATAAACACTCCTTCTATCAATGCACACAAATGCAATTAATTTAAAAATATTTTCTGAATTAGCGTAACAAGAAAATATAACAGTAAATAAAATAAATGCTATAGAGTCTATTTTATAAGTAAAAAATTAATAGATTAGAGCAGATAAAGCTTAAAAAAAACATGAAAATACAAAATTTTAAAATGATATTGCATGATTGATTAAATTAAATCTAAAAAATAAATTCAATTGAATTCAATATAATAAAAATAATAGTGCTTTAATTAAGTTTTAATGATTTTCTAACTTAGTTTAATATTTAAATATTTAATACAATTATCATTATTATTATTATTATTATGTTATAATATAATATTATTATTATTATGTTATAACATGGTATAATTCTGTCATAAAGGATGATGTAATAGATCAGTCAGTCAGTCATTCATTGCATAGTACAGGTACACAGCAACATAGATTAGTGTATTTATATATATATATATACATGGTATGTACAACTAAAACAATTATACACTGTGGCTTTACCCTGTCCTAATGGTGTAGTTATCTGCTGTCATGGGAAATGATATGGCTATAGCAGAGTTGTGGCTTTGAAAAGCCAACAATAAGCACCTGATGAATGAATGTTGTCTTGCAGCTCCTGTGTCCGAAGTGCAGCTCTAAGCTCGGTTCGTTTAACTGGTATGGAGAGCAGTGTTCGTGTGGCCGCTGGGTGACGCCCGCTTTCCAAATGCACAAGAACAGAGTGGACGAAATCAAACACATCAACCTCGCAGCACTTAAATGACACCAGATATAACACCAAATAACACAAATCAACACATATATTGTTTATTAGCATTGTAGAGGCTTCACGTGATTTACAGAATGACATATGCTTAATAGCTTTGAAAACATTTATTGGGGGGGGGGGAATAATAAAACGTGATAGACTTTATTTTCATACTTCATCCAGTAGATGGCGCCACATTTCTGTTATCCTTAAGAACTTTAGTTCAGTTCTAGCAAATTTGAACCAATAGTTCAGGTGGGGGTGGAGCCGAACTAAGACACTCGCCAGTTTTGATATACTGTTTATAAAGGCATATTGTTTAATACTGACATAATTATGCAGAAATACAGGAGCCAGCACAATCCATTAATCCCTGCATTGATATAAACTGCAATGAAAAAAAAAGGAAAGGACATTTAGTGAATGGAAAAAACAGTGTAAAGACCCATAAGAAGCAGCAAGAGTGTAAAGAGAAAAAACTGAGCAAACAGTGGTGTAAAGAAGGAGCAGGAATATATTAGTGTAATGAAGACAGCATTTCTTGTCTTCTGTGTATCATGCTGTAGCTTAAGCATGAAAAATTCAATGGTCACATATTTCCCACTTGACTGATGTATTTATTATTCATTATAGCTTACAATTCAGCATTATGCAAAATGAAGCTGTAAATCATCAAAGCATTCACCTCAGACAGCAGATGGATTTTTTTTTAGTACATCAGACAGAAGGATTTATTTGGTTTCTGACACAATGTAGACTGAAAAGAAGACCAGTTTGTATGTTGAAGCTTGAATCTCTTCAGCATTTATTTTATGTCAGTTCACTCAGCCTTTCAAACATTAGGGTGTGACGAGTAAATAATATCAGCTTATTTTGTTAAACTGTACTCATGTATTCATGCACCAAGTGATCGATTTACTGATCATCTATAAATATTTCACATTTCTGTCCGAAACAAACTTTTCATATCAACTATTAAACATCTCTGTGTATTTACCAGATGGTGGTGGTGGATTCATGTGATTTTACACTGCAGTAGAGCCTGATTCAGGTCCATTATATTGCTGTGTTTAAGCACCTTTCTTTGGCCTCGGTAGGAGTGTTAAGGTTAAAGTGTGTATAAATAAAGAGTAGACTTGTGTCTGTTTGGACAGGTGTGTGGAACTGACAAATCCTGAGCAGAAGCTGAGGCTTTACTCCAGATTCTGGATAAATAAAACTTTTATATTGCACTCGGTTTGTTTTTGCTCCCTTTAGTGCTCTGTTTAATACCCAATGAAATCACACAAATACAAATCTGAAATAGGCAAAGAGGAGTGACATAAACGTGTCATGATATTGTCCATATGATCCTATGACACATGTGGTCCTATTAATCCACTGCAAATGATCCAAAACACAGCTGCACGACTTGTGTCTGCCCAAGTTCTCCCACACCACCCCACTGCTGCGCTCCCTTCACTGGCTTACAGGAGCTGCACCTATCAGATTCAAAACACTGATGCTTGCCTACAAAGCTAAATAGGCCAGCACCATCTTACCTCAGTGACCTCATCACATCTCGCACTGCACCACGCTGTCTAAGATCCTCCAGCACTGCTCGACTGGTACCACCTTCTCTCAATATGAGAGGTAAGTATACTTCAAGGCTCTTCTCTGTTCCTTCACCGAGGTGGTGGAATTAACTTCCCCGAGATGTCTGTACAGCCGAGTCCCTGGCTATCTTCAAGTAAAGGTTGAAGACCTACCTCTTCCTGAAACACTTAAATTAACACTTTCCAGATTTATTTTGTAGAATACAAGTGTTATATTTATACTGAGTTTGTAATCTTGTGTACCAGTGCAGATTTACTCATTGCTAGAGATTTAAAGCACTTCTGTACGTCGCTCTGGACAAGGACATCTGCTAAATGCAGCAAATGTAAATGCAATATGAGTTTTCCATGGGTAACAACTGAGACGTTAATAGTAAAGCGTTGCAGTTAAATAATGTGAAGGAATTGCTATTATATTAGGAAGTATTTTGCCACATATTAAAGCATTTAATTCATAAAAAGAAATGATGGAAAATTCCAGAATAAAGCATTTGGTTCTCATAGCTACATCTCCAGATTGTATATATTCACTAAAGCCATAAAGCATCCGTGTCTCTGTGTAAATTAATGGATGAAGCTGACACAATGTCTATATAGAATTTGAATTGGCTTCATTGGAAAACTTGTGCTTCTCATTCTTGTTGATTGATGATGCAAACATTCACTTACCCTAAAACATCTGTACTTCCTCTACCATAACATTTTCCCAAAGTAATTTTTCCACCATGTAGAGGACAAAGGATACATGTAGAGTGTTTTAAAAATGTCCTGATTGTATTATCAGTATCAGGAAACAGTAAAAATTTTAAACATACCACATCCACCATGTTGTCTATTTTAATCTCTTATGCAGCAAATGTTATGGGTGGGTGCATGATAAAATACACTATACAGCCAAGAATATGTTTACACCTGACAGTTACACCCATGTTTTCTTTTTGTTTTGAAGAAATCCATTCCTCCTACTTGCTATAATAATAAATTTCACTCTTCTGGTAAGGTTTTCCACTAGATTTTGTAGTGATTTGTGGGGATTTGTTCTCATTCTGTATCAAGAAATTTACAAAAATTAGGTGAGGAAGTCATTTGGACAGGCCAGGCTATGTTAACCCAGCCATTAGGGAGGCACAAACCAGTGCACTCTTAGTGCCAGTCCCAAGCCCGGGTAAATGGGGAGGGTTGCGTTAGGAAGGGCATCCAGCGTAAAACTTGCCAAATCAAATCAAATATGCGGATCACAAATGAGAATTTCATACCGGATCGGTCGAGGCCCGGGTTAACAACGACCGCCACAGGTATTGTTAGCCGACAGGGTACCGGTGGAAATTGGGCTACTGTTGGCCAAAGGAGAAGAAGGAGAGGAGGAAGACGTCTACAGAGACGGCAGGAAAAGGAGCAGTGTAGGAGAGTGGAGGTTCGGGTTGGTACTTTAAATGTTGGTACTATGATGGGTAAAGGGAGAGAGGTAGCTGATATGATGGAGAGGAGAAAGATAGATATGTTGTGTGTTCAGGAGACCAAGTGGAAAGGGAGTAAGACCAGGAACTATGGAGGTGGGTTTAAACTGTTCTATCATGGTGTGGATGGAAAGTAAAATGGTGTAGGGGTGATTCTGAAGAAAGAGTACAGTAAAAGTGTAGTGGAGGTGAAGAGAGTTTCTGATAGGGTGATGAACGTGAAGCTGGAAGTTGAAGAGATGATGATAAATGTCATCAGTGCCTATCTTCCACAAGTTGGCTGTGAGATGGAGGAGAAGGAAAGATTCTGGAGTGAATTAGATGAAGTGGTAGATGGTGTACCTAGGAAAGAACGATTGGTGATTGGGGCAGACTTTAATGGGCATGTAGGTGAAGGGAACAGAGGTGATGAGGAGGTGATGGGTAGGTATGGTTACAAGGAGAGGAATGTGGAAGGGCAGATGGTGGTAGATTTTGCTAAAAGGATGGAAATGGCAGTGGTTAACACTTATTTCAAGAAGAAGAAGGAGGATCATAGGGTGACGTATAAGAGTGGAGTAAGGTGCACACAGGTGGACTATGTTCTATGCAGGAGATGCAACCTGAAGGAGATTGGAGACTGTAAGGTGTTGGCAGGGGACAGTGTAGCTAGACAGCATCGGATGGTGGTCTGTAGAATGGTTTTGGAGGTGAAGAAGAAGAGGAGGAGAGTAAGGACTGAAAGAAGAATATGATGGTAGAAACTGAAGGAGGAAGAGTGTAGTGTGAGGTTCAGGGAAGAGGTCAGACAGGGGCTCGGTGGTGGTGAAGAGGTGTTGGGTGATTGGGAAACTACTGCAGGAGTGATGAGGGAGGCAGCTAGAAAAAAACTTGATGTGACATCTGGAAATAGAAAGGAAGACAAGGAGACGTGGTGGTGGAATGAGAAAGAGCAGGAGAGCATAAGGAGAAAACGGTTGGCAAAACAGAAGTGGGATAGACAGAGTGATGAGAAAAGTAGGCAGGAGTACAAGGAGATGCGGCAGCAGGTAAAGAGGGATGTGGCGAAATCCAAGGAAAAGGCATATGAGGAGCTGTATAAGAGGTTGGACACTAAGTAAGGAGAAAAGGATTTATACCGATTGGCCAGGCAGAGGGACCGAGCTGGGAATGATGTGCTGCAAGTTAGAGCAGTAAAGGATGGAGAGGGAAATGTGTTGACTAGTGAGGAGAGTGTGTTGAGAAGATGGAGGGAATATTTTGAGCAGCTGATGAATGAGGAAAATCAGAGAGAGAGAAGGTTGGATGATGTGGAGTTGGTAAAGCAGGATGTAGATAGGATTAGTAAGGAGGAAGTGAGAGCAGCGATTAAGAGAATGAAGAGAGGAAAGTCGGTTGGACCAGATGACATACCTGTAGAAGCATGGAGATGTTTAGGAGAGATGGCAGTGGAGTTTTAACCAGATTGTTTAACAAGATTCTGGAAGGTGGGAGGATTCCTGAGGAATGGAGAAGGAGTGTGCTGGTACCGATCTTTAAGCATAAGGGAGATGTGCAGACCTGCAGTAACTACAGGGGAATTAAGTTGATCAGTCACACCATGAAGTTATGGGAAAGAGTAGTGGAAGGCAGGCTGAGAGAAGAGGTGACCATTTGTGAGCAACAGTATGGTTTCATGCCGAGGAAGAGCACCACAGATGCCTTATTTGCTTTGAGAATGTTGATGGAGAAGTATTGAGAAGGACAGAAGGAATTGCTTTGTTTATTTGTGGATTTAGAGAAAGCGTACGACATGGTGCCGAGAGAGGAGCTGTGGTACTGTATGAGGAAGTCAGGTGTGTCAGAGAAGTATGTGAGGGTGGTGCAGGACATGTATGAGGACAGTGTAACAGCAGTGAAGTGAGCAGGTTGAGAAGAGCCTGGAGAGGTGGAGATATGCGCTGGAGAGAAGGGAAATGAAAGTCAGTAGGAGTAAGACAGAGTACATGTGTGTGAATAAGAGGAAGGGCAGTGGAGTGGAGCGGTTGCAGGGAGAAGAGGTGGAGAAGGTGGAGAAGTTCAGGTACCTGGGGTCAACAGTGCAAAGTAATGGAGAGTGTGTTAGAGAAGTAAAGAAAAGAGTGCAGGCAGGGTGAAGAAGAGTGACAGGAGTGATTTGTGATAGTAGGGTATCTGCAAGAATGGAAGGGAAAGTTTCTAGGACTGTGGTGAGACCTGCAATGTTGTATGGATTAGAGACAGGGGCATTGAGTAGAAGACAGGAGGTGGAGCTGGAGGTAGCAGAGCTGAAGATTTTAAGGTTTTTGTTGGGAGTGACGAGGATGGACAAGATTAGAAATAAGTTTATTAGAGGGACAGCGCATGTAGGATGTTTTGGTGACAAGGTGAGGGAGGCGAGATTGAGATGGTTTGGATATGTGCAGAGGAGGGACATGAGTTATATTGGTAGAAGAACGCTGAGGATGGAGCCACCAGGTAGGAGGAAAAGAGGAAGGCCAAGGAGGAGGTTCATGGATGTGGTGAGGGAAGACATGCAGGTAGTTGGTGTGAAAGAGGCAGATGTAGAGGACAGGGAGGTATTGAGATGGATGATCCGCTGTGGTGACCCCTAATTGGAGCAGCCGAAAGAAGAAGAAGAAGAAGAAGAAGATTGCTTTGTGATGGCTGCTTGAGTTCTTCTTCTCCAACCTTGCCAAACCAGGTCTTCATGGAACTCACTTTGTTTAAAGAAGTAGTCATTCTACATCGGAAAACTTCTCTGTACATACTGTGTGCTGTTATGGCTCTTGTGGATATTTCCCTCATCTAGAGTATAATGTAAGCCGTATGGTTCACATAAAGATCATTTATGTGTTTTGGCTTCCAGGTTGACACTTAAAATACTTTTTGACAGGTTGACAGTTAAATACTGTGATACAGTGTGAAAGAAATGGTTAGTCCTCTAAACATTTCAAGACTCACAATATGGCTGCTTAGAACAGCATTACATTAATATAATATTACAATGAACCTAATATCATATCTTGTGGTTGATAATATACAGGCTATAGATTTACAATTTTTTATTAAGCTGTCTTTAGAACCTTAACTTCACCCTATGTAGACCATGTGGAAGCCTTTGGGAATCTGTGTCAACTTATAGCAATCAGTTCTCAAATCCTGTTATCTTTATGAGGGTTTAAATCATTAGTGTAATGGCCTAACATTCTCCTAGAAAGAGTGGCGTGCTTCTGTATAACTGATTGACAGAATTATTGGCCAAATGATTGATAAGCCTTGAGTCTTATGAGAGACCCTTGCACATGCTTTTAATGGGGACAAGTGAAGCCAAACTATGCAGCAAAATGCCCTGCACAATGTAACAGCCAAAAGCTTTAATTTATTTAGTCACTTTTCTATGTAAAATATAGATTGAAGTTAAATATCTGTCAGAAAAAAATATATAATATTTTTTTATTCATTTATGTTCAGATTTGTTGTGGATTTCAGTGTCCTGGAAATACAGCTATTCCCAAAGTGGGAATGCACCCTGGATGTAACAGTCAGTGCCAGAACAACTTTATTAAAAATGAATATATCCAATTCACCATTATTTAATTCACCTATTAAACATTTAAGAAATATTAAGGATTATGTTTGACGTCCTTCATGGAATAAAATGGGGGTAAA
The DNA here is from genome assembly GCF_946808225.1 of Silurus aristotelis. NCBI lineage: Eukaryota > Metazoa > Chordata > Actinopteri > Siluriformes > Siluridae > Silurus > Silurus aristotelis. Next base: position 9,075,730 of record NC_139581.1, on the reverse strand, counting down.
ATGGTGGACATGACTATGGGCTCCATACATCCTGTCAGTGGCCACTTAAACCTTTTTTTAAAGCAAATCTCAGGGTTAAAGGTAGACATTTTTCTCTCAGCTTTACTGTAAAAGGATTAAGAGTAAACAGGCGTTTCTTTTAGGAACAAACTGCTCCCTCGAAGCGTCGTGTACAGAACGAGAGACAGACTTTAAATGACATTTTAATCTGCGCTGTGAAGGTAGACTCATTTAGAACTTGTTATGGAAAGTACACATAATAATTGCCTTGCTATTTTAAATGACTTAAGCATTATGAAAAAGGATTTTGTGAAACCTGGATACGTCTGCACCTGAGCAAAACAGAATTTACTGGAAGGATCACCTTCCAGTGTTCGCCAGCTATGTAGCACAGATGTGTAGCTGGCAGCAGTGATGTAGCATTCCCTATTACCTTCTGTTCCCGTTTAAGATCAAACTTATCCTATAATGCAAGTCCTTAAATTAACACCACTGTTGCACTTTTAAGATATTTAAAGTTAGCCTTTTCTATTTAAAATCAGGTTTGTTTACTGTCTTTCCATGTGCATTTTGTGAAAACTGCTAGTTATTAGCTACTAGCAATGTAATAATTTTTACTTGCACTCTAACTTTGGATGTTAGTTTTATAAAGATTATAGAACACACCCTATGCCCTTTGGTCTCTCCATCCAGCCCCTGAAAAAGAGGCCCATGTAGTGGTTTTTAAGGAAAAAGTGTGGTAAATGTTTTGCATGGGTTTTTTTTTTAAAGGCCCCTTCCTCTTTCAGAAAACCGTGCAGCATATGGACTTGAACGTTGTGATTAGTGCTTTCTCAGGGCTGCAGGTTCAGGAGACAGAAATAAGTGGTGCCATAAATTGGCCCGTGTGCTCACAGCAGCATCTTCTGAGGTTGGAGGAAGATTGATGGTGTGTAGGAGTGGACCACTGCAGAGAGCTTCTGGCCGTTTCCTTAAAGTCATAAAGTAAGTGTGTGTGTGTTTTGAGTATATACGTAGAGGATTTCTTTTCAAGCAAGGAGCAGAACAAAAAAAAAAAAAAATAGAATGTTATAAATTAAAGTTTCAGAAATGTATAATAAAAATATAAATTAGAAATTCAGTGTTTTGTATTTGCATAAAAACGTACATGCTTATTTTCTACTGGTCAAACCTGTGATCAGTTGAGTTATTTATAATGTTGACTATTGGTTCATTATGATGCATGTAGTAGATTTTAGCTACTGATTTAAGGCAATTAAGGAGAACTTTAACTTTCTTAATAATATTAAACATGAGTTAGCTGTGAGAAAGCTTTTTTCTCTCTAAAAGGAGGCAGTTCTAGACCACATTTATTGATAACTGTATTAAATTTCTTAGAAAAGGAAGGAGGAAAGGAAACACTAAAAACAGAAAACTAAAAGAAAGCAAGAATTAAGAATATTAAAGTACAGTCACAAAAAAAACCAAAAAAAAAAACCATGGGTAAATCATCAGATGCTATTGAAATAAAACTGAGCTGACTTTCGGTGGATAATTGTATGTAATTCAAATGGAAATGAACAAAATTGCATTCAAGCATAGTAACTAAAATATGTTATTGTAATAATTAAAATAGTATAATATAGGAAACAAGAGTTTACTCCAGAAGGTATTCAAATGGCAATGTTTAAGTGTGTTTGCATGTACATATATAGACACACACACACACACACACACACACACACACACACACACACACACACACACACACACACACACACACACACAAATGCAGAGTTTCTGGATTAAAGCTAAAGCTCTCTCAGAAGACCATATGAAGTTTCACAACTGGGATGTGTGTAGGTGCTGATAAGTGACTCCATGTAGGAGGTAAAAGTTACACTGTTGATTTTTCAGGCGAGCATCATAGACATGCACAGTAAGATGAACAATAAGGTTTCCAGTGGTGAAATGATTTTTGAAGGCCAGGCATAAACTCTCCCACCTCTTCATTATGATCTAACAATGATTTGATTTGCTGTGTATGGGAAAATGTCAAGTGGCTTACCTCAAATAGGAGAAACAAAAGGTCAGGGACATTATGGCAGTGTTTTGCATCAGCAGAAATGTAGTTTCATATAAATGTTTACAGTCAGTGTTTACAGTCAGTGTTTTTTCTCTCAGCTTGACTCTGAATAAAAGGAAGAGGCGACTAAGAGGAGCAGACTTTCCCTTCTTCATACTGAAAGCAATAATGTGTGATTTTGTATAATTTGGAAATGACTTTGTATTGAATCAGTTCTCTTGAACACAAAGGTGCATTTTAAGATGACCTTACACTATTGTCATTCTGTGTTTAGCAGTGTAGTGTAGTAATGTACTGAGTGTAATCTGGTTTGTTACAAAAACCAAAAGCAAATAAATATTTGGGGAAAATAAAAAATTTTTTTTATGTAACAATGAAAGGACTCAATGGACTGTTTCTCTAACAGTTCGATTACATATCCTTTTAACATTTATCATTTAAAATAAATAAAATGTCTGTGTTCATGCACTACATTTGGTCTTTTACCTTTGTAGCTTTTTCATTTTATTATTGTTAGAGGTTTTAATAGGTAACAAATTCAAACCAACCTAAGGTCAAAGTGAACTTTGAAGTATAATCATACTGTATATGGCAACTGGGATCATACACTGATCAGGCATAACATTTTAACATTATAATATTATGACCGATGAGTGAATAACACTGATTATCATGGCACGTGTGGGTGGGAAATATAAGGCATCAAATCAACAATTTGTCCTCAAAGTTGATGTGTTAGAAGCAGGAAAAATGGGCACTTTTAAAGATTTAAGAGCGTTTAGCAAGGGCCAAATTGTGATGTGTTGACGATTAAGTCAGAGCATCTCCAAAACTGCAGCTCTTGTGTGGTGTTTCCCAGCCTGCAGTGGTCAGTATCTATCAAAATTGGTCTAGGAAGGAACAGTGGTGACAGGGTCATGGACAGTCAAGTATCACTGATGCATGTGGGGAGCGAAGGCTGGCCCATGTGGTCCGATCCAACAGACGAGCTCCTGTAGCTCAAATTGCTCAAGAAGTTGTTAATGCTCAACAGGTCAGGACTGTTTTGGCAGCAAAACGGGGACCAACACAATATTGGTGGCAGGTGGTCATAATGTTATGCCTGATCTGTGTATAATATATATTACATGTAACCTTTAAGCATACTCACACTGTATTTGGCAACTTAAAATCCTTTGATCACATGAACATTATCAACTTGTGCTTGTTGATATTATGAACAGCAGCTACGCTATTTCCTCTCCACTGTTTCTCTTTCTCAACACATCCCGTGGCATACTGAGGTTGAGCCAGCTCCAGTCACGTCCCACCTCATGAAGATTGTGGACCTTCAAAGAAGTAGATGCCGACCCCGCAAACATCCCGGACCATCTGGAGTTGTACCAGTGCCAATTGGATCCCACTTCATGAGGAGTTTGGACATTGGACCTCTTTGAGTGTTTAAAGGCTCTGGCATGGAGAAACTGGTGTTGGATCTATGATGATCTGTTGAGCTATTTTATGAGTTGCTCAGTAGCTCCTGCTTCTATAACCTCAAATGACTCTATAAGACTGTAGAAAGGACATTACTCATAATATTACATTCCAGTGCTCATGTTAGTTCTCACTCTCCAGTGTTCTGTATTGTTTAAAGACTATAATCACACTCTTGATGTCACCCAAATGAGGATGGGTTCCCTTTTGAGTCTGGTTTCTCTCAAGGTTTCTTCCTCATAACATCTAAGGGAGATTTTCCTTGCCACAGTCGCCATGGCTGCTTATCAGGGATAAATACACATCATTCACCTTAACTCTTAAATTCTGTAAAGCTGCTTTGAGACAATGTCTGTTGTGAAAGGCGCTACAGAAATAAACTTGACTTGACTAACTGGGATCATATACAGTATGTATTACTTTTTTGTTTGTATAATCTGGACTTGTATTTCAGGTTGAATTAGTGAAATAATAATAATAAATCCTACAACATACTGCTAGCTGTATAAAAGACTCCCATCTCCTAGAACATCTGAACCAGTGCGTGGGCACCTGCGATCTTTGACTGTTAAAAGATAAATGGGAGACCAGTGGAGTTTGTAATCTCCCTCCTGTTTATTTTGTGTTCCAGACAAATTTGTGGTGAGTGATGTTAGACCTGTGGTAATTACTGGGAATGATCTTTATGAGGGTGCAGTGTCTCATTTATCATTTTTTTCTCAAATCTCTGAACAGTGTTTGTCTTTAATGTACAAGCATTACTCTGAGTTAGATCAAATCTCAGAATTAGACTTTGATATTCGTGACTGGAAATCTTTCAATAGAATCTTAAAAAAAAATTGGCAATTGTTTAACTAGATTGAATCTTGTATTTAATGTTTGCCTTAGATTAATATATTTATGGCATTTGGCAGACGCCCCTAATCCAGAGTGAATTACAGTTATCTCAGTCACAAGGATAAGCATTTGGGGGTAAAGGACTTTGCTTTAAGGGCCCAGCAGTTGCAGCTTGGTAGTGGTGCGATTTGAACCAATGGCCTGCCGATCAGCAGTCCAACATCTTATCCCCTGTGCTACAACTTCCTCTATTTCTTAACCTTAGGCTAACCTAACAAGGGCAATGGAATAACTTTGAATTATCTCTATATCTAATAGAGGAAATAGACCCTGTGTTGGATGCAATCCATCTCTGGAAACCATAAACACACAATAATATACTTTTTCACACTTAAGGGAATGTAAAATTGTGCCAATGTGTAGTCTGAAGTAGCTCTGAAAGTTTTTTGTAGTACCATTGATGTTTTGTTTGATTGTGTTCTGTTTCGGGTGAATATGGTTGAATTGAGATTAAAGCCACTTGACTTGATAATTTAGACCGCAAAGACAGATCCTGGAGACAGAAGGCAGCAGGGCTACCTCTTATATCACTATGCTGCTCTGCAGTTCTTTTGGAATTTCATAAAAAATGAATGGCCAAAATTCCCTCAAACTATTTCACAGCACTCTATATGTGTAATCGTGAGAAAATAGCAGCTTTTGTGGTTTCATTTAAACCCCAAATCTTTGTGAGAGGTTTGTGCAGCTTGTTGCATTGATCTATTTCAATAAACAGCAAAAATCCTTAACCAGCAATAAAGATCTTGTAATTGTATCTACTGAGGGTTCAATGCATCGTCAAGTCCACAGCAGCGCTATTGCAATACAAACTGCTGACTCCAAAAGAAATTCATATGTGGAGTGGATGGAGTTTTACTTCCCCCACTTTGTGGCTTGTGTATCAGTCCTCTTTTCTAAATCCAGATTTTTTTCTTTTTCCCAATACATGGCCGAGATCCCAGATCTAAAAACGGTTTCTTAGGAAACCAAGTAAAACATTGTGGCTGGGGCTTGAATTTGCTTTGAATACTGGTCTGTGAGACAGACTGCGGTGCTGGGGCAAAGACAAAATATGGAGACCCATCTGTGGACAAAGGAGAGGTGATGGCTGAACACAAGAGACATGGAATCGAGTTGCAATATTAGAAACTTGAAAGTGAAACTGGTTTCAATTCTGAACTTTTGCCTTAGTAAACAGCTTGCTATAAAAATAGAACCACATTTCTTTTCTCTGTCCTCACTTGAACTATATACATAAGCACAGAACTACTTCATTTTATAATTAATTTATATTGCATGTTCTTTACTGGGGTCAGTATAAAGTGTGAGCAGTTATTGAGTGTCTAGATACAGCTGGAAGATTTATTCAATCATGGAAAGTGTTTGTTTTGTTTTTCAGGAGTTACAGCTTATGTGTTGTTTGGGCATGTCCATCTTTTGATGCTGCACTGGCTGTTTTGTGTATTTCTTTTGGTGCTAAGATTTAAACCTTTGCTCATTGGCATACAGCTTGTAATCACTGCGTGTATCCTGTGACTCATGTAGGTCTTAAGCCTCATGCTTGATTCACCAATGACATAAGGCCAGCTGGATGGTTTGGCAAATTATTTCAATTTGTATACTGAATTCAACAGTAGACATCGTCACGAACGAGAATTCCACATGTAGATTTATATCTAATAGGACAATGACAAGCAAACCTGGGTGACTCTGAGAAGATTCTATGGTTTCTATGGATCATAATCATTACTCCTTTGCAACTGTATACTTTTAAGCAGTTTTGAAGTATTTTAAAACTATGTTCACTATGAGTATATTCAGGATGATTAGGGGACTTTATGATTACTTCAGCAGTCTTTTAGTAGTCTTTAGCCTTTAGTCTTTTTAGGAAAAGGCTTGCTGGAAATCTTGCTAATGAGACTTACTTATCTAAAGTCATCAAGCAGTCATGCTTCCCCCTGAAGTAAATTATATCAGATCATTATAGCCAATATAGCCTGCAGCTGCCAGGCACAATTTTAGATATAAAACTCTGGTATGAGCTCTGATGTCATTGTGCTTGCAAGACCCTCCTGTAAGTCATACACACCCTGATGACTAATGTATCATGATTTTATTGTAGTCTAATGCCACTTTATTAACACACTGCATCTCGTGTGAGGTTTCAGAATGGAAACCAGACCGCAGACTACTGCTGGAACAACATGAAAGGGCTGAGCTTCATCACCACATACAGTAAATACTTTTTGAAGAAATATGATTATTGAGCGATATTAAATCATATTCGAACATCTGACTGGGACATTCAAAGTGCATTTTACCTCTAAGGTGTAGTCAAAATAAGAGTCTGTGCAGTCACATGGCATCAGCATTGGACCTCATACAGCTTCCCCAGCATGATGTCTGACGTTCAGGTTGATGTTATACCTTTTTTCCCCCTTTTATGTTGTAGAAACCCGGGCCTTTTCCAGGCTTACTTTTTGATGGATGGTCTGGAAAGTTGGCTCCGCTGGAGCACTGGGCTACTCTGACTTTTCCATGTGTTCAAGCTTCTCCCAACCTGGAATGCCAGAGTGTCGGCCTGGAGCTCGTCTCCCATTTATTTTTAGAATGATTGCATTGTGACAGGCCCGAATGGCTACCTTGCAAATCCAACTGCAGTATATGTTCAATAAAGTGTAAAGGGGCCTTAATGTCCTATAAGTCTGTCCTAGATATAATGCTGAAGTGCCTGGACTTTTGTTTATGCTTATTATCTTCTGCCAAGTATTTGCTTGTTAACAAAAGCCACCTGAGTTTGGAGTTTACCTCTGCTTCTGGGATTTATTGAGCTCCCCCGTTCAGATAGAAGGATGTCTAACATAAAACTGCACAGCACCAGAGATGCCAAATATCTGTGCTGTGTTGGGGTATTTGGGTGCCGGTCTCTTCATCTGTCTTTACTTTACATTGAATATTGCTCTCAGTCACACAAAATGTTAAGTAATTGCACATTGCCACAGTTATGCATAAATAGTAGTGGTTGCGATTCTTCCTTTTTAAGGAAATACAATACATCTAGGCTTAGTATGCACAATATGCAGAAAAAAACAATTTAATTAATAAGTTTATATCGATTCCATGCATTTCAGTTCACTACTCATCTGATAGTATACAATTTCATTCTGATAAACTGAAAAGTCATCAGAAATATGTTTCTTGGTAAAGTAAGAATTTTTTATTTTTCCATATTAACTTGACTAAAAAGGAAAAAGGAGAATCTAGAGAGGGAATGATGGTGTATAGCTGCTATATCATAAATATAAGTGTGATAAGTGTTCTCAATGCACTCCAAAACATTGAATGTAGCTATAAACGGATAAATCTTTCTTTCTTTCTTTCTTTCTTTCTTTCTTTCTTTCTTTCTTTCTTTCTTTCTTTCTTTCTTTCTTTCTTTCTTTCTTTCTTTCTTTCTATTACAGTTAAATAAACATTTGAGCACTTTCGCTTGCATTTTTTATTTTTTTTTTTTATCTCTGACTGTCTTTGTCTAACACAGTTATACACACATGTGCTTGACCCAGAGAGGGTGCATACATTTTCCCTATCATGCAGGACTTGTTTTGTTCCCCTGAGTAACCTTAGAGAAGAGCTGTATTCAGAATCAAGACTATAAAAATAGAATGCCACTTGTGGAAAGAATGACTTTGCTTACCATTTAAGAAAAAACTTGCATAGACATGAAGTTAGAGAACACTCCTGTATGAGGTTTAAGACATGCAGCATACTTGGCTTGGCACTGGCTTAAGTGCTAACAGCTTCCTCTTTCACAAGGTATGACGCAAGCTGCTAAATTTGCTTAGATGTTCAGTTAGACGTGATAAATTATTTGTTCTAAAAGCCCGCATTGGCAAATTTGTCATTGTCTAACTTATTTATTCCTAAAAACTAAACACTTTCCCTAAGTAAAATGTCTGGTTAATCCAAAAAGTAATAATTGAGAATCAAATTTAATGCATTATTAATTTTAAAATAACATTATATCATCTCAGTGAATTATACCACTTTCAATTTGTTCTCATTAGCGAGCTACCAAATAATCCTTGCTATTATAACATCCTTGCAGCAGAAATGTCTTTTGTTGCATATGTACTGACTTTTTTCCTTATGGTATCTCGTACTTCTTATAATCATTTTCTGACCCCAATCAATTACTTCAAGATTCCTCTTTTTCAGTTGGTTGAAACTTTACATTAGTTAATTTAAGAAAATAAAATCATTATATCTTTCTGTGGTTCTCCAAATTTTCTGAGAATTCAGCTCACCTTAGAAAACTTCAGAAGAGGAAACACCTGATTGAGCTTGCCCTTTCATAGTCTTGCCATGGCTGTTAATCTCAAGATGCAGACAGCCACTTTGATTAACATAGGTTTATTTACAGACTCAACCCAGACTAATCTTGAACTACACTTAAATCCAGCTGTCTTGAGGTTTGAAAACACATCTGGGTCTGATGGGGTTTCTGTGAGCAAATTGATTGCTGTGGAATTTGATTGGTTTGCAGAAAACAGTGCTGTACGAAAAAAAAAAAAACACATGACAGGAAAAAATCCACACCCAATCTTTTGAATTACTCATTCATATTTGTACTGATGTGTATTTTGCATATGTATCAACTCTGAATTAAATTGCTGGATCAAGAGCTGGAATTTTTAGGTGAAATTTGGAAGCTGACTTGTTTTTGTAACAAAATTATTTTTGAAAATGAGGACACTTATAATCCTGCAATGCTTTTACTGAAAATTTAGCAATATTTTTCTTATCCACCAGTGAACACAGCATAATGATTTCCAGGCAGTTTTAGTAAGAAAAGTAAGCAGTGTTTGACTCAGATCTTTGTGTGCCTTGAGGAAGCTTGAGGTCTGACTGTACTGCTGCTTTCAGTAATGTTATTGTGAGCTGAGTTCATTGCACGGATTCACTCAATAGAGCGAATTCGCTCTCATTAATTTTTAAAAATTCTTAATTCTTTTTACAGTAAATAGTATGACTAAGCAGCACTGCTGTTTCCAATTTGCAGAAGTTGTATCCTTCCTGCTGGGCCTCTTTTACAGTGGATATATGGAACTCATGTGATGACACATTAGTCATATGTGCAGTCTCAGAATATTCCCCACAGTGGTTGTCCTGAAAAACTGACAAAAGGTTTGCAAATAAATTTTTATTGTTCTGTAAACAACAGCCACTGTCACAAAACAACTTTCCAGAAACCCGGACTTACAGTATCTTCAGATCCCTAACGAGCAAGCCAGAGACAATAGATGCAAAAGAAACTCCCATAAGCATCATGGAAACCTCCAGATCCAGACCTCAACCTTTTCTCGGTGATACCACATACTGGGATTATAAAGCATTGCAGTTTAATAAAGACAACAAAAGCTAAATATTCTGGACATTCAAGAAATATAATATATTACATTTTCATCACCTTCTCAAGAAGTATAGGGACCATACTGTTATCAGATAATAATCCATGACAGATTGCTTGATGAGTAGACACTTATATTTTTTAATAACAGTACCCCAATACAGGTCTCTGTGAATAGGCTGTTGATAAAGAAACTGTAACATATTAGAATGAGAGCATTCATATAAAACATAAATCATTTAAACTAGAGCCGAGGCTATTGTCAGAGCCATGCGGCTAAGGAAAATAATCTGAAATAAAAATCAATCTCCGACTATCCACAATTGAGGTTTCGAAAATGCTATGTTATAATTCTTTATTTTTCTATATTTATGTCTTTTAACAGACATCGCTTTACTTCCATTATTTGTGTCAGTAGAATTGTCAGTTTTGATTTCAGGCATTCAGATTGTCAGAGTTTCATTTCTGACATCATGGATTAATGTATTCCCTTTATGAGCTTTTCTATGCCCTTCCTATGATATACTTCTCTGTTTAGCACAATGAATGAAGTACAACACACTCTAGATCTTGGTACATGCTAGCACTTTGTGCAAAGAAAAAATCCAAAAAATGCATTATCATCATGTTTCTCCAATGTTGCTCTTACTGACCTAGATCTTGAATTCACCATGAAACCCATTGTCTCCACACCTCTGTGAAAACTCTCATTGTAATCCATTTCTTTAAAAAAAGCCTTCTGTGAATTACCACATAATTGCAGACCCCTTTTTATTCTTTTCTTTCGAAGATATTTTAAGGCTAGTTGCCCTTTAATTACAATAACAGCAACCGTTTTTGTCCAGTTTTTATACTTGCCACTGTACAAAAACAGAAATATTACATACACAGTATGTCCCTTTGCCATCTCCAATTACATAAGATCAGTTCTATAGCATGATTCAGTTTATGCCTTAGTGACAGGCAGCTCTTTCAAATTTCAATCCCACACACCAGTTTCCACATGGTTTAGTTTTTAATCCATTTATTTGTGTCTCTCATTTACACATGCCAAAGATCCCTATTCTCCATTTCCTGAATTCTATAACAGTAATTCATAATTAACCACAACAATCATAATAATCATTTTATTATGGAGCCAAATTTCTGTGAAATGACACAGCTGTCCCTCATTCCATGCTGTCTGTGTGACTTGTCCTAATCAGATGCAGTCCATGCTTGAATCATGAGTAGAATAGGAGGGATTGCTAGTCTAATTGAGATAGATTTTAGTCTAGCTTTTCAGGCTGCTTGGTGGTCCTGAGAACTGTGCTGAGGTGAACAATATGACTACTTAGTAGAGCTGTTTGCTAATTTCTGACAAACCCTGACAGTAAACTTGAATTAAACATGTTCTGATTGGATGCATATGGACAACAATATGCTTAAAGAACATAGATTTTTCATTTTCACTTATTACACAAATGTCTTGCAGAAAAACATTGCATTTTCCTGTATCTTAAATAACATCAAAGCTCTATATTGTAAAAAAAAATTCAGCATGGAATTTGGTAATATGGAAGTCAAAGCATTTGTAAAGACTTGCATAAGTATTCTAATCAATGTTTTATTCCTTTATTTTCTGTGCTTTCTTTTTTTCTTTTTGGCTTTAAATTTAAGTGGATTTATGTAGGCCGAGCCTGCGTGGGATCATTTCAATTTAGATTCAGCAATGGTGAATCCATTAACAGCAGACTGAGCAGGTTTTTATGTCCCACTGTGAATTATTTCTCTTTTCCAGTGTTATGACCCAGCTGTCTGAATCTGGCAATGTGTGTATATATATAGAATCTAATATATATATATATATATATATATATATATATATATATATATATATATATATATATATATATATATATATATATTATATTTATATACATGTGTATATATATATATATATATATATATACACATGTATATAAATATAATATATATATATATATATATATATATATATATATATATATATATATATATATATATATATATATATATACACGTATATATTTATTTTATATATATTTTATTATTTTTATATTAGATTTTAGTCAATGTGCAGCTTGTATAGTCCTTGTATAGTCCTGTCCTCTGAAAATAACTCAACATACAGCAGTTACAGTTTAATTTCCCTTTAAAAGCTATACTACACTGGTTGCTGAAATGTGATGGGTGTACTCACTTTTGTGAGATATATTTTGGCTTTCTCTAATGATATATATTTAAAGGCCTTTAATTCGTAATAATCAATATAACTTTCTCATCCTTTGCTAAGCATTAAGCATATTCATTTATAAATATATCAAATGGTCAAAAAGTATTCATGATAAACTCCCAGCCAAATAGACATAAATTTTGTATTTTTTGACTTTTCTTAGGAATCTGATTATAGAAATATAGAAATAATAGAATTATGTGAATTATATAAAAAACAAAGAAATTATGTAGAAATCTTAATTATCAAATATTTTCTCTTGTCACCAAAGTTTATTTGACCACATGCTGGATTATTACCAAAATCAGATTTTTAGTACCGTTATCTAGTAATAAATAAACTAAACATTGTCTTATAAGATCCCATTATAAATAAACACAAAGCTTGTGTGTGATGTGAATAATGTTTTTTTTATGTGAAAACCCTAGTTTTTGTAAGAGACTTATGAGAATGAGAAAAATCAAGCGTCATGCTAATAGTCACATAGCATGCAATTTTTAGAATTAGTCTCAGTTTTTGAGATAATGAGCTAATTGTATTTTAAATATTTAATTAAAGTTTAGAGAAAAAAACGGTGTATGCATATATATAATGCTTACCCTTAAGATGAATTCATTTGCATCTATTTGCATTAACTACAGAAGCACCCCGAAAACGGTTTGCAGTTTTATTTTTACATGCAAATATTTAGTAAATCATAGCCTTAGTGTATTTTCCCACCATATATCTTACAATAATTCAAATTACAAATATTTGCATTTAGAGAACATTCTTATGTATGTTTGAGAGTTGAGCATATTAGCAAAGAAAAATGTACGTCGAGATGACAAAGCTGTTTAGAAAACAAACACGTAATCTGTAAAACATGATGCACATAGTGAGTCGACAGTACATCTTATAATGATCAAAGCTACTCTGAATATTTATTTATTTATTTATTTTTATTCAAATTTTTATTAAATCAAGACAAAAGAGATTCAATAATTATGATGTTTAAGTGTAAATAATTTATAAATATATAAAAAATATCTTACCTTATAAAATCACATCTTTTCATCCAAATCTTCCTTGTTGCTGAGTCAGTATTGCAGTAAGTAATCCGCCCTGACTTGCCAACATTATAGTTTTTTGTTTTGTTTTGCGACTGTAAGTGCATGTGCAACATCTACTACAAATCAGGTTTAGTAAATGTAGTTTGATAAGGTTGGTTTTGGATCCATTCCAGAAAGAATTATAAAAGAATAATTTGGAGAAATAATAGTTAATTTTTTTTAGCATTTTAAATATATCTTATTTGCATTGATTGCTTCTATTCAAAGAGGGGCTTTAATAATTTTATTCCCCTGCATTTACGGATCTACGCTTGGCGGATCTACATCCAACAGCAGAGATGCTGCAGATAAGCACAAGACTGACCTCTCAAATTACTCTCTAGAAGTGTATGTGTCTATAAATGTCAGCGATCCACCAGCCACACCTTCACCTACCCCACCTATCACTCCAAGCAGCTCTCCTACCTACTAATCATTCACACCTGGCACTCATCAGCTCCCTTGCTATATAACATCTGTTCACCCACCAGCTCATTGTCTGTTCTACAGCTTAGGCTGATGAACATTGCTGGACTACCCAAGCTACGGATACTATGTTTCTGGTTTGTTTACTCTTTGTTTGCGGGACTCTGTTAGTTCTCAGAACTTTCTGGTCATAGCTTTCACCAGGTTTAGTAAACCTGGAGTTTTCGTTCTGGTTGCCGTTTTCTGCCTTGCCCTTTTGTTTTCATTAAAAACCTTCGTAAATTGCACTTCGGTTTCCGGCACGTTCTTCCACCTGACAATAAACTATGTGACATTAGTTTTGTCATTTTTTTTTATAACACCCTTACAGACAGATTTAATAAAACCAGACATGTATTAACACTAAAAGCATCTTAGTTTTAATCTTGCACATGTGCATGGTGGAACTTTTTGCCTACCATGGCAAAAATCACAAAACACCACATTAGTCATGGTTGCCACTTGTGGGAACTTGTTGATGTTCCCATAAGCAATGGAAAAGCCTCCTGTAAGTTCATTAAATTGCATTCCAGGAATGGCGTAATGCCTGCTCTCTGGGACTCTTTTGATTAAGGAGCATGGTGTTGCAATCATTTTAGTATTTCTCTTTTACTCACAAGCTTAAGGGGAAATCAGCAGAGGCCTGGACAAAAGAGTTGCAGAGGCACAGCTAGCATTATGTTAATGTGAAAAGTAGGGTGTGAATATATCATAATAATATTATACAACAGCTCAATATACAGCAGCTTATTGGGACACTACACCACTCTGAGCGACGCTTAGGATTAGCCAATTGAGCCAAAGCTAACCCTATGCATTGTCACTTTATTGCAATTCAGTTGTTTAAGGCAAATTGTTCATACTGTTTACAGTTGTTTATTGCCTGTGATAATTACTGTAGCAATATGGGCTGACTGTAAATCATTATTTGTGTCTATTTGATTTGTTTCTAAATTATACATAATTCAGGGCAGATTTACACTGGCAAATTCTGAGCCTCCTGATGTCTGATTTTGGTAGCTGAACCAAACCAGACAATTATAGATCTACACAGGACTTAATGATGTCCGAGTAGAATTGTTTCAGCAGCTCCTGTGGCTGGTTGAATTTTCTCAGTTGGCGAAGGAAGTACAACCTCTGCCGGGCCTTTCACTGACTAGCAGTGGAGTCAATGTTATTGTCCCACTTCCGGTCCTGAGAAATGGTGGTACCCAGAAACTTGAATGATTCCACTGTTGTTACAGTGCTGTTCAGGATGGTGAGTGGGGGAGTGCTGGGGGATTTCTCCTGAAGTATACTGTACAGAAACTGTGCATTAGCTCTATCAGCCTGAGACAAATGCTAGGTCTGAAATATTAGGGTGCTTTCAAATTTGCTGTTTTACATTTAATGTAGCCACTTTTCACTTTTTATTGTTGTAAAAATCGTGAAGAAATATATTTTCACAAGTGCAAACTAACATCACGTGCTTTTATTTTACCGCCTGACTAATCAGGCCTCAAGCTGGGAGGCCAGATAGAGAATTGAATAGTGTTGGTAAAAAAAAAAAATGAGGGAATATATGAAAACATTGCAGTATAACTGTCAGGATTATGGCATTACTCCTGCATGTTACATGGCTGAATCACATCACTGATCACTCACACCTGTTTCTTGTCACCTGTATGCGAAGAAGCATAAATGGGTTATGGAGTATATGCGGTGCCCCACTGCATGAAAAGTATTTATTCTTGTATTTAATCCTCTTTTTACATGAGGGGGATGGGCATGCCAACCATGATCTTGCATACCCCTTAGCAAATGTCTAATGTTCTTCATGAGTCTTCTATCAGTCTATAATCTGTCTATAAATTTGTACACCCACTGAATGTGTGTTAGTTAATACAAAAGGAGCCTCCAGACTTTACTTGTTCTGCAGTCATGGTCACTCCATTGGATCTTTGGGCACCAAGCTATAATACGTTAATTTCAGAAGTGGCTTCTTCTAGTGTATATTACTTTAAAGTAAACATTTTATGTGATTTAGTTTCAAATGGCCATTAAATGAAAGTGGAATAAAAAATAACTATTGTGAATTTTTTAAAATTTGGATGAATTAGAAAGTTTGTTAAGTTCACATGGAAAGTGCCAGGCAAGTGAAACATAAGCCATATGTGTGCTGTGAATGGATGTCTATCGAGTTTACATTTAATCACAAGCGCAAAAGCAACAAAAATAAACATGTTGCATAAGCAGGACCATATGAATGAAGTCATTCTGCTCATGTTGTGGCTTTGTGTTGTTGTTTTGTGAGACAGATGACTAAATGTCAGAATACTTTTTTATGATGTCTTGTCAAAATACATCACTATTTGTCCTATGAGTTCTGTTTTCTGTACATACACCCAGGTTACAGGGTGGCACGGCAGTGTTTATACTGTCTATAATAGTTAACACCAAACTGGTGTGCGGATGATTGAGCTTTGACAGGAGACACATTACCTCACTTCCTGTGTTTGTTTTATTATCATAAACTGTTTCATAAAAGATTTTATTCAAACACTGAACACTGAGAGCTGTGAAAAGAATCACCTTCCAGTAATCACTCAAATGTAAAGGTTAAGAGTTCTAACTAGGCTTGTTTGCTTTGCTATTAGCAACATTACACTGTAAAATAATCCATGTTCCTGGAGTGCAGTGTTGAGTAATAAGAATTGCCCAGCATAGAACTTCTCACAGTTCTCCTCTTTTATTGATGCTCAGCTAAAATGTCTCTCAGGGTTTAATAAAATGGATTGTAAAGCTCAGACCTGGGGAAAGAAGCCTGTCCTGGCTAATGCTACAGAGCAGTCTGGCATGATTCAGCCTGAAAACTCTCTCTCTCTCTCTCTCTCTCTCTCTCTCTCTCTCTCTCTCTCTCTCTCTCTCTCTCTCTCTCTCTCTCTCTCTCTCTCTCTCTCTCTCTCTCTCTCTCTCTCTCTCTCTCTCTCTCTTTCTCTCTCTGTCAGTCAGCCGTGTGAACTGTACTTCCTGAAATAACATTATTGTAACTGAATTTGTTCTTGTTATTGAGCATAACGATTTTATATTGGAATAATTTCATGGCTGCTTCCATCTAGGTCAAATAATAGCAACACCAGTTCTTGAATCAATACCAGTAACAATTCAGTCTTTTACAACTTTGCTTATTAAATAAATTATACCTACCTGTTAATAGTCAAGTCAAGTTTATTTCTATAGCGCTTTTCACAATGGACATAGTCTCAAAGCAGCTTTACAGAATTTAAGAATTAAGGTGAATGATGGGTGTTTATCCCTGATTAGCAGCCTGGGACGACTGTGGTAAGGAAAACTCCCTAATATGTTATGAGGAAGAAAACTTCAAAGCAACCAGACTCAAGAGGTGAACCCATCCTCATTTAGGTGATATCAAAAGTGTGATTATAAATCTTTAAAATAATACAAAACACTGGAGAGAGAGCACTAACATGAGCACTGAAATGTACGATTGTAAGTAATGTCCCTTCTACAGTTTTATACAGTCATTTGAAGTTATGGAACCAGGAGCTACTGAACAACTCATAAAATAGCTCAACATTTGAGATTCAACACCAGCTTCTTCATGTCAGAGCCTTTAACACTCAAAGAGGTCCAATGTCTAAACTCTATATGAAGTGGAATAAAAATGGCGCTGGTACATCTCCAGATGGTCCGGGATGTTTGCAGGGTCGGCATCTATTTCTTTAAAGGTCCACAATCTTCATGAGGTGGGACGTGACTGGAGCTGGTGCAACCTCAGGATGCCTCGTAGAATTAGCGTAGCTGCTGTTAATGATATTAACAAGCACAGGTTGATAATGTGCATTTAATCACATTTAAGCACAAGGTTATGATATGTGATATGTGTTCTGTGTAGAACTCGCTTAAAATGCATTGTGATTAGTGAACATTTATACAACTTGAATTTCTGTATTAATTAATTGAAATTAACACTATATAGTGAATTACTAATGCTTTCAATTATACCTAAAGAAAGTCCACATCATTGGAATTAGAGAATATTAATAAATGTTAATATTCATCTGAACTTGATTTTATCTGAACACTGAACTTGTAAATGAAACACATCAACTCTGCAAATTGATCGTTAGTATAATTTGTTTAATTGTTATACCTACTAAAAACATTTTTTGTATAAATTGTGGTACATAAATCAAATGTATTATTATTATTATTATTATTATTATTATTATTATTATTATCATCATCAGTAGTATTAGTAGAAGTAGTAGTATTTCAAAATAATTGTATTCCTCATCGCTTGAATGCACAAATGAAGAAGCAAGCACTTTGATGACATTTTGAGTAATGGAGACCATCTTTTTTTTGCCTGAAAAGGCAAAAAAACTGGGATCATGAAAAAAATACTGGGATCATGCTTGTAATTTTGGGTCTAATCACTTAACATTTCACATTGTACAATGAGTTTAAATTCTTGAACCGGGTTTGGTTTTATCTCATATAGCTAAGGATGATTGTAAATATTATTCTTCGAAACCTATTCAATATCACTTGTTTGTATCTTGTGCATAATTCATTCTTATTGAATGTGCTTTTGACATGTAGCAACAAGAGCAAGACTCTCTTTACCTCTCTTGCTGTGTCTCTCTCTCTCTCTCTCTCTCTCTCTCTCTCTCTCTCTCTCTCTCTCTCTCTCTCTCTCTCTCTCTCTCTCTCAGAAAAGGCTAAAGAATGTGTGTAGGAAGCCTGATGATTAGGGACTGACTGAGGGAACTGATTTTTTCGCAGATCATCAACCTCATGTTGATTCAGCTGCCTGCACAAAGGCTCTGACCCACAGTCAGTGGGCTTGCAATGAACACACCCACTTCCTGATCTTCTGACAGCTCTGACAGAAATGTATGTAGTGTTTTGCATGTACTATGTGCATGTAGTCAGTGTAGTAAAAAGTATTTATCGTTTCTTAACAGTGCAACAACAAGTAGGTTTCAGGTCATTAGACACTATTTTAGATTAAACCGTAATTACTTCTAACGAGTTCAAGTTGTGATTGCTCTAATAATGTGGCTTTTCCATTTTACTTACTTTAAGACATGGTTTCATTTGAAGAACATGGTTTTGAAGTCCATCTAGGTTCATAATAAATGAGCTAGAGATGACAGTGGCCGGAAAATATAAATATAAATATAAGTTTTTTGAATTTCTAAATCGGTATACTTTAGAGTCAAGCATTACTAAGTGTTTTGATAAAATGCTGTGTATAAGAATATTTATATTTATATATTTATAATATTTAAGACAAGAACAGTACAGGATCTTTAATTACGGCAGCAGATAATGGTACAGGTCTGCAGTATCTAGGCTTATCCAGGCTTCAAACTGTTTTGGAGAAGTGCAAATCTTATGTGTATTAGTCTTAAAAATATCCTAAAAGTTTGTTAGTTTGTCAGGTTTTTTTTTTTTTTTTTTTTTTTTATAAAATCAATAGAGAGTTTGGCAAATGACCCATTTGCAGATTTAGCTAATGTTAAACGATTTATTTCTCTATTCACACAAGAGTTTTTCTTTTTTTTCCTTTTTTCTTTTTTTCTTTTTTAAAATTTTTGTTACACTCTTGTTCTGACCTGAGCTGTGCTGTATATTCTTAAACAGAGCTTAAAAATCACATCAAATGTTGATCCTCCAATAACTCTACTTGAGTATGCTACTTGAGTATATATATTTTACTGTGACTCTAATGTTTATAAGTCTGGGATTTGGGTTTGACAACACCTGCTTAGTGAATGATTAATTGGATCAACATCCTGAGTTCCCACAAGTCAGTGAATTCCAGTTGCAGGAGATGAAAGACTAGGTTCAGTGTCAGATGAACAGAACTGGTGTGTTTCTTTGAAGCTCCTCTTTAGGGGGTCTCTCATACAGCAGGCTGGGACAGGCTCCTCACAGATCTAAGAAGAACTTCAGATAACCTCTGGGTGAAGCAGTGTATATGGAAAATGCATTTTCTGAAGGTGGGGTTCCAGGACATTTGTGTTAGATGTTACATGGGAATTAAGACCCAGCAATGGAGAATCAGGCATCCAGCTTGATTATGTCTGTTTTCTGGGGTCGGGAGGGGTGGGGTGGAGTGGTTTGGGGGGTGGTCAAAAGTGCAAAGTAAGTTAGGGATTCGAAGAAATGGGTTACATGTCTGGTAAGAGGTTATTCAGTTCATGACCAGTTGTTTGTAAAAAAAAAAAAAAAATGCTGTCTGTGTTTACTCTAATGTTTTATTGTCATGTTGAATGTTCTTTTTTATGTGACTGAGGTATTTATGCCTTGCTGCCTATTTTTGTATGTACCCCAGCTGCTTCCCATACCTCTTCCCTGCTTGCTTCCTATTCCTGCTGCACTTTTATTTATGTCATGTCAGCACTCTGTATGTTATACATGCATCTTGCATGTTGGGTTCAGGAGAATTTTTTCTTACATTTATATTTACTCAGGGTGTACTGCACACTGTGCACTATGGGTGTGATGACAATAAAGATCTAATTCACTTGCCTGGAAATGTTTCGATTCACAGTAAATGAATAATTTTCACAGTTATGTGTCAGCACATGATATAATCAGAATCAAATACTAAATAATAAGATGTGCTAAATCATTTGCTATTTTTATACACAATATTAAATACCAAGCGTAGATGTAGTTATCATGCAAATCATTAATGCAGTAACATACAGCGATTATAATAGACTCCTGTTTATATATTATTTGCATAATGGAGTTCACTGCTTGTTAGCATGTTAGCTCAAGGGCCCAGTAGTGCACTTTCTGTTCTGTCTGTTAAGAATTGTTTTTGCCTTGTCTGTGCATTGTAAATAATACAATTTGTTAAACAAGTTATTTGTCTGAATTGTTAGTAAATGGAAGCATAATGGTCAGAGCCTAGTGTTTCCAGGCTTTCATTTGGAACTATATTTCCTCCAAATTTCTAGAGATCTAATGAAAAAAAAAGCAGATGTTTTTTAATCTCAACAAAATGCTGAGATGACTTAATTAATTAATTTATTTATTTTCTACCCCAAATAGAATTAAGTGTAATTACTGACCGAAAAATGCATATTGGAATTATTATGAGATTAAAATGAAAACCAAGATAGCCATTAGAGCCAACAGAAGAACACTGAAATTTCTTCTTAGGATAGATTTCTATGCCATATTACACTAAACTGATTACTCTTTCAACATCTAATTATCCAAAATGTGCTAGCCTATTTTAGCATAATTGCCTTAAAGAGTGATTCGATTTAGATTTCTTTATAGACATGCATTCTTATATACACAGATATCTTAAAAATCACAAGACATCAATAGTGCTTTAGCCATTAGTCCTATAGGACTGTAATAATATCCCATAATTTCAACCAAAATGGCCATAATCACACTGGACATAATCAACAAATCCACTAAAAAATGGTACCTGAAATGCTTAGTTCCTCTCTGAAAGTGCTCCAGGAATTCATGGTGTGTTTTGCGTCTCTGCATATGTACAGATGTCGTTTCCCATGGTTCTAATCTTGATAAATCAGCGCCGAGTTCTGCTTTCGGCTTCACAGTGAAGGTGTTTAGACTGTAAGACGTATACAGGGATAACAATCCAACAATTAGTCTCTTTCAAACTGGCCTTCTGAAGTTGCAGGCCTGATTTGCATTATTATTTCCATGTGATGAATACTCAGGAGAATAGTGCAGTGCATTTCTTTCTTATGGTGTGCCAGAATCAGATCCATGAGAACACAGGGGAAAATGTGCCATGCCTTGATTTCAGAGTCTCTGCATGTTTTATTTGAGTTTTGAAAGAAGTCTTTGGTCTCCTCTGAGCTGCTCATTGTTTTCTTGGTCAAGTTACAGAGCTTAGCTCACTTCCAAACTCCATCAAGAAGGCCTTGCCCTTGGCATCTGAATTCCATCTTTGCTAAATCTTAAATTATTAAGGACTACTGAAAGGGAGCTTTCCTAAAAACCCACTAAGTAGGTAATAAGCAGGCTTTTTGATAAACAACTTTATACTGTACACACTTTATGGACAAAAGTTTTTGGACACCTGATCATACTATTTGTATGTGTTTTTTGAACATCCCACTCCACATTTAGTCCCCATTGGCTACTGTACATCTACTCTTCTAAGATGATGTTCTGGAGTGTGCTTGTTGAGATTTGTACTTATTCAGCCACAAAGAAATTAGTAAAGTCAGGTACTGATGAAGGGTGAGGAGGATTGAGGTTCAGTCTGCATTCCAACTCCAACTTTGTGGTAATAGATTTATGTGTGTGTGTGTGTGTGTGTGTGTGTGTGTGTGTGTGTGTGTGTGTGTGTGTACTCACTCTTACTTATCCCTCACTTATGTGACCTCATGATTTTTAAATAGAGTTGATAGAGAAACTCCATATCCATATAACTCCATATATTTTTTAATGTTAATGTGAGTATCAGGAACCAATATTTAAATTAATATATGATGCCTTTTACACAATTCTGACACACTGCACTAAACTTAGGATCTCAACAGAAGTGACCAACTTTTTCTGTCTGTCTACGTCAGACAATTAGTGTTTTTAAGGGATTTTTTAAAGGAATTTGAACCCAATTTATAACAACAATCATGAAAACAGCAGATATAAAAATGCTAGGCAGTGACTATGCAATATAATAATTACACTCACATTACTTCTGCTTCTGCATACACAGAAAAAAAAACAATGTCTATTATTGTCAGGCGAAAGAACGTGCCGGAAAACCGAAGTGCAATCCACAAAGGTTTTTAATGGAAGAAATATAGAGCAAGGCAGAAAACAGAAAAAAAAACACAACGAAACTCCAGGTTCAACAATCCTGGTGAAAACTATGAGCAAACAAAACACACAGAGTCCTGTAACCAATAAGTAACAGAAACAGAGTGTTAGGATAGTCTGACAGTGTTCTTAAGCCTAAGCTGTAGAATGGACAAAGATCTGGTGGGAGAACGGGGTTTATATAGAGTGCAAACTGATAAGGGCCAGGTGTAGCTGATTAGTATGTGGGAGAGCTGCTTGGGGTGATAGGTGGAGGTGTGGCTGGTGGATCCCTGACAATTATAAACCAGGCCATGTGCTGCAGGTGGTATCATGTCACCTCGGCATGGAATAATCTCTTAGAACTACATAACAATGCCCATTAGCCTGGTACTTCAGTAAACCTACAGTATGCTACTGACAATAAAATGTACATATGTAGGATGCCCAAGGATTAGAGCTGCAGAAGATTCACAACCTCTATTTTAGGGTATTTGCCTAAAAACTCCTTGGTTAGTGTGTCAGAAAGCTTACACGATGCATATTTTGCACCATGGCATCATGTAAACTGACATTTAAGTGATTTTAATAGATTTTATAGAATACTCGCATGAATCTGAACTTTCGAAATGCAAACTTTTTTATTCTACTGGATTTTATAGAGGTTATTTTATATTAAGTGTCAATACATATTATTGCTCATCCCTGGTAACAACTGCAGGGCCAATCACTACATTAAGAAAAGTAGGACAAAATCAGACCCACCCAAGTCCATATGAAATATACAACCCCACAGAGAGCTGTTGCAAGCTCTGATAACTTTCCAACAAATCAATATTCTTTTTTGACTGATCTCGAATGTGTCTGGTCATGTTTCTACTCAGATCCTCTCTGACTGACTGATCTATTAAACAGTGCTTTAGTGTCTGATTTCACCAAGCTCTGCTGCAGACCACTGCATACTCACTCAGAGAGCAGAGCTAAAAATATGGAAAGTGTAGATGAGCTTTTCTGGTGTGGGAAGAATCCAGAGACTGGGAAAATGTAGCTGGACCAAAAGGCTTTGTTGGAGAGTTTGAGTTTCCCATATTGAAAACCTTTTGATGATGGTACAGTAAGAAGGAACACATATGTGGTTGCCTGCAAACTATTAAAATGAATGGGTCTACTGGACAATGCAAGTTATAATTTACCAATTTGAATGGACATGCTTATTTTTTAATGACTGCTCTGGTATGTACTCTGTAAATTGGTCATGGAGGATTCATATGAAAATCTAATTCTGGTGCCTCATTTCATTGACTGTTGGCATCAATGGCATTTTCAGGAAAATGGAATTTCACAAAGTAGCAAATCTGCCCTGTTGTAGGTTATGTGATTTGAAATATGCTCAGAATATGAAACATGCTCAGAATTTTCCTACAAAGCTGATATCTGATTGCTGTTTGGTAGTACGATATTTAATCATAGCGGTAGTGCCATATCTTCAAAACATCATGATTTATTCAACCATTACTTAAAGGCCTCCAGACATAATATACAAAATAGTGTTTAAGTAAGGTGATGTAAAAATTACCAAAAAAGTATACGTGTCATTTTTAGTTTAAGAAGATCCATAAAGAATTGCAAGGCCTAGAAGGTCCTAAGGGTTTCCTTCTGGAAATAGCAGCTGAAAAAACATTTTATCTCCTTGTACAGACTTGAAGCACACATCCACATTAACACTGGATATGTGTGTTTTTGGCTAATCACACTCCCTTAGGAATTCAGATGCAATAGGTTTTTCCACATTTCTGCTTCTTTCATGCACATATATCATACTAAACGGAGAAATGCTGAAGTAATCCCAAATCTGTCTTTTTTCATAAATTATTTCACGTTTAAATCATGTACGATTTATTAGTACCATTCTTCTGCATGAACAATATGGTTTCATTAATTATCACATTATTAGATTTGCTTTCTGTGTAAAGAAGAATTACATTAGGAATGTCCTCTGCTATTATCCCAAGTGTTCACATTTACAGTAAAGAATCCAATATTACCCAATACAAAGACATAATTCCTTCCAGATTATTACATTTTATCCTTCAAGAGCCTGTTGTTTATAGGGTATTTACAACATGTGATAGTAACAATTTAGAGTCAAAGGCTGTAGCATGTAATTGTAACTAAACCATCTTATTTGGCTGTTCCAAATTATTAGTATTAGTTTTAAGTAGTATTAGTAATAATGATGATTATAATAGTGGTGATGCCTTGTTATGCAAGCACCAGTAAGTAACTCAAATGGACAAGCAGAACAAGTTGTCAAGCTGAACAACAGGTGAAACAAATAATGTAGGACTAAGAACTCTCCTAAGGTGATCAGGGTGAGGAGAACAGGAAACCAAACAGGAAGATTCTGCAACAGTTGTAGATTATAAGCCTCTAAAAGCAAAATATGTTCTTAAATCTTGTCTGCATACATTTATTTTAAGTTTATGCATTTACATTTCTAGTCCATGGTTTGTTTTTCTGTGAACTTAATGTACATATTTAACTGCATAGAATGCTGAAGAAGAGCTGGGTATCTCATTTCTAAAGGTTAGGCTTTTCCCCCCTCAGGACACTGATCAGGACAACTGGGTAAATAAAAAATGAACGAATGGTTTTGTCATTATGGCCTGCTGCCTACTGACACCTATGTCTAACATTTCCCTACAATATTTGTGTTTTATTGGGACACATTGGAATACTGATTCTGTGCCAAAATAACCTGAATAAGTCAAAATCACAGTCCAATAATAAAAAAAAAATACTACCTGTGTGATTGCTCACCTCCTTTCAGGAGTTTTGCAGATACAACCAACATTTTCATGCATACTGGGGTTTTAAATTCCTGGAGTCTAGTTACATTACATTTGAAACGTATTTACCGTTGTCATTATTCCAGGTGAAATCTGGGGCCTATAAGCATTCATGAATTTTTTATAAACAGGGTATAAAAATGTACAGGTCCAATATTTGGTCGGACTCAAAGAATTTGTTTGACTGAATGAAATCTCAACTTGTCAAGATGTTTATGAGTCTGTTTTTGCTGTTTGGAGTTGGGTATTAAGTTTTGTCATGCATGTAGACACAGGCCTATAGTATATCTCTGCCGACTTGTTCCTGCAGGTTAATCTGCCAAAAAAAAAAAAGGTTTCCCAATGTCTCGCCATTAGTTCCCAGAGGCTTTAGAAAGCAGAGGTTTCAAAATGAAGTGATGGAAAAGCAAACCTTGCCTTTGAAAACTGACCAAACTCTGGTTTAGTCAATGAGTCCCAAAGGATGAAGAAGTGAAGGAGCTCATGAAACACTTCTGAAACACTTGATTTTGACAGCACACTCATGTTCATTTCGAGTAAAGTGGATTTCACTGTCACCAGAACCTTCGAATACATTGTAGTGACATGGAGATCTAAGAATTCTTTTTTTGGTTTTTTTTTTTTTTTTTTTTTCACAAGCAAACATTTTCAAGTTTCCAGGTTATTATATATATAGATCCATACATGGACCTATTAACTAAGAAACTCTCTCCACAGTCAATTTTTACTGTATAAATAAAAAATAAAAATGTATGTATTATAAATACTTCAGAAGAAAATGATAAAATATGAAAGCCCATGCTTCTATATCACTTATAATCTAATGTATGACAAAGTATTTAATATATAGTTATTATTTAATATTCTAATATAAAGTGTTAAAGAATTTTTTTTCTTTTATTGTTCATAGAAATATATTGAGGATTTTTTCTAGTTAACATGCCATATGTAAGCCATGGAGTATTTTACAATAGATTCTCTTGAGATTTATGAAGGAAAATGAACCAAGCCAACCCGGCTTTGAAGTTTGGTAATGGATTTCTCAGATGCACTTTTGGGGCTGAGGAACATCTCTGGTGTCTGTAGTGTTGGGGAAAAAAAAGAACTCTGCCATATAATGGCTTTTACATTAACCCCCTTACTCTGAATAATATATATGGCCAATAAATGCAGGGGTCAAGAAGGTCCATTGGTGCATGGGAAATCTGGTTTAATTAGAAGTAGAATTAATGTAAATGATAATAAAGTCAACATTGGACCTGAGGTAGAATTTTTAGGAACAAAAATGCAAACTTCACATTCTCAGCGAATCTAAAGAAATGTATGCTATACACATTGTCTGGCTGTTAGATTGGGAAAGATTGATAAGATTAGATGCACTCTAAAGCTTTTTCATGTTTATCATGTTGTATTCTACAAATGTAAAACAGAAATGGTCGGAAATTGAAGTGTCTTTACCTTTCGGTGCGCAAAAGTGTATGAATTTAAAGAAAACTGCTGATCACCGGCGAACCTTGTGAAAATCTCCAGTATGGCCCCAATGAACTAGAAGTCAGTCTGGTTTTTTTCATTATGACTAAATTTGTCACTCTACACAAATACAGGCATAGAATTTATTTTAAATTAACTACATTATTTACAAAATACGTACACGATTTTTTAAACAAGCCGTAAGAATAACTTTGTCATTAAAGTCCTCGGTATACCATACAGAAACAGTAAAAAAAGATGTATGAAAGCAAAACCGTCTTCGCAAGATTACAATCGTGCATACTCTGTGATTTTGACTGTCGAGTGCTCCAGTGCACCAGGTGGCACTGCTTTAGTTTCCATGACAAGAAGAAGCAGATTTCTTGAATGTCATCTTTGTAAGAATGACTTTTGGGTAGACCTGATTTTCAACGACTTATTACAGACATGGTTGGCATGTGAAGCCTTTATATTTTTATGTGAAATCCAGCTAAATGATGTCTCAACAAGTATACAACAAGTATACGGAGGCCTTATCTTCTTCACTAAATGATACACATAGAGAAACCTGCACTGTGTACACTGCAAACAAAACAACAAACAACAATAAACAGTGGCATGTTATCAAAACAATATATACTGACTATGTAGACTGATCTACAATCCACTGAGTCTTATCATTCTTTTACAAAAAAAAAGTGCAGGGCAGTTTTCTAGTTATGATCTATATATCATCTCATACAGTAATTAATAGGCAAATATGACATCATAAGTCACTTGATGGCCCTTGTCCCAGGCGTAAATCATGCGGTCTTTTGGGTTATAGTCAATCTGTGTGGTGTAAGTGTAGTTGTTAATGAAAGGCAGCCGCGGCACCATCTGAGTGTGTGTGTGCGTGTCGAAAGCATAGCTAATGGTGGCATTTATGCGCTCATAGCTGTCCACAGCATACAGGACACCACAGATGACAAAACTGTTCCCGTAGCTGTTCCTTCTTAGGCCCGTTCTCCATGTGTTCTCTTTCTGCAGATCAAAGGGATTAAGCTTGTTAAGGATGATCACTTCCTGGTGAAAGCCTTCTTCATCTAAAGCTGGATAAACCAGCCACAGGCCACTCTCATCTACAGCAAAGTCCACGTCTGAGTGCCCTCTAAAGCTCCAGGGTGCCTCCTCATCCTCATGCTCAAACATGGCATCATGCAGCGTGGTCCAAGCCGCCACGTAACGCAGACGCAGGTCGTATTTGATGATGTCGTGGGAAAAAGCCCGGTTGTAGTAAAAGGCGCCATTGTAGACCACGTGACCTGTGCCGATCCAGTTGTAGGGGAGTTTGTAGCTGTTGCTGTACCGTCCTGTGTGGAGATGAGAAATGCTAATATTACTACCCAATTTAACCAATATAAAACAATACATATCAATATTAGTGCTTTTAGATTATGAACAATTTCATAGCATATCAGTGCCTACAATGTATCTGACCAGTATTTACTGAAGCCAATAACACACTCATTAAGAGTTATTCTATATATTTTTTTGTTGTTACCAGGCAATCGAATTCAAATAGTGATTCATACTTTGGACTGTTATTACTGCTATTCTCTTCATTAAATTATGTTTGAGAGGGGTCAGCTGAGGTGGCTCGGGCATCTGTTCCGGATGCCTCCTGGACGCCTTCCTGGAAAGGTGTTCCGGGCACGTCCCACTGGGAGGAGACCCCGGGGAGAACCTAGGACACGCTGAAGAGACTATGTCTTCCGGCTGGCCTGGGAAGGCCTCGGTTTCCCCCCAGGAAGAGCTGGAAGAAGTGTCTAGGGAGAGGGAAGTCTGGGCATCTCTGCTTAGACTGCTGCCCACGCGACCCGGCCTCGGATAAGCGGGAGAAGATGGATGGATGGATGGAAATTATGTTTGTGTGTACATTTAAAAATCATGGTGGAAAGAGGTGTCACTTGTACTGGGAAATACTTTTATAAATGATTGTACATATATCATAGACCACAAGAGAATTTATTTTGGCTTTATAATTTTGCTCTCTTCCAGAATTCAACACATTTAAATTAATCAAGGACAGTCTGCTATTCACAGGGGGCAATCTGGTCAGTAATATGAATTAAATTATAATACCTATTTGGTGATTCACCACCCCATGTGTTAGCTAACAAACTAAAAGCTACTTTATAAAATTACATGCACAACGCAGTGCTTGTGCGTGTACTACTAGAGTAGAGGTAATGTTTCACATGATCAAACTTCTATATGATGTTCAAAACTCAATATGGAATACAGTATTTCTGTGAGTATAATAATCACCTTGTTTAAATGTGTCCATATCACGGAATTCCAGAAGGTTGCCGCCATAGTAGTAGTTTGTGACATAAATGACATTGCCATTGCCTTTTGGGTCCTTCATCCAGGCACCTTCATTGCGGCCATAAGCATTGTGAGTCACAGGTTCAGCTATGGTAGCTAATGTGTCTTTGCAGATACCTGCAGATGATGACACAAAATAATATCATTATGCTTATATATATTCTATTAAAGATTTATTTTGACAGAGCACAGTTTCTAAGTTGTTTGGCTTTAATCACTAATAGTGAACATAATTCCAAACTTATATCGTGTCATCTGTTTAATAGTACAACTTTCACCGTATTACAAAATATCACTTAGTATTGGATATTGGTATTGGGGCATATTTTACGAGCAAAAGTACAAGAAAATTTGCAAGTTATTGGGCCAATAGCAGAATAATTTAAAACTCCCCCTTACCAGAATTCTTTGGCGAGTCTGTATTGACTTTAGGTTCTTCGTCCCAGCTGAGTCGAGATTTCACTGTGTATTTTCTTCCTGCAGATGTAGAGTTTTGCTCTGGTTTTGGAGCTTTGGGAAAAGCAGAGGTGGTTGTTGATCTGTTGGAGGTTGCTGACTGTGTGGTGCTGGTTGGTCTGGTGGTGGTGGTGGTGGTGGTGGGGGTGGTGATGGTCGTTAAGGAATGTGGCGTTGCCGTGCTGGTTGTAATCATTCTTTTAGTTTCCCAAGACTTCTGTTCAGGCAGTTTTGTGATGGTAAGTACATCTGTGGTGGTTTCTCTGTTCAGTTTTGGTGCCATAGTGCCTGTAGTGTGAGGGCCTGAGTATTGCATGTCCTGTTGTTTGGGGATCTGGTCCTCTGGTTCTATTAGTAAATCTACTGAACCGTCCCCGCTCAGCACATCATCTGTTCCTGCTGTGGAAGATTAACAGTTGTGGGTGGAAGAGCTTAATAAAAACGTCTATGAAGGCTTTCATTCATCCAGTGTTCAAAAGGGAGATAAATGGAAAAGAAATGAAAGCTAGGATAAATCACAAAGTGGTCAATATACTAGATTTTTCATATTTATAAATGAGCTTTTTCAATGTATAAAATAACAACTTATTTCTGCTATAATGTGCTATTAGAATTTTAAAATTGTGCTGTTTATAGAAGAGCAACAAAGAGGAACATGGTTAAAAGAATTGTAGTAAACAAAAGTGTTTTTTTCAAAAAGGAAAATTGTGTTGAGTGTTTTTATTGCAGTAATTCATTCGCCCAGACTACACAAGAACATATAAGCTGTTCATAGGTCTTGAGTGCAAGTGGCTTAAATGAGCTTTCTTTGCATTCACAGTGGTAATTTAAATTCACTAATGTTCACTGTCTTCTATTTTTTTCAGATCCATCTATAGATTTATTTTGTGACTTCTTCCATAGGTTACAGTCAGTCAGTGCAGGCTAGTTTTGAGATTGTGGTCACGAATGAGGAACAGATTCAATAAAAAACATTATGTGTACATATGTGCATGACAGTTTTCAATGCTACAGTGATGATAAAAAAAGTCATAAGTAATTTTTACAAATTCATGCAAAGCAGAATATGCATTAGCAGTCAAGCTAGAAATGACACAAAAACACATAAGGCCTGTCTTAATTAAGCTTTAGGCATTGTCTTCTTTACAAGTCAGTATTAAATTCAAACTATGTAAACCAAACTCACCTTGCTGATCTCCGTCATCGTCCTCTTCAGAATCAGCTTTATAGAAAGTCATGCTCCTTATGTTCATCCCATTTGGCCCCATTTTGCCCTTCACTAATTTCTGCATGTCTGTATGTTCAACATGACTTCTCTTCAGTAGCCTGCTGGAGTCCTGGCCTCCAACAAACTTCTCCTCATACTTCTTCTGTTTGGTAAAATGTATACAATAGGCGTTAAACACATCATCAATCTGTCGGGCTTTGCATAATGATTTAAATATCCTTATCTAAAATTGGGTGCAACCTAATCTGAAATTATTAAAATAAAAACAGAATTAGAAATGTGTCAGTATTGTCAGCATGATTTCTTTCTCTATTTTGTTTCCCAAATATAACTAAACTAGTAGACATATTCAAACCCTGAACATGGCTAACACTGAATGAATGAGAGCACATGTGTTGGCTGATTGAGTACATTGTGGGTAAGGGAGGAAAGCTGTGCATTAAATTATTCTGGCAAACTGGTCTTTTAATAATAACATTCGTTGTGAAATAAGGATGAATTTGTGGCCTGGGTTATTGCTCGGAACAGGCTTTGGGGAAGCTATCTTTGATCTAATTATACTCTACTACAGTCTACCAGGCTGACACAGCAAGTCTAGCTAATACTTTCCACAGGGCTGGAGCTTATGTGATGCTAACACATGCTAACAACTGTATCCTTTCAGTCTGTGTGTGTAATTACAAGTTTTACTGTGCGTCCAGACTTTGGCTTAGGTACACTTTATGTTTGGTGGTGCTGACTTACTTAACTCCCTCTCCATATGTGTGCGTGTGTGTGTAGATAAAAGTCTCCTGAGATGTTTAGGATTTAGTGATTATGGGTGAAGATTGCAAATAGGTTAATTTTCTGAATGACATATTTAGTGAGTTTATAGCAATCAGCAATTAAATATACATTCACAAACAAAAAAAGGTATACATATTCCTGGTTACATGGTGATCTCATCATTTGTACATTGTACATTTGAGTACACCTATTCAGCAACCATTTTCGTATATCTTCTCAAGGGAAGAATTTAATTTGAAATTAATCCCTGGTCTAGTCAATGTGCAGCTTGTATAGCATTATAGATTTACTGTCCTCTGAAAATAACTAAACATACAGCCATTATTGTCAAAATAACTGTCAAAAAAGTGAGTACACCCTAAGTGAACATGTCTGTGTCCAAAGTGTCAATATTTTGTATCAGCACCATTCTTATCTAGCACTGCCTTAATCCTTCTGGGCATGTTTCTGGGATCCTGACATCAGGAGCTGCTGGATGTTAGACACATGGCACTTCTCCACCTTCAACTTGAGGATGCCCCACTAGGTGCTCAATAGGTCTGGAGAGTGGTCATCTTGGTGATGTGTTTGAGGTCGTTATTATGTTGGAAAACTGCTGTTTGGCCCAGTTTCTGAAGGGAGGGCATCATGTTCTGCTTCAGAATGTCACAGTACATGTTGAAATCCATATTTCCCTCAATGAACTACAGCTCTCAGTACCAGCAGCACTCATGCAGCCCCAGACCATGATGCTACCACCACCATGCTTAAAACAATTTTCTTGGTACTCCTCACCAGGGTGTCACCACACATGCTGGACACCATCTGAGCCAAACAGGTTTATCTTAGTCTCATCAGAGAAACAGGACATGGTTCCATTATTTCATGCTTTTGGACAGGTTGTCTACAGCAAACTTTTTGCAGGCTTTCTTGTGAGCCAGATTCAGAAGAGGCTTCTTCCTGGGATGTCGGTCATGCAAACTGACTTGTTGCAGTGTGTGCCGTACGGCATAAGCACTGACAAGTGGACCTTCCGCTTCTGCAACCTCTAAATCATGCTGCTGCACTCATGTGTCTGTTTTTTGGAGCCAGCTTCTGCACCTGATGCACAGCACAAGGACTCAACTCCTTTGATGGACCCTTGTGAGGTCTGTTCCGAGTGGAACCTGTCTGGGAAAACCTCTGTATAAACATGGCCACTGTACTGTAACTCAGTTTCAGGGTGATCTTGTTATAGCCTCGGTTATCTTTGTGAAGAGCAACAATTCTAATTTTTAAATCTTCAGAGAGTTCTTTGCCATGAGGTGCCATGTTGAACATCCTGTGGCTAGTTTGAGAGAACTGTACTCAAAGCACCAAATTTTAACCGCTCTAATGAAAAATACACAAATTTGTATGGTCATGTCAAAGCAAACAAAAACATAAACATGATGAATAGTACATGTGGCTTTGATTGGTTAAGTGACATACTGCTGTTATCACTTAGGGTGTACTCACTTTTCTTGCCAGCTATTTAGAAATTAATTTCTGTATGTTGAGTTATTTACAAAGGAAAGTAAATATATACTGCTATAGAAGCTGCACATTGACCAGTATTGTCCCTACAGAAGAGAAACTTAAATGGTTGCTGAAATGTAAGGGGTGTACTCACTTTTGTGAGATAGATAGATAGATAGATAGATAGATAGATAGATAGATAGATAGATAGATAGATAGATAGCTAGCTAGATAGCTAGATAGATAGATAGATAGATAGATAGATAGATAGATAGATAGATAGATAGATAGATAGATAGATAGATAGATGAATTTCTGGTCATGTGGTTCATTCAGGCAGAGTTATCTTTGGTACAAGAACAATGGTGGATTATTATATTCCATGTTAAATCAATAGACTGAACCAAAAATGTGTACCAGTAAATCCAGAATACAATATATCCATTCTTTCTGGACCTGCATCTCACCTCATGTTCATTTAATATTATCCCAAATTACTTAAAATATGCACTTTATGCATAACACCAAATGAATGTTTGATTTAAGGCATGATTTTGTACTTTTAAAATTTAGTTTTACTTTTAAAGTTTTGTGTAAAACAGTTAGTGTTGAGTAAATGAGATATGAGCATGTATCCACAAATGGCCTGCAGGAATTATCGGTAGTCAGCTATCCTGTCAGTTAAATTGACTCTTTCTGTGACAGACTGTGGTGCTTGGATGTGTTTGTTAACAAAACATACAGGAATCTCAAGTCTGGTGTTTCCCACTCATCTGCCCTGCTGTGATATTGTCTGGGGGATATTACAGTGCATGAAAGGGATTACGAGTGTGTTGTGCGCACACTGTAATTCACAAGACTGACACAGAAACACTGTAGTCTCTTGAGGAAGATACTTCTTACTTAACTGCTCAGATCTGTACTTGATTTGGATTCTGAGTAATTGAATGTAATTGTATGAGAGGTAAGTTTTTGTTGTTTGTCCCAGTTTGTTCACAGACAGTTTCTCGTTGGCTGGTTATTAAGTTACAAGTCTGGAAGTCGTTATGCTAATAGACTTCCTCCACTCCACACATTGTTTTAAATGTAGCTCCTGAATAGAATAGAGCATGCTTAGAGAACTGCCTGTTAAGAATAAATAAGCTAACATCTAATATTTGGCCTCAATCGATCACATGAGACAGCTAGTTTGTTACTCCAATCCAGAGAGGGCCAGTAATAGTTGTACAGATCAAAACCCAGCAATTTCACTCAAATATTGACCAAAACCATTAAAGAAACTAGATCTCAGTCCGCATCTAATCGAAATCTGGCACGGTTTATTGCAGCCTGAAAGAGATTTAGCCCGGAATCAACCCAGTTGCAGGATGTGAGCCAATAATACTATCTATTTTTGGTTTCTAGACAACATATTTTGGTAGATACGAGTTGCTAAGCTGAACTGCAATGACAGATCTGTAGCCCTTTGCAAATACCATAAGTTCACAGCACAGCGATAGAGCGTATTTTATTAATCCCTAAGGGTAAATGTGTTATGTAAACTACTTAGGTTAATGGTAGTGTTTGTAATTTGTTTTCTAACAAATTTCATTGTGGGAACTGTTACTGTATATGTGGTCTAGCGCATGTGTGTGTGTGTGTGTGTGTGTGTGTGTGCTGGCTTTGGGGCATTTTAGCATAACCTCTCTCACCTCTGAGTGTGAGAAAGCTGCAGCCACTTTATTCTGCAACGAGGGCTCCAGCTCGCTCAAAAGTCTTTTCTTCTCTATGTGTTGGTTTGTATGCAGGTCCTTCCCTTGCCCTTTGTCTTCTTTCATGCTCCCTTGCTCCTTTGTCACATTTCCGGAAAATGACTGGAACGAAAAAGATTTGCTCAGCAGTGATCCTGGGTGAAAATATACTGAACTTGGAAGTACTTTGTCTGATGCCAATAGAGAAGGTCTACAACGTGTTTAATAGGGAATTGTAAACTTGCATTCTTCTTTAAAACCTAAAATGTATTGCAGTCTGTTCCACACCCTGTCCCCTCTTACTCCAAACGTTGTGCTGCACCTTGACACCTTTTCACTTTCATTTTATGCTGCTCTAAACTGAATGTTATTATATATTTGAGACTTGTGGTTATAAATATCTGTTTTCAGCACTTTTTAATTGTTTATTTATAAATCTGTATGTAAAGCCTCATGCAGTCAGATCACTGTACTCTGTATATCTGTATAAAATCTATTTGTTGTATTTAACCTTGCAGTTTATTTTCATATTTCTGTACTGCCTTTATTTTATGTTAATCGGTCAATTAAAGTGTACACCATCTCATAATAGAAAAGATTTAAGACTATGTACCTTTTCTATGTTTTCCACACGAGCCAGGAGTTTAGTAGTGACTGAGTGCAACTTTAGCAGATCCATCCCATACAAAGCCCCTTCGAGTAAGTCCATGATGGTGGAAAGCTGTTAAAGGAATGCTCTCATGTCAAAAGAAACCCAATGCTATAGAAACAAACTACTGGTTTTAACGAAATTGTTTAACAGAAAATCAAGCACACACATTTAATCTGAACCAAAATATACTACATCAGATATGTATGTCTGAGGTTTGCTTCTGTAGTAGAAATCAAAGTTAGATCCTCCCAAATACAGTGTTAAGGTACAGACATGTTTAGGGACCCAATTTGACTTACTATAATCTTTTAACATGAACAAAACTTTTCAATGTAGCTGAATGCTATGGATGCTATATATATATATATATATATATATATATATATATATATATATATATATATATATATATATATATATATATATATATATATATATATATATAATGTGTGTGTGTGTGTGTGTGTGTTTGCTTTATCTCTTCATTTACATACAATGGCAAGTGTGCATATATTTTAAACCAATTTACAATAAATAAAAAACTACAAGTGTCATAAAACACCGCTTCATGAATATCGTTTATTTATTTTACCTTGATGTCATCTTTCCCAGCTTCTTGGAGCTTCTTAAACCTGAAGTCTCCTTCGCAGGGGTTGAGGGCAGATGGAGGGGCGATGCAGGCACATTTCTTACAGTTGGGTCCTGAGGTCACTGTCTCCACTGTGTAGAAATCCTCAAGCTTTCCAGTCCCTTCTTCAATTCGCCTGCAGGCACTTCTGCTAAGTGGCCTGACCACACATTTACAGTGGCAATCCGGGCCCTCTGATAGAGTCTTCACTTTGTCGTAGTCACCGATGAGCTTAAAGTTAAATTAAGACTTAGAGAGTAAATATGAGACACTGTGGGAACATTTGTATTCTCTTTATGCTGCCTTATCACTGTATAGTAAATGTTTGAAAGATGTGCATATATCGATAGTTTTATGCAGCCATGTCGATTTTATTCTTGTGCCAAAATGTAATGGATTTGGACAGAGAAACACGGAAACTCTGTGAAAGACATGTACATATTTCAGTAGCCTAAAGTAGTGCCTTAACAGGACATAGAACAGACTACCAGAGAAGACCAGAATATTTCCTGCTTAAACAGATCACCTGAATGACATTTAAAAGCAGTATAGATTATATTATATTGTAGATTTATGAAGAATAGACTGCATGCTACAGGTATTTACTGAAAAAAATAAAAATTATGGGCAAAACATGTGGTGCAGATCCATTTTAACATCATGAAAAGCTTGTGTTCAGGTGTGCCATTAAACACAAGTATGCAGACTATAGAGACTAAAGGATTTCTTCATGGTAAAGGAAGACTCAACAACTGGCAATTTTTAATTTAGAACATAAAAAGCAATTTCTTAACACAAAGGAAACAATATGGTGTAGCTAAACCTTTTTTTTATGTTTAGGTCATTCGAGCGTTACATCCCTACGTGTATCCTTCAATAACTTTAAGAAATCTTACACAACTTTTAAACCTGTTGTTTCATTTGGTACCTTATCTGAATCACTTCTGTTATTGTAATCTCTATTTCATGGCCTTCAGCAACTTTACCTGGGTTATAATGTTCTCCTGGTTGTCCAGCTCATCTTCCAGGGCTGCATCTTCAAATTCCTCTGAAAAAACCTGGTTTTGTTGGGATGGGCTCTCCATCAAACCCGTCCACACCAATGGCACAAAGCAAAGTGCACAACTCCAAGCCAACAACAACAGCCTTAATGAGAGCATCATGCTGGTTATCCGAAAATCCACACTGTTAATGTGATCTGTTCTTAATTCACAATTATTTAATGTATTGGTTTACTAATCCTTCCAAAGTACAAAAATCTTCTGTGGTGTAAAACACAACCTGATTAATTTGAAAGAAAAAAACTGTTCACCAGTCTGTGCAGGTTGTGCTGCAGCCCTGGATATTCTCTGATGAATGGATCCCTGAAAGGTCAGCCGGCTAGGAAGAAGGAAAATGGGAAGGACTTGACTCCATCACTTCAGATGGGGAGGAGTTTAAGGATTACAGACTAGAGCACATTTTTTGCTCCCTCTGCACTAGACATTTAAGTGTTTCCTTCTCTAACACATTTTAAAGGGATTGTTATGAGCTGACCATCTGAGACAGGGTGGTTTTTTGTTTAACTGTAATTTAACAGCATATTTGAAGAAGTGCCCATTAATCAGTTACAAGGCTCATACAAGGCTCATTTTTATTTGTTGTTCTTGGATAGATGTTTAGGAAAAGATAGAAGATAATACAACAGCTATAATTTTAGATTTCTATTTTTATTTAGAGCAAAAAAGAAATAAAAACTTAAATAATATATATATATATATATATATATATATATATATATATATATATATATATATATATATATATATATATATATATATATATATATATAAAAATATATATATATATATATATATATATATATATATATATATATATATATATATATATATCTTTTTATATTTATATTATATACAAATATCCATGTATATTAGTTCAGTGACGTTTTGTACTAGTCTTTTGCATTTATTTTAATATCTTGGCCATTAAAATTTGAATAACATTAAGATCATTATAAAAAACTGCACATTGTGGATTTTAATTACACTTTATTTTTATCTGGTTAGTGAATGGATCATTTTGGGAATTTGTACTAGATTACTTGCCATGTGTACACAACCAAATGGCAATGAACAGATAAAAATAGACAAATGTACAGAGTTCACTTGATTTTATAATAAGGAATCGTGTACAATTTGTATTTGTACTTATGTAATAATAATGATCAGAAAATAAAAAAAATGTTTTTATATAAACACATGTTTCATTCAGTTTGCAGAAAAGTCACTGAAGACACAAAAAGTTAAACAAGCCCAGTATATTCTCTTTGTTTTTACAAGACCACATGACCTTTTCAAGCTGCCTGCCATTGGTTTGGTACCTCATTTTCTCTTCTATAACTCATTATTATAGACTTGACAGACGGCCTGATGTAAACCACGTGCGCCATCTATGGTTCTGTTAAAACATCCTCTTATAAGGTCGATGTAGCGGCAGGTACGGTTCCATGTTTGGACTATGAGCGCCATCTACAGTACCTGCACCCAATGTGGCTGAACTTCTCATGTCACCAGGTTGACTTTATGGGCCTTAGACATCAATTTGAGTTATGTTTGATTTAATTATGCATTTCATGTGTACAATATTATGTCTATTTTTTACATTTGTCTGTAGAGTTACAATTGTATAAATGTATAATTCTATAAATGTAATTCTGTATAAATTTGTTTGATTTTTTCTTTTAATTACAGAACACATTAGGTAGATACATCAAGATCTTTTGTTCAAGTGGGATGATCAGCCTATAATTACACATTCATTCGGATTTTTATATTTGACTTCTAACCATTGAATCAAACCAATGCATTAAAAGACTTCTTGGAGGCCTGAAGTGTAGGAGTTTAAACCTCTAAAGGCATTGTACTATCGTGCAATTTTCTTTTAACGCAGTAAATACATAGTGGTTTTATCTTTAGTTCACAAAAGACATTGTCTCAAAGCAGCTTTACAGAATTTAACAGTTAAGTTTGTTTGTGTGTGTGTATAGTTTCGAGTTTCCTGGTTTTAGGTATGTGTGTGCATGTGTGGGTGTGCGTGCGTGCATGCGTGTGTGTATAGATGCGTGTTTCCTGGCTGTAGGTTTTTTTGTGCGTGTTTGTGTATAGTTGTGCGTTACTATATACTTTTTAGATGGAATTGTATTACTGATGATGCAGGAATGTCAACTCCTTTGCCATTTTTTCTTTGAAGCTGTAAATTGTCTGTGTACATGAGCGCCAATTCCCACCATCCTAGTAATGCAGGCATGCTCGCTCTCTCTCTGTAAGAAGGAGGTGTGGTCTCTCTCAATTTGTCCCAGTAAACAATGTGTCGCCCTGAGTCTGTCAATTTCAATAAAGCAGGCCTGGCAAATCTTTCCTGTCTGCCAGTCCAAGTAAAGAGCAGGGCCATTGGAGGCCTATGTGTGATAATGGCCTCTTTTCTTGACACTGCAAATGAGTTAGTCTTGGTCTCTTTCAATAGGAAAGAGAGGCATGGCCACTGTGACTGTCAATTTCAATGACCAAGGGGTGAAATCTGTGTCTATTATTCTCAGTAAAGCAGGTGTGGGCTTTGTGCCTGTCAGTTGTCATTTGTTGCTAGTAGAAACCATGGTGAGACTCATACAGTTCTTGCAGTGGTTATAACTGTAATTCTTTTTCAATCAGGGGAATATATTTTAATAAACACACATAACACTCATACATCAGTTCTACATCTGATAAATAAAATGCAGTAGTAATGAAATATAATTACATTATTAAATAATGAATGGTCCTTGGATCAATCCTGGACTACCTTTGCAGAATTTCTTTGCAAAATCTAGTCATGTCTGTGCTTTCTCCTAAATTCTTCTGCTTCCTTCCAAAAACATGCCAGCATTTGCTACCTAACATTGCTTCTACATATGAAAATGTGTGTAAATGCATGTCTGTGTGCATGTTGCTCTGCTATGTACTGGTCCAACCTGGGATGTACCCTACCTCATGCCCAGTATTCCCAGCAAAGCTTCCAGATTCACTGTGACCCTGATCAAGATCAAATCCTTACTGAAGATGAATTGATGAGTTAGCTCATGCTTATTCACTTTGACTTGATGCTTTACCAGACTATGCTTTAGATGTGATTTTATAACCAGTGCTCATGAATTCATAACAATCACGATTGTTTTTATGGACAAATAAGAATAGGAAATAAGAGAAGCATTCTGTTGTTTCTTTAGGCTGGCTGCATCTAAATATCTATGTAATCATTAATAATATCTGTATAATAATATTTATAGTTTATTTTTTAAACAGTTCTTACCTGTGCATTATGGCGTAACACCTTTACTGCGCATGCGTAATGATTTAGCAAGACGCGCGATTACAGGGAAAGCCGTGGAGCGCAGGCGCAAAGATCTCGGCTCGATTATGGTATTTAGATTTATTTAAACGGATTCTGGGTAGTCTTTTAAAAACTTTTACAAAGTTTTTTTAATAGACATGTACAAATATAAAATAATTATAATTATAATAATAATGACTATAATAATATAAAAGAAGAAGAATGTGAAACCACGGAATCGACTCACGTATTCGATTCATAAAGTCTAGTTTGTTTTAAGGAATCGATTCAGTAAAATGACACGCGATGCCCATCATTGGCTCTCCCTGTGTAAGTGGTGTAAGCTCAGGGGGTGAGTGCGCCCCTCTCTCTCACACATGAACCATGCACTGCCTCTGGACCACAGCACTTTTACAAACCCTCATTCACTGCCTTTTGTTCCACATAGGAATCTTTGAAAGAGCCTCAGCGTTCAGCATTAAGGTAAGTTGCGCACCTCCAGACGCGGACAGTGAGCTCTGCTGGAAAGCCGTGGAGATCTGTGTGGAGCTCCGCTGGTTTCTGTTCAACTGTGCGCCGGGAGATCAAAGCCCAGCTGGAGTCTCCAGCTTTCTTCGGAATTTCCGAAGTTGTTCAGTCTGAATGCTGTTAGAGCCGCCTTTTGGTGCACTGGGTTTAAGACTAATGAAGCCCTTGTAGTGTTCTTAAGCTTTTAATCTTTAGGGGGTTTGCATTTCAATGAACTATTTGCCAGAAATGTTCAAAAACAGCTGTACTGCCCTGCTAGTAGTTCTTCTGCAGCCAGTCAAGTCATCCAAATCTCCTGCAGTATTAAGATCACTGGTCCTAAAATTTCTTAAAGACATTTCTTTATGATGACTTATCCATATGCATTGGTGTGAAACTTCCAGCTGTTGAAATATTTCAGAGTTAACAATATATTTAGGGTAGTAATATACTATGATCTGTATGCTCCTGATGTGAAAATATTAATCACTTTGCCTGCGTTCCATTCAAGAGGAGGCTGGCTGCCTTGGTGGGCATCACTTTGGAGAGAACCTCCAATGGTCTAATGCGCTTCCTTTATTTATTCAATGTATTATTATTTTCTTAACTAACTTCAAATGACCATTGCATGTGTCCTGTACAGAAAAATCAGTCATATTGTTCTTTTTGTAATAATAATTATAATTGAGAGTTTGTTTTGCATAAGAATTGTAATCGAAAACAAGTTTTAAGCTTCAAATGTAAAGAAGATTGACAGAACGGTTATGTGAAAGAAGCTAGAGCTACTCCATTACAGTGACAGCAAGGAATAAGGGTTTTGAGATTTCTTGAAAGACTTATTGAATTGAACTACATAGTTTAGAGGCAACAATGCAGACGGATCTGTCACCCATAGGAGCTAGAATGAATTTGTTGGAATTGTAAGTAAATATATAGAAAAGATAATGTTTACGCACAGTAGCGGGTATTTGGGTTATAAGTAAGAGCTTAATCAGATAAAGGCTTTGTGGGTGAGAAAGAGTGTTTTGTAGTGAATACAGGATAAAGAATGGTTACTGGGGCATTAACTTAACTGGTGGGGTGAAATGGGTAAGGGAAAGCTCAGTGATTAAGATGTTGGACCTTTGATCAGAAGGTAATGAGTTCAAATCCCACCACCAGTAAATTGCCAGTGCTGGGCCCTTGATCAAGGGGCTTAACCCTTAACTGTTTAGTTGTATGGATGAAATAATTGTGTATATATATATATATATTTATTTTATTTGTACTATGTAAAAAAAAAAGCCTGTGTCGGAACGCATCATAGAGTAGTCACTTTTCTCGACTTACAACCTGATAGACTTACGACCCGTTTTTCGGTCCCTATCTATGTTGTTAGTTGGGGTCTACCTGTAATATAAAATGGGTGTTGCTGGAGACATAGATTTGCATAAACTTAAGTTAAATGAGCATTAAATATTGTACCAGACATTGCAATAGCTAAAACGTCAGCCAACAACTTCTGATTAAACTGCTCCTCATAAAGCATCATGGGGTGGTGTAACTGTTTGTAGAAAGGTGCTGTCTGCTCTTTTCCACACTCAGGAGCTCACAAAGGCTCACAATTGGCTAGTATGAATCAAGAATATGACATCTTTCCCACCTTGAGAACATCAGCCATTATTGCTCTTTTGGATTCCTGGCCAAGCCTGAGGCATTGGGATTGCGGACTATCACCTTTTTATCATTTTTTTCCATTGTTACTGATCTATTGAAGTAATAGTACACCTGCCTGAGCTAGACAATGTGTTTAAAGTACGGTGCTGTGTTACAGGAGATTAACAATACAGTTGTTCTCATCCTATTCAAAGCATCTCTGTGGATACTTACTATCTAGAAAAGTTAATAGGGAAATCGATTGCCATGTTCTTCTTTGTCACAGTTAATGTTGGTGGTGCCTTTGCCCCTTTCATGCAATGCTTCACTGGACCCATATGCCCATGCCGTTTCCACCTAGTATGTACATCATAAGTCTACATTGCTGTAAAGTTCCAAACCATTAACTTCCATGATAATAATGCCATCCCTGATTGGTGCCATCATGCTCAACATATCACAGATTGCTAACCAGCTTAGTCAAAATGGCTGCAGGCCTAAAAAAATGTATTGTAAAACTTCCAGTCAAACAATTTTTGCTGTATCTTTTACTCCTTAGATGGGTTCCTTCATTAATATGACGACTAACGGATAAACCTGATCATGAACCCATGTTTGTGATTGCCCTGGTAATTTGTCTTCAAACAAATGCCATTGTTATTGGGCTAGCAATGTCTTTTTACGTTAAAGCACTTCTCGAGAAATGCGCACCAGAAACTATAGGTTTATACTGAAGCATATACAAATGTCTAAACATATTGAAATAATTTTTCTTTAAAAGTGAGTTGTGGTGATTGTATTTTCTGCAAAACTGAACTTATAAAAATCCCTTAACCTGGGTTGCAAAATGCAGTGTATATTTAGGATTATATTACAAGTTGTGTTACCTTTTTTTTGGGGGGAGCCTCTGCTTTAAAAGCCTTGCCACACACAGACACACATATCTGCAGAGAGGACCTTTCTAACGTCTTTCCGCCTGTTTAGGATATAAACATCCAAAAGCTATTGAGACACAAAACATATGG
Organism: Silurus aristotelis; assembly: GCF_946808225.1. NCBI lineage: Eukaryota > Metazoa > Chordata > Actinopteri > Siluriformes > Siluridae > Silurus > Silurus aristotelis. The sequence continues at coordinate 9,032,105 of NC_139581.1, read as the reverse complement.
GCATGCAAATTCTTGTTTGGACATGCATTGAGGTTCTGAGGTGGGGGGTGCAAAGGGGGTTGTGAGGCTATAAGGGGGGGGGTCTTTTTTTTCCCTGTTATGTGTGATTCATAGAGTGAGGCAGATGTGTCCTTGTATTTTGTAACACATTACATTCGAGTTCTTTGCTTATTATCTTGTAAATGCAATATTTAGGAGACAAAGAGAAACAGACACTGTGAAACAGTAGGGAGGCAGACTGACACAAAGGGAGAGAAACATGGAGGGAGAATGAGAGGCGAAGAAGGAAGAGAAATAAATATATACAATGAAGGCTTTAAGGTTTTGCTCGAGGGACAATAGTTGTCTTCTTGGTACTTTTACTCCAACAAAGCACTGGTGCTGAAGCTGAAGTTGTTGCCTATTCTGTGATCCATCTGAATTTATTGAATAGGCATATGCAGGCAATTCTTCTTATTTCTCTCAAATGTTACTGCTTTATCATTAGTCATTATGAGCATGAGTAGCATGCTTTTAAAGAATAAGTTGCTTTGCCAGTGTAAAAACATGCCCGAATATACACTCGTGGGCAAAAATGTTTGCCCAAAATGGCAAAATAATAAGGTTCTAATAGACTTAAATACAAATCATTGGTCATTAAATGAACTGCAATTTACTTTTACTGCAGTGAACTGTTCAGGGTGGGGGTAGAGGGTGCTAGAAACAAAGAACCTACACTTTCATTGTCTACTTGTAAACATAGATAAAATTATAATAATGATAAAAATAAAAAATAGGTTTAATGCAAAATACACCGTGTCTGGGTTCACGTGTTCAACTACCCATCAACTGTTTACAGCTCATCAACATTGAATGGAACAACACTGTCTTTTGTTTCTGTAAATAATGTCTGCAAGTTTACCCACAAGGATTAAACATTTAAGTAAATCAAAAAGGAAAAGCTCTCATATTAAATCACTTTATTTATTAGATTGATTCATTCAAATTTTCTCTCCAGCGGTTTGTTATTAAGACGAGTGAAAGGATTAATATTTTTGTCCTTCTGGCCTTTTCCCAATTTTTTTCCCCCCAAGAAGTGTATTACGATTTAACATATTGAACTGCTAAACTTACGCTGCTCAGTTGTTTTTATCATCCTTTATCTTACCACGTACAACACTTTACCGTCAGAGCTGCTATGAGGAAAGAAAACACAAAGCTGCTGTTCAGTCAGCACTATACCAGAGCTTTCTGATCATTCAAGAGAGATTTGCTGAGCTTTGCGCCCGTGTGTCACTAAAGTGCAGGTTCAGGCATTAGGTAGAGTGATTATCTCTCCACCTAGACGACAGACAGGAGTCGGTCTAATTTCCCTGCTGCCGCTGGTCCTTTCATGTGTCTGAGTCATTCAGGGCCTTTGATGAGAGATGGACGGAGTTCTTCGCTCGCTCTTTCTCCGTCTGCCAGCTCATTATTCATCAGCTTCACTCTTCTCTGCTTGTATGTCCTTTATCAGTTGATCTGTTTCCAATTTGTGCTCAAAGAGCCCTCCATCTATCTTTCTCTTGTACTTGTTGACTTTGTCCCCCTTGTTCTGTGTACAGGGAGAGAAAAACATGTGATGGGTATACATTGTTGGAGCCTTTAACCAGAATGGAAATTTTAAGGCAATTAGTTAAAGCCAAACAATCCCAGGAAGACTGAAGCAGCAGTCAACCATTACTTAGTAATTTTTTTTCATTTCTAATCCGTGCTGATGACACATCTATTTGACATGGTAGTTATGTTGAGTTTCTGTACAATGTGTTGGACAATGTGATTTAACAAAGACTTTGTAAACAGAGAAAACACTGATGATAAACCTGAATGATAAATCTAACAAATAAATGGTAAGATTTGTTTATAGTTCTCTGGGTTTTGAGAGTAAAGATGGGCTCACACACACACACACACACACACACACACACACACACACACATACACACACACACACACACACCTCTTTCTCTTAGTAACCTCTTTCCTGCTCTGTAGATTCTCATTTCTTGTTTGTTGCATGGGTCTGAACCATCTCTCAACTTATCTGCGTGTCTAAATCCACAGAGCTCACCTAAGGCCACCTCTTTAAGCCTTGTTTCCTAGAAGCCAGCTGGTAATTGTTGAGTTTTGCCCGGGGATGTTGCAGGACAAGTGCAGAAGGAGTATGTTTGCCTCTCAGTGGATCTGGTGTTTGTCTCCCACAGCTTTACTGTGCTCTGAAGGAGAGGTGTTGTTTTGAAACCTTGTGATTGAGTTTACATTTCAGCCATCCTCCTCAAGCTCTGTGTGTGTTGCATGTATGGTCATGAGCCCCATGACTGAGTTCTTTATAAATATAACATCTAACAAGATGTCAGGAGGCGAACCAAATCCCTGAGTGCAGTTATTTCCTAAAGATTAATGCAATATTACTTAATCATGATACCCTCACAATTATAGTCAATTAATGTTCTTTAGGGGCTTTTATACTGTGATTTCGATTTTAGCTGCATCTCTGGAAGATTATCCACAATTGCATTGTTTATTGGACAACGTCTGAAGAGATCCTTCAAGACTTTTGAACCTTCTTTAGAGCTTGATTAAAGTCAAGGTACAAATCTTTCAGCAGGATCTGAGTTTGTTAGTGATTAGGAAACAATTTTGTGATAAACATACATGTGGAAAAATACTTGTGCATTCTGTGTAGCTAGGCTTCTGTGGCACATGATTGCTCAAACATCACCAGTTAATATAAAGACAGATAGAGATGAGTGAAAATGCTACCTGTCTCTCTTATTCTCCTTCCGTGTTTCTCTGTCTCTCCCTCTACCTTTGTATCCCTGGGCCAGGACAGCAGGGAGGGGACGGAGGAGCTCCATCCGGATGAAGTGGCTCAATGGTGGGGTGAATGGAGCAGCTGGTCGACCTGTAGTTGGACGTGCGGAGGCGGCGTTCGCTCACAGGATCGTCACTGTCTGCAGCAGAGGTTAGTCGTTTAGCAAAACTCATTAACACTGGACCTTCAGTGTGTCCTCTGGGATAAAACTCTCCCAGTTTAATCATATTCATAATCAATGAATATTGTGAAATATATCACTTAAACACAGTTATACATGAAGAGTTAATAAAGTAGTTTTGACCCCATATGTCAGATGCTTTTCTCCAAAGTGACTAAGTTGAGCAGATTTTAAGCACTTGCTCAACCTCCAAGACTGTGGTTTAGACCTTTAACCCTTTGATCTAAACTTCCCTTAGTCTAAGCTTGCTAATTAGCTGTTCAAGGCCTGTTACTCCTCCATCAGCCTGACCCTTTCATACCTTCTTCTTACCCTGGCTAGCATCATCAATCACAGCGTTTCATCAGTAGGTGAAAACTCCCTGTCATTTTTAAATAAATGGTGCTGAAAGCTCAATGCAATTATGCACCGCACAGGCTTCATAACTGGTGCGGTCTGCTTTATATCCAGAGCTGTGTCGATCTACCAAATTATACATATTTTAAATTTGGACAACTTAAGAACATAACTGTAACTTTTATTAAAGATGAAAGAGTTGAACAGTTACTGAAACCAAACTAATCATCAATGAATTTGCCTCTACAAGTATTTCAAATATGAGAAATTTAAAAACAAACTTGTTTCCAGAGATGTGTTTGTGACAATTTTTGATTAGATTTTACTTTAGGAGTAGAAATAACCAGAAGAACATATGGCGAATATGTTTGTCTTCCTTGTCAGTGTATTGTATGTCAATATTGTTTATTATATTGACATTATTAGCAAGGTCCCCTGGTGATCTAGTGGTTAAGATGCAGCGCTCCCACCGCTGCGACCCGGGTTCGATTCCCGGTCAGGGAACCATCCCCAGCCACTCTTAGTGCCGGTCCCAAGCCCGGATAAATTGGGGAGGGTTGCGTTAGGAAGGGCATCCAGCGTAAAACATGTGCCAAATCAAACGTGCGGAGGATCCGCTGTGGCGACCCCTAACGGGAGAAGCCGAAAAGAAAGTTTATATTGACATTATTAGCAATATTGTGCATCTCTATTAAGGGATCCCTTAGATATATTTTATTTGAGATAATTTTACGGTGTTTGTCTATCTTAATTTGGAGAAAAGTCTGTGAAGTTTTATGTACATGCATGTTAAAAAATGTAGATATAAAAATGTTTATAGCTTGTGTGGATATAAAAAAGGCTGTAGGTGTAAAGTGGCCCTTGAGTTCTGTCTAAAGTTGTGTTTAAATGATTAAATTGAATGAATAAATGTGTTTTTAGTTATTATTTGGGTGAATGTTTGGTACATTGTAATTGAGTAATAAACAGTGAACATTAGGCCAGCAAATGCAGTTGTAAGGAACAGGGTATAAGCGCGATGCTTGCCAGGGAAAATATATACGTTTTTCTTTGTTCTTGTTTTTTTTGGGTTGTTTCATAGTTCCCATTCACAGTTCACAATCATACAACAGTTGCTATCTGGGTAGGTGAAGATTACAAAGTGTGTTCTCTGAAAGACGAGACATCATTTTGAATTTCTTCTCTGACTACTTTACAGGGCAGCTGCGCACACTCATGCCACAGGAAAGTGCAGATGGTTGGTTTGTTTTGTTCTGATTGACAGATGAGAAACTAATGACACCCTCCACTCTAAGAGTAAAACGAGTTTGGACCTCTTGTTGGACACCTAGCTGTATGAAATGTAATATTTCTTGTTAATAGGGTGAACAATTCTGTCACACAAATAAGTAGCCCTGGAAAGTACAGCCTTATTAGTTTGGAATTGATTGTAATACAAACTTGTTCAGCTTCTTTAGATAATTGTATTAGGTTAGCTAGTTGTAAGGTTTCCATTATGGCTATGCATTATTAGCAAGGGAGAGATTTCTCCTTTTAAAACTCCCAAGATGAGAGAAATGGCATTTCTATGGGCCATTAATTATCTAAAATCAGTGGCCAGAATGACACCAGCAATTCTGTCCGGACAAACATACTTATAAAATGCCTTTTAGAGCAAATGGGCTGCTGCTTTAGGAAGATTCCTCTGCTGATAAGGACTTGTGTTGAGCTAGGCCAGCTGGCCCCTATTAGCACTCCCCTGTGTGTGTGTGTGTGTGTGGTGTGTGTGTGTGGTGTGTGTGTGTGGTGTGTGTGTGTGTGTGTGTGTGTACACATGTTGTGGAGGGGGATCTCAGTGGTGAAACAGAAAGATGAAGAGGAGGCCCATCTGGAGTGGGCTGAAAGGGGTGAACAAGCCTGGGAAAGTTGCACATGTGTAAGCCAGGTAGTCTTTTGTAAGAGGAGCACCGTAGTTGTATGCAAGATGGCATGGAGGCTATCAAAAATGTTAAGGATCAATTTCGATGTGTACAAATGATTTAGGATCATTGCAGTAATATTAATGGCAACTTTTTTTCTTCTGAAAAACAAACCCCAAAGTAAAACAAGGCACATAGTGGAGAAAATGATTTCAGTGTCCTATATCAAATCTTTAGAAGTGCAAAGACACCATGCATAAAAGAAAATCTATCAATCTACTGTAATTATGGCCTATCTAATCATTAAGTGTATTAATAAAGTGTTGTGGCCACTATGAGTTTACAAAACAGTTTTAATGTCTTTAATGTGCATGAACATAGAGCTGTACTGAGGGATGTGAAGTATTTTTTATAAACATATTCCCTCAGCTGGGGTTTTGATGAGCATAATGGAGCTGTGATACAATATTACAGCATTTAACCTAGCAGAGAAATAAAAAGATAATTAAAAGGCAAACAGAAATATTAAGATTTGACTAAAATAAAACTATAGCCTGAACACTGACCAGCCACTCTGTAGGTACAATGTTAAATCTCAAAAATGGGAGAATATGGACTGGCCACACTGTCGGCCTGCCCATGATGCAGACATAACAATTACACTTCATCCGATTTGTCTACCTTCAGGAGGTGTATACATTATTAAAGCTTGTTTTCTTTTCAGGCTCACTACTACACACAACATCAACAGCTCCTTCTGTGCTGGATCGCCTAAGCGGTATCAGTTGTGTACTAACCAGGTAAGGCTCATTTAGTCTGTGTTTTATAGTATTTGGAATCCCCAAAGTAGGGCTGATTCTAATTAAGGGATATGGAGAAACCGTGTGAACTGAGCCAAAGCTGTTAGTTTAATACTGTAAAATGTTCAAGCTGTTTGCCATGCTACCTGCTGTTTGAGCTGTGTAATTATTGATTTATGTATTGCCTAGCCATGCCCCAATAGCAGAATCAGCTTCAAGCAGCACCAGTGCTCCCAGTTCAACTCCAAAGCCTTCAGCAGGAAACATTATGAGTGGATTCCCCTCTATCCAGGTAAAAACACTTTTATGACCATATGACTAGGGGACTTCAGACACATAGGTGAAGTTAAGATGGAAGAAGTATGTTTGTTTTATTTGACGGTGTTCATTGCTCTAATTAAGGAACATGATGGTAAATTCCACAAAAGCTAGTTTGGCCTTAGAACCCAATTATTACAGAAACGGTTCAGCCAGAAAGAAATTTACACGATTTCTGATCAGCCAAGACATTTATTCCACCTGAGAGTTGCTTTTAAACATCTTAGACAACACACTGAGGTTGTTGTGAAGAAAATCTACATTGAAAAATCAGTTGCTTCAAGCAGTTCTTTATAAAAAAAAAAGAGTCATTTAAAAAATGTTTTGGGTTAGTGGTGGCTCAAATCAGAAGAGTCCTTGAGCAAATCTTTACTCTGATCTGCACAGTTATTTACATTAGAGAAAAGCATCTGACACATGGATGTAATAATCAAACTGAATATACAGATTGGTGAAAGAAAGGACTGCCATGCAATATCTTAGTGATGCATTGAAATAGCTCATCTCATTGTGTTGTGATAAGCATGGTTGAGGATGGTTTTCTTCCACCAGTTCTCATCACCTTTCCATGCCTCATAGTCTAAAGTCTCCAGAATCCAGTTGTGTGTCTTGTTCCGCGTAGATATTATACGCAGAACATCTTTGCTCTTTCATTTTTGGCCCCAGGACAGCGGTTCCATAGTCTCCCATCTAATAGATGAGGCGGTTCGGTTTATTTCCGAATTAGGAACAAAATAGCCCTTTCTTTGATACAATGACTAACTTCAATCCTCAGCAGAACTCTCCAGAGTCCGGAGATTTAACAGCATTAATGATGTCATGTCCTGTTCAGATGATTACATCAGCATTTCCAGCAAGCCATGTGACCTGCAGTGCACCACCACCACGGGAGAGAGACAGCTATTGGTTCCGGCACACGATGGGACCTTCTGTAGGCATGGGGTCTACAAGGGCGTCTGCATTGAGGGCCAGTGCCAGGTTACACACTACCCCTACTACTTCTAGAAGACTACACCATTCATAAATGACCTCTGTATATGGAGTTTGGGTTGAGATGACATTTCTTTCTATATTGTTGGTCAATTTAGTAAAGGTTTGCCATGCTTTAATAGAATGCAGCACTTATACTCTAACTTGGCAGCCTATGCAGATGCTAATAATTGGATGCCAGCTGTAAAGTTTGAAATTATTATTTTCCCCTAAAAGGGATTCAGACTTGATGGGTTAAACTACAGAAGCACACAGAGGAACAGTATTAGTGAGTGTGGGTTGGTGACCGAAGTGCCGGAAATCTATCTCACATAAGAGCCAAAGTGCAATTTATGTGCAGAATTTTACTCACTGTACTCACTGATACTGTTCTGTACCCTTAGGTTGTCTGATTGCTATTGTGTATAGAATATAAAATCAAAATAACAAGATCGCTGTGTCTCTGTCCACATACAGGTGGTGGGGTGTGACGGGAAACTGTATTCTGGTAAATCTGTAGACAAATGTGGCATCTGCGGTGGAAGTGGTGACACCTGTTACCGGATCTCAGGATCTTACCGGAAGGGGATCACACAGTTAGGTATATCTTATCTACTTAGGTATATCTTTTATACTATTACTAAGAGGTCACAAATGTTACTTAAGGGCACAACACAGGATTATTGGGTGAAAAAAAGTTTTCGTTAATGATCCACTCTGAGGCATACTTCAGCATTTTTACCATGTCCGCGGTTTCCTTTCCCAGTGCCATCGTCCCAATACAATCATCTTTTCTTTCCCATATGCTTGGTTAGAAATAAATATTCAGCTGGAAATTTTAAGCCCTGTTTTTTCATACCAACATGTATTCATTTGGCAGGATTTTCAATGCAGCTTACAAGCTGGCCAGAATACAATCTGAGCTCAGAGCTGAGCAGTTCAGGGTTAAGGGTCTTTTTTTTTTTTTTTTTTTTTAAAGGGCCCTTATTTTTCATCCAACTGCACCATAACCATTCTTTTAAATATCATTATAAAAATCAGAAACCTTTTACAACATTTCTCATTTGTAAACTGAACATTAGAAGAAATCCTTTCTTTTCACATTGTATATTGGACTAATGGTGTTTGCTTTCACTTGGCGGCTGGTTGTGTAGTGAGTTGGAGGCTAGGAAGAATTTGAAATCATTGGTATTTTCTATGATTCATCAGGTTATGCATTTATAACTAATATACCTGTCGGAGCCACGGACATTCAGATCGTTGAGCGGCGAAAGACTGAAAACATCCTGGGTAAACTCTTTATTACTCTGTAATTGTGGTGGAGGAGAAAGCATACACATGTAGTGCAGGAGCTTTATTAAACAAAATGAACAATAAGCATGACACACCTCTGATAAGATGGATGGATTTGCTATTAATGGCAATTAAATTATCAGGAATATTTATTTTAGATGGTTTTTAAACATCTAAAATGGGGTTTTAGAGTTTCCTAATGTGTTAGTCATGTCATTTTTGCAGTATTGTCTTAACAAATTCTCTGGTCCAAATCCTGATGATGCTAAGAAAGTGGGGTGGCATGCAGTCTTTCCTGTCAAAGTGAGCAATCATGGGCATAGACCGATCAACGTGACCAATCAATCATCTGTTTGTGCTTTCCTCTGAGTATGTTACACCATGCCATGATACAGAATACGCTGCAGTTCAGAAAGGTACTTCAAGTGTCTCAGATAAAGCATGTCATAACCTTCATCCTTCTGAATTGGTAGCTGGTGAATGATGGGGAGACTTAACAGGTGTGTGCACGGGTGGGGGTGGAATTGGCCAAAACGAAACTAGAAAGAATAAATTCTACAGTACCCAAGCCTTACCATAATAACAAAGGGGCATATTACAAAATCTAAAATCAAATAGAATTCAGATGTATTACAATTAGACAGTGGTAGAAGAAGTACATAACCACTCAAATAAAAGAGAAACTGGAGATAAACTCTGTAAAATATGACTCCAGTAAAAGTAAAAGTGCTCCCTTTAAACTCTCACCTAAGTAAAAGTACAAACGTTTTTGCCTTCAAATGTGCTTAAGTATCCAAAGTACTATGGTTTATTATGGCTATAATGTTCCTATTATCATTTTTGTCACAAGACTCTTGCATCTACTGTTAATGTGAAAAGACACTAATTTCACTCTTAGAACACCAATCTATTTATAGAATGATATTAATGAGTCAAACACTGATTGATATCTATTAAAATCTATTAAACTACCGTAATTTCCGGACTATTAAGCGCACCCAAATATAAGCCGCACCCACTGAATGTGACAAAGATTTTTATTTTGAACATAAATACGCCGCACTTGTCTATAAGCCGCAGGTGTCTACACTGAAACTAATGAACTTTACACAGGCTTTACCGAAAGACAGTGTCTGTTACACGGCTTGTATCTAAACAGTAGCCTACCAAGAAAGTCATTGTTCACTGTCTTCCTGCTTTCTTTCACAACAATTTCTCTCTCGAGTTTTTCTTTTGGCATCGTCGTGCGTTTAAAAATGACCATCGGTGAAGCTTTTCTCTCGATGCCGTGCAGCTCAGAACACAGGTGATGTGCGTTTTCAGCGTGACGAATGATTCGCAATTCCTGTTGACATTTCGAGAGAGCGGCAGGTTAAACATCAGAGGAACATCATCCATATTTATGATGTGGTGCGGCCCGATTCAGTGGAAGAGCGTCTGATTTAATATAAAGAGTTTCATTGGTTCACCTGAACACGTTCGGGAATTTCATTGGTCTAATGTTATGGGGCTCAGTTTTTTGGCATGAAGCTTGTGAAACCGTAAATTAGCCGCTTCGTTGTTTAAGATGCGGGGTTCAAAGCGTGGGAAAAAAGTAGCGGCTTATAGTCTGGAAAATACCGTACTTTAAAAGGTTGTTGTGGCAAGTTAGAGTAATTTAGTTAGAGTGGCTTGCTGTAGGCTTGACAAGTTAAGATTTTATCCACTCAGAAATGAAAAGGAATGACTGATTTCCAAAATGTAGTTGAGTAAAAAGTACGATATTTCACTATGAAATGTCCTGCAGTTGAAGTTTTTTTTCAATGGAAATGTAAATACAGTACAGTAGCGAATTACATAATGTTGTCCACCACCGCAATTAGACTTTGGTGTGTAAGTTTCAGCATCTGCTTGAGAGCAAAAACGAATGAACAAAGAAAATTCAGTATGAGTAGAGTATTTTTGGGTTCATCTTGTTCCTACTGTTCCCTACAGCTCTTTCTGATGAAGCTGGCCACTTCTTCTTCAATGGCAACACTGTAATCGACAATCCACGCAACTTCCCCATAGCAGGAACAGTGTTTAAATACCGGAGGCCACTTAACCGCTTCTCAGACGGCTTTGAGTACATCATGGCCCAGGGTCCTACCCAGCAGGGCCTGAACGTCATGGTAGGTATATAGGTATGTACTGCTCCTAATAGAAACATTACTTCTCTCCTTTTAATCTCTTCTAAAAATTGTATTTATTTATTTTTTCCTCACAAATCTATGGTTACCTTTAGCGAACAACATAACACAATCTGACAGGGAGTGAATGTAACCTGCCAGCTAACATTGGTTGTCTAGCTTGCTATGGTGTTATTAAATGCAGTTTTATATGCAATTATTTCACCATTGTTGCGATCAAAATATTCCTGGGATGTTTAACATGTATTTTATCACAGTATTTTAATATTATTATAGTATTGTAGGTTAGTATTTAAGGTAAATTATACTGTAATAGTGACACCCCCCTACTGGTAATGTATGTTTATTTCACACACCACTCCAGTACATAACTTTAGATTTGATTTCTGAATAGTTTTCTGTGACTTATTTGACCCATTTGTAGTGCTTACATTTTTATTTCCTTCTTTGTATGAAGTATTACAACCTTAATGGAAAGATGCCTCACATCACATACGAGTACACGGTGCCTCGAGTGTTCTCCACCCCAGCATCATCTACCCAGCAGCAGCCTCCACTGAGCAGCATGATGGCCAACGCTTCATATTCACGGCTTCCCATTATCGGGAATGAGGTTGAGGCTCGCAGTGAGAATGGGGAGGAAGAGAAGAACCAGAGTAGGCCTGTTGAGCATAAGGGGAGGATGGAAGCACGTGGAGATGTTCGTTGGGAGCATCAGGCTCCTTGTAACCTCAGTAAAAACCCTGACGTGGTGCGCATTAGAGTGCCTGGAAAGGTTCTTCGTAATGAGCTCGGAAAGCAGGATGGACTCGGTGAGCGCAGAATTATTGTGTTTTCTATTGCCATGTGTGTAAACTTGGCATTAGTATAGTAATATATTTATAAAAGTAATAAATCTACAGTGAAGTCTTGGATAACAGAATCCATTCGAACCCCTCCAGGTTCCAGATTTAACCGGATTGAAGGCGACTCCTCCAGTGTGACTAATGAAACCCAGCTCGTGGCAAAGAGTGTGAAGAGCAAGCTGCATAAGCCGCAGCCTTGCGCAGAGAGCGCATCTGTCTCGGCCTGCTCCACTCTGAAGCTGAACCAGAGCTCCTCTGTGAAGAACAGCCTGACTCTGCAGATCCACACGACGAGCCAGAGAGAGCCAGAGTTTAAGCCTGAGTCGAACAGCACATCGCAGCACAGAGCGCAACTTCTCCCACTCCAGCAGGGGGCACCAGAGCGCCTCACACTCACTGACAGGTCAGGATGAAGGACTGAGAAGGGGAATTAGGGATAGGAAAACAAAGTATAAAGCAGGTGGGGAGGTTTAAGATTGGGGGACCAGGGTTTGGAGCAGAGAGAAGTATAATGAGGGAGAAAACATCTCGAATTAGGGCTGATCAGTTGTATTTCTTACATTCCATGTTAATGTTTAGCTTCCTCATTTTTCTCTTTGTATCGGTGCAGTAATGAGTTCGAGGTGATGTCTCTGGACCATGATGTTAGTCTGGCAGGCGTGTACAGATGGAAGGTATCTGCGTACGCACCGTGCAGTTCAACTTGTACTACAGGTGATCATGTCACAAGAAATGGTCACAAACAAACACAACTGGGTATTGCCAATCAAAAGCTGCATAGGATATTCACATGTACCCCATAATTACAATTTAGACCCCTCTGTAGCTGTTCTGAGAACCATTAACGTTTTATTTTTTGTAGCAGTGGTGTACGTGTCCCTCAGCTTTCCGAAGTGCAAAAATATCTTGAATATCATAAGACATTGTTAAAAAGAGCACAAATTTGCAGAAAATGTTGGAAAAATACATTCATAAGAGGAATACATAAAAACAGTTTTCTGCACAGGACAAACAAGGGATTTGAACCATTACAAAAAATATAAACGAGGCAATTAAACATTTGAACCGGTTTATTTGTGTAAATTATGTTATTATTTTAATCTTGTGGACTATATGTAAATATCTGTTATAAGAAATAGCTTGTTCAGGCTGCTAATTTGTTTTATTTAACAAATGAATGTTCAAAACATTATTTGTCGATTAAAACTAATAATTGCATTAAAAAATGGAAGGACAGGCACACAAATAAAACATAATCTTCCTGCAACAAGGAATTTTTTAGAAAGATATACTACTATATTATTCTTACCTGTATTGTAATCAATCAGCCAACAATATTCTGTTATACTGTTCACCTGTGTATATGTATAACACTAGACGTTTAAGAATATCTTTGGGGTTTAAAATAGACAGGATCTCATCCTGTATAAGACAGTTTGACATCTGTTAAATAAATAATTTCTAACACTCAAGATTTTGTTCATTATATTATTTGGGACTCTATAGCCAAAAAATTCCAGATAGCACATAGTTTAATATCAGAAATGATTATGTAGAGAAAATTGTTAATTTAATTTTATTATTCATAATTCTCTCTCTCTCTCTCTCTCTCTCTCTCTCTCTCTCTCTCTCTCTCTCTCTCTCTCTCTCTCTCTCTCTCTCTCTCTCTCTCTCTCTCTCTCTCTCTCTCTCTCTCTCTCTCTAGGTATCAGCACAGCGTTTGCTTTGTGTGTAAAATACGATGGTTCTGAGGTTGATGAGAGTTACTGTGATGCTTTGACTCGACCTGAGCCCACATACGAGTTCTGCACAGGCAGAGACTGTCCACCCAGGTCAGACGCTCAGATAGCTGGACGTGTGTGTGTGTGTGTGTGTGTGTGTGTGTGTGTGTGTGTGTGTGTTTTTGTGGTTTCAGAATGAACACTTTAATCTGGAAAAAAAAAATCTTTGCATACACATTCACTACTAGTGACAATTTAAATCGCCTGCTGGTATGCATTTGTAAGTTGGAAGAAAACTAGACAACCTGAAGGAAACTCACATGATAAAAGACCATGTACATAAAAATCTGCATAAGCATTGCATAAACAACAGGATTGAACCTGGGACACCGGAACTGTTAGACTGCAACAATTCCCACAGTTTTTTAATGCCTTCTTCTTCTTTCGTTAGGGTTAGGGGGCACCACCGTGGATCATCCGTCTCCATGCTACTCTGTCCTCTACATCTGCCTCTTTCAAACCAACCAACTGCATGCCTTCCCTCACCACATCCATAAACCTCCTCCATGGCCTCCTCTTTTTCTCCTTCCTGGTGGCTCCGATATGCCCCATGTCCCTCCTCTGCACATGTCCAAACCATCTCAATCTCGCCTCCCTCCCCTTCCCACCCTCTAATAAACTAATTTCTAATTCTGTCCAACATTGCAGGTCTCACCACAGTCCTATAAACTTTCCCTTTCACTCTTGCATATACCCTTTTATCACAAATCAATCCTGCCACTCTTCTCCACCCACTCCACCCTCTTTTTACATTTACATTTTTGCGGCATTTAGCAGACGCCCTTATCCAGAATGACGAACAAAAGTGCTTTGAGTCTCTAGTAATTAATAAATCAACACTGGTACGCAAGATTACAAACTTAATATAAATATAACCCTTGAATTCTACAAGCTTGGAAGTGCTAATTTAAGTATTTCAGGAAGAGGTAGGTCTTCAGTCGTCGCTTGAAGATAGTCAGGGACTCTGCTGTACGGACATCTAGGGGAAGTTCATTCCACCACCTCGGTGCCAGAACAGAGAAGAGCCTTGAAGTGTACTTACCTCTCATTCTGAGAGAAGGAGGTACCAGTCAAACAGTGCTGGAGGATCTCAGACAGCGTGGTGCAGTGCGAGATGTGATAAGGTCACTGAGGTAATATGGTGCTGGTCCATTTTTGGCCTTCGTAGGCAAGCATCAGTGTTTTTTGAATCTGATACGTGCAGCTACTGGAAGCCAGTGAAGAGAGCGCAGCAGTGGGGTGGTGTGGGAGAACTTGGGCTGATTGAACAAAAGACGTGCAGCTGTGTTTTGGATCATTTGCAGTGGACGAATAGCGTTCAGGGGAAGACCTGCCAGCAGAGAGTTGCAGTAGTCAAGTCTTGAAATGACAAGAGACTGAACAAGCACCTGGGCAGCCTGTATGGACAGAAATTGTAGAATCCTTCGAATGTTATACAGAAGAAATCTACAAGAACGAGCAACCTTAGGGACAGGTGGGAAGGACAGTTCATTGTCCATAGTTACCCCAAGGTTACGAGCAGTGGCTGAAGGGGAGAGCAGAGAGTCATGAAGTGTTATTTGGAGATCTTGACCTGGAGATGAATCACCTGGGATGACCAGCAGTTCTGTTTTGCTGGGGTTGCATTTTAGTTGGTGAGCACTCATCCATGAAGATGTCTGTCAAGCATGCTGATATCCGAGCGGAAGCTGTGGTATCTGATGGAGGGAAAGAAAAGATTAGTTGAGTGTCATCTGCATAGCAGTGATAAGAAAACCCATGTGAGGATATGACTTCACCAATGGAGTGGGTATAGAGGGAGAAAAGGAGGGGACCAAGTACCGAGCCTTGTGGGACACCAGTGGTGAGTCTGCACGGGGCAGATGTGGATCCCCTCCATGTTACCTAGTATGAGCAACCTTCCAGGTAGGAAGCAAACCATTCCCATGCTGTTCCGCAGATACCGAGGCTCTTGAGGGTTGACAAAAGTGTCTTGTGGTTGACTGTGTTAAATGCTGCTGAAAGGTCCAGGAAGATAAGTACAGATGACAGCTTTGCTGACCGAGCAGCATGCAGTTTCTCAGAAACAGCCAAAACTGCCGTCTCTGTGGAATGTGCTGCTTTGAACCCAGACTGATTAGGATCATGGAGGTTGTTCTGTGAGAGATAGACAGACAGTTGGTTAAAAACAGTGTGTTCCAGAGATTTAGAAAGAAAGGAGAGATGTGATTCCGGTCTGTAGTTGTTGATGTCTGATGGAGCCAAAGCAGGTTTCTTCAAGATGGGAATGACCCTTGCTTGCTTGAAGGTAGTTGGTACATAGCCAGATGTTAATGACCCATTGATGATTGTGGAGATAAAGGGCAGGAGATTTTGTGTGATGGTCTGAAGCATAGTTGAAGGGATTGGATCCAGAGCACAGGTGGTGCGATTGCAAGATTGGATGACTTGCAGTATCTCATCTTCTGTTAAGGTTGAGAAGCTTGACAGAGACGTAGTGGATTGTCGGCTGTGTTGTGTAGTCGTTGTTGGGGAGGAAGTGAAGGTCTGGCAGATTTTTTTAATCTTCTCATCATAGAAGAAGGCAAAATCATTAGCAGTCAGGGAGGATGAAGCAGGTACAGCAGGGGGGTTGAGTAGTGAAGAGAAGATGTTGTGAATCTTACGAGGATCTTGTGCAGAGGCCTCAAGCTTTTCCTTGCAGAAGGCAGTTTTGGCAGAAGTCACCTCCAATGAAAATTTAGTCAGGAGTCAGTAAGATGCGAGGTCTATTGAGATTGAGTTGTGATTTTTTCCACTTCCTCTCTGCAGATCTGAGCTCTCGTCGATTGCTGCGCAAAACTTCTGACAGCCACGGTGTGGGACAAGAAGTCTTCTTGGGTTTTGTAGTCAAGGGGCAAAGGAGGTCCATGGTTGAGGAAAGAGATGAGAGGAAGGAGTCCGTAGCAACATTTTAGGGTAGAGAGGAAAAGAAGTCAGGAGTCAGGGTCCACTACACCATTTCTCTTTTCTTCACTTCTCTAACACAGTCTTCTTTACTTTGCACTGTTGACCCTAGGTACCTCAACTCATCCACCTTCACCACCTCTTCTTCCTGCAACTGCACCCCTCCACTGCCCTCCCTCTCATTCATACACATGTACTCTGTCTTACTCCTACTGACTTTCATTCCCCTTCTCTCCAGCACGTACCTCCACCTCTCCAGGCTCTTCTCAACCTGCTCCCTACTCCTACCACAAATCCTTCTTAAAATATGTATTCACCAGTGCCATTTCCATTCTTTTAGCAAAATCTACCACCATCTGCCCTTCCACATTCCTCTCCTTAAGGCCAGACCTACCCATCACCTCCTTATCAACTCTGTTCCCTTCACCCACATGGCCATTGAAGTCTGCCCCAATCACCAATCTTTCATTCCTAGGTCCACCTTCTACCACTTCATTTAATTCACTTCAGAATTTTTCCTTCTCCTCCATCTCACAACCCACTTGTGGAGCATAGGCACTGATGACATTTATCACCACCCCTTCAAATTCCAGCTTCACGTTAATCACTCTATCAGAAACTCTCTTCACCTCCACTACACTCTTACTGTACTCTTCCTTAAGGATCACCACTACACCATTTTTCTTTCCATCCACACCATGATAGGACAGTTTAAACCCACCTCCAATGTTCCTGGCCTTACTCCCTTTCCACTTGGCCTCCTGAACACACAACATATCTGCCTTTCTCCTCTCCATCATATCAGCTATCTCTCTCCCTTTACCAGTCATAGTACCAAAATTTAAAATACCAACTCTAACCTTCACTTTCCTCCACTTTTCCTTTCCCTGCCATCTCTGTAGACGTCTTCCTCCTCTCCTTCTCCTCCTTCGGCCAACAGTAGCCCAATTTCCACCGGTACCCTGTTGGCTAACGATACCTGTGGTGGTCGTTGGTAACTCGGGCCTAGACCAATCCGGAATGAAATTCTGCTTTGTGATCCGCATATTTGATTTGGCGCACGTTTTACGCTGGATGCCCTTCCTAACGCAACCCTCTCCATTTATCCGGGCTTGGGACTGGCACTAAGCGTGCACTGGCTTGTGCAACACTAATGGCAGGGTTGTCATGCCTCCTTACCATAAATCATTAAATATAATAATTGCAAATATTTTGCAAAAAAAAAAAAAAAAAAAAAAAAAAAAAAAAAAAAAACAAATATATATATATATATATATATATATATATATATATATATATATATATATATATATATATATATATATAATCATTTATAACAAACTATTATATATAATGTACCCTGGCTGATCTACAGGGTCAGACTTATGACAACAGTGTGTGTGCTTTTTTTTGTTTGTGGGTTTGTGTGTGAGACAGATGGGAGACAAGCCGCTGGAGCGAGTGCTCTCGGACATGCGGTGAGGGTTTTCAGTTTCGGACAGTGCGCTGCTGGAAGATGATGGCACCGGGCTTCGACAGCTCTGTGTATGACGATCTGTGCCACGCGGTCGAACTGCACAAGCCCATGGTACGCAAATCCTGCAGGAGCAAATCCTGCGGCCCCCAGTGGGAAGTTTCGGACTGGTCTGAGGTCAGTGTGTACAAAAAGTAGATTTGTTTAGCTGCACTGATCTGTGCAGTTTCTGTTCTGGATTTCTATAGCTAGTAATTATGGACTTGAATATGGGGTTTGGGTGTTTAGGGCTAGAATAAAAAACAAGAATTGAAGCTTTGTTTGCTCCGTTTGGCTGTAGTATTGTACAGGATACTATATGTGTGTGGGTAGTGCTCAGCACGATGTGGGCGGCTCGGTGTGAGAAGCAGGGAGGTACGGTGCTCCATGGACGCTCATCTGTGTAATGAATCCACACGGCCTATCAGTCAAAGGGAGTGTGACGGACCCCCATGTGACCTCAGGTGGACTGTCACGGACTGGAGCCCGGTGAGTGTCTACTGTACATAAGCAGGAGGACACGCACACTCGATCTGCATTTCATAAACACATTTGTTCTAGTAAATAAATTTTTTATTTTTTTTTTTTTATTGCTTACAAACAAATGGAAGGACAGACATACGTCTGAAACATAAAGAATTTAATGCAACAGTGAAATATTGTTAGAAATCATCAGTAATGATATTTATACTTCTTTCTTCTTTTCTTTATTGCAATCAATCAGCTTTGAGCACATGAGGTCATCTAATGGCATTTTGATATTCATATACACAGGTGTACAGTGTAACACCAGAAGTTTATGATTATATTTGGGTTGTAAATAATCATCACAACCTTCACCACATGTCTCTGGCTGTGTGTTTAATCTCCCTGTCTAAGTGCTCAGGCCCATGTGGAGAAGGCCGCATGATGCGTTATGTGGTGTGTAAAAGCGGGAATGGGAAGGTGATCTCAGATGGTCACTGTGATCGGGAGCTGAAGCCCCTCGCCGTACAGCCGTGTGGAGCCTCAGACTGCTCTTCACACTGGGTGGAGCAGGAGTGGGAACAGGTAAATCAATATTACTAATTATTATGCTGTACATTTAGGATATGCATGATTGCTCATTGCAATATTCAGCATATTATTTTCCTAATTATGATTTATCACAGTGCAAACCCCACCACAATCTCCCACTTGCACATATCTGTGTATTCTGCATGTCACCCTGACTGTACATTTTGTGCAAAATTTTTATTTAATTTATTTTTTTAATACTGTTGTACTTAGAAGCTTCTGACACCATGTGTGTGAGTGTGAGCATGCTTAGCAAAAAAACCCTTTCTGATTTTGAGGAACACAATATATTCTGATGTTATAGTACTACATCTACATTTAGTAGATAAACTTTGGTAAAGTCTTGTAGTTAAGAAATGGGTGAAGTATCATAAAATTCTATAATTCCATAACATTCTTTAACGTTGGAGATGCGTCAAGTTGACACCATCATAACTTGAAAAGTTGAGACATGGCCTGGCCTACCAGTAATCAATAAAGAATCAGTAGAATGGTGATCAGTATGGGGTAGTTCATTGTCATTTGTCAATAATTTACAAATGACAGTACATAAGTGTGCAAAACATAGCAATTCACATTATCTTAATGTATAAACTTTAAAGTATATATATATATATATATATATATATATATATATATATATATATATATGGTTGTGACAGTGAGTGCTGGTTCGCTAGTTGAGGGCGGAGCCAGACGAGCTCTATTTCAGTGTCTGAAGAGGAGAGAGAGAGATAAATCTAGGCTTAGAAACACCAAAAACAGAAAATAATATGTGCTATAACACAAGGTCGGTCGGTCGGTCGGTCGGTCGGTCGGTCGGTCGGTCGGTCCGTCGGTCCGTCGGTCCGTCCGTCCGTCCGTCCGTCCGTCCGTCCGTCCTTCTATCTATCTATCTATCTATCTATCTATCTATCTATCTATCTATCTATCTATCTATCTATCTATCTATCTATCTATCTATCTATCTATCAGTGTAACGCGACATGTGGACGAGGGGTAAAGAGCAGGCAGGTGCTGTGTGCTGGGCTCGAAGCAGGTGTGTTTAAAGAGTTTCCTGATCACGTGTGTGGTCATTCACCCAAACCCGATGAGAAAGCTGCGTGCTTCGAGAGGCCTTGCTTGAAGTGGTTCACCACCTCCTGGTCTCAGGTAAATACACCTACACCTCAACACTGCTTCAATTTCATGCTTTTTTTTTTCTTTTTTCTTAAACAGTTCCTTATATTATGAGCATGTTCTTCAGATTGAACTGTCAAGCGCAGACTTACAGCAGGGATGTATTAGTAATATTACTGTATAAGAATAACATATGCATGCATTTCCTACTCACCCTATTTTGCTGCATCTGGACAATTTTTGGATGGTTTGTGCTGCATGATATATCTAAATATCACACATGACTTTCAAGATATATTGCACAGTCTTGCTATAAAATTAATGATTTTAATACTTCAAAAATATTGACGAGTAAAAGTTTTGGGGCATAGCAGAAACATCCATGCAAGTGTGCGCATAAGTAAAGCTTTCACATATTTTAAACACTGCTGTGCAAAATATCTACTGATATTACTGAAATCAGGAAATCAGTATCTCATCTATTAACTATTGCTTTTGCTCACCTGGATACTTTTTTCTTTAGCTGTGGGTGGGCCCAACTGACTCGACTCTAACCTCACATATCATTGGCTTACTTCTTTTTTTTTTCCTACAACATGTCTGCTGATTTTCTCCTGGCCTCTGAAAGCATTGATAAAAAAAAAAAAAAAACAATAAGTCACAATGATTTATTACATTATTTCCGGGTGCACAAGCAGACACAGCTGTCAAGGACGCTTGAAGCAAAGCATCATGAATATGCACAATGTGCTGTTAGGATTTTGAAGTACAGGATTATAGCAAGTGTTGCCCAAAAATCTCCCTCCTGCTTTGTGACACAGATACGCTTTAACTCAGACATTGCTTAAGTCCGATTTAACCACAGAGAAATGTACAAGAATAAGTTGAGATTTTTGGTCAGTGGTCATATTAAATGTCAAGGGCTCCTGATCCACCGCGACTCTAAGATGCAGCGCCTTCATAATCTAAATACATGTATTTATAATACTATCTTATGAGCAGTATTTACTAATTCTTTTAGAAACATATATTAAACAAAGAGACCAACAAGAGCTGATACCTGAGCCGTATTCAGGCAGGATTAGTTCTACATGAACTGCCAATCCAGAAGGAAATGACATCACTACAGTATATCTGCGTTATTCTCTCCAGCCCTGAGAAAATTTCACCCACAAACTAAAATGCAATTTTACAGCGAACTAAGGGCTGGTCACGTCTCTGTGTGCGTGTGTGTGCGTGTGTGTGTGTGTGTGTGTGTGTGTGTGTGTGTGTGCGTGCGTTACAGTGCACTAAGACATGCGGGAGCGGAGTGAGAGTAAGAGAGGTGAGGTGTTATCAGGGGGAGGAGATCGGCCAAAGCTGTGACTCCACACTAAAACCTCAGGCCAGACAGAGCTGTGAGGTACAGCCTTGTCCTACTGAGGCACCAGGTAACACAAACAACCAATAACAATACACACATTCCACAGTGGGACAACATTACAATGTATGGGAGCACACAAAATACATACTACAAAAACCAAACCAAAAAATGACTTAGAGCAACATAAATGTTCATGTTCATGAATGTGGGCTTTATCTGATTGATATTAAATTAACTTGCAGGCAGCTTGTGTTTTCCACAATGTGATCCCAATGGGATCTCTTGTATTTCCGGTGTATAGATACAATGGTTTAATATGTTTTGGAGTGTATAATGTTGTGGATTATGCTCACTTTACATACAAGTGCAAGAACCCAGCCGTCTTTAAAGACTTTTACAGTACATCTAAACCATTTAATCAAAATGCATTTGAAAAATGGCTACCGTATTTTCCGGACTATAAGCCGCTACTTTTTTCCCACACTTTGAACCCCGCGGCTTAAACAATGAAGCGGCTAATTTATGGATTTTTCATGGGTTTTTCCCGGTTTCAGAAACTTCAAGCCAAAAAACTGAGCACCAAAACAGACCACCGGGTTCAGGTGAACCAATGAAACTCTTTATATTAAATCAGATGCGCTCCCACTGAATCGGGCCGCACCACATCATAAATATGGATGTGATTCCTCTGACGTTTGACCTGCCGCTCACTCGGGCATGAAAAAATGCACTTCACCTGTGTTCTGAGCTGCACGGCATCGGGAGAAAAGCTTCACCGATGGTGATTTTTAAACGCACGACGATGCCAAAAGATAAACTCCTGATAAACTCTAAATAGTTGTGAAAGGAAGGAGGAAGACAGTAAACAATGACTTTCTTGGTAGGCTACTGTTTAAATACAAGCCGTGTAACAGTCACTGTCTTTCGTTAAAGCCTGTGTAAAGTTAATTAGTTTCAATGTAGCGGCGTATTTATGTTTCAAAATAAACATCTTTGTAAAATTCAGTGGGTGCGGCTTATATTTGGGTGCGCTTAATAGTCCGGAAATTACGGTACATTAAAAGCAGAGCATCATGAAGGATAAAACCCAAAACCATGATATAGTACTAAACCAGTCACTTTATAACTATAGCCCAATCTCATACAGTGTATCCCTACACTTTATATACTGTAGATTATAGTGCTTTAAGCATATACTGTATTTATATGTATATTATAGGTCAATTTACACACTAAAATATGTTTTAATGTTTTTACCTTTCTCTCATGTCTCTCATCCAGCTGAAGATGTTTGTGAGGACAAAGTTACAGCAAACTGTGCACTGGTGCTGAAAGTAAAGCTCTGCACACACTGGTACTACAGGAAGGCCTGCTGTCTCTCCTGTAAGACCAAAGGTCACTAAAGAGCTGCTGAACCCTAACTGGGCCATTCCACTCGATGTGAAGAACCACAAATGTACATATACACACACACACACAGAAACCTGAATCTAAACACTCATTTAAGACCCTACTACCCCCCCAAACATTTTATGCAGAACAGAGCACCCCAACTGGTTACCTACAGTCTAACCTATTACCTAAAAATGCTATTACTCTATAGCTCTAACCTAATTAAAATTGATGCAGCTCTAATAGCTATTCCGATTGGTCCCTTGAAGGATTCCAATCCACAAGCTACACTGATCCATTTTGCGTAAAAATTTATTCAAATCTAGTCACCCAGAAACAACACTAAAATGTAGTGTATGACAATAGTAATGACTGGTGACTGTGTATTTACTAATCCTGTTTTTAAGATATCCTTTTTTAAATCTTTACCTCAAGATATTTTCCTATGTTCTGCTCAAAATCCAACACTGTAAATCCTAAAATACAGCATTTACGTGCTACATTACACCTCTACAAGCTAAACCTTACGCAAAAATTTTTAAAAACAGCGTACACAACCCCCGAAACTGGCCCTAGCCTAATCCCCTTAGCATAATAATAAAGACAAGGCATGAGACAGGGCATGACATTTCTCATGCTCTTAGATCCTGCAGTCGCACCACAAAGGTGAGCTAATTGCAGTGCTTCAGTCCTATAAATGTTAGGTTTTATATATCAATAAGGTCTTCTGGATCGCTTGGGGCTCAACAAAATGTACCAAACTCAGACAACCTAGCTAATTTCCTACAAGGATAATCAACAAGCTAGTGTCTAACCTGTCTCCAGACTGCACTGTAATAATACCCTTATACTATCAACTAATCCGTTGCTTATGAAGTACATCAAATCGGTACCTCTAATCACTTATACCTAAATCCTAAACTGAAACTAAACACTTTCTTTATCCTGAACCTAACCAGTTCTATTTAATTGTCTCATACTCGGCACACTGAACCCCAACACTACACTTTAAGCTGTATCTCTAATCTGTATAAATATGGTGCTATACTTCATGGGGGATGTTCTCGTCAGACCCCTCAGGCAGCTTCCCTCACTGCACAGGCTGTTCCTGATCCACAGAGACGCTGTTTTATTACCGAGCGTACGGAACATGCCACTCTCTTGTACTGTAACACTGATTCACTGACACACTTTCCATATTTGTACAAAGTTTCTTGTTTTTAAGCTATAAGTTTTTATGGTGACCTGGAATGGAGGTAAAAGGAAAAAAAAGAAATAAAGTGATTATTGTTTAGCTTTGGTGCAATCCTGTTTATTATTATTATTATTTTTTTTAGATTGAATAGGGTTCATTGTGTAAATGGCAGTTTCAAGCCACATTTCACACTGACTAGTTTCCTACTGTAGCAATACAGGAAATGGGTTGTAATACAAAATAATCAGACTTCCGCACCGGAAACTGTGGAACTGAAGAAGTAAGGTTACAAGCATAATACAGCCAGTTTAAGAAATATATATAATAGCAGGTATTAAAATGCCGGGAGGAAAAAAGACCTTGCATGGAACCACACATTTCATTGAACAATGCACATGGTCCCAAAGCAAGTTTACCTGGATGAAGAGGTTATAACGTTTAGAATCTATAAGTTTAGCCCTTATAGATTTATCCCTAATGAGCAAGTCAGTGGTGACTATGGCAAGGAAAAGCTCTGTGAGATGGTTGAGAGGAACCAGATTCTTTACACCTAATGTCCATTCATTATAGTTTTACCATTTTTATACTTATTAGATGAAGATCAACATTGGCTAACTCTGGTAAAGATGGATATTGAATATATATTAAAAATATATATATATTTAATATTTAATTAGATTTAATTCTGTAGTGATTATGTGCCAACACTTATACATAAAAGTCTGAAAACTGTCTTTACACAGGCATAACATTGACATTATGACCTGTGAAGTGAATAACACTGATTATCTTTTCATCATGGTACCTGTTAGTGGGTGATATATTAGGCAGCAAGTGAACATTTTGTCCTCAAAGTTGAGGTCAAGTGTAAGGATTTGAAAGTTTGTCAAGAGTCAACCTGATGCACGTGGTGAGTGAAGGCTGGTCCGTGTGTTCCGATCCAACAGACGAGCTCATGTAGCTCACATTGCTGAAGAAGTTAATGCTCAACAGGTCAGGACTGTTTCGATAGCAAAAGGGAGACCAACAGCATATTAGGCAGGTGGTCAAAATGGCAACAGATTGAACAGTTGCACGGTTTTAAAGGCTGACTAGAAGAACGTAACTGTGCCCGAGTGGCAGTTTTATAAAGGTTTTGAATCTAGTGTTGATCCTTAAACCTGGAACTGTCCATACAATCCTATTCAATTCAAGCAAAGCATTTCACTGTTTAAATGCTATGGATGTATTAAATATCCATATTATATTACACAAGTACCAGACTGGATGAAAACAACAGAAACAGCACAAAAATGAATAAAAGCTAAAGAACCACCTACATGAACCTAAAACCCAGTGAATAGGGAAATATTCCCACCCCTAGTCAGATATTTTTTGGTAGCACCATCATGACAGGACAGAAACTTCACAACCTTCTGGGGATCAAGGATTGCTGAAGGTAAGGTTTATCTCAGGAGTTTCTCTGAATTTACCTGTGTTTTATATTGTACTTGCATACTTCAAAATTCCATATTTTCTTCAAGGCTTTCCTGTAGAAGAACGTTATGCTCCAAACCAACTGGACTGGAGTGATTAGAATGATTTATTATTATTATTATGTTGCTATTTCTATTATTGTATTGAATACATAGAAATATATACTACACTCACACTAATACATTGTTAAATAAACTGTGATCTTATGAGCAACATGGGGATGCATTCTTTCCTCTTTTCCTTTCCTCAGATGCGTCTCTTTTTTTTTGTGCTGTTTGAAATGTACACACTGAGCTCCGTGCATGCCTACCCTGATGGATCAGTAGCATCAGCGTGTAACACTATGCTGCCGAATCACCCGAGCTTTGAGCCTCAGACCACCACAGCGCCGTACAGAGTCACAGTGAACCGCGTGGCCTGCAGACCTGGAGACATGATCACAGGTCATACAGGATTCTTGATTATTATGAGATCAATATGAAATATAAATGAGATATTTCTAGAAAATCAGGAAAAAAATCAAACAAAAGAGAAATCACATGTATTTGCAGATTCAGAGGACAGAAACGGTCTGCTACAAAACACGCTTAGCAGCAGTGTGCTCTTTTTCTCACGGCTAATTAAGACAGAGATCATGTTCAAAATATTGTAGATATCGATATTCACATGTAGACAGATGTCAAGAAAGACCTGAAATTGCAAGTAAATAAGAAAGCATGATGGAACAGAATCCACATTATTTACTAAATATTATGCACTTTCAAACCATTTGTAGTTACATGTAATGCTGTGGGACATCACTTACACTTTGGAAGCTATAAGGAGCTGTTCCCTCGCTTGATTCTCCTCAAAGCAGAATAAATGCAGCTTCTATATTACTGAAAAGAAACCAGACTGTGCAAACTCGACTGTCTGGAAGATATCAGAAAAGTTCCAGTTACCAATGCTGACAGTGTAGAGTTCTTTTAAATGTTTTCTAATGATCTAACATAAAACCTCACAACTCTTACGGTTACATATATTCCTTTGTCCACCATCTCCCGTTGAATGAGTGGCTAACTCCAGAAATAATAGCATATTAGACCAAGCACATTAATTTAATCCCTTTATTTTAGCTGGAATTATTGTTAAATCTACAGAAATATCATCATCTGGTGAACCAGAATTCAGTTATGTGGTCAATAGTACAGGATAACAGCTAAATGTGAATGTGTCTTTACCCACTAGTGACTTTGGAGTCAGTGAACAGCATAACATTTGAGGGCTTCATGCTGCAAGCTCTGCCAACATCAGGAAAAGGTGCCCAAGGTTCATTCATGGCAGGAGACGCGCGTCTGGTCCGACTGCACAACTGTTTCAACATTGAAGTTGCGTACAATTTTCATATTCACAGTGCTCATCATTGAATTACATGCTCTTACACTAAATTGGCAAAAGTTCAGACACCTGGTCATAAATATGGGATGTGCTCCCCCCCCCCCCCATTTAGTCCCAATTTGTTATAAAAATTTCCTCCACGCTTCTGAAAAAAATTTACCACGTGTGTTCATCAGCCACAAGAGTGTTAGGAAAGTCAGGTACTGATGATGATCTTGTGTGAGGAGGCCTGAGGTGCAGTTCAGACCAGAGCTCTTTACAGACCACTCTAAATAACAGTTCCAACAGATCTAATCCAACCCTAATCTTTCCTAATTTTAACCACCATATTCTGATTTTATTCAAACCTAATATAACTTTAAAACATAATCAAATCTTTCCCAAACAATTCCTAATCTAATTATTACTTTTTACTATCTACTCTAAGTAAATTTAAATAAATTTTAGCCTATTGGTCTTTTATGCTCTTTCCATGTGAAAGAGTTTTATTACAGAAACATGCACAAATCTAATGAATCAGTTTTTTCTGGTCCCCAGAAATCGACAATCAGCCATGCTGGACCAAATGAATTAAACCGAATTGAGGTCATGTGGGTTGCACCGCCATCACCTGCTCCAAGCAATATTACATTCTGGTACTAGAGCTTTTGCAAGTGTTTGTTTTTTTTTCTTTTTCTTTACCTGATGAGTGCTGCAGTGTTTTATTTGACCTGATCAGCTTTGTTTTGCAGTGCAACTATTGTGAGGAACTATACCGAGTTCTGGACCATGGTGAAGAGCCCCCCTATCCTGCTGTCCAACAGTCCTACATTAGCTGTGAACTGTCTGGTAAATACAGAGAAAATGTAATGTAATGTAAAAATAATTACTTTTGCTACTATGTCCATTTTCATTCCCAAAACACTTTTATTTGTTACAATCCAGATGATGCTGTTCAACATCCTGATTGCACTTGAGCTCTTCAGATCCTCATCTTTAACTCTACTCTGATCTCTGGTAATGGAAGCCACTGCAAATATTATGAAGATTTGAATCCGAGTAAAAATGATAAAGTAAATATTTCACTGTGTACAGAGATTAAAAAATGTGGATGCTTTGTAGTCGTGCAACAAACCCATTTGAAATCTGGAAACCGGCAAACGTATAATAAAAAATGTTTTCACCAGTTTTTCAGCTAATAAACGTTTTTGAAAGTTATACTTTGGAAAAACCTGATGTGAAACTTTATAACTGTAAACCAGCTTGGCGCCTGCTGCATTGTTGCATATAGTCAAGTCAATTCAAGTTTATTTCTATAGCGCTTTTCACAACAGACATTGTCTCAAAGCAGCTTTACACAAATCAATAGTCAAGGTGAATGATGTGTATTTAGTCCTGATGAGCAGCCATGGCGAATGTGACAAGGAAAAACTCCCTTAGATGTTATGAGGAAGAAACCTTGAGAGGAACCAGACTCAAAATGGGAACCCATCCTCATTTGGGTGACATTAAGAGTTTGATCATAAATCTTTCAACAATACAGAACACTGGAGAGTGAGAACTAACATGAGTACTGGAGTATAAGATCATAAGTGAATGTTCTTTCTACAGTCCTATGTTATAAACTATGTTATTCTACAGTCTTTATGGTTATAAAACTAAAAATATAGAAGTCAGTTCAACAGACAAAAAGGTAAAAACAGTTATTAACTATGTGAAATTTCTTCACCGTTCGATTTCAAGAACAAAATAATCTTGTCTTATAATCAGATTCCACAAAGGTCAGAAAAACAAAGGAAGTGTGTTTATACACTGTAGAGATGACAGGAAAGATAATAAAAAAAAAATATATATATATATTTATAAAACCCAACTGAATGAAGACCAGTGAACATATAAGCTGTATTTATTGAGGATTTAATACTGAAAACACTGGTATTCAGAGCTTTTAAACTCTATTTACATGTTGCACATGTTTCATTCGAATAAAACAGAGGCGTGTCTCAAGTGAGCGAATTTTCTTGACGTTAGTTAAGTGCATTTGTCGTTCGTTATATCAATTTAAGCTCCAAATAGAATCAAGTCCAGGCCTGTAGATGACCATATGATGTAACCACTAAAATGTCAGTGAAATTGATATTCTATTCTTGCATGCTGTAAATGGTGAGGTCTGTGTTTTAATACCACACTAGACTTTTTTAATCTTCCCACTCCAATGTAAGTCATTACAGAAAACACAGAACATTTTTATTTGATCAGTTATGTTTGCTGAATAAAGGAAGCAGCCAAGGAAATGCTAGCACACACTCTGGCACTCTTAGACAGGGATTTATTACTTTTACTTATTCTCACAATGGTGTAAACCTAACCCAGAACACGAGTCTACAACATGAGAAGCCTCAAATTCTCGAATTTCTTTACACATATGAGACAAAAACACAACAGCAGTTTACAGACTACATAAACACATCACAATACGCTAGCTGCTAGCACACAGTGACACAGTTACAGACACAGCAGCAGGACCTACAGGCTTCAATTCAATCTCATTACAGAGAGAGTTACTTTAATTCTGTATTAAAGAGACTCTAGTTTTCGAGAGATTTTGTGTTATATGGAAATACATGATGGAGGTTGAATTGAGGATCGGACACTGTGAGAAATACTGTCAGAGCGCGGTGAGGCTCATGTTCGTACCGCACAGTGCACATTCACGGTCGTGTAACGTTTCTACTGGCTCCAGAAAGCTAAAAATATTCTGGAAGACTTGAACCTTTAAACAGCCTCTGAAAGGTTAAAGGTCATGAAGGACCTCCAGAACAGTGGCAATGGACCAGGCCTGGGTCTCGCAGCTGAATGAGCAGTACTGACCGTTTTCGTTCGTCAGCTCTGGCAGACCCCTCCATGGGGACCTGAAAACAAAACACAGCATCGTACAGTAGGGTTCAGCTACAAACTATCTATCAGATTCAATTAAGTAGCCTGATGGTCTTATTGACCGAAATCAGCATAGTATTAACATACAGCAGAGCACAACTAATCAATGCTAGACAAAAAAATAAAAATGCAGTGGTTGTGTCAGGGTTCCTACACATTTTGAATTTCAAAATTCCATACTTTTCCAGACTCACACGTTTGTAGATGAAAATGCAGTTTTTAAATGTATCCGGATTGGTATAGGCGTAGCCATTGTTTTTATAAAAAATATTTTCACAAATGATTAATTTTATATTTTAGAAAACCGAATGGAGCAATAGAATGGAAGTACAAATCTTTCTCCAGACTCAGCGGGAAATCGTTTAAATGAAATTCCATACTTTTTCATAATGTGTGGGAACCCTGTCGTGTTCACTGTATTTACAAGATGATTTAATATGAATCGCTTTTATCTGGAAGTAACGTTTTCTGATAACCTGACATTTAACGTATTACAAAATCCAAGACCAATTCCAAGAATGTAAATACAACTGCAATGTAATTGTTGATATAAAAACCGAATTCTTTGGCGTTTATTAACACAATTAAAGAAATTAGTATATTTAAAGGTTTCATATAAATAACAGCATTATATTGCACATATAAGAGAGTTACCGGTATATTGTTAGTATATTGTTAAAGGCTTATTCTCACCATCGGTGTTCTAACAATAGTTTTTCCCACGACTATAACGTTCAAAAGGTGCATGCGTCATGTGATAGCGGGTGTACAATGATAACCTTTTATGTAAAGGCACTAAACTGTACATCAGCATAAACAAGAGTTAACAGTGTGTTTGAGTGAATGAATGGTGTGTGAAAAGGAAATATATAAAAAAGGTGGATATCGTTATCATTTTCCCACACCATTGAATGAAAAAATGCTCAGTTGTCATTTTTTTTTTAAGAAGTCCCCAGTGCCTGTCACAAGATAAGTCTTCAGTACAGAGGGGCAAGTTTTTGACGGTCTTGACAAAACAGGGTAATGAGAGAGCTAACTAGATTTAAGACAATCCAAAACATTAATAAAAAAAATATAAGGTAGATAAAAATGGTATTTGTTGGCAAATTAAACAAGGATTCTGTAGATAGTGAACTGTTATAAATGTAAGAAGTTTTTAGAACCGAATGACAAAAGAGAATTTGTTTTCAGTTTTGCATATTATTTGTAATTTACGGAAAACCATTTAGATATTTTAGAAGGAAAGCCTTTTAGACGAAATATATAAAAATGTAAGATTCTGTAGATTTTTGTAGAAAAGCCCTTGCACAGGTGACTATGAAAAACAGCACTCCAGAGCTTTACACGGTTTTCCTTTTTTTAAATCTAAGAAACGCAACGTTTTGGCATGGTTACCTCTCCAAATGGACGTAATGGCGAGAGAGAACGTTCTTCACCAGAAACACTGTCTTGTCGTAGGTTTCCTTTCCGAGCTTCTTGGCGAAATATAACTTGGCACGGAGGAAATAACCAACTGGCCAAAGCCATTCCTAAAAAAAAAAAGAACAAATATACATACAATAAAATTATGAATCTGAATCAGTGAAGGAAGATGATGTGAAATTAGCGATCAGGAAGCAGATCTGATTTGTCTCACAGGGCCTTGGTGGTAGTTGAAGCCTTTGGCTAGGTTGTAGTTGTCGTTGTCGAGCGAGTTGTCATAAACACCACAGTAAACCATGTCACTGTTAAAAAACAAATAATTAATTGCCAGAAAATGATTAATATAAGGTAAAAAAAAAAAAAGATTACATTTGGGACAGAAAGCAAGTCTTACTCTGGATCAAGTGTCTTCATTCCTAGCGGTCCGAGAAGCTTTTCTTCAGCGATACTCAGAGCCTCCCAGGCTCTCTCCACCGTGAACAGCTCCGGGGCCTAAAGAAAATTATAGACAAAATTTGGGGGGGACAACTAGCTATAAATCAAACAGCCCATTAAAGAACAAATTAGAAAAACACGAAACAATATAATTAATCTAAAGCTCAGTTCTTACCACCACCATGGCGATGGTGAAGTTGGGTCTGAGCTGGTAATCGCACCACGGGCTCGAGGCTCCACAGCTGTCCTTATAAATCCCCCTTTTATGGACCAGCTCGGGATGTTTCTCATTAGGGTCTTTAAAGTCGTGAGACACGTAGAACATTTTCTCAAAATTGTCCTGGATTTTTCTGTTCCACTCTTCATAGGACACAGTGAGCGGTTTACCTAAAGAATGAATAATCAGAATGATCAGAATACTTTATTGATCCCATATCATCCCCGTTTTATAACGATGCTCCACTTTGCAATAAATGAAATACAATAAATAGTGGGATGTTGGAGTGTGTTGTGTTCTTACCGTCTCTGTCGATGGTCATGGTGCTGTAAGGGAACAGACCCCACTTATGGAGTTCCACCAGCCAGCGTACGGCTGACTTACACAAACCCACGATCTCCACAGCTGAGCCGTCCCTGTTTTGGTGACACAGACCACAGAGGGTTTGACGGGTCTTACAGTGGGACCGCCACTCTAAGTAGCCAGCATTTACCCACATACATAAAAGCCAATAACTTTTTTGCCTCACGCAAAGTCTTCTGTATACAGTACAGTGGAACCTTGACACTTGTTACCTCGATAGTACACGACTATTCATTTGGAACCGGACTAAGAGGAACTTGTGAAAAATCTGATAGTTCACGAGAAGCTGCGAGTGGCTCAAAAGTCTGGAGTAACATTTCAAAACACAGTTTGTACTAATAAAAAACTTATCTATAAATTATTGCATTATTATATTATAAAATATATTTTTTTATTAAGTAATTCACAATTGTGAATGTACATGTGAACATGTGAATGTACATGTACAATTTCCGTTGAAAAAGGAACTATTAAAAGGAGAGAGTCAAAACCTTGCGATATTGTGTTACTCCCGAGGGGTCGTAGAACGTAACCCCCACGAGTATCGAGGTTGCACTGTATAGTGTTGAGCCACATTTACTTGTTTTCAAAGGTGTACACAAACACATTGAGCTAATGCGCTTTGTTCACATGATGGTTCATTTTTACATTTTTAATTATTTCTGCTGTTTCCTACATTATCAATAATTCATGTCATGTTGATCAAAATATATTATACTGGTTCTCACCTGAATAGTTTTAAACCCAAACACATCTAGGCATTAGTTTCTAGCATAAGCCATTAAATGCGAAATGGTTAAAAAAGTTGTCATAATTTGTAAGCATATCTTCTTCACATTGCTATTATACCTTTTTTTATGCAAATGTGGCTTGAATTGATGAATTGTGCAGATTGTGCTTGAATTTGGCTAATAAAGGGGAGTGTACGGCACCAGATCAACTGGTTCTCTATGTAAAAGGGTGAATCCTGTCTGGTGTCTGGCAATCAATATCCCACATAAAGTACCGTATTTTCCGGACTATAAGCTGCTCCTTTTTTTCCAACGCTTTGAACCCCGCGGCTTAAACAATGAAGCGGCTAATTTATGGATTTTTCCTGGGTTTTTTTCCGGTTTCACAAACTTCATGCCAAAAACTTCAAGCCCCATAACATTAGACCAATGAAATTGCAGAACAGGTTCAGGTGAACTAATGAATGGGCCGCACCACATCATAAATATGGATGTGGTTCCTCTGACGTTTGACCTGCCGCTCACTCGGACTGTCAACAGGAAATGTGAATCATTCGTCACGCTGAAAACAACCGGGCATGAAAAAACGCACTTCACCTGTGTTCTGAGCTGCACGGCATCAGGAGAAAAGATTCACCGATGGTGATTTTTAAACGCACAGCGATGCCAAAAGATAAACTCTCGAGAGAAATTGTTGTGAAAGGAAGGAGTGAGATAGTGAACAATGACTTTCTTGGTAGGCTACTGTTTAGATACAAGCCGTGTAACAGACACTGTCTTTCATTAAAGCTTGTGTAAAGTTCATTAGTTTCAATGTCGGCATCTGCGGCTTATTGACAGGTGCGGCGAATTTATGTTCAAAATAAAAATCTTTGTCAAATTCAGTGGGTGGGGCTTATATTTGGGTGCGCTTAATAGTCCGGAAATTATGGTATTACAATTACTAAATTGTCTCTTAAATAATAATAAAAATAAAAGATTAGTCAGTCAGTTAAAATCAGGTACCAGTTACCACTTTAATACACAAATACATGATCTACCAGACATAAAAATGTAAAGAGAATGAATTCAGTTTTGTCCGTGTTTGTGAGTATGTGATGTACCTGGGTGTAGCAGGAATCCCTTTATTGCGAGCTCGTTCGCTTTCGCCCATTTTATCCATCCAAGTGCCGCAGTTGAAGCGATTTCCTCCGTACACGAAACCATTGTCTGGATTCACCTTGGCCACTATGTTGAATCCTGGAGGAAAAATTAGATTTCAAATGTATTATTTATTATACATTTTATGTTAGCACTGTTCATATTTTAGTACAGCGGTTAATGTGATACCTTCATCTCTCATGTTACGATCGATCTGTGGTCCAGCGTTCCTCTCTCTGAACTCAATGCCCTTCATGTGGCGCTGAAGAGCTTCATGAATTACATCACACAGAGGCTGATCCTGCATGTGAACAGCACAAGACAAATCATAGATTGTACACCTATACTACAACCACATCATGCATACTGTACATTACTATACCTACATCTGCTATATTGCACACCCATTATATAGAACACATTCATAACCGAACCAAATTTATATATATTTAAAATGCTGTTGATTCTCGATGTGTGTTTTGGCAGCAAAAGGGTACAAACACAACATTCGGCAGATGGTCAATGTTATGCCTGATCGGTTGCTATAAAGTTATGCTTGGTCAGTGTATGTATTTATGTATATATACACACACACCGACCAGACATAACTATATGGTAACTGATCAGGAAGTCATACTACTTCATCATACATGCAATACCCACATCTCTCATACTACTATGACATCATACTACATAAACCTATATTGCTCAATTCTCTATTCAACACCTGTGTGTGTATGTGTGTGTCTCACCACAGTCCCTGGTGCCTGAGGCAATGCATCATCTGTAGGGTACATCCTGGAGACAGGGCACTGGAGAATAGCAACGCCATCAGGCACGATGCTGCAATAATCCTGAATACACTGCAGCCACCACCACACGGCGTCACGGCAGTTAAATCGGGCCGCTACCCCCTCGCCAAGCAGGTTGGGGATCAGGCCGTGTCTCAGAGTGCCAGCAAAGGACAGGATAATGTTCCTGACAGAGAAAGGGAAGCAATCCAAACATTCAATAATGTCCATTTACAGATCTCAGACTGCAGAATAATAGGTGGCTTCTAGCTCTATAACTAGATGGATTTATTACTCATGCTGCAGATTACCTGGCCTCCAGGTGACGACCAGTGAGCAGCAAGAGCCCTCGCAGGGCGATAAACGTGTCTCTGCCCCAGCAACGGAAGATTCCGGATGAGAAATGAGGCAAGCCTGTCAAAATTTCAATGAGCCAGAAATATGTACATTAATATGCTGAATAATTCATCACCTAATAATAAACAGAACTTTTATATAATTCCTAAAAATCCTTCACTTCTAGTCCTTTAACCAGTTCAAAGTTGATGTAATACACGAAACTATACATACCGTATTTTCCGGACTATAAGCCGCTACTTTTTTCCCACGTTTTGAACCCCGCGGCTTAAACAATGAAGCGGCTAATTTATGGATTTTTCCGGGGTTTTTCCCGGTTTCACAAGCTTCAAGCCAAAAAACTGAACCCCCATAACATTAGACCAATGAAATTGCCGAACAGTTTAAGGTGAAGTAATGAAACTCTTTATATTAAATCAGATGCGCTCCCACTGAATCGGGCCGCAGCACATCATAAATATCGATGTGGTTCCTCTGACGTTTGACCTGCCGCTCACTCGGACTGTCTACAGGAAATGCGAATCATTCGTCACGCTGAAAACAACCGGCAGGAAAAAACGCACTTCACCTGTGTTCTGAGCTGCACGGCATCGGGAGAAAAGCTTCACCGATGGTCCTTTTTAAACGCATGACGATGCCAAAAGATAAACTCCCGAGAGAAATTGTTGTGAAAGGAAGGAGGAAGACAGCGAACAATGACTTTCTTGGTAGGCTACTGTTTAGATACAAGCCGTGTAACAGACACTGTCTTTCCTTAAAGCCTGTGTAAAGTATATTGGTTTCAGCTTATTTATGTTCAAAATAAAAATCTTTGTAAAATTCAGTGCGGCTTATATTTGCGTGCGCTTAATAGTCCGGAAATTATGGTGCGTGTAATATCTGTGATGAGAATGCAGGTTCATGTGTTTATCAGTAACCTGCTGCCATGGAGACGCAGTACTGTTCCTCCTGCTTGGTGATCTCGCTGATGCGGCGTGGGACGTCGTGCAGTGCAGGAGAGAGGGGTGGAAGGGCAGGAAAACGACCCA
Organism: Silurus aristotelis; assembly: GCF_946808225.1. NCBI lineage: Eukaryota > Metazoa > Chordata > Actinopteri > Siluriformes > Siluridae > Silurus > Silurus aristotelis. Next base: position 8,995,867 of record NC_139581.1, on the reverse strand, counting down.
CACCACACATTTGCAGTGAACCCAGAGCCAGCAAACGGACAAAGGTTGAACCATCCTGCACAAACCTAACGTAATGTAGACAACAATAATTCACTCTTGGATATTTCTGTATGTTCCTGTTATCACAAGTCAGTTAGTTAAACATTCATGAAGATGACAAATAGATTTTATATGTATTTTTAAATGTACAATAATGTACAGTTTCATCAAACTGTAATGTAGCATTATTACTATAAAGGTCATTTGTTAACATAAGAGACTGACGGTGACATCTGTTTGAAGGTAGCGTCTAGGGCTTTGCTGTATGCGCCAACCAGGATGGCATCGAAGTAGCAGGGGATGAGGTAGCGAGGGATGTGTTTCAGGTAGCCAAACATGGCCTCGAACCACCTACCCACCTGCAAAGAGCGAAGAAAAAAAAAAAAATCCCAATATACACTTTTCCTATAATACAAAGATACACTTTTTGCCTATAAATAATTAAACTATTTTAATTACTACAATTATATAGTAAATTACATCGTCATACAAACTTATCTATTTCCCTTAAATAATTTAGTGAAATGTGTTAATTGTTGCATAAAGTGATGTATCTGTCACTTCCCTTAAATTTTATTAAGACCAGGAAGACTTTATTGCAAAACTCATAAATCCTGTGTATGTTTTTAGCTAAAATATAATCTTCATTTTTTCATGCAGTTTATTGTAATAAAAATTTGCTCTTGAATTTCTTTTTGCCCACAAAAAAACATTTCTGGTATTTTCCATCCTGCTATTCAATTTGCTGCAGTTAATAGTATTTAGTAACAGTAAAATACTACCTTCATTCTCCTTGTAAATCACATTTTGTTCACATGCTTTGGTTTTTCCGAAACAAACACTCACTGTAGGTTTATAGTCTCAGAATGCTCACCTCTCCGAGCACATCTTTGCGAGCCACCAGTCGGTTACTAACATAGTCGATCATCCAGTCTCCCTGTCTCAGGTTATCACAGAACGGGTGGCCCAGGTCGTTCTTAGGTCTGATGTCGGCCATGACTGAAATCAGGCCTGTGAAACAAATCCACATACATCTAAGTCAGAATCTCACATGCTGTACATTACCGCAGTCAACCAGTCGCCCTCTGTGGAAAACCTTGCACATAATTAATAGAGAAATAATCCGAATTGTTTAAACTCTTTTTCATCTTCTTTGTTCTAAACCGAGCATCACTTATAAAATCTTAAACCTCTTCACTGTGCAGGAACAACAGAGAATTTGGCGAAGTCTAGACTGTACCTTGCAGGCCACCGTACTTGAGGGTTGTCCACCCAGGGATGTTATAACAGCCACCACCGTCCTCCTTCTCCTCCTCATCACACCGGAACAAAAGCGAATTCAGATCAGCCAGAGTCAGCTTGTCCATGATCCTACGCACAAGGAAAACATGCAATTTGTTCTTCTGCCTCATCCTTATTATACCATTCTTCATTTCTTTTTGAATATCGTTACAATATCTTTATTTTAATATAAAAATATCTCTTGCATCCCTCAATCAATGCTAGTTTACTTCAATCTCAGTAACTTTTTCATATGTAGATCAAATACACAATAGAATACGGATAATTAAAAAAGGTTCCCTGATGTGTCTTTAAAAGAGAAGCTGATTGGCAGCCAGTGTATTACATAGAAGAATGTGTGTGTGTGTGCGTGTGTGTGTCTATCACCTACTGGCTCAGTGGGGTCTTGAGTATGGTGGGAGCATTCTCGTCCAGCACACTCCCTGCTTTGTACTCAGGGTTGAACTGAATGAGGTGACTCCTCAAAAAACCCACAAGATCCTGTGACTTTGGATCCAAACTCACCCTACAGAGAGATAATAATAATAATAATTATTATTATTATATTTAATAGATTGAAGTTAAATTTAAAAAAAAGCCACCGCACAGTGAAATTATATTTATTATACTGGATAATTAGATATTAATTTATACCACAAACTACATACAGCTAATAAAATATATATATATAAAAAAAAAAAAAATAAAAAAAAATAAATAAAAAAATTATATAAATTTACTCATATACAGCAAAAGAAAGGGAAACAACCTGTATACAACCTGAAACTCTGAGTCTGAGAGAATTAGCCACTGAATAAATCACGGCTATTTATGAGATTGTGTAAATATAACCTGTAATATGTTCAGAACCTGAAAGCGATGACGCTTCCAGGGGTGAGACGCTTGAACTCGATCTCCTGCACAAACTCGCTGCGGCCTCGTGATGTCACTTCAGTCTGCTTCACCACACTGCTGTCCTTCAGCTGAGACACAAAAAACAGCACAACCGAACACAATTACAACCAAGTAATAAACTAATAGACTGACTGACTAACTGATTACTGTAATCAGTAACTACAGGACAAAGCACACATTTGTGTAAAATATTAAAATGGTAATACATTCTTCTCTCATCGTGATCTGTAACTGGACTACACATGCATAATAAATCCTTTTGGAAAGATTTTGATCTGCAGCCCACTTTTAAATATATCGTGGGGCCTTTTCAGTCTTTTAACTAAAATAAGAGAGATATTAATCAGCATGTAGAAGTTATGTCAAAGAACAGGATGTTGATGTTTACTGACCCCTAGTGGCTTCACTGCGCAATAACAATTACAGTAAAAACACTGAAAAGCCTTCATCATCAATCAACCAGTTCCACGTCCATCGTAAGTAAAGATTTGACTTGTAATTCCCAAACAGTTGATATATAAATAAGATCAGGAGAACAAAAACTTGATTGTGTGACGTTTGAGAGCCCCGGTCTCTATTAAAAATGAAACAAACATGCAGTATAACTCCAAAAATGGTGAAAGTAGCTATAAAAATAAACCCTGAGGGGTGTGTGTAATTTTACACAAAACCTTTGTGTCTTTATATAATCAGACTCAAAGCTCTCATTAGGCACCAACCTGGATGTGCTCTTTAATCTCCACTGTGAACTCAGGCAGGCCATTAATGCTCTTCTCATCTTTTTTGTAGGCACCGGCCTGAGTCTCTACCATCCGAGCCTCCAACACCACCTCCTCTATCTTACCTGAAAGGGGGAAAAAAAAAAAAAAAAAGAAGAGAGTGCACGAGAGAGAGAGAGAGAGAGAGAGAGAGAAGGAATGGAGAGAAGAGAAGAAGATATTGATTCTAAACAATACACTTTTTTTAAATTATTTTTATTATTAAACTTGAAAACATACACAACAATACCAGGGGTATATATATAAAAAAAAAAAAAACAGAGTTAGCGCAGTGTCACTGTGGCTACTCACTATTTACCCAAAACACGATTTGTGGTACGTTGTAAAAATCTGATTTAGTTTTGCGCATGCGTGAAAATGCTGCCACTTCCGTTTTTTTTAACAACAGTCTAGCAATATGGATTCTTATGTGTTTTATGTCCAGCTTAAAGTATTTCTCTTAGGAGAAAATACTGATACTTCCACATATCGAGGAAGTGAATTAATAAAGGATGAAAGAAATGAAGACATTTGTTAAAGTATGCTGAAATAAGTAGAACCCATTTGGGTAATACAGAGGCGTGTGTGTGTGCGTGAGTGTGTGTGTGTGTTTTACATTTAATATTATATTTTTTGAGGATATGTTCTACTTATTTCAGCATACTTTAACAAATGTCTTCATTTTTTTCATCCTTCATTAATTCACTTCCTCCATTTGGGTAATACAGAGGTGTGTGTGTGTGTGTGTGTGTGTGTGTGTGTGTGTGTTTTACATTTTTAAAATTTAAAATGTTGAAGTGCACGAATGTTAATAATAATAATAATAAACTGTTAATAAAAAACAAAAAGCAATCTTATGTTTTGCATTGCTTGCCCCTGACTGACAAGGTACATACTAAACCGTGAATTTTGTATAGAGTTACCCCCTAAATGGTAACTGATACAATCAAATTTTCTGTTAGATTATTTAATGTCATTGTTAAAGCTGTTTGTTCAGGACAGACCATTTTTCAACTGACATTAAATTGGTAAAGGAAAATAACCTTAGGGTTGTTACAGTGTCTCCACTTTGAGCTGAGCCATGCCACACCCACGTTTTATTTATTTCCCTATAACAGCGCACCCGACAAATTTATTTTTTTTAGACTCCATTTCAAGAGTTCGTCATGACATTCACCTGGAATAAACATAGGTGGAACCTCAGTTGCGTATTTATGCTGTTTGGGGTTGCGGAAGGCGGTGCGACACACAGCCACGACGGACTGGTGCGAACTGGGAGAGTGACGAGTAACGGCAACGATGTCTTCATCCACCTGATCCACAAACACCTGGAGAGAGGGCACGCGCACACACACGCGCACACACACGCACATTACCCGTGTGTATAAACAGCTAGGGAAATCTTAAAAGCATGAACACAAAACATTAAGAGGGAAAAGCAGAGAACATAACATGATCCACAAACACGCATAGACGCATACAATTCAATTCAAGTAACCTTTAATAGACACTGCCACAAATCACCTTTATAGACTGAGGATATAATTTTTTTTTATTAGTACTTATAAAAATGTATATACATCTATACATTTATACCCACACAGACAACACTCACACCTACACTTACACACACCATGTGCTCACCTGGTTGAAGCCGTTGGCTGCGAGCTCTTGGTGCAGGCGGTTCAGAGCCAGCTTACCAGCGATGATGCCCGTCTGTGGCCTGACTTGTCCAGGGCTGGACTTCGTAGACTGGGGGTTCCACTTCTGGTAAAAGCGCTCCTCGGATACCACGGAGATCTGTTAAATAGTATACAGCTTTTAATCATTCTCCAGTTTATTAAATGTACTTGATAAATAGGATGCAAGAAGCTGATTAGATTTTTTTTTTTTTTTTTTTTTTTAAAGACCAGACATTTTAAGCCTGGAAGACATCAAATCAGTGTAATCCGAAATGGTAACATGAACATTACTCTAACCCTAGGTAAAGAAATACACAAAGATTGACTATTTCTCATAAACTCATGTAGTAAAGAGTGTGATCTTACCTGATGAGGTACGAGCTCATCATAGCCTCGAGTGCTACCGGTGGCACAGCAGGCCATAGAGACGATAGCAGAGCTGGGCAAGGAGTCGAACGCGGAACGGATCTGCAGCACACATGCACAAACAACACTAATTGTCAATAGTTTATTTAATAATTTATGTATATAATACTGTATACACACTATATGTAAGCATTAATGACTAAATGAAAATATCTTTGACACGTTATTTATTATATTATATTTCTTTTTAGTTATTTACAGGGTGGAGTGGGTGGAGAAGAGTGGCAGGAGTGATTTGTGATAGAAGAGTATCTGCGAGAGTGAAAGGGAAAGTTTATAGGACTGTGGTGAGACCTGTGATGTATGGATTAGAGACAGTGGCATTGAGTAAAAGAGTCAAAAGTTTTTGTTGGGAGTGACGAGGATAGACAGAATTAATAACGAGTTTATTAGAGGGACAGCGCATGTAGGACGTTTTGGAGACAAGGTGAGGGAGGCGAGATTGAGATGGTTTGGACTTGTGCAGAGGAGGGACATGGGGTATATCGGTAGGAAAATGCTGAGGATGGAGCCACCAGGAAGAAGGAAAAGAGGAAGGCCAAGGAAGAGGTTTATGGATGTGGTGAGGGAATAGTTCAGGTTACCTGAATGGGGCATTCGTTGTCATGTGTGATGTCCAGGAACATGGCATGGGCGATGCTGGGCACCAGAGGACGAAGGCTCGGCTGCAGGAAGGCTCCAACAGGCTCACCACCGTAACGGTACACCAACCTACCCTCCTCGTGACTGTCTCCGGCGCTCATTGCCTCTGTCGCACACAAAGTACATGAAGAATTCGAACACTACACAGGTCAAGATACAGGCTAGTACAAAAAAAAAAAAAAAAGCTTTATTTGCACATTTAAGCTGCAAACTAAGTGTAATGAATATCCTGTAACTCTTAGATAAACATTGCTGAAAACATATACAGTCCTTACTCTAGGTGCAAGAACGAACATATTACACCTTAATAACATTTATTTCTTTAACATTACTCTGTGGTATAGCACAAATGCAACAACGTACATTAACATGCTTTGTTGAACACTCAGCCAGCTAATTAGATTTACAAACACAACGTCATGCTAAAGGTGCTCATTTGCTGTTAGGTGTATTAGTGGTTAAAGGCTGAAATACTCCTATCTGGGTTTTTTGTTTTCAAATTGGGTGGATAAAAAAGTGGAATTAAAAATCATAACAGAATAGCACTCCTCTGAATTAGATATTTCCTGAACAAGCTATGATGCACTATGTGGACAAAAGTTTATGGACACCTGTTGTTAAGATTTGTAGGTGCTTTCTGAACATCCCATTCTACATTTAGTCCCTATTTGCCGTTGCCATTTGTGCACATTCGGGGCACAAGGGCAATAGTAAAGTTAGGTACTGATGTAGATGAGGTGAAAAGGCCTGGGATATAGTCAGTGTTCCAATTCACCCCAAAGGTGATTGATAGGGTTGAGGCCAGGGTTGAGCAGGGCACTCAAGATCTTCCATTCCAACCTATGTAAAGCATATATTAATGGAGCTGGCTTTGTGCACAGGGGCACTGTCGTGCTTAAACAGATTGGGGTCTCCTAGTTCAAATTAGGGGAAATGTTTATGTTACCATATCCAAAGACATCCTATACAATTGTGTGCCTACAACATTGTCGTAACAGTTTAAGGAAGAATCACAAACCCAGAAAAAACAGGTGTCCCAATACGTTTGTCCATTGAGTGTACTGATTTTTTATGAGGCTATTTATTGAAAATTTACAGTTAAAGGTGTACTGAAATTTATCTTTTGGACATTTTGCCCCCTCCAATGCCCCTTCAAATCTCATAAATCCTCATAAAAAATCTTTCGGCTTTTCCCATTAGGGGTTGCCACAGCGGATCATCCGCATATTTGATTTGGCAAGTTTTTACGCTGGATGCCCTTCCTAACGCAACCCTCCCCATTTATCCGGGCTTGGGACCGGCAGTAAGAGTGGCTGGGGTTGGTTCCCTGACCGGGGATCGAACCCGGGCCGCAGCGGTGAGAGCGCCGCATCCTAACCACTAGACCACCAGGGGACCCTAAATCTCATAAATCCTCATAAACTATAATAAAAACTTAAATGTTTTTAAATTGTAATTTGGCTTTCAAGCAGGTGAATGTCTGGGTTTTTGAAATTGATCATTAATTCTAGTCGCACGATATATTTTCGGGGTGCAGCTTTGTGTACATTAAATCTATTTCCACTACACATAGTTAACCATTAAAGAACCAATTACGATTCAGGCATATAGATAAAACACCCCCTTACTGAAGCCAGGCTACGTGTATATGCAAGAATCTACAGATTATAGTATATTATGGGTCCAGAGAGCAATAGTTTACATTTTTATTTAGATTATAAACTTAAATATAATTATTTAGATAAATACTATTTCAAATGATTGCACCTCATTAACTATTATGCACAAGTATAAATAATTTACATTTCCTTATAACAGTAAACAATTATAGTGTGTTTAGTTTAAAAGTTATACCTCTGATAAGGGAAGAGATGCCTAGTCTAGTGACAAACACATTGTCAAGCTCCTCGCTGCCTGTGAAGAGCTCAGCCACCACGTACAGGTCGGGTCTGATGGAGCGTGCTGCAGCCAACATGAACTACAATATCGCACGGGTTAGAGCAGGAGAGAGAGGGGGGGGGGGGGGGGTTGGGGGGGATGAGAGAGAGAGAGAGAGAGGGGGGGGGGGGTTGGGGGGGGGGGGAGAGAAGTAGTAGTAGGTATGGAAAAAGAGTGGTAACCAAAAAAAAAAGAAGTAGTAAGGACAAAGAAAAAAATATGAGACAAGAATAAAAAGAAAGAAAGAAAAAAAGGGCTAGAAAAAGAGGATGAGAGGAAGGAAAAGGGAGCAGGGGATGAGTTAATGTGACAGATAATTAGATGGTTAATCAAGAAAAAAGAAAAAGCGGACAAGAGAAAGATGGACAAGCAAATGTTGGAGAAAGTGGAATAGACGGAGAAGGAGGGACAAAAGACACATGGAGAATCTGTTATGATTATGCTACATGCGTGCACACGCGCACACGCGCACACGCGCACACACACACACACACACACACACACACACACACACACACACACACACACACACACACAATCCACCCCCGCAGTACCTCGGATTAGGCTGTTTATTCCCAGCCGATTTACAAACACATTGTCAAGCAGTTCGCTGCCTGTAAAAAGCTCAGCTATGACATACAGATCAGGCCTGACCGCCCGGGCTGCACACAGCATGGCCTGCAGAGTGAAAACACTCTGTCACTCTTCATGGCACTTCTCTACACACATACAGGTAAATTATGCCAGGTGTCAAAATTTAATACAGCATACAAATAAATAATTTTCTGTTCATTATTTTTTAATTAATTGATCAAATAATCGCTACCACTACTACTACTACTAATAATAATAATAATAATAATAATAACAACAACACGAAGAAAAATTGCACTCCCATTTTTTTCAACAGAACCTTATTACAGCCAATTATTTCCCTGTGGCTGAAGACATGTGCGTTCTGAAGGGTCTACAGCACTGTTGTATTAAATCCAGTGCAAGGGGAAATTTTGTTTTTCTTTGTGGCAATAAGCTGAACATACAGTAGTAGATATTTACATTGATCACATATAATTTAATAAATGTAAAATGCAGCTAATAATCAACAAGAACTTTGTGTTTTAATCAAAGAGGAAAGTAAAAGACAAGGCTTTTGTTTGCCACAGGTACTTTACAGCACTGTGAAATTCTTTCTTTGCATATTCGAGCTTACTAGAAAGCTGGGGTCAGTGTGCAGGATCAGTCATGATACAGCACCTCTGGAGCAAAGAGGGTTAAAGGCCTTGCTCAAGGGCCCAAAAGTGACAGCTTACCAATTCTGGGGCCCAACCTAACGATCAATAACCCAGAGCCTTAACCTTAAGTGTAGCTCTGCTGCTAAAAACATTACAGCCTCATTAATATTCACACGCATTCAAATCCTGCAAATAATTGAAGTGATTCCAAATTGAATGCAAAATAAAAGGTAATAATAATCTGACAGGCCTGAAAGGGGGGAATAAAACAGTACTGTGTAAATAAGGCTAAACATTACTAAAGCACATGAATCAGACAATGAATATACTAGACCAGTGCTATTTTATGTGTAGTAGCAGTGTAAGCACCACATAAGGTATTTTGATGGATAAGTCTTATACTGTAATTATTACAAATGGTAATAATGGTAATAATATTTATAGAACCCAATAGTAACGATGGTAACGTTTCTGTATGTGTACCTCGGCTACGTGCAGCGGTGTAGAATGGCAGTTGTCCAGACGAACTCCGGTGAAATACTTAGCCGTGATCTCTGTGTATTTCTGCATGTGTGCCCACAGATATGGACAGTCCTCGGGTTTACTGCCATACCGAAGCTTCACACTGTCTCCCCAGCAGATTAGCTCTCGCCTGATGTACACATTAGAGCCTGAAATAAGGCAGAAAGTGGCTTTGAGTCCAAAAATAAAAAAATATTTGCGTAAATAAAGTCATAGAAACAGCTGCGTTCATAGAGATAAACAAAATCCATGTGAGTTTATGTAAACATTTCGCTAACTAGGATTTGTACATAAAAATATATATACTATTTAGACCTACAATTTGTAAACACCTGACCATATGATTCGTATGTGCTGTTTGAACATCCCTTTCCAAATGTAATCCCCTTTTCCTGGTATAACAACCTCCACTCTCCTGGGAAGAAGTTCCACTACACTTTGGAGTATGCTTATGGAGATTTCAGTCACAAGTTCATTCCAAAGGTAGGGATAGGTAGTCAGAGCTCTATAGCAGGCCACTAAATATTTTCCACTCCAGTCTATGCAAAGCATATCTTCATGGAGCTTAGTGCACAAAAGCATAGTGGTGCTAGAAGACATTTGGAGTTCCCAGTTCAAGTGAAGGGAATATTTAATCCCATCCAAGGACATCCCCAATTGATCGCCTTCAATGTTTCTAGAAGAATGGGGAAATATGCTTTCCCAATATTTTTTTTAATGTATTGTATTTAATAGTTTATAGTCAATAGTGAATAGAATCCATAACAACCAGGTAACTGAATGGCTCGAATGTAAACCAGGTTCCTAATTTACTTTAATTCAGACCTGGTTTCCATTTTAATTCAGTTCTGACCTGGTTCTGCAAAGTTCCTTAGTGGATCGTCACCCATCACCCAGCCATTGTGAGCCAGAAAGTGACATGCTTTTTCTGGCTTGTCCATTAATGGAAGATCCTGCTCCAGAGGCAACTCCTTAAATGGGAAGGTGAAATACCTGCTCACACATGAATAAACAAAATAATATCAGAGTGCTGATATAAGCCAAGAGGTGTTTATGTAAATGCTTTCGAATTCAATTCATTTTTATTTGCATAGTGCTTTTAACAATGGGCACTGTCTCAAAGCAGCTTTACAAAGATAATGTGGTTAATAAAGAATAAATAAACATGTGCGGTCTTGCCGAGATCCTTTCGGTTGCTAGGAATTTAAAAGTAACACTCCATACGTATGAATGTTGTGCATAAAACATCTGATAGGAGGCTAATGTTAATGCTAAAAATGTTAGCCTGTTAGCTAAAAAAATTTTTTTTTACTTTGTAAGCCAACACACACACAGCTCTAGAATTATTAATATTTATTGAACACAGTGGAAAAATTATGGGGTGTGTGGATAATTACTTTAATCTCACTTTTAATTGAATTAAACGTTAAAAACACTTAAAAATATATTTTGGTTAAATTATATTGTGCGCATGTAGCAAGAAATACATGTGCAATCTGATTAAAGGATCTGACATTTTTTAACCTCTTTTTTTCCCTGAATTGTATCCCCCAAGACTTCCAATGAAAAACAGCAATGAATAGAAAATAAGACTTAATAAAAAGACTTGACTTAAAAATATATCTGTCAAATTATGATTGCCATAAATTTAGGGCTCAAAAGGCATTTCATAATTGACAAAATGTCCTCCACAATAGGCACACGGGGCGAATAATAAATAATTTATTCATAGACATTATCTGATGTGCTTTAGTAATATTTTTTCAGTGTAACTGAAAGTTACCTTGTAACCAGGGGATGTTTGCGGGTGATTGGGCCGAGTTTGGGGCCATGGTCTGCCAGGCGCTCATAAAGGATTGTACCGATGGAACAGTTAGCAGCCTGAAAAGGATAACAAATACAGGAAACAACACAACAGAGAATGAGCTAAATTACCACACTACACTAGCTTTAGGAAATATGTTTGGCACTAAAACATTATTGATGTCAGATTCTATCATTCATTGTTCCACCAATTTTCTTAAAAAAACAATTTTTATTTTTAATACTGTATTTCCTATAATTAATCTGTAATCAAAATTCACATCTCATATTGGTTTGCGTTAAATTTCCTTAATTAGCTTTGTGCTGTAGTAATGTGTATAATTAGTGCATACTATAATACTATAATAAGTTCAACTGATTAAACTAATAGTTGATTGCTGGAACAATCGGCAAAAATCAATAGGAATAGTTTTTCCGGGTTGCTGGAGCAGTTAAGAAGATTCGCTGAAGGTTCGTCTCAAGAGCGGCCTCTAGAGACGAGTCACCGATGCCATGTGCCTTTTTTTGGATAAAGTGTCCCTTTTTAGTAATTTTAGATTAGTAACTGCTTTTATACTATTTTAGGTGTTAATTTTTGTTGTAGTTTAAATGCATCTTATATTTTCTTCAACATTTATTAATATCCATTAGGCACATTTTCTTGATTCAGTATACATATACCAGGGTTACACTAATTATAGTCTCAGTAACGCAAAAACACAATCACTTGTGTAACAGAAAAAGCTCTGACCTGCTCCTGATGATAGTTGATTTCTCGAAACTGTTCTCCGTTCAGTTCCTCCAGCCTCTTCCTGAACCAGTTACAGCAGTCCTCTATAGCTCCTGGACTGTTCCTAGAACAGCAAAACACAATTCACACCAGGGACTGTGTTAAGTACCAAAAATATGCACTCATAGTCCATCTGGGTAAAATTATACTGTATTAATGAAGCCTTAATGCAAACATTCTATGACGTCCCTTCAAATATGAAGATTTGAAATATCGGTATCCCCTCCCTCTACATTTAGCTTTGCATTCAGTGGTATCAAATGCAATGCTAACTGTAAACACACATCGTACACAAAGGCCCCTTAAGCCCGCACCCAGCACACTTTATAACACTGACCCATTGGGCACAAAGAGCTCGAGGGCTAAATTTAAGTCCACTGAGCTCCCAAAGCGCCTGTACTGGGGGTCCTGGATGATCCTGAACGGCTTCTTGCTGTCCATATTGCTCCAGTCAGGTTTGGCCCCTGCACACATGGTTAGTTTTGAAGGGATAAACACAGTTAACAAATTCAGGCATTTACAAATTATAAAACTTAACTAATTAATACAATTAGGGTCATTCATGTTCAAGTCTTAATTGCATACATCTCTTCTATTTCAAATATTTGGCTTGTGCAAAGGAATATATGGACCCTTTGACTGCATATGTAGTGTGTTTTACACAAATAATTTGTGGTCATTTTCTAAAAGGGTCCCAAAAGACTAGGGGACAATTTTTAAAAGATATTTCCATGATCTATAAACACACAGGTTTGCTCACGTACCAGCAGTATTGAAAACAGTTGTACAGTGTTTCTGCTATAATGAATGAATGAATCAATACATTTGTTTTTAATAAAACTTAACGGGTTAACACAAAGATTAGATTATTTGAAGACATTTCCCGTGTAAAATGTATTTATTTTTTTGATGAAAAAGCTCACCAGTTTGGAGTAAAGTCCTGAACTGCTCTACTATTGGCTCAACTTTGACCTGGAAAAACTCCCACAGCTTAATCTTAGGATACACATCTTGCCACAAGATTCCACGGATAGCCTAAAAGAAAAAGAGTTTATACCAACTTCCTGCATCTGTACAAACAAGAACAATTTACACACATGCACACTCACATTAAGATGCTGCTCGTTGCACAGGAGGGCTGGGATTCCACGCTCAGTGTATTTCCCGTCAGCAATATCGCAGGTGACGTGCCACAGAGCTCTATCCAGCACCCATGCGGGCCTCAGGTGGGGTGAGTTCACCAGGTTATAACCGCACTCGGGGTGTTTCTGGATCCACACGCTGTTCGAAGCTACACGAGGAAAACAAAGCACAAAGGATCATGGGAATTTATTCACCGGCCTGGAAAAAAAAAATACAATAAAAAAAAAAAATAAATAAAAAAAAATCACACACACACAACACCGGAGCTTCTCAACGTAATCACTTGCATACTCACTTTTCTTTTCTAACACTTCTTTTTTTTTTTTGGGTTGTTATCAACGATATTATACAGTATGCTCAGTGGTCTATTTGTTCAGAAAATTATGATTTTCATAATCGCGCAACACAAAGCAAGAATGTGTAGTACAAAAAGCTGAATATTATTTATAGCCAATAAAATAATAATATATTTCTTTGATAAAAACAGGATCAGAAGGCAACCTACTTGTGGCAAGAAGGTTATAAGGTTCAAATCCCTGGACTGCCAAAGAGCAACTGTTGAGCTCTTGACTAGGACCTTTAACCTTCAAGTGCATAGCCTCACTCCACCACTCTGATATTATCCAAGCTTATAGTATTATTGCATCGTTTACAGTAAAGTGAGATATTGGAAGTATAGGTGAAAATTGTTGCATTCGCCAAAACAAAAGATTGAATTCAACCAATCTACCAAGAATCATGTAAATTGATTGTTGTCTCTATGAAGACAGAGTGAGAGAATAAGTGAATACAGAACAAAATAAAATTTATAAATAAATAAATGAAAATAACTGTATATATAAGCACAAGAAAGTTAGATAGCTACATAGATCGATAGGAATAAAAAAAAGAGGAAGGAATAAAGAAAGAAGAGAAAGAAAGAATGAAAGAAAAAGACTTTCTATTAAACATTACATACAGATGTGATTAGGGTCAGTAGGTACATTTATTCTAGCTCAAACGCAACACACACACACACACACACACACACACACACACACACACACACACACACACACACACACACACATCCACACACACATCCACACACACATCCACACACACTCTCTCTCTCTCTCTCTCTTACACACTCACACTCACACTCACACTCACACTCACACTCACACTCACACTCACACTCACACTCACACTCACACACCCCAACGGCTTTTCTCCTCCACCTTAGCAATGTGACATTTAGTTGGAGTTGAAGATAAAGTTTCTCCCACTGCATGACCTTTAAGTGCTCTGGATTCTGTGTGTGTGTGTGTGTCTGTAGGGAGGGGGAAGTGGGGAGATCCCCCTCCAAATGAAAAATCCATAACTTTTATTGGTATTTGTTTTTTTATAGCATCAATAAGAGCCACACAAATTCAGTAAGCATGCCTTTTCTATCAGAACAGTGTGAACTTAATACACGTTAATGCTTTGGATCTGAATGTTATCACTGCTCTTAAAGAATGATCGCTTCATTGCGATTAGTGGGTGAAGTTAAAGAAGTCCAGCTCTCAGGCCTGATTTCGAGATCTACCAAAGAGCATAGCCGTCAAACTTCACAAGCTTTCAGAGATGGAAAGTGCTTTTAATAACGGTCTCACAGTGACAAGGCCAAGGTATTTTTGGAGCTGAACTCAACGCACAAGCTTCTGGGATATGCTGCAGTGTATCATTTAGGCAGCGTGACCTTTCAATCACATTCAAGAGCAATTAACGGTATACTGTAAGAGTAAGAACCTAATGTATGAAAATTTGCTGCAATTTTCTGCACAAAAGAAAACTTATGGGGGTGATTATGAGCATTAAGAACTAGAACTACAACAATTATTGTGTGTGCTACTGCTTAGTAACTGCTCAGTTTGCTTTGTCATACATTTTTTTTCTTTTCTTTTGTTGTTTACATGTTTTTGTTGGTACATGATGATACTGCTGCTTGTGAAAGTCTGTGGTCTAAGCAGTGAAGACACAGTACAAAATGCAAGACACAAGAACACAAGACACACAATAACATGATCTTCAGTACAATCAAGAAAATAGACTATTTTTATCAAAAATTCTTTCATCATAATACTGGACTTTTATTATTAATGGTCTATTTTCATTTTAGGTTCATGGGCCTTCAGTGATTCTACTTAAAGTCAGTATTGAAGCAGCGCACGAGTCCCTTACATTTTTGTCATCTGGCAAATGCTCCTATCCAGACCAACTTCCAATTATCTCATTAATACCACTGAAGAGATGACAGTTAAATGCCCTACTTAAAGTCCCAGAAGTGGCGGGTGGTGGTGCTGGTAAGTGAACTCCGAACAAACATCCAATTTCATAACCACTGAGCTACCACTTCCTTTAGTCTGTTCAACTGTCTCACTGTCTGCTTAACTGCATACTCTGCTTAAACAGATCAGATTTTACATCTTCAATGTTCAAGGTAAAACAGTAGGGGTGTAATGGTACACATATTTATGCTGGACTGTTTCGATACAAAGCTTTCGGTTCGGAGCACATGCGTACCGAATGCAACCTTTTTTTACACGCTAAAAAAAAGTTGTATTAAATGGCGGAGCGCAGGTCTAGTCTCTGCCTCGCACTTTCAGCGCAGCGTTACTTAATGTTTTAAACTTGAAAACATTAACAACAATGCAATGTATAAAAAAACCCCAAAAAACAGGGAGATTTTGTTCACTATCTGAGCAGCGTCGTTTAAAATTACTGAACACACACCTGTATGGTTGTAAACAACATCAGTAATGCACAGCATGTTCCACTCATTCTTCATCTTCTCCACCAGGATGCCTATGTCGCTCCAGTCGTACTTCTTCCCCGGAGGGGAGAAGTCGGGGTTCAGTGCCAGCTGATCAGCCAGAGAGTAGCAGGAACGTGACTCACCCAGCGTCTGCAGCGGTGTGAAGTGGATCATGTTATAACCTGCAAAGTACAAACAATAAGGAGTCTTTATAAGCCAGTGGTGCAGTACCTTTATATTTGCTAAAATGACAATACACATTTTAGTAGCATCTGCTATATAAGTGCCAGACATTAACACAATGCGGTGATAGATGGAAAAATTTATTCTTTGGTCGTCCCAAATGCAGTCAAGCAGTTAAAATAACACTGTTTTGTGAAGCTGATGTAGTAACCAAATATTGAAAATTAATCTCACTCAAAATATTTACTATAAAAATTTATTAAATCCTTATCTGCATCGCTTCGAAATTTTCATTACAAATCTGCATTTAAACTTAACATTTACAAAAGAATTACAAAAATTACAAGATGCTATAATAGCCTAACAGTGTAAACCTATAAAAATATATATATTAAATAAATAAATTAAAGACAAATGCAATAATTGAAGCTTTATTGTGATTTTTTAGGAACATTGTATGGGTGCATTATGTTTGTCTATCCTTCACTCTATTTCACAACTATTAACTCATTTCCAGTGGAGGCAGTGGGTTGTGCTGATCTGTTGACCGACATGACAAGTTAGTCAACCGATTCTGGACAATCATTGATTTAAGTCTAGTTTCAAACAAACCAAAGATCAGCAGAGATACTAATGTGAAAGCAAATGAATTTCACTATACAGAAGGATTTTGTGGTGCACAAACAATTATAAAGAAATAAAAAGAAATAAAAAGAAACTTGATAATCAGGATATCAAGGGGACTTCCAACAAGTCATATAATTGAGTGAGCATAGAAATAAGGCTAACATGAACAACTTTCACCCTAAAATTGTCATTTTGTTTAGCCAGGACACTATATTGACAGTTTGACCGTTGGTGCAGCTCTGTCTCATCACGATTAATCCCACCCGGTCTACATCTGATAAGAAGAGCGTATTCGCTTTTCTCTTACCTGACTCCTTGGCCACCCTGAGCCGGTCGAGCCATTCATCCAGAAAACCGAGACATTTAGCCAGATACGTCTGGATGCTGATGCAGTCTAAAGGTAAAACGTGATTATCAGCACCCACGCGGAGCATAGGATCCACCACCACGTATCCACCTCCAACCTTCTTCTCATTCCTGTACAGACAGCACACAGGGAGCACTTAGACACGTTAAATAGTCTGTAAGAAAGTGTTTGCTCAGTGGTTACAGCTCTGATTTGAAATTAGAAAAAATTCAAGCCCCGGAATCACCAAGCTGCCACTCTTGGTACCCTTGAGCAAGGCCCTTAACCCTCTATGCTCCAGGGGCACTGTATGACCCTGAGCTTATATCATAGCTTCGTAACATCGCTGGAATATATGAAAAAAATTTTTTACTGTGCTGTAATGTACACATGACAAGTAAAAATCCCTGGTACTCCTTTATTTTCAATACAAATGGCATTAATCCTGACATCACAGTGCGGTACAGCAGCTCCATGGTGTGTGAAAGAAAAGCCTCCACTACACATCGTTTACTTCCTGTAATCAGCATGCAGTTCTGCTTCATTCTATATTTTCTGGATCTCTATTGAATTGTATATAATTGTACATTCATAGCATATCCTAGCTAATCTTTATATAATCTGTATACACAAATGTGTACATCTTTGGTACAATCTACATACATCTCACATATGTTGTGCAGACACACGTGTGGTTCTTCCCAAACAGTTAGAGGCACACAATTGTATAGGAGATCTTAGGATGTAATAGCATTAAATGTTTCTCCCTTAAACTAGGAGACCAGACCCTGTTTCAGCAGAACAATGCAAAAATCCAGCTCTATGAAGATAAGCTTTGCATGAATTGGAGTCGAAGATCCTGAGTGGCCTGCTACAGAGCTCGGACCTCAATCCTACTGAACACTTTCGGGGGATAAACTGGAATGCTGACTGCACCCCAGGCCTCCTCATGTTCAAAAAGCACACATCTAACTAGAAGTCTATTTAGATTGGATTGTTTTTTTTTGGATCGGATTTCAGTTTTATGGCCTCATCTCTACAATTCGGTGAAACATGCTCCGAGCAATTAACATCCTTAATTGATTTCAGTCACATTAACAAAGTTACAAAATGACTTGTTAATATTTAATGGTATTGTGATACAAAATATTAGATGTAGATCACCAAAGTTATTTTCTGTGAGGACCACATAAGTTTTCCTTTCTTATATGAGAAGCCGGGTCGGTCTGTAACAGATAATTACATTGGCAGCCGTGACTTCCAGTATTATTGTGGAGATTTTATTTTAATTAGAAATGTAATTATTATGCCTCCTAATATTAGATTAGTTTATATGTTGTTATGCACCATACAGACAAATAGGCATTATTGTTTTAAGAGACATATATATATATATATATACTTATGTATATGCATATGGTGGGTGGGTGAATCTAATAAATAATTAGGCTATGCTAATAACCTAACAACCTAAGGTTGACCGATAGTGGATTTTACAGATACCGATACTCAAGCCAGGTTTATTTCTGTAGCGCTTTTCACCACGGACATAGTCTCAAAGCAGCTTTACAGAATTTAAGAGTTAAAGTGAATGATGTGCATTTATCCCTGATGAGCAGCCATGGTGACTGTGGCAAGAAAACACTACCTTAGATGTTATGAGGAAGAAACCTGGAGAGGAGCCAGACTCAAAAGGACCTATCCTCAATGGGGTGATGTAAAAAGTGTGATTATAGTCTTTTAACAATACAGAACACTGGAGAGTGAGAACTAACATGAGCACTAGAATGTCAGATTATGAGTAATGTCCTCTCTACAGTCATTTGAGGTTATGGAACCAGGAGCTACTAAGCAAATCATAAAATAGCTCAACATTTGTGATCATTACAGATCCAACAACAGCTTCTCCATGCCAGTGCCTTTAACACTCAAATAGGTCCATTGTCCAAACTCCACATGAAGTGGGATCCAAATGGCACTGGTTGGATCAAACTTGCTAATTAACTAATTAATCAAACAACAGTTTTTAAAATGCATATTGGATACAAACATAACACTCCATGTAAAATAGTACTGAACTTTATCATTTATACTTTTTTGTTGTTATTATATATATTATATATGCTATATAATAAATATAATATTGCACTCTTTGTGAAGTGCGCAGTCTAACAGATTTAGTATTCG
Organism: Silurus aristotelis; assembly: GCF_946808225.1. Lineage (NCBI taxonomy): Eukaryota > Metazoa > Chordata > Actinopteri > Siluriformes > Siluridae > Silurus > Silurus aristotelis. The sequence goes on along the minus strand of NC_139581.1, from coordinate 8,976,574 downwards.
GTATTATTGTCTATACCTCTATTAATAACTACGAAATTTTAGTGTGATCGCCAAATTATATTATCAAATAGATATGAGTAAAGCATATTTAAAATATATTTTCAAAATATGTCTCTGTCATTGTTTTCAGCCCGTGAGTCGTAGTTTGAGGGCCCCTGGTAAAGTCATTAAGTTTCAATTACAGAATAAATATCAAAAGGCATGTCCCTCTGCACCCACCCCACAAACGAACGTCCTTCTAACTGTAAACTTACATGCACTTGTTTTTGTAATAGTCACAAAGGTGTCTTTTTGTAATTCTTGTAAAAGACATCCTTGTCATCTACATGATGTGCAGTATTATTATTTATTTACAGTAATAGTGTTGAATATATATGAAAATAGGCATGAAATGATTTTCAAGATAATGGCATCATTATCATTCCTTACCCATAGCCAAAGTAATACTGGTAAGAGCCGGCACTGTGCAACTCCAGGGAGCAGAACTTGTCCGAATCGTCCTCTCTGCCAGTGGGATTCACCCAGTCTAGGGTGCGAAATTTGTGACGGTCGAAGCGTTCTCCCTCAGCTGGGTAGTTGACATGAACGTGGACCTCTTTCCCCTGAAGAGTCGGCCCAAGCTGAAAGTGTAACTTAAACCCTGGAGTTAAAAAAATAAGTGAATAAAATGATATTAAGGTTCCAGGATCTTACAATACATGAACAAGCAGATATTACTGCATTGATAACTGGTACTACTAAGAAATCAGTCAGGCCCTGAACGAGTGGCATTATACCTAATTATACCGAGGATACCTAATACAATAGTGAAAATCTGGGGTTTCAAACTAGAAACAAAGGTTTTAGAATGAAAAAAAATATTTTGAACAAAAAAAGCTCCATATCTTCAATATTGAAGATTTTTGCCATTTCTTGGTCTCTATGCAAATGTAAGCACATTTGTATGTAGCTTTAGATCAGGGGTCACCAACCTTTTTGAAACTGAGAGCTACTTCTTGAGTACCGATTAATGTGAAGGGCTACCAGTTTGATACACACTTCTAAAATAACTAATTTGCTCAAATTACCTTTAATTATATCTTATTATTAATAATTAATGATATTCATCTATGTAAAGACACTGATCATGTTAATGATTTCTCACAATAATTAAACAATGATTTAACAACTTAGGAAACATAAATATCAATATGCAAAACTTCATTTATATAACATATAAACTTATAACTATATGTAACTTTATACCAATGCAAGTGTGATTTAAACAAAGAATAGCAACAAAAAAGTTAGATGTAGCTCAGTGGTAAGTGGCGCTATGGTGATCTATTTTTAGAAAAGGCCCGCGGGCGACTCATGTGGTCCCTGCAGGTGACCTGGTGCCCACATAAACCATGTTGGTGACCCCTGCTTTAGAGTATGGGCAATCTGACTTTCAGGGATTTTTTAATTACATAGCATTCAAAGTGGCGGAAAATGCTGATCTGCGAATGATGATTTGTTTAATCCTATTAACTGTTTTCCAAATCCTCAAACACTCACAACCGTGACTCTCAGTTCCTACTGTTTTGATATTTATCCATGTGGAACACATCATCTGTTCTCAGCAGACACAGTACTAGAACATGTCGGACAATGTTATTTTCCCAGGCTGATAAATAACCGATATGCTGTAACTGTTTATGTATCTATCTTCTTTTTTTTTTTTTTTTAAAAAGCTCATTCTCCATCACAAACATTGTTGTCTACAGCATCTCACAAAAGTGAGTACACCCCTCACATTTCAGCAACCTTTTAGTATACCTTCTCAAGGGAAAATATTAAAGAAATGAAACGTGGATAGATTTTAGAGTGGACAGCTTGTGTAGCTTGTATAGCGGTACAGTGGACCCCCGGAACTCGCAAGGGTTACGTTCTAAGCAAATATTTGGACGCGCCCCACCGCATCCCCTATGGTACCTATGGTAGCGAATTCATCTAGACAATAAGTCACTTTATAAACGTAATAGCGTACAGTATTTGACCAAATACATAGTTTAAAAATGTTATTCCTATCATTCCTCGACATTCAGTCCTGCTGCGGATTCCCTCGAGTTTTAAGATAATCCGCAATTTGCTGTTAGTTAGGTTTCAAATTAGAACCCGCAAATTTTCGGGGGTTGACTGTATAGATTTACTGTCCGCTGTAAATAAGTCATTTAGACAATAATGGCTGAATGTCGAGTTATTTTTAGAAGACAGTAAATCTGTACTGCTATAAAAGCTGCACATTGACTACTCTAAAATATATCTAAGTTTTACTTCTGTAGCATTGTCCCTTAAGACGGTATACTAAAAGGTTTCAGAAACGTGAGGGGTGTACTTACTTTTGAGATACTTTTGCTGAAAACAACAACAACTAAAAAATCTTCCTTGTTTTTAGAGCCAAGGCTGAAAAGTAAATAAAAGGTTTACTAAAGCAGTGATTCCGTGGCAGTGAACAAACTTTCACAAGAAGCTAAAAAAAATAACAGTCTACTGCTTACCTTGTTCCAAGCGGAACAGGGTCCTGTCCAGTTTCTCCATGTCATTGAGGACGAGCACTCGGATCTGTTTAGCCCTTGCCATGTTCACGCTGCTCAGTGCTGAAGTTGTGCGGTAGCCCTTAAATCTAAGGAAGAAAGTAAAAGAATGTAATAAATAGAAAAGAAAAGATGTAAAGTTTATGATCAGCCTGTAGCACTAAAGGTACTTTTTTTTTTTTTCTTCCTAAAAATGCAATTTTCTAGAATGACTAAATCTAAGGCATGAGTCGAATTAAAAGGAGAAATGATTGTGATGGTATATTTTACTGGAAAATAAAGCTCTAATATCGACTGGAGGAAAAATCTAGGCTTTCGCTCTTACAGTAACTGTTCCTCCAATCAACTACACACTTGCCTTTGATGTTCTTAATATTTATTTTATTATTTCTGATAACTGTAAGAAAAAATAAAGTCAAACGAAACAGCAAGTGTTCGAAAAAAGGAGCCTTTTTATTTAAATAAATTAAAGATTATTAATCAGGGAGGATATTTATCAGATTTGTTTTTCCACATTATCAACTACTCTTCTGCCCTATCGATATGTACCTTCGAACTTACACTGTTGTGGAATAGGGGACATGTTCTACACACAAATGATATGCAAATAAGAACTACAGGGACACATGTCCACGTGGCTCTAGTCCTGTTTCACAATTAAATTGTGCTCCTGAGCCTGACACACAGTGTAAAAAAGGAGAGTGTAAAGAAGAGTTAAACTATTATTGCTGGCCAGTAGCCAGGTTGTACATGAACTGTAGAGTGGATTTCAGCATGTGTTCACCCTGAGGTCATGGTCAAACAGCACTGAAATCAGTGTAGACACAGACAGAAGGGTGCAAGCATTTTCTATTCATAGCTAACCCATATTTAAAGCAGCACGATGACTGGATCTTACTATTAGAAGCCCAGGATGGCCCCAAAATTACACCAAAAATTTAAGTAATATATAAAACAAGAGGTTATAATTCAGTCAATATATTTAGAACATGTAAAATCTTCAGGTTTGCAATTGGATTTAACCTGTTTCACTGGACAGATCATTCTGCTTGCATTTATAACCCAGCTACTGTATAAGAAAGTATTTCTTCTTGCTTGAATATGTCAAGTCAAGTCAAGTTTATTTGTATAGCGCTTTTCACAACAGACATTGTCTCAAAGCAGCTTTACACAAATCAACAGTTAAGGTGAATGGTGTGAATTTGTCCCTGATGAGGAAGATGTTTACTCCCTTAGATGTTATGAGGAAGAAACCTTGAGAGGAACCAATCAAACCAATCAAAAGGGGAACCCATCCTCATTTGGGTGACATCAAGAGTTTGATCATAAATCTTTCAACAGTACAGAACACTGGAGAGTGAGAACTAACATGAGTACTGGAGTATAAAAATTATAAGTGATGTTCTTTCTGCAGTCTTATACAGTCTATATGGTTAGTAGCTCCTAGTTTTATAAGCTCAGCATTTGTGATCATCACAGATCCAGCATCAGCTTCTCCATGCCAGAGCCTTTAAACACTCCAGGAGGTCAATGTCAAACTCCACACATGTAGCCAACTGGACCAATATGGACGAACTGTGTAATAATGATCCTGTCCCTTTCTTCTTTTGGGATGCACCCGATCCTTCACGATGCCCTAGAGACGCTGGATAGAGTTCTCCTCAATCAGAATCCACACTGTGAGGCTGAGCATAATTAGACATGAACAGCCTAAAGATCCAACCAATTAACTGAGCAACTTATGAACTCTAAGGATATATTTGGATTGTAATTTATATAAACCATGCGATTTGAATGAATGATTCTGCGTTTAAGGACCCAGTGTTAATCAGCACACCTCAACAATAATAGAACCGTAATGGATGGACATCTGGTGCCACCCAGATGAGGACGGGTTCTTTGAGTCTGGTTCCTCTTAAGGATTCTTCCTAATCCATCTCAATGGCTTTTTCCGTGCCACTGTCACTAATAGCTCATTCATTATGGATAAATGTAAGGGGTATATTTTTAAGCACTAACACACAAATTCATATTTTATATCCATGCACAGTGCATGCTGATGCACAGTGGATATAAACGCGCTGATGCACAGTGGATATAAACGCGCTGATGCACAGTGGATATAAACGCGCTGATGCACAGTGGATATAAACGCGCTGATGCACAGTGGATATAAACGCGCTGATCCACAGTGGATATAAAACGCGCTGATCCACAGTGGATATAAAACGCGCTGATGCACTGTGGATTAAAACGCGCTGATGCACTGTGGATTAAAACGCGCTGATGCACTGTGGATTAAAACGCGCTGATGCACAGTGGATTAAAACGCGCTGATGCACAGTGGATAAAACGCGCTGATGCACAGTGGATAAAACGCGCTGATGCACAGTGGATAAAACGCGCTGATGCACTGTGGATTAAAACGCGCTGATGCACAGTGGATAAAACGCGCTGATGCACAGTGGATAAAACGCGCTGATGCACAGTGGATAAAACGCGCTGATGCACAGTGGATAAAACGCGCTGATGCACAGTGGATAAAACGCGCTGATGCACAGTGGATAAAACGCGCTGATGCACAGTGGATAAAACGCGCTGATGCACAGTGGATAAAACGCGCTGATGCACTGTGGATAAAACGCGCTGATGCACTGTGGATAAAACGCGCTGATGCACTGTGGATTAAAACACGCTGATGCACAGTGGATAAAACGCGCTGATGCACAGTGGATAAAACGCGCTGATGCACAGTGGATAAAACGCGCTGATGCACTGTGGATTAAAACACGCTGATGCACTGTGGATTAAAACACGCTGATGCACTGTGGATTAAAACACGCTGATGCACTGTGGATTAAAACACGCTGATGCACTGTGGATTAAAACACGCTGATGCACTGTGGATTAAAACACGCTGATGCACTGTGGATTAAAACACGCTGATGCACTGTGGATAAAACACGCTGATGCACTGTGGATAAAACACGCTGATGCACTGTGGATAAAACACGCTGATCCACAGTGGATAAAACACGCTGATGCACTATGGATAAAACACGCTGATCCACAGTGGATAAAACACGCTGATGCACTGTGGATCCAACGCATTGATACACTGTGGATCCAACGCATTGATACACAGAGGAACCTAATGAAAAAGAAGTGCGGTCTGGTACATTCTGGATGATGGATCGTTGGACCCCATGGATCACTGCTTTATGAGCAGGTGTATTTTTTTTTTTTATTCTTGTGCATGAAACAGAAACACGCGCGCGCGCGCGCGCACACACACACACACACACACACACACGCACGCACGCGCGCGCGCGCCCGCGCACACAGACAGAACACATCCACTGTACTCTGCACTGCAGATGCACGGTCATATGTGACTGCATCAACAAACTGAAGCTTGCTGTGAAAGCATCATGAATGTGCTGTGATGTGCTGTCATGTGATCGAGAAGATCAGCTGAATGGCCCTGAGCCAATGATCTCGACACTCTCATGGCTCGAGGTCAAACAAATATCACTCGGCTCTTCCTCAACCAAACAACACAAACAAGCACTCATTCTCGCCTGTAAACACGCATAACGACTCGGGCAGCTCGAAGCAGCAACTGACAATCACGTTTTCTCTAGGATTACCGGGTGTTGTGCAGCGTTTCAGAAGGAAGAAACTCACCTCTGCAGGCCGCTCCTCCGGTGTCCGACCAGGACGTCGCTCTCATTGCAGCTCAAAAGTGGGCGTGTCTACAAAAGGACAAAGGGGCGTGTTTGACGCACGGCGACGCTGCCTATACGTCATTACGTCTCTCCAAAACCGGAACCGAATAATGAGAATTATCCATGGAGTGTAACAGTCACGATACACTTGTATAACTCAATATTTTGAAAACATGAAAAGATTGTATATATCATAAAGTATTAAAAGGTCAGCCTCCTAAGCCATTTATCACAAATTTATGCTGCCATCAGTCAAGCGCCTCCGCTGTCTGATGGCCAAATCTGAGAGGTTTAGGAGGAGCTTCTTCCGGATTAGTGGTAAACCACAAGAAATGCGAAATTCTACATGTAAACAATTCAAAAAGAAGGGTGTTGAAGTAAAACAATGTGTTGTCTGTCTCTGTCTAGCTGTCTGTCTGTCAGGCAATCAATCAATCAACCAGCCAACCTACCTGTCTGTCTGTCTGTCTGTCAATTAATCAACCAACCTACCTGCCTGTCTGTCTGTCAGTCAGTCAGTCAATCAATCAACTTATCTATCTATCTATCTATCTATCTATCTATCTATCTATCTATCTATCTATCTATCTATCTATCTATCTATCTATCTATCTATCTATCTATCTATCTATCTATCATACAACATAAACTTATAGCTCACTTTCTAATGATTCTTTGGCTCAAATTATATTTCCTTAAAATTATAATCTTAAAGCTAGCTCAGTCTATGAGCATCTATTCATTGAATATGTGGTTTATTTAAAGTGAAACGTTTTGTATTATAAAAATCTGGGGTCATTTCAGACTTAAACGCTATTAATATATCATTTAGAGATATAGTAATTTTTTAACAGTGTGGTGACCTTACATTCTCATTAGCCTGGCATTTTAAGTGCAGTAACTTACCCATCAAGATATCAGATTTTTCTCTGGAATCCTGAAAGTTTGCTTTCAAGCATAATTTTTCCTCACACACCTGTATGATTTGGAATATTGAACTATCTGGTAACAAATAACTTTTTCCCAAGCAGTGAATGGCTCAAATATAATTTTTGGTTCTGATTTGTTTAATGCTCAAGGGAACCTTTCATTTTCTGATTTGATGACTTTGAAAGGTGCCACAGTTTTAGTAAAAGATTTTAATAAGGTGATTAAAAGTATCCCTGTTGGCATAGAATAAATCTTATTCAAACCCCAATTAATTTACAGCCAGTTAAATAATCATATCCCTACACTTGCAATTAGTGGTGTTATTATAATCAGGAAAAAATTATTAATAACTTTCTTTAAGTTTTTTCCATCTTTTTTTTAAACTCCAAGGACCTTCCCGAAAACACAATATAAATGAAGTATCTGTTACCCAAATGTTAATATAAATAATTTATGGTCCTTCCCTCACAAACTCTTTATTCTAAATAAAACCGGTACAGTGTATTATATTTTTAATCAAACACTGCCCCCTAGTGGCAAAGTATGTAATACGGAAATACGGACTACTCAGGAAAAACAAATGCATAAAAAATAGTGATGTTTTTCAAATAGTCCAAATGCACCTTTTTTTTATTTTTTTATTTTATTATTTTTTTTTTTTTTATCTTTTAAAGGACACACTGGTGTACATTTGAGAAATCCCACCCTTGCAACAATGAAAAGTACAGTTTAATACCCTTTCTGAGTATAAATCAATAAATAAATACATTTGTCTGATAAAACCCTCAATAAGTTTAAAAAGCAGCGTTTAAGTTGTTTGCTTTATTGATTTAGAGAATTAATTTTTATTGATTGGGGGAAAAAAAAAGTAGAATATAAAATAATTCAACAAGAGGGTCCATCTTAGTGCCACAGCTTGGCATGGCTCATGGCTCTTTCCTGATTCTTACTGACCCTCACACCAAAGCACAACACAAAATCAGTTTAGGTAACTTATATTCCTTTATTCAAAGAGAACTCAATAGGAAAGCTTATAGGAAGAGAGAAGAATAAAACAGTTATGCAACCATCCACACAACCATTAATAAACATATACTACTGACGCAGTCATAATTTGCTCACAAGAATAAATTATGCAATATGAATCAAGCAAAAATACCTGCTGAGAGTATCAGTGTGCAAAATATTCACCAAGCAAAACAGTGCAATTATTAGTAATATATTTAATTTATAGTAATAAAGACTGAGAACAACGTTTAAAAAAAGTGTGAAGTTACTACAGAGCTTGCATTGAGGATTTATTAAATATTCTGTGCTTTGTTTCATCCGCTAAGGGTATGTGCTTGTACTTATATGTTCTCTTGAAGTAGATTGTCATATAATAAATAAGTGAAATCACTGTGTAAATACCTAGGCTAGAAGCTAAACAAGATTCTATAGATTCACATTGCTTATTAATAAAAAGAAGTTTATATGAGGAACAGCTAAAAATGGTCATAATTGCGTCTTTCTCCTTTGTTATATAGTCATTTCAGAATGCAGCCTTTTGTAAATGATGTTATAAATTGTGTCATGCCATATTTATACATCTACCGAGGATTTAACAGAGTAGGAAAATATCTTATATATTTTAAAACAAATAAAAACAAATCCTTTAATTGGTTACTTACCTTCATTAAAAAAAAAAAAAAAAAAAAAACATGGCATAATGGAATAGATCAATAAAACTTTAAATAAATGCATAATCAATTTAAATAAAGAAAATAAATCCACTAGAAAGCTTGATCATTTTTCATCATACTTGAAAGTGAGTTAAACAGACAAATGACTAAAACTGGAGCTTGAAAACGAAAAGAAATGCAAATATCATTTCTTTATCAAAAAATTAAACATATTTTTCTGATGTTTTAAATATTTAACTTCAATCTCATGTAAGAAGATTAAAATATGTATAGGTGTTTAAAAACTCTTTATTGGCAGTATAGTTGTTCACATGTGGTGTTGTTGATTGGCCTGCATCGCTGCTTCCCATCTCTGAATGAGGGCGCTTTTCCTTCGCACTCTGGTATAAGGTGCATCAGGGAACTAAAGGAAAGAGTTTCACCCGTAAAACTGCTGCAGTTGCCAGTTTCATGGTGAAAATGTACAAAGTTTAATAGGACGTCACAAATGATGGTGAAACAGGGTGTAGAAATGATATGAGAAGTGAAGATGGCAAGAAATGGTTCTTTGATTTGCATGTGCATGGGATACATTCGATTAATGAGATTTAATGCTGAGAGTGTTTTTTGGGAAAATCAGAAAGAATGGGCCTAAAGCCATAACAAATGCAGAGGATTTTGCACAAGGGTACTGTTTACTACTAGTAACATGAAGCATAAATACCAAGACTGATACAATATAAGCTTTAAATCTCCATTTAATAAGTTCCTAAATGTTAGACTCGTATGAGCAAATTCTCAACTAATATAGTTTCCAGAACGCACTGTGGTGTGTCTTCAAAATGTTTGCCGAGTATTTGACACCCATGCAAATGCACCCATGAAGAACACGTAAAAACTTTTAACGATGTCATGAAAAACACAAACACAAATATGTTAAAAAAAGAAAATAATATAACGTTATAATCACATACTTTTTGATCGCAGGATAAAGTGGAACGGTCCATTTTGCGTGCCTTTAAAGGGGAGGATGGGGAGGACTTACATTTCGCTGGCAAACCCCCTAACAAGAAGACAAACCCCAAATGCACAAACCTTTATTGAGTCAACATCTTTATAGAAATTAGCATTATGCCACTATAAGTTACTAGTGATTAAAGATAGTTTGATGATGCACATTTTTTTGCAAATGTATTAACATAGTAAACACCAAGTCCAATACTTCATCTATTTATTTCTGTAAAACCCTCTTTAAAGTCAATATTAATTGTTATACAAATTAAATTAAACAAAACGGAATAGGATTAAAATATTTAAAAAAAAAATGTAGTAAAGTCTGGACATTTATTGGTATGCTATCTAAGTAACTATAAGAACTTTCCAATTCTATATTTATTCAAAGAATATTTCTATATTCTTTGAATATTTTTTTAAATATTAAAAAATATTATATAAAAATATTCTTTGAATAAATATAGAATTGGAAAGTTATTATGGAATGTTATTATATTTTTATATGATATTAAATATAATAACATTGTTATTTGTGTGTTTATATATATATATATAAAAATATGAATATTTTCGAACAAATCTTTTTTTGCTCTAACTACAAGCTTTAGTGTATAAACAAACGGAAACAATATTGCTTTTTTGGATCAAATTTACGATTTGTGCTTTGACAAACTTTTAAAACAAATACCTGGCTTGTCGTAGATGAAATTCTGCAGTGAGTTAGGAGACACCAGAATTGTATCATACTTCTCTTTGGTGTACAACTGCGCCCTCTGTCTCCGGAATTCTTCATCTCGCTGCTTCACCTCTTTAATCTCCTGGTCCACCAGAGATAGTGTGCTGTGTGATCGCAGTTTAAAGAAGGGGTTGTTGTGAAAAGTGCTCTCCTGGGTCTCATGGCATGCACTGCTCAAGCAGAACTCGGATGCGCTTCGGATGATGAGATTAGACGTTTCCAGTATAATGACGTTGCTGGAGTCTGAGGGCCACTCGTGGAACTTATTAGTGACTGGAGAAAGCAAATTTTTGCCTCTTTGCCTCTGGTTTGTGGGATGCGAATCCGGCTCCAGGATGATGACGTTGTTGGCCACCATTTCATGATAGGTCGGTTTTGGTGATGGCGAAGCAGTTACAGAGAAAGATGGTGGTGTGGTGCTGGAAGGTCTCTGTGACCTGCACCTGTCTTCACGGGTATTATAGACCTTTTTCTCCTCTAGGTCTGACTTAGCCATCGTCAGAGATTCTGGTCTTGGTTTATGCTGCACAGGTTCACTAGAGGATGGTCTTGCTAAGGCCCTCTCTCGTCTAAAACATTCCTCTCTCTCCATAGTCTCACGGATTTCCCTTTCGACTGGAGTCTCCGGCTCATCGTAATGAGTCCGGTAACTTGTATCATCCAGGCCTGAGTCATCTGAACATGGGCTAAACTGGGTATACTGGTAGTCACCAAGACTTAAGTTGTCTGAATCTGGATCCTTCTTGGGCCTCTCCAAATTGCGCATTGGTGTAAACATGATGCTTTGTACCCCCTGCCTTACAGTAGACTGCTGTTCCAGGGCTTTGCATTGCTCCTCCATTTTCTGCCACTGTTGACGAGCCATCCTGAAATCCACATGTTCTGTGCTGACATTCTCGTTCTGCATCTCCTGAATCACGCAATAATCTTGTGGCAGCTTCTTATCGAGCTCGAAGGTCGAAGCAGACAAGCGCTGTAAGGTATTTTTCACATCAACCTCATTCTCTGAGATCTTGGATAAACTGCGGTAGTGCATGGAGTCCTTATAGGAAAGGTCTTCTAGATCACTTTCAGTGCTACATCCCGCTTGCGCAGGAGTGTCAACACCTTTGGCCAATACTGATGGATCTTTATCTTCATCAGGTTCAGCTTTGATCTCAGACTGGATATTCATTTCATCCTCCATTGCATGGAATTGGTCATGTGTCTCTTCAAGGGTACCTGTTTCCAAAATACAACCGAACTCATCTTCATCGCAAACGGGAGAAAACATAGTCTTCCACTGCTCCTCAGCATCACTGTCTGATGAGACAATAGCCATCTCCACATGCACACAGTCACTCAGGTCATCTCTATCATTCTCATGGCAGGATTCGTTCGAGGCATCAGAAACAACCAGCTGCTTGATTTGCTGTTCCAACACAGATTCTGGTTCTATTTTTGCAACTTCGTGTGCTTCTTGGTGATCAGAATCCTTTGCATCAAAAGAGGATGTGGTGTTGTTTTCTTCCTCCTTAACCAGCTGGCTTTGTTCAGGCTCTGAATTTTCCACAGATTCTTTGAAATTTGACTCTTCTACATCTGCCTCTTTTATCATCACATTCTCTTGTTGGTTCATGCGTCCATCACTTTCCTTTGTGCCTTCACATTCATTGGCTATGTTGTTGCTTTCTTGTCCAGTCGCAAGTGGGGAGTTGCCCTTTTCAGTATCCAGGCTTTCAGAGAAATTTTCATCAACACATTCTTTATCAACTGCGCCATGGTGGGATTTGTCCTCTTCTTTTTCCACAAGATCTATTTTATAGTCTTGTACATCAGCTGTTTCTGGAAGCTGACTGGTCTCCATGGAGACGGCCTCCGGGAGGTTTTCTTGCTCTTTTTGTTGCTCGTCTAAAGAGTCTCTACTACCTTCCGTTAGTTCATTCCCATTTGGTCTTTTCACACCAGCTGTGGCTCTCTAAAAAAGTTAGATTAGAAAGATTCAGAAAACAAAAAATGGAGTAAAAACATTCCAGGAGCATTTTAGGAATTAATCAACGTCAAAACAAAAATGTTTCCAGGTTCTTAGTCTCATAATCGAGTAACGATTAATAAACTTGATGGGTCAAGCAGGTCAATCACTTGTCTAAAGCTGTTATACTGAAATGTCCTCATGTCACTTTGAATTAGTTAAAGCAGATCCATCAAATATCATGAAACAGATTGTGAGCCGGAGATGTTTTACTAGATAAACTACCATGAGACAGGTTTCAACGCAGGCATGGAATCTGTATAAGTGGAATAACAATTCACACAAACGGGTGTTTCACTGTAAAATGCTTGCCTTTCTCAGGCTGCAAACCTGCATTGTTGTGTTAAATAGAACAGAATTAGCCATAAATGGCAAAAATCAACTATACGTTCAAGAATATATATTAAAACGTTGGACTTATAGCTCCGAACTATAGTTTAAATATCATTGAGTTGTGAAAAATTATATAGGACAATCTTTCCATGAGATCAGACACAAAAAAGACAAAGACAAAGACAAGTTATTAAAGTATTAAAATAAGTCGAGCTGAATAACCCATTTCTTAGATTTTATTGCTTATCTTTTGTTCCATCATTCTTTTCGAACATCAGTAATCTGGAACATTAATCCAATGTGCAACCAAGGATTTCATCTACTTCAATTTGTCATTTGTAATGAAAAATATTTTGTTTGTATTATATTGGAGTATAATGGCATTATGGATACTGCAGCAATGATAAATTCATTGTATGCCAACTATGCAATGTTCATGTGTTTCATTGAATCACTGGATCTTAGCATTTTTGAGGCAAAACAAAATGTTATATAACACTGCAGTGCCAGTATAATTTTTAATGTATTAAATTAACATTTAAAGTGGATCGAATGAAACAGGCTTGCCCTTAGAAGGCTGTGATTAATGTCTGAACTGTATTTGTGAAATATTAAATAACATTTTCAGGTATCCTTATTACTGTTGAGTGGTTGATGATCTCACATCTATGTGTTCATCTTGCTGTGCTTCACTCCAGAACATTTGGCAAGTGCACATTTTTTTTTTCATTCAGTGTCAATGTTCAGAAACAGCATGAAATGGTTGCTTGGAAACAGAAGGTTGGAATCGAAGGTCCTTCATGGAGGCAGAGTGAATCCACCCATGTCTTGTTTATTTTAAATGATTATAGATAAGGTGTGAATTCAGTAAGAAATATTTCTCTTTCAAAATTTTATGTAAAGAAATGTGCAATGGAATGAAAATCTATTTAAGTGGAAAGAGCATCCTGTACTCTTCGATTTTAACTGGTATTGATGAGTAACCAGCATTTACCCAGAATACACTCTGCTTGTTTTGGAAATTAAGCTTCCACTGTCTGGTCAACAAAACCAAGTTCATCATCAGACAGTACATGGTGTATACTTTCTGAATAAATTAAAACAAACAACAAAACAATGGTAACACACTAAGGCAATTTGCTACCTTGTTTATTTATTTGTTTGTTGATTTGTATGTTTTTTTGCCTTTTGCTATTCTGTTTTTTTTCTTTATAAATATGCCATGACATCATAGTCTAATATTACTTAACATTTTGTAACTTTTCTACAAAAATCTATATATTGTTTATAACGTGAATAAAATGTGAATATTATATATTTCAAGTACGTAAATATACCTAAAGGTTTTTAAAAACATGTTCAAATTGTATGTATTTTCACAATATTGTGGCTTAATTATAAACCTTTAGAATGCAAAATAGGTCGTGTATGGTCCGTTGTGACATCATTTGTCTATTTATTGATTTTCAGTGAACATTTTTACCTGGTCAGAGCCATGATGGATCCAGAGCCTAGAATGTAGATGTGAGATGGGGATATTCTATCGATGTGTTTTCAATCCATTGTAGGGTACAATGATCACAAACAGTATCTTTCAAAACAAGCCAGTATGTGAAGTTAATAATACATTGACATGTATTTGGAACCTGGAAGGAAGCTGTAAAAAAAAAAACCTGAAGAAAAACTAAACATAGGGAGAAGATGTAAAACTCTGGCACAGGCAGAAACCTAAACTCAGGATCAAACTGAAGACCTCAGAAGCTGTGAGGCGGCATCGCTACCTGCTGCACCATACCGCCCACATTTCATCATGATGTCATGCTGTATTGACCAGCATTGCCCCCATTGCTTTTATTTCAATCTATCATCTCTTTTAATTCATTGGAATAGATTTTATGTTTGGAACAGGTCATAGGTTTTGAACTGAGTGATTAACAAGTTCTGGACTGATGCATTCATTTAAAAGAAAGAACAAAAAAGTGCACTGCCACTGCACATGTCAATAAACTTCACCGAAATGACGTCGCCCTTGTCTGTCATTCAGATCTGCAGATGCCATTGGGGTTCATGTGGGTTCCCTAACTTTCCATTGATGCCAGATCTGCAGGACTGGGTGCAGCTCAGCAGCAGCAGCAGGAGCAGCCATGAAGAAGAGACGATCATGAAGAGTCAGAAATGATAACATGGATTTATACATATTCAAAGTGTTCCAATGCATCGCATTGCATTTTTTGAAATAAAGAAGGATGCACACGATTGTTGTGTGCAAGTGTCAGTGTTTGCAAACGAACTGCGAGGATGCAACAGGAATGAAAAGAAAGAAAGGGAAATGGTACATACCAGCAGCTTCAAAACGAGCAGCCATACGGAGATCATCTCCAGTCTACCGCTGCTCGTGCATGCTTGCACGAGTCGGAGCAGCACGAGAGACCTGGCGGCAGAGCGTCGCCGTCTCGAGCGAATCATATGGGTTTAGCGGCTGCTGTCTTACCTATCGATCCCTCAGCAACAGCGTGCCGTGAAGTGGAGCGGATGGAATATGCATTGGCAGACTGGCAGGGAAGCCTGAGAGCTGCTGTCTGCTTAAATCCATAAAGATGCACGCAGTCTGGCGGACTCTCTCTCTGCACAGCTCGACTTAGACGCACGCGCAGGATGCAGCGCGCCCTGCCAGCAGGGGCTCCTGCTTTTGGGGCGCCCACACACTTGTCCACTGCATCTTCTAAGCAGCAATTAAATGCTCATGCACCTTGAGTTTCATGTCGATGCTTAGAATCGGTTTTTGCAACCGTTTGTACAACCCTCTCATGGCCGAGTCTTTGTTTGACAAACATTTATTCATTCCTACTAACTGACTGAAGTGTCATATGCAGTAGAGATTAGGTCAAATATTATTTTAGTAAAAGTGCTCTCTTTAAACTTTCACTTGAGTAAATAAACAAAACTAGTTGCCTTCAAATGTACTTACATTTTAAAATACTATCATTTATTATGGCTATAATGTTCCTATTATTATTTTTGTCACAAGACTCTTTGCTTAATCAACACAGTTAATGTAAAAAGACACTAATGTTACTTTTAGCATACCAATCTATTAAGAAATTGATATTAATCAGTCAAAGACTGATTGATATCTATTAAATTATCATGAGCCCAAATCCTTCTTTTCAACTACTTCAAATAAATCGTGCAAATAAAGCCAAGGGTATTGTGGCAAGTTATTCAAGAGTCTTTCTTTTTATCATTTATTAGTCTCAGAATGTTCTGCTTGCTGTTGAATTGATGCTGAACTGTATGTTCGTGATAAGTAAATACCACCAAAACAAGTTTAAAACATGCACTCTAACCTGATTGGTGAATTGCTGCGTACTTGACCAGTTAAGTTTTTATCCACTCATAAATAAAAAGAAACAACTGATTTCACAAAATGTAGTTGAGTAAAAAGATATTTGACTTTGAAATGTAGTGAAGTTGAAGTAAACATCTCCCCAAATGAAACTACTTCAGTAAAATACAGATACATGACAAAACCTCTTAAGTACAGTTACAAATTACATGTACTTCATTACTGTCCATCACTGGTCATATGGTTCTGAAAGTAATCTCACTTTTCACTTTGGTGCAAGCCATTATTATCCATCACTAGCGCTCCAACCACTGTTTTCCGATATTCTTTAAAGTAAGCATATCTCTTGTAAAATAAGGTGTACACTAAATGTTTGTTTGATTCATTAACTTAAAAACTATAGAGATCTGAATTCTTAAACACTCAGCTCAACCCCTATCAATTTAATATTTGCAATATGCCTAATATACTTTTGCTTTGAAGTTTATTTATCTCAAACTCCTTACATTTTGTATATGGTTCACAGGAAATTGGAAAAGCCAGGACTAGATCCTGAAGCTGTAAAATAAAGGTAATCTCTACAGCAGGGTTTATATAAAATATTTTTAGAAACTGTCAGATTTGGTACTTTATTCTACCATTGTGCTAAAGTGGCTTACTAATTCTGACTGGTTTATTATAATCAATGAATCAGCTTGCAGAAGGAACGGTTTTACACAGTTATATTTGCTACCAGTACAAATCCTGTTATGAGCATGTTCATCTACAATCTTTTTTCAATGTACTTTTGGTAAGTACTGACCATTGGTGCGTGCTTTTTTCAAAAGGGGAACTTGGACCCAACTGGACTGCCACTTGCATCTATATTTACATTTAAAGCTTCTAAATTGTTTTGGTGATGGAAAGCTCAGGAATCGAAAGTTCCATTAAAGTGTCTATATATATATATATATATATATATATATATATATATATATATATATATATATATATATATATATATATATATATATATATATATATATATATATCTCCATATTGAATTTCTCAAAGTATTTGTAAACTAATATTATTGTTCGTGGTCCCTTATCAGCAAAAGTTATGTTGTATACATATTCCACTGCCTTGTCTAATATTTTCCATTGGTTTAAGCTTTGAGAAGTTTTAAGTGTGAATCTTGCTGCAATACTTGAAATCCTGACAATGTCTTTCTATGGTCCCATATCTAAATACTATAATATTCCTCACAGTTCCATTATACTCTGCACTTAGCAAATCCAGGTTATTCCAAGCAAATTGTCAGTCCAGTAGCTTTTTTTAAGTCGAATAACCCTATTCTTATGCAAGCCTACTGAGGTATGTTTAAGCATAGAATCTACTAAAATCATCCAATTAACTCCAAACACAAACCCCAAAAACGCATCCCCACCAGTTGGGTCCCATGGTTTGACAAAATTTCTTCATCTATTACATGGAAATCTTTTAGATCTTTCTGTCTGAGGAACTCAAATTTTCTCTTCATTCAATCCACTTTTTTGGATTTCTTTTAAAAATCAAATTAACTTTTAAACATTTGGCTCATTGTGCAGTTTCCTATACCAGAACCTTCTTGGTGACTTTATTTTGCAATAATAATTGAGCATATATCTATTTGAGCAGATAAACTCATAATATCTATGGATCATTTTATTGTAAAAAAGGAAATCAGTATCAAACAAGCATCTAATATATCTAATAGTATCTCTTAATTTAAATTCTATAGTCTCATATCTCACCACCTGGCTGATACAATGACTTTTTTATGGTTATGTATGCATATTTATAATACACTGGATTAAATAGTCCAACCAACAAGAGAAATATAGTCACTCCAATTTAGGCAGCAAAACACACACCAAATAAAGGACCATTAAATTGTATTATTAGTTTAGTTTGTAAATTATACATTTTACATTATTCATTTATACAAATTTCCTCTGCCTGATTTCAAGCATGGATGAAGAACAGAACCTCCTCCGGAAATGAGCTCTGTAGTCAGATTGCCCATATTGTTCAAATAATGTATGTATATCTTGACAGGCAGAAGAGCTAGATAGCCTGAAGCTCTAGAACAGATCTCTTGGTCCAGTTTCAATGCTACCTCAAGCTGTGCAGTTTTCTTTCCTCCATCACCACCCATCCCACACACACGTGCATATCAGTATAGCCTGCATAAACACCAAAAGATTTTAATGGGCACGCACTCACAATAACTCAGTTTTTCTCATCTTTCTCAGTTTCCTCCCACAGAACTGCAACATTTGCGCAGCGCCCCCTCCAAAAGCCGCCCACTCTGCCAACCTCCATCTAATGCCGAAGAGTGACTCACCTCATGGTGCTGAGACAGCACTGTGGCATGAGCCATGGCAAAGCATCATTCTAGATGTTTGCTGTCTTTCTCTTTGTGTGTTTGTGTGAATTAGTGTGTACTTACCGATGGTTGCTTCAAAGGTTGTCTGCTTCAGTCTGCCTCTGTGGATTCGATGTGTGAATGAAACGTTATACTCTGATTGAATGTGTGGGATTTAGCCAATGGCTGACGCCAGTTTCAATGACAGAAGTGACAGGCGCACACACACACACACACACACACACACACACACACACACACACACACACACACACACACACACACACACACACACACACACACACACACACACACACACAAAATGGCATGCTGTAGACTAAGTTATAATGTGACATGTAAAATAGATAACAAATAAACAGTCGAATTCACATTTCATTAAAACAGTAATATCATATAAACTTCTAAAAAAAAGCTCCCTATTTTGTAATATTATTCATTATTAACCCGAAATATAACAATTGGTGCAAAAATAACATAACAAGATTTTCCACATAAGACAAGCCTGATCAGCATTTCTCCTCACAGTTCCTCTTAGTGAAATATTATTTGTTTATTAAATGTATTTAGTTTGGGTTGCTGTCTGTCGATTTTTGTCTCTTGATTATAAGAATAGAAAAAAGAGGCCTAGAGCCTTAACCACTGAGCCCCCCTTTTCCCCATAATGGATACAATAGACCACTCTTCAATTTTATCACTTCTAATTGTTTGAAAATAATAATGAATATGGTAATAGTGAAGCATGCAGAATGTTCAGATACAGATTTCTTTTATCAATTCCTAATAGTATGCTTGAGGAAGCTTTGCATTTTCTTAACTGGCTTCCTAAATATCTTCACTCATCCAGTTTCTCAAAATTCACCTGCTTCAACTAAATTCTAACCAAAATATTGTGGACATGATTCATTTGAAGGAAACACTCGCTGTTTTAGATCAAAACTAGCTGTTATATGTACTAATGAGCAACTAGCAGTGAAAGAATCATAGGAATGCATGGGCATCTAAGTGTTTTATATATATTTTATATATTATACATATGTAATTTGAAAGCAGGACATGCTCATTTACTAAATTACTGACAAAGAATTACTGTTAAATATAAATAAATTTTTATTTGAATTTAAACCCTATACAATATGACAGACTATTCTGATAATACATAATGTATGAAATCTTGCATGTCTTTAAATAGATGTTCACAAATATGAAAAATCTTTCTGTATTTTACATTTGCACTTACTGTCATTCTTCATTCAGTGCAAATGTAAAATACAGAAAGATTTTTTTTTTGTTTGTCTTATAGCATTATTGTGAACCTAATTATAATAATCAATGTAGATCTTCATTAATAATATGAAGGTTGAACCTGCAATATTTTTTAAAAAATTCAAGAAGAATGTGATATGAATGAAATATCATATGTTTTAATAACATGTTTCATGCTTGAGTCTAACTGCCTTGTCTCAAATCGGCTGTCGTATTACAGGTGACATAAACAGCTGCAACAAACATAAATGGCACAATGAGCCACTACACACCAGATCTGAGCCCCTTTAGCTCTCCAGATGGCATTCTGCCGTCTACTTTCTCTCACTGGTTGCTGGATGAACCATTTAAATATTAGATTAAACACTTTTTAGACAATTTTATTTACCTAATTATTTGAATAAACATTACCCTTAATTTGAATATAAAAAAAATAAATAAATATATATATATATATATATATATATATATATATATATATATATATATATATATATATATATATATATATATATATATATATATACATATAAATATATATATAAATAACATTTTATTTTTATTTTTTTTTATTATTATCTCATTATCTTTATTATTACCATCTTCTTTTATTCAAATGAAATCCAGGTCATTTTCTCTGCAGCTTTCTTCTGTTTCCTCTGATATTAACCCTCATAAAAATAAGATAAATTGGGTGAGTATAAATTTACACTGTATGGGCAAAAATTTGTTGAGACCTGATCTTAAGATTTGTATGTACTTTTTAAACATCCCAATCCACATTTAGTCCCCATTTGCTGATATAATAACCTCCACTCTTCTGGGAAGAAATGTTTGTGCTTATTCAGCCACAAGGACAATAGTAATGTAAGGTACTGATGTAGGGTGAGGAGACCTGGGGTGCAGTCAGCATTCCAATTCATCAAAAAAAGGTGTTATATATTTGAGGTCAGAGCCATATATAGCCGTATAGCAAGCCACTCAAAAGATTCCACTCCACACCATGTAAAATCTACATGTAGCTGATGTAACAGGTTTGAGTCTAATGGTTAGTGAGAGGAAAACGAAGACTCCTATACAACGGTGTACCTCCAACTTTGTGGTAACAGTTTGGGGAAGAATCACATTTGGCTGGAAAAGTCAGGTGTCCCAATAATTGTATCCAAATAATGTACTGACAATAAATGTTTGGCTAAATCAGGGGTCGGCAACCTTCACCACACAAAGAGCCATTTGGACCTGTTTCCCACAGAAAAGAAAACACTGGGAGCCACAAAACCCTTTTGACATTTAAATTGAAATAACACTACTGTCAGGGATTCACCCTGCCACGCCCCCCCCTGTAGCTGTCAGGGATTCACCCTGCCACGCCCCCCTCTGTAGCTGTCAGGGATTCACCCTGCCACGCCCCCCCCTGTAGCTGTCAGGGATTCACCCTGCCACGCCCCCCCTCGATAGCAGTCACGCTGCTTCCCAAGATTACCGACAGCTGTGGCTCATGAAAGATCAGACTACATAAACTCACGTTCTTGAGTCACAGGCTGTCGGTCGTTATATTGTCATTCCGGTAAATCGCGTGGCTGCTCGACCGCGGGCATTCACCGCTGGCTAGAACTCCGGAATCCATTTCCGTATTGGATTACTCATTGCCGAAAGCTTTACTTTAATTTGGATTATGTTTTGGACATTCGCGCTCAGGATGGAGAACTCGATTTGCGCGGATGTCATTGTTTGTTGTTTTCCTCGGCTTGTGAGTTTTTGTGTTGTACGGTTTGAATTAAAGACAATGATCGGACTTTATCTGCTTCCGCGTTTGCAGCCTGACTACATGTAACGTTTTTGTTTTTTTTGCCTTTATGCTATGTATAATCAAACCATAATGTGTTGCATTTATGAAATCAATGAACTGCAGAGAGAATGAAATTACATTTCTGCATGCAACAAAAAAATTGTGAACTCCTTAAAAAAAGACATTGGGTTGAAGGTTACTTTCAAGTAAAATACTCAATGTCTATTTGAGTCCTTCTTGTATTTATGAAAAGAACGCCGAACATAAATTATCCACCGGCAGCAAACCACAAATGCCGTCCTCTTCTGTGTGCCGTCAACCAAAGTTTAAGAAGTCGCGTGCCGGTGGGTGTCGCACATTAGCGGTTGTGACGCATATGAAGAGCGACAAAAACCTTAAGTTTTATTTAGATTTTACAAGATCACCAAAATCTTCAAATTTAGAATTACATTTTAAAAACTAACGAACTAAAATAAAATACATTTTAATTAAATACTCATTATTTATTTTCCAAAGCCACAGGGAGCCGCAGAAGAGGGATGAAAGAGCCGCATGCGGCTCCGGAGCCGCGGGTTGCCGATCCCCTGGGCTAAATGATAGATATCCATATCCATAATAGATCATCCAATAATAATTAATTCTCACTGGAAGGCCAAACCTTTTCAAAATAAACGTTGTTTACTAGAATTATTAATTATAGATTGTTTTTATAACAGGTTAATAAATGGACATTACATATGAAGAAGTACGCATTAGTGGCAGTTCATCTTATTATTAGAAAAAGTGCTAATCATGACATTTTTAGAAACTTATGACAGGGAAAAAATGTTAACTAGAAAAAGTACTGATTATAATGTATAATATATATAATCATACATGTTGCAATACAGATTTAAGTAAATATGTGTTTGCTGTAATATTTTTGGAAATAATATAAATATTGAAAAATACAGTATTATGAAATTACACATTGTATTAGGGGTATCATACAAAGGAAAGGCGAAGAACATGAAATTGCACAGAGAGTAACTCAAGATCAGGGTCAGGTTCACTCGGCATCAGGATCGCGGTAGCAGTAATGGTAGCTCAGTGTTTAAGGTGTTGGTTTACCGATCAGCAGGTCCCCACAAGGTCTGGGATTCAAGCCCCGGCATCACCAAAGTAAAATATTTCGGGGGAGTGATAGCTCAGTGGTTAAGGTGCTGGGTTACTGATTGAAAGGTCGGGGTTCAAGCCCCAGTATTGCCAAGCTGCCACTTTTGGGCTCCTGAGCAAGGCCCTTAACCCTTTGTGCTCCAGGGGCGCCGTATGATGGCCGACCCTGTGCTCTGACACCAGCCTCTAAGCAAGCTGCGATATGCAACAAGAAAAAATTTCATGGTGCTGTAACATATATGTGACGAATAAAGACTATTATAATCTATTCTATTCTAAGCCTGAGAATCTAACCCCAATAAAAAAAAATATTTTTTATATGTTTTTCTTACCACAATTTTTTTTCTTACCATATTGTATTCACAATTGAACATAGAAAACATATCAAATCTTTAAAGTAAGGGAATTTACCATTTTAAGGGGAAAAAAGATACATTTTTAATTTGATGATTGCAACACATCTCAAAAAGGTGAGACAGGGTTGTGATCACCTCTTGTTTTAATAACTGTTCGTGTACATCTGGGAACCGAGAAGACCATTTGCTGGAGTTTCTGGAAAGGAATGTTTTCCCATTCATGTCTTATACTATTTAGCTGTTTTGTTTCATCTTTTTGTAATATTACTTGTTTAAAGATGCACCCAGACTCCTATGAAGCCATGCTGTTGTATTAAATGCAGTAGGTGATTTAACATTGTCTTGCGGAAATATGTTAGACCTTCCCTGAAAAAGACATCATCTGGATGTAGACAAATGTTGCTCTAAAACCTTTTAGCATTAATTGTGTCTTTCCAGAAGCGAAAGCTGCCAATGCACCCCCAATACATTTAGAGATGCACACATTTGAACTGAGAACTGATGACAAGAATGGTCCCTTTTTCTCTTTAGTCTGGAGGATGTGGTTTCCATGGTTTCCAAAAAAAGTTTATTACCGCAGAACAGGTTTTCACTTTGCCGTAGTCTTTTTTTAATTGAGCTTTGGCATAGAGAAGTGACAGCATTTCTGAATCATGTTCACAGATGGCTTCTTCTTTGTATTATACAACTGTATTTGTGGATGACACATGATTTCTGGAGGGATGTCTAAACCCATGTAGTGATTTCCATTACAGAACCATGTCTGGTTTTAATGCAGTGCTGCCTGAGGGCCTAAAGATCACAGGCATCCAATATTGATTTTTGCCCTTGTCCCATGTGCATTCAAAGCCTTCCCAATTTTATGTTGAGCATCACTATTCTGAAAATGTTTCTATATCTTGTAGACTTCGGAGGGATTCTTCCCTCTAAGTTACTCCTTCTATACCCAATCATGTTACTGACCTGTTTCCTGCAGATGTTTTTTTTTTTTAGTAAAACGTATGATTCTAGACTTTTGTTGCGTCGTCCCAACTGTTTTAAGATGCCTTGCAGCCATCAAATTCAACATTTCCTCATTTTTTTGCTGAAAATGGTACATTTGCTTTATTTAAACACTCTTTTATCCTTTATGTTTTTATTTCATATTCTACTGTTAATAATGGGTTTATAATAATAATTTAATAATGGGTTTATAAAAATTGCACCATCATTGCATTTTGTATTTACTTTTTACAGTGTTCCAACTTTTTGGGAACTGGGGTTGTATATGGGAATGTTGTTTGACAGGCAAGAACACTGAGAGGGAAAAAACAAAATATTATTATTAGATTAGAGGCCATTAGAGCATCAGAACACTGTAGCAATATGTTTTTGGGTACATGCTGTAACCGCCTCAGGAAATGTTGAATACTTTATTGACATTCTAATCTTGGGTGCTGTTAGTTACATAACTGGTAATACGTTATACAGTTAATTGATTTTCTAATGAAATTTGCTCATCATGTGCTGCTGACAGAAGTACATTTTGATTATTTCATGGTTTATTAGGAAAGAAGGGCTAAAATTTGAATCTATGACCTCTCACACTCAAATCATGAATCTTATCCATATGCAAATCTAGTCAGACATTTTTCTTTTGCTTCTTTTACTCCCACTGGATACTTAAAGTTCTTTTGAGTGAATCTTTTTGATGATGTAGTCAGCAATCTTCAATTTCCTCCATGGAGCCTTTGAGCTGTGTTCCATCATCTGCCTCTCGCTACACTGTTTGGCTGCTCAGGGAAGCTGTGAGTGGGAGAGAAAAGCAATCGATTCAACTCTCCGTCAGCTGAAACACTGCGGGGGATTATGGCAAAGGCCATGCTTCTGTGCTCAAGAATAATACTGTTAGAATCACAGAACACTGAAAGTCAATCTTTAGGTTTTTGGTTTTTAAAGAATTGCTATTTTGACTTGTGCGCAGTGAAAGTTTTCTGCTTTGCAAAAGCGCATTAAAGCATAAAGAGACAGCTTATATAAGAGTAAGAGAATGTTGAAAGATGGGGAATAAACAACTGAGGGTACTGTAGGTGTGTGTGTGTGTGTGTGTGTCTATGTCTTAATAAATATGACAGGCATAACATAAATAAATTATGTAATTATGTCAGTTGGTATCACTATGTAAAGGATATCAAATTCAACACTAAGTGCAATTGTAATCAAGTCTTCCTCTGCAAAAGTCATATAAATATATAAGATAAGAACAGAACAGTCTGCCTGTGCAGTAATAAATAAGTACAGAACCAAACCCACCAAACTGTGCCATTGTCGGAAAACGCTTAAGCAAAACTTAAACAAGAAAAAAAAGCAGTTTTAAAAAAGTTTATCTTAAAATTAAAGAAAAAGTGAAACAGGAGGATGTCCCAATTTGTTTGTATCCTGAACCCAAAATTGAAATATTGATTTTGAAATTTAGATTAGATTATAGTTTTGCATTCAGCTCGTACCCAACTGAGTGTGTGGAAGACATGCTGCAGCTTCACATGGTTTAAAGTGTAAATGCTGTTACACTTATGTTCAGATGCTACATAATTATAGAATAGGGCAAGGAGCAAAATCTAAGACGGCCCCTGTCCGGTGAACAATAACCTGAATGTGGGTTACCTTTGTGTATGTGAATTCCTGTTTAAGATTATGCATACTTTAAATGTTTTAAATACTTATTAGCTAATTAACTGATTAAATAATTGATGAAAGGATTGAAAAAAAAATAATAAAATTTTTGTCTCTTGAACTCAGAACTAAATAATTAAAATTTTAAGTTTACAAATTAAGATTAGGAACATGAAGATCATGCTCAACTGAGTGTGTGTAGGAAACACACTGCAGCTTCACACACAGTTTGAAGTGTAAATTGCTTTTAAACTTACAGTATATTAGGATGCAACACAAGTATAGAATGAGGTCAGGAGCAAAACAAAAGATGCAACAAAAGCTACCGAACCTTTGTTACCTTCTTATGAATGATAAAAAGGTAACATTAATGCTTTAACTCATTGCTAAAAAAAATTATAACAAAAATTGTCAAAAGATAAAAGGTAGTGAATGTGTGTTATGTTTTTTTGTAAGAGAATTCCTTGGTTCAAATTATATTTCCTTTTTATATTATTTCACTATTATTTCATAATTTAAGAAAATATGTATCGTCTAACTGCTATAATACGTTGGGATGCTATGCTGTCATAGAAGAATACGCACAGCAGTGCCATACAGGTTACACAAAGTATGTTTAAATCCATTTTAATAGACATCTAATCTACTACTGTTTTGTTATAACACTGTGTTAATATACTAAAATATAATAGCAGTGAGCAATAATATGACCTACTTGAATTAATTAAAGTTAATCATGTTCATAAATAATACATTTTGGAATAAAAAAAATACTATATATGGACAAAAGAACTGGACATTTGATTTTCCTAGGCTTATGTAGTTCTTTTACTTTGGATGCAGTAGCACAAAGTTTTACCTTCACTTGAACTATAACACCCAAACCTGTTCCATCATAACAATAAGGACATGGTTGACATGGGCTGGAGTGGAATATTATGATGGAGGTGACCTGCTATAGAGCTCTGACCGCAACCTTATTGTACACATTTGGGATGAATTGAGATGCTGACTGCACCCCAGATCTCCTCACCTCACCTACATCAGTACCAGATCAGGCATCCAAAAACCTTTGTCCATATAGTGTACTTAAGCTTATTTTAAAAAGTTCCCTCAGATTTTGTTTACTATTTAAAACTACTCCAGAATTCACATTTTGGAATATGTTTCCAGATAGGAGCTGCTTAAAAACGAACAAATCTTCAGCTACAGCACCCTGGGATGTTCAGCAGGCATCAACAAAGAAATGCAACATAACACAAATCACTCATCAGGTTAATGCAGGATCAACTGCAAAACAAAAATGATTTAAAACTATACAGTACAGAGAGTTTAGGTTACAGAGCTGCATATAGTGTTATTGTTATATATGATATGGAGTGCAGAGTGCCTTTATAGTGTCTCTATCACATGTTAACAGTAATGAATTGTATCTCTGCTTCACTTGAGAAAATATACAGAAGAAAGACTTGTTTTAAATGCACAGTATGAATACATTAAATGTTACACGTGTCTCATTTTACCTAGACATATACTAAAAGTGAAAAAGAAAAAAGTACTGGTGAGGTTTAGGATACTGATGGCAAACAAGTCCATGTGTATGTTGTTGCTATAGAAACAACAGTGCCTTAGTAGTGCATACATACATAATAATGCGTTGAATGCATTAATGGGCAAAGTAATGCGTTAATATGAGCCTTCAGCTTTTAGTTGTTCTACTCTCAGGGCTAATGTTGTTGAAAATGAGACAACATATTTCAAGCAAACAGCATACATAAAGTGCGAAACAATGAATTAACAAGATGAAAAATTACAAATGTTGGATTTCTTCCTACAACCGTTTTTATCTATTATCTGTATTGCTAAAATGTTTAATCAGCTTCAGGGTGAGTGCAAAAGTTTGCACACCCCTGTTGCAACGCGATGACGAAGATCGATACTGTGTGTGTGTGTTATTCAGGGACATGGGTGGGTGTGCATGCTCCATTTAAATATGAAAATCCTGCCATCTACAGAATGAGCTGTGCAATTAGACAACACCGCCTCACTTATAATGGTTCACATTCGGATGGTGCAATGTGTTTTGTTTTGCATTTGAGAGAAAAAACTACCTCCGTATTCAGTCAGATTTATTACAAACGCAAGACACACACATTTCAGAATGCAAGCTAATATAAAGGATGAAATCATAGATTTCAAATGCATGGATTTCAAAATGATTAGTTTGAACTGGCATTATATAACACTTATATAATGAACAAACCCTCAGCACTAACACATCATTTTCAACGTTACCAAAAGAACGTTTCAACTAATGGATTCTGAAGAGTAAACAAAATGTGTATGTCAGGGTGACACACAGAAACACACAGCTGCACGACTTGTTTTTAACCTTCCTCTGTTCTTCCACAGCACATTACTGCTACACTCCCTTTACTGGTTTCCTGTAGCTTTTCACAGCAGATTTAAAACACTGATGCTCACCTACAAATCCAATAAAATGGACCATTGCCATGCTCCCTCCAATCCTGAACCATTGCTTGACAGGTTTCACCATGTACATTTCTCAGGTAGGAGTAAGACAAACTTCAAGACTCTTCTCTGGCACTTATGGTGTGGAATAACCTTCCAGCAGAGTCACTAACAGAAATTCACCTACCATTTCTGCTATTAAAAAAAAGTCTATTTTGTCTCCCATCAGAGTTTCAGAGTTTTAGGCATTTTTAATCTGTCCCCTAATGAATCTTTATCAGAATGTATTTATTGATAAAGATTGAAGTTCACTTTTTTTAAGTGGCTGTGGATAAGGCCGCCTACCAAATGCAATAAATGTAACTATGACTCGCCCACAGTTCCTTGCTGAGTTTGTATGACGCTTCATTGAGAATGAATGTGTGTGAAATTCCCCATAGCATATTCAAGTTTACTGGTTTAACACCTTCTTTGGACAGTACATATTCAACCATAGTTTCAAGTCAAGTTACATGGTGTAAATGTGTGAGTGAAAAAGCTTTACATGACTGAAAGTGTTAAGACAGAGTAAAAGGAAATGAACACACAGAAAAAGCAGTGTTGTATTGCATAGGCCATGCAGAGAATACAGCTTCTGAAAATTATGAAATAGTTAATGAAAGAAAGGTCATTCATTGCTACATTAACAAGCAGCAGTATTTTAGTCTTGCTTGTTTAGATGTTTTTCTACCTGGCAGTGGCGTCTCCGAGATCAGGTGTGTGGACGCGTTGTTGGTATTGCAGTTTAGGAGTGAATGGGTGGGTATTATTTGGAATGGTGCAGCACTGGTAGAGGTTTCTTCCTCACCATCTCCAATGATAACGAGCTCCGCTTGAATGGACCCCTCATAGCTCTGTGTGTCTTGTGTAACCTCTTCGGCATTCTGATATCCCATGAAGATCATAGTGACAGGTTCATCTGAAGGCAAAGTGTTTAAGACACTGAGTTTAGGGTCCTCCTCTCTGTAAGACAAAGGAGGTATATGATTCACATGCTGGCTATCAGTTCTTCTATGTCTCTCACAGGGGTCGTAAATCTGTCTTGGGTCACATCTCGTTTTGCTTCCATACATCTCAAAATTCTTGCCATTGCTGTTGTGATCATTCTCGTGCTGGTCACTGTATTGGGTGAAGTCGCAAGCAGGTTCCTGAATTTCCTGGTAGGGATAGTGTATACCACTGTGATTGTACTCTGGCCACTCATTCATTTCCATATTATAAAGCTCTGAGCAAGGGCTGTGCTGATAGTGCTTGAGATGCGGAGGCTCATGATGGTCTTGAGGCTTCTTCCTTTTCTCTGTGGCCTGTTTCAGGAGCTCCTCCACCTCCTTAGGGCTAAGCTCATCCACTCCATTGGGTTCAGGTTGATCCAAGGCACTGTGCAACGCATACACAGACTTACGGCCATCATCGTACACCTTGATGCCACGCTGCTGTAATTCCTGGGCCGGGACTGTGCAGGTAGAAAGGACATGGCTCTTGCCGGTGCGCAGGTCTTTCTGAACGTTGATTTCCATGGCAAGCAAAGCTGTTAGTGCATGTGTGAGAGAGAGTGTGATGATAAGAATATGATTTACAATCCACAAGATGTACTATCATATTTTAAACAGTCATTCATAATATAATTGAGCAATCCAAATGTAAATATTCAGAACATCAACCAATCAACTCAAAATTCAGTCAAACAAACAATTATTACCAGGTTTCTGTTGTTCATGATTGAGTCTTTGATCCACGGATGTCTGTTTCCTCATGTTTAAAGGTGTATAAGATTTTTGAGCATCTGAAATTCCTGAATAAACCTGGATAGGTTCTGCAAAGGCCATAACAATATACATATAGTGGCCAAAAATTATTTTACCAACCAAGTGGAAATGACTAACTGTCTAATAACTTATTTTCTATTTTCTTTACCTGACTTGAAATTTTCATTTGCTGCCTGTAAGAAAATGTAAATGCTGCGGTGAGATGAGCTCTCTAATCGCAAATAATGACAATAAATGCATTCTTAATACTATAATCTACCAATCATGACATTCAGTCTGTAAACAGGATATGCATTAATACTACCTTAATAATGTCTGCTGTGGACTTCTCAATGGCTTTCAGCCTGTGCAGGATGAGGCCTTCATTTGTGGAGATGTTGAGCTCCTCTCTCTCTAGAGCCTCAATTTCTTTCTCTATCCTACAGGACACAGTGATTATGTGACATAATTGAAATTGGATGGATGGCTGCCTGGCTCTAGCTCTCCCCTCTTGGCTCTTACAGAGCATAGATGAGCTCTGGTAAAGAATCCAGACACGGTTCGATGCCAGCCAGTCACACTGTTGGCATTGATTTTTTCAAATCACACAACGTCTAGTACTTTGTCATTTACAAGCAATGTGGAATAATCTACAGATAGCAAGAGGGTGTTGCAGGTCAATAAGCGTGACATTAGAAAATATTTGGCAGCATTCTGTGAGTTGACTTTGCGAAATATGTACGGCACGTACTTATCGTTGGTCTCAGTAATTTCACAAATTCATCACAAGTGAGACAGACACCAGGATTGCCAAGTTAGGGGGCAAGAGCTTATACATGAACCTATAATAGCTCATAGCATCACACTGTTGCATCTCTGTTGCGTCATGCTTCATTCTTTTTCTATGGCATGAAATCAGGGAGGTGTAAGGGGCAAATGAATAGAACAAAATGCAGTTCTTTAAATGCCACTATAGCTTTCCTACAAAGGACCCTTCTACTTATTTTAGAACAGAAAATAACTGAATAGAGTTTATTTCCTTTTAAAGGTCAATCTATTTTGGGAAGTGAAGCATCGCCAATCTGGGACAAATAAAGGTGAACAAATTAACCTATGAGGCATTTAATTACTATGGTGTATTTGCGATTAAAAATAAATATTAGATTGTATCATATACTGAATATATATTTTGCTGTCTAATACTTGCGACAAGTATTTATAATTTTTCTTAACTATCCTAACCTTATTGCTATAAAAGTTTTTACAATAAACGTAAACTTAAAGCGGCTTTTATTATTATTGTATTAAGCAGAGGTGACAGCAATGAGCAGAAACTTCCTAGGATATAGTTAAGCAGTAAGGAACCTTGGCTTCTTCTGGAAATAAGAAGTTATTTTTATATCAGATATCTTTGGAATCGGTCCACTTGATCTAAAGAAGGTTGTTCAGCAGACAATTAAGAAAGGCAGAACTGAGACTTATATGTCCAGAATAGCCACCACAGGGCTCAAGGGTGGCAGAAACAGGATCCAGTTTGTTCTTTTAGGAATCTAGTTGGATGGTGTATTATTAATATAGAAATATTTTGTATATTGCTTGTCTAGTATTTTAATAAATAGAATGGAGCATCATAGTTATATGCATGGTTCTTTAAAAAGAAAGAACCGATTTCATCACGCAATATTTTATTAAGGAAAAGTAATAAAAAAGTCCAGCCAAGTCACAAGTATTATACTCACAATTTATCAAATTTCAACTTAGATAACTCCTCTTTCAAATGGTCACTTACTCATTCCATGACGCTGCTTGAGAACTGAAGCAATGCGTCATGATATTGGTTCATTCTTTTTGAATAACTCTGTATTAGACCTAAATACACACATATATCTAGTATTTTATATCTAAACCAGCCTATATGGTTAGGAAGGGCATCCAGCGTAAAACGTGCCAAATCAAATATGCAGATATAGTATCCAACATCTTAAAGAGTCTACTTACCGATGAATGTTGCTCTGTAGTGTTTTGGTCTGCTGGATAACATCCTGAGCTTTTTGCTCTTTCTGGGCAGCTCCAGTGCTTGTACCACCCATAAGCCATAGATCTCTTGCTGATTTTTTCTGTGACATGTAACAAAAAGAACACTTCTACAGATATTGTTTGCACGGTTAATAGTAGAGATAAGATATATACATACATGTGTATATGTATGATTTTAAATATACTGTACAATCACACATCCACTAATATGCACATCTGCTCAGATAAACAGCAAATCATCTGGCACTAACACCCATGTCATAGTTATATACTGTCAAAATTGACATCTCCACAAGTCTATCCAAAAAAAGTAGATGCTAAACATAATTTCTTAATTATTGCTAAAATTCACCTTTAGCTGCTGAAGTTTCAGTTTTTCCTTGTCGATTTCCAGCCGCTTTGATGCGATGTCCTCCTGGATTTTTCGTTTATTCTGTTCATGTACGTGTGTAGGAAAAAAAAAGAAAACATTCCTAACATTAAAGCTAAAAGAGTTATATCATTTTTTTTGCCTTATATACACTCTGCAAAAATGTATTAAACAAGTTTATAGAGTAAATCAGCATGAATAAAGTCCTTTACATACTCCATGGAATTTTCTTTGTAATAAAAAAGAATACATTACTGTTATAGCTTGAAGTCTCTCCTTTAATAGTTCTGTCTCTTCCATCGTGACTCTAGCAAGAAAAAACAATTCTCAGTTACAGATACATTTCATTTCCAAGTATATTATTCTGTCGCTTCGAGGTCTGACTAATGTGCGGAGTGGATGTGGATTGGACTAAATGAGCTGAATGTTATATGAAGTAACTGAAGATCTATCAGGAAATCAGCAGACTCATGCCGCTCTCTTCCTCTCTGTTATACCAGGAATAGCATGTGTGGAGGCTCTGACCCACACATGGACTCCAAAAATAATCTGCCTGATAGGATTTGGTCATCAGAGCCATTCATCATTCAGCACTCTTCTAAATCTGTGCAGTTCATCAGTGGAGATCTGCGTGTTTCATACATGACAGATAATGTACAGTATATGGAAAATAATACATATATTATATACTATTATATACTATAATGTACTATAATACATTGTATTATCAATACAATGTAGGCTTCACATACCAAGCTGGCTACTGAAATTACCAGTGGATTCACAGTGAATCCCATCTTCTGGCATCCTAATAAATTCTAAATCATGAGTAGTCTTTATAATGAAATGTCCAGGAATTCCATATTCTGACAAATTTAAGGAAAATGGAAACAGTATAAATCTACACACTGTACAGTATATATGTTTAACTTCCAGGTCATGGAGGTCAATCATATCAGTCAGTAGGTCAGTAATGTGGCAGATATTTATAGTTTGCTGGACAGGAGACATCAGATAAGCAAGTCTACTAAATATTTTTATATGATTTCAGATGAGAGTGTATTATTTCAGTATGATAAAATATTGGTCGTAAAATTTTGTTTGTAAATTACTTTAGGTTTGTATCATTAGTTCAAATGCTGAACAGATGTGGGAGAGTATAAGCATTCAATGAAACATTGCAAGATCCAAGAATGGTCCAAAAGCCGGACGTATGTAAGCAAATGGAAAGTCCCGTTCAGACCCAGCTGCTTAAACATAAGGTTTTTCCAGCAGGACAAACTCCTAAACACACACACACGCACACCCATGAGAATGAGTATGCGGACCCCTCCTGTTTCCTGCATTCCCAGAGGCCTGAAGCAAAGTCTAGAAATAGATAGCAGGCCACTTGGCGCTACAGAGCCACCCTACCCCACTGTGACCTCAACTCATACATCTCTGACGATAGATAACAGGTGACATCATCAACCTTGCTTCAATTCCTGCACAAAACAAACAGGTAGAACTCTGGATCGATGGGAATGGCTTCGTTGCCCACAAGTCAAAGCATTTTCCCACTACTGTACATGAATGTTTTAAAATGTCTATTTCCTTAAAACATACTTCGAAACAAGTAGGAAATAATTTCAGACATCTGACTTTTGCAGTGGTCTTGACCCAATTTCAAAATCTGATCCGTTCATAAACTGCTTATCTTTGAGATATCATAATAAAGTGTATCTTTGATGTGTGCAGAGCCCAAAAGCATAATGCCTATTCTACCTGCCCATAATGATTTTATTCTTCATTGTACAAAATAAATACTCCATTACTGTGAGCCGTAGCCTCACATAGAGATGATGACATATGGACCAAGACCAAAAAGATACGCATTGTGGCTCCACACTTCCAGTTTCCTCAGGAGGGTGTTTCCCCTTATCTGCACTAATCTGATCAACAGTGACTTAATCCACAAATCTCCTGTGGCATCTGTTGCAACCTAACCACCATGCAAACACTATGTAGCACACAGCTATTGTAATACACACAGGCATTAATATAAACTATGAAAATGAATGCAAGTGTTTTAGCAGAAACGAGTTAATTGCTCTCGCATAATTAACAGAGTCTGTCATACAGTTTAATTATGCAAATGGAGGCAATAAAAACAGAAACAGAAACAGAATCAGGAAGAAATTTGTAAGTGTAAGATTTGTTGGCTGTAAGTGTTATAACTTCATCATGCTGCAAATTCTATCAGCAAAAAAAAAAAATAATAAAAAAAAAAAAAAAAAAAAAATTGAAATCCGTTTAAATGGTTTGCACAACAAACATGAGAGCAGACCAAGCAGAGGATGTGCCATAGCACTCTGGTTCATGATTCATTAGATACTTAAAGAGGTTAAAACCTGAGCGAGAACGACTCTCACGTCAACACATGCGTGTCATTCAATCCATCAGGATGACTTCCAGAAACTTAATGTGCACACTTTGTGGCATTAACAGATTAGTTAACACCCACAAGTTAAATGAGTACAAAAAAAACATCATCTTTGACCTCACTGAGGCCACCACATTCTTCAACTACTTCTCTTCACTGAGATCATCATATACATATAATCCTTCTTTTCAGCAAGGGGTTCGGAAGAATATGTGCCAAAATCACCAGACACAAGAAACGTCTTTTCATATGCAGTCAGATTTATCAACAATTCAAATCCCTACATATGATTGTGTTTCGTATACAAGATGTCATAACTTTTTGTGCAATATTTTCAAAGTCTTGCATAAACCTCCTGTTC
The DNA here is from genome assembly GCF_946808225.1 of Silurus aristotelis. Lineage (NCBI taxonomy): Eukaryota > Metazoa > Chordata > Actinopteri > Siluriformes > Siluridae > Silurus > Silurus aristotelis. Next base: position 8,941,186 of record NC_139581.1, on the reverse strand, counting down.
ACAGCAAACATGCCATAGTATCATTTCTGCCTACATCCATTCCTTTTCTCTCTTACTGCAATCATTAATGACACATCAAGGTTTTATTAAAAGCAATACGATTCATTGTGCACCAACTTTAGTGCACCTGAGTAACAAAGCATGATTCGATCCGGTTTCATTTTTATACAGAAATGAAAGTGAATGAAGATTATAAAGACCGATGAAGACCTTTAACTCGTACAGAATATGATATAAATTGTTATGCATATAACCACAACAAGAGCTCAATAACCAAGTCAGTTTCATTGTTTGTAAAACCAAGATAGAATGATTGGATTCTAAATTAGTAATTGTTTTTGGTATAACTTTCCTTTAGAAATTGTAATTTGTAAAACAGTAAAAGAATTGCTGGAATAGAGAATCAAAAATTAATTTTGTTTTTTATAGTGTTCTTTTGTAATGTTTAGTTAATGGAGTCTACAGTATATAAACATAATATTCACTCCACTACTAATGTTATAAAAATATTAAACAATGGTGTTAATGAAAAGCAATAATTATTGAGAGTTATCCAGTCTGACTTTATTTAAAATACTGTATAAGAAAAAGCTACTTGTAGTTAAAGTATTTGAACTCTGTAGTAGAAAAAGGAACACACACTCACCAGGTCTTCTGAAGGGAAAATGATCAGAGTGTTACAACTGCCCTTTAACAGGGCATGCAGGTGCTGTGGGTGGGGAAATGGAGATGAGTGACAACAAGCTGCTCCAATTATATGAAAGCACATTCAATGTCTGAAAATAAATTGTGTAAATGCATTTAAACATTTCAAGCACTACAGCTAATCTATTAAAGCAGACTGTAAAAAAATGATTTATGAAGCTCAATGGAATTTTCTCTGAGATTCCTTTAACTTTAAGTGTAGCGTTAAACTTTCTCAGAACAAAGTGACAATCAGTAAATAATCAGTTACATGAAATGATTACAGTAGTGCTTAGAATAGCAGTCCTCGGGCAAAAGTGTGCATGAATTATAAAAAATTCAGATTTGCTTTCAGGCCAGTGATGTGAGGTCATTATAGACAGTCTCCACGATGTCTTCTGAAATGAGCTCACACACTCCACATGTGCTCCTGCAGAGGAAAAAAAAAAACAGTGCCACAGATCATCCTGACAGCTGGCAGCTCGCACACTCCGGTCAGGTGTCAGGCGTTCCTGTAGTTATTTACAGGGCCTATGAAAAACGAGTGCATGTCAGAATGCTACATTCCTGCTGCAGTCTCTAATGAAAGAAGAGACGTAGCCTAGAAAGTAGGCGGCATTCAAAACTTCTCTGATAATTTAAAGGGCCAAGGTCAACACGGTCAGATTTAAATGTGCCAGTAGGCGGATGCTGTAGATGATCATAAATAATGAAGAACATAAAGCATTGGGTCTGCCACCCTAAATCATCTCTGGTGCAAAGACAGTTAAAGACATCGCTCAGAGAGGCAACACTGAGAGTTTGGCAATGTTTAGATTTCAATGTACAATTTTCAAATCCAAATTCCAAAACCTTATCTGATGAGTTACCAATAGAAGACTTTCTTTAATAACAATTTGCTGTAAAGTTAAAGGAGGTCCAGTGTATCGGACTGACCTTACTGCTTGTCCAATAAAGTGCAAAAGCCCACTATTAAACTGATGTCAAACTACTTGTACACTTTGTGTTAAAACATGTTTTATATAGTAATTTAAAATTAAATATGCCAGGAGTAAAATTTCTTCATTTTGGTGAATGTATAAATGTAGCTGTTCAAGAGCTGTAAACAATTTTTTTTTCATTTAGTTAATTATATTTAATATATTTTAATTGTTGCAATTAAATTGCTTAGTCAATTTAATCAATATAATAAAAAGTATATTGTGTTAATTAGATTTATTCTATTTTTTTTTTTTTATATAATATTATAAAATATTATTTAATATATTATTTAACCAAGCAGGCATTTTATTTAAAATTATTTTCAAAATCTAAACTGTTCAAATAGTCACAATTCATGAATGTTAATAATAAATAAACTGTGTTAATAAAAAACTACAAGCAATTTTATGGTTTGTATTTCTTCCCCCTACCCGTACCGAAATTGAACCGACCTGAACCGTACACACACAACTAAAAAAAATAAAAAAATAAAATGATATATATTTCCAATGCAACACAGGTTATTCATGTCCTTTCTTTACCCAGACATAAAAAAAAAAAAAAAAAAAAAAAAACATTTTTTTATCATTAAACATTTGTTTTACTGATGCGCCAGACCTGAAATCAAGCACCAAATCCGCCGCAATGCACACATCCGGCAATTAAAACTGTCTGTGTGGAAACATAGCAAAAGTTCTGTTGATTTAAGTAATATAAAACACCTTAATTGCTTTCAAACCTTACAAGAATATTTCGTTTTCATGCTCTATGTTGAGTATGGGTTATTTATTTTTTCATTGTGTTTTTTTGTGAATTTTGTGTGTCTTTTGTCCAGTACATCAATTCTACAAAAAAAAATAAACTTTCAGTAAAATGCATCAAAGAGGAAACAATACCATATTCATATAGATTTTTAAGTAAAACTTACTTTACACTCAAGATTGTTATTCTGACATTGCACTTCTTAAAATAAAAAATCTGTTTACGTACACCTGAACTTGCTGCCCTTCCAGGCCCACCTGCCACACACCCTGTTCGTTCTCTTCAACCACACACATGGTAGCAATAAAAGGTCATGTCCTGATGCAAAGCCATGTTTATAAGTGACAGCTAAGGTCAGCATAGGTATATTTTACAAGCAGAGTCCTTTAAGGAAACATCACTAAAATTGGCACAGATGCATGAGCAGAACAGAATGTACAAAAAAAGAGAACAAAGTTGCAATTAATTTACCTCACACCCCTGATAATGAAAAATGTGCAAGAAACAGTACACATCTGCATGTTTAATGACTTTTTAATATCTTATAAATGAATTGTTTTGTCTTTGAAGCAGTGTGTAGGTGTGTTATGTGTGTGTGTGTGTGTTTGTGTGTGTGTGTGTGTGCGTGTGTGTGTGTGTGTGTGTGTGTGTGTGTGTGTGTGTGTGTGTGTGTGTGTGTGTGTGTGTGTGTGTGTGTGTGTGTAAATTAGCATAGTAGCCAGGCCCTATTCTCTACATATAGTGTAGCTTTGCTTTGATTTTATCACTAATCTCTCTGAATTTCTTTCTATTCTTTACTCAGAGTTAGAAAAATTCCCAACACATGTTTCACTGAACCTAACGTCTAGTGGGAGAGTTTATTAATCCTTCCTAACTTTTCCTCTACCATTGTAATACATCAGTATGAGTATATTGGCAAATCTATCTATCTATCTATCTATCTATCTATCTATCTATCTATCTATCTATCTATCTATCTATCTATCTATCTATCTATCTATCTATCTATCTATCTGTCTATCTATCCGTCTATCTATCCGTCTGTCTGTCCGTCTGTCTGTCCGTCTGTCTGTCCGTCTGTCTGTCTGTCTGTCTGTCTGTCTGTCTGTCTGTCTGTCTGTCTATTGGCTTCGTTTTTACAAGTGTGATTTAATAAAAAATTTGTAAGTATACTGGTTTAACAAATATTAAGAACATGAAACAGCTGTAGTTCAGGACAGCAGCTTTACTTTCTGTTAGGACCTCACAGCACTAAGCATGATGACACACTCAATATAAGTGACTGAATAGCATCACATGATCCCAAAGCAAAATAATTTTTCTTAACTAGTTGCCAAAATCATTCTTAGTTTTTTAAAATGTTCACATACAGTATATCCTGCATTGCACCTCTGGGATTGAAAACACCATGAGCTTACATATACAATTGATATGGGGGATATTATTGAATCTTCATCATTTATGTTCAAGCACAGAATAGCATAGTTATAAATATGCAACAGTGTCATCAGTTTCATCTGTATGTTTATCTGAAGGCATCTGACCCCTCTGTATTGAAGTGATGGGTGTTAACATCATTTATAACACTGGGGTGAAGCATGATTTTCAGGTTATTCATTGCTCATGAGCAATAGTTCTATTAATCAATTTATAGAAGAGAAACTCATAACAGTTAACAAATGCTGACAGAAACTGGAAAGGCCTGAGAACAGGATCATATTATTTTTGCAGAACTTTAGCTCTGTTTTGATGCGATCAGCATGGACACAGTAAGCAAGCAGCTTGTCATTAACTTGTCTCTCGCTGACAGATTAATTGCGGCAGACGAGTTTGTGACCCTTGCAGAAGAAATTCTGTGAGCCGGTGAAGGTGTGCTTTAGTATTGTACATTCTTTTGCTGCTTAAAATATGTACTAATGTACATTTCAGAGATAGAATTATGTATGTTTATATGGTGGTCTACCATTATATATAAACGCTGTTGTGTTTATTAAAGCTGTGCAGGCCTGGCCTTAGCTAGATACAAGGATCCTAACATCAGTGCCTTCAATAAATGCAAACTTCATTTAATGAATTTCAGGTTATTTTTGAAAACTTTGTGCATAGAGACATTTTTAAATAACATTAGTACCTGGCATGTGGCTAAATGAGCACAAATCCTCTCAACAACAACAACAACAACAACATAATAATAATAATAATAATAATAATAATAATAATAATAATAATAATAATAATTCATAATTTTCTTCTTCTTCTTTTATATCTGCTCCTGTTAGGGGTCACCACAGTGGATCATCTGTCTCCATACCACTCTGTACATCTGCTTCCGTCAAACAAAACACTTGCATGTCTTAACTCACCACATCCATAAACCTTTTCCTCGGCCTTCCTCGTTTCGACCTGACTGGTGGCTCCATACTACGCATTCTTCTAGCGATATACCCCATGTCCCTCCTCTGCACATGTCCAAACCATCTCAATTTAGTCTCCATCACCTTTTCTCCAAAATTATCTACCTGCACAGTCCCTTTATTAAACTCATTTCTAATTAAAATCTCAGCATTTGCAACTCTGCCAACCCTCTTTTTGTTAATGCCACTGTCTCTAAACCATACATATAGCAGGTCTCACCACAGTCCTATAAACATTCACTTCACCCTTCTTTCAAACATCACTCCTTCCACTCTTCTCCCCTCACTCTACCCTGCCTGCACTCTTTTTACTTATCTAACACAATTTTCATTAATTATAATAATAATAATTATTATAATTATAATAATAATAATAAATAAACAAAACCCAGCAAAAACAATTGATAAAAAAAAGCATTAATTATTACATGTTGTGTATTTATTATTACAGTAAGAGTGGTTAAAGCATTGAACTTTGGATCTGAAGGTTGTTTGTTCAAATCCCAGCCACAACAAGCTGCTACTCCTGGCTCCCTGAACAAGGCCCTTAACCCCCTTGCTGCTCAGCTGTATGAATAAGATAAATGTAAGTCACTCTGGAGAAGGGTGTTTGCCAAATGTAAACGTAAATGTCAATATAATCTTGTATTTATTGGGTGAAGTGGTGGGCAACCATTATCTTGCATAGCCCTCAGCAAATGTGCATTTGCACCCCGATTATAAACACACAAACAATGGCTGATGCTTTATAAGACTTGCCAGCAGATGGCACTACACCACATCATGGCTGGTGTAAAAATCATTGTAGGGAGTGTAGACTAGCATTTCAACCCCTAAAGCATTGTGCCAACTTGCTAAAGGACAATGAGCCCTTGAATGATTTCCTGTTTTGAAAAATTGTTTCCATTATGGGAGGATGATGATGTTATTTGGCTGTGCTTTTGGCTGACTTCATCTACAAGATCAATCACTAAAAATGTCTTTTTGAATTTTTTCTACTCTTCATGGTAATAAAAAAAAGTGAGACTTTGGGTCTCAGGTGCATGTTGTGGGCTGATCTTATAGGACTGGTTTTTAGATTTTAATTCCAGATTACAAATGTCAGTGATTTAGCAGATATCAAATACATTTTGTTGGCCAAATGCAGTGAATGCACTTCATTTAAACACATACACTTAAAGATACACACAAGAAAGCACACATCCACTGATGCACAAATACACTCACTGAAACAGAAGAATGTCTGAGAGATAGCCATGCAGGCATTACACACACCTGTCGGGACACAGACATGATGTGAATATATTTAATTCATTATTAATGAGGCATAAACACACACAGATGTATGTGTGTGTTTAAAGCTCGATCTGCAATAGACAAATCTGCAGTGCACTCTGAGCCATGCTGAGAATCGACTGAATGGCGCGACGCTCCAGTTGATGCGGTGGCATGGTTGCCATGGTGAATTTCTAGTGCCCTCCTCAGTGTGTCAAGCAGCTAACCATGAACATGCTCGATGAAAAAGAAAAAATAGCCACAAATGCTAGGAGTAAAAGGCTGATGGTTGAGGGCCATTCTTTTGTGCCTTAAAAAAAAAAAACCTTTCCCTTTTCTTTCCCTGTCTGTAGAGGCAAGAAATATAACCGCAACAAAAATCTTTAAGAGATGGAAGATAAACCATAGCTTAAATACAAGCATGAAATTTATTTTTAAAAAGATTTAGCCAGTGTTAACTCTTTGCTATAGAAAGCACTATCTTGGGGGCGTTTTTGCTATTAGTATAAGAAAAATATAGAAAAAAAATAGTATATCCCAAACATAAAGAAACCTAGGATCTTTTCCTGTACTTGTGGAGGCATCTGGTTTGGATTGCATTAATCTTCAGTAAAAGCAACCAAGTATTAAGAACAGTTTAAATAACCCAAAGTTTTTACCTATATATTACCTATAATCTGTTGCAGGAACATAGAAATAGTTGCCAAGACATATAAACTGTAAAGTTAAAAAGATGTTTTTAATTTACTACACGCAGACATGAACTTTCAACTGACATATCAGTCTATATTTGCCGTCCAGGTGTAATATTCTCAGAAATGCCAACATTAATACATATTGTTTAATAAAAAGCCATCTGTCGTGGTTATACAGTATGGATCAATCTGCTACATTTAATTTACACAGTTGGTGCTTTAATAAGTTCTGGAAAAAAACCATGTACAATTGTGTTAATGCTTGTGTGTCACACAAAAATGACTCAAATTTACATGAAATGGCAAAGAAATGATTTGAGAATATTCAAAAAGAATTAAAAAGGAACAAGTAGACATTTGATTACATGATTTTAGCTCAAACTTTAAAAACGCAGATCTCTAACTTATAGAAAAACGTGGCAGATGGGAATGACAGCAAATTTTAGCTGGTGTTACTGTAACAGTAAGACTATATGTTATGGCAACACTAAGACTAGATGTTACGGTAAGCTAAACCCATTTGGCATTTACATCAATTGTGGTAGGTGGTAGCTCAGTGTTTAAAGCATTGAATTTTGGATTGGAAGGTCACAAGTTCAAATCCTGCTTCCTCTGCAGGGCCCTTGAGCAAGGCCCTTCACCCTTCCCTGCTCAGTTGTAAGTCACTCTAAATAAAGATGTCTGCCAAATGGCATAAATATTATTATAATTTCATTAGTTAGCAACATTAACATTTGTTAAATCTAGCATCTGGTAGTTAGTTAGCATTTTTTGGTTCAAACATGATTTCTGGTTGTTTACATTCGTTTTGCTAATATTTATCTATATTTTACCTTAACAATGTTGTCATTAAGTAGCTAAGTATATGTGGCAATTATACTATATTAATATTAATAATAACTATGTTAACATTAACTAGCCGTTACCACTAATTAGCATACATGATTTTGTATCAGTAATATGTTTAGCTGCATCAATTAGCTAACTGTATTTGGCATGAACACAAAGTAAGCTGTTTCTGTTGAACTTTATTTGTTATTAACATGAGCTGTTGCCTTTGCCATTAGCTGTCATTAGCTGTTAACTGCTTATTTGTGTTATTTGCATTTTTACAAAAGTATCAGCATTAATACATTTTATAGACATCTATTCCTTCAAGTTCTCAGTGGAAGAGACTTTAGATCAGCTTTACCACAGAATCACTAGTTATTAAAAACACACACACACACACACACACACACACACACACACACACACACACACACACACACTAAGGACAGATTCATAAATAACCTGCCTGATTTATCTCAGTTTCATATTAAACCCATAACTGCTGATCATCTTGATGAGATGGCAAACAACATAGACCTTGTCCTCACTAGCACTTTAGACACTGTTGCCCCCATCCGGTTAAAAAAGGTTCGAGAACAAGCACCTGCACCTTGGTATAATAGTCATACGCATGCCCTAAAGAGAACAGCACGTAATCTGGAGAGAAAATGGAGGAAAACTAAATTGGAGGTATTTAGAATTGCGTATAAAGACAGTATGCTTAGCTACAGACAGGCGCTAAAAGCTGCTAGAGCTAAACACCTGAGCAAACTCATAGAAAATAACAAAAACAACCCCAAGTTCCTTTTCAGTACAGTCGCTAAATTAACAACAAATCAGGGATCTGAAAAATGTGTTCCATCACAGTTTAGTAGTGAAGACTTTATGAATTCCTTCACTGAAAAAATAGATAACATTAGAAAAACAATTGTGGCAGTTCAACCTCTGACAGCATCTCCCGACACAATCGTACTTACAACCCCACAACTACACTGTTTTACATGTATAGGACAGGAAGAGCTGTATGATGCTATTATGAAAGCTAAATCAACAACATGTCAGTTAGATCCAATTCCCACTAAACTACTGAAGGAAGTGTTATATACAGCTGGTGAGCCTCTTTTAAATATTATTAACTCCTCACTATCGTTAGGTCATGTCCCTAAATCCCTCAAGTTAGCAGTTATTAAGCCCCTCATTAAAAAACCTAATCTGGATCCAAACATGCTATCGAATTACAGACCAATTTCAAATCTCCCATTTATGTCTAAGATTTTAGAAAAGATTGTCGCTGCCCAGCTATGTAACCACTTGCAGGAGAACAATATCTTTGAAGAGTTTCAGTCAGGTTTTAGGCCCCATCATAGCACAGAAACTGCTCTAGTTAAAATCACTAACGACCTGTTTTTAGCTTCAGACCAAGGCTACATCTCCCTATTAGTTTTACTAGATCTTAGTGCTGCGTTCGACACTATAGATCATGATCTTCTCCTCGATCGCTTACAGAATTACATCGGTATTCAGGGACAGGCATTAAGCTGGTTTAAATCCTACCTGTCCAATCGTTACCATTTCGTAGATTTAAATGGAGAGCTATCCAGGATAATGCTAGTAAATTATGGCGTGCCACAAGGGTCAGTTCTGGGACCCCTGCTTTTTACAATATACATGCTTCCATTAGGAAATATTATTAGAAGGCATGGAATTAGCTTCCATTGTTATGCTGATGATACCCAGCTATATATTTCATCCAAACCAGGCGATACAGCTCAATTAGCTCGCATAACTGAGTGTGTTGAAGAAATAAGAGATTGGATGACCCATAACTTTCTGCTATTAAATTCTGATAAAACGGAGATTTTGCTCATCGGCCCAAAAAATAGTACACAGAAGCTCCAGCATCTCAGCCTGCATTTAGACGGTTGTTCTGTAACTACTAGTTCAACGGTAAAAGACCTGGGAGTTATTTTAGACAGCAACTTATCTTTTAAAAATCACATCAATCAAGTTACAAAAACAGCCTTCTTTCACCTTAGAAATATTTCTAAGCTAAGAAATATGTTATCTATATCTGATGCAGAGAAGCTCGTCCATGCGTTTATGACCTCTAGAATAGACTACTGTAATGCATTACTAGGTGGATGTCCTGCATCATTAATAAACAAGCTTCAGTTAGTTCAGAATGCAGCAGCAAGAGTTCTTACTAGGTCAAGAAAATACGATCATATAACCCCAATCTTATCGTCCCTACATTGGCTTCCTATTAAGTTTCGAATAGACTACAAACTACTGCTACTCACTTAAAAAGCACTAAATGGTTTGGCTCCCATGTATCTATCCAGTCTCTTAACACGCTACAATCCGTCACGCTCCCTGAGATCTCAAAACTCTGGGCTTCTAGTAGTTCCTAGAATAGCAAAGTCCACTAAAGGCGGTAGAGCATTTTCACATTTAGCTCCTAAACTCTGGAATAGTCTTCCTGACAGTGTTCGGGGTTCTGATACACTCTCCCAGTTTAAGTGCAGATTAAAAACATATCTTTTTAGCAAAGCCTACACATAACACACATCACACACATCACATCACAACCTTGTGCTCCAGAACATCTGATCACATGCACATTATCAACTTGTGCTGTTAATATCATGAACAGCAGCTACGCTAATTCCTCTCCACTGCTTCTCTTTCTCTCCCCATCCCGAGGCATCCTGAGGTTTGGCCAGCTCCAGTCACGTCCCACCTCGTGAAGATTATGGACCTATGGATGATCATGGAGAAGTAGATGCCGAGTGTTTAAAGGCCCTGGCATGGAGAAGCTGATGCTGGATCTATGATGATCACAAATTGTTCTGTATTGTTGAAAGATTTATGACCAAACTTTTGATGTCACCCATATGAGGATGGGTTCCCCTTTGAGTCTGGTTCCTCTCAAGGTTTCTTCCTCATATCATCTAAGGGAGTTTTTCCTTGCCACTGTCGCCACGGCTGCTCATCAGGGACAAACGCACACCATTCACCTTCACTGTTGTTTTCTGTAAAGCTGCTTTGAGACAATGTCTGTTGTGAAAAGCGCTATACAAATAAACTTGACTTGACTTGACTTGACACACACACTTCTTGCTCCTTTTAGGCTTTTCCTGTTGGATGTCACTTATTGGTGACTTAGCACTGATTTAGAACTGCAGTATTACAATATTACATGTTCTTTCTCATCAGTTCCCACAATCCCACACATCTCAGTAGTCATGACTTTGCTCTTTCAGACAAACAGATAAATATCGTACCACTAAGCCACACCATTACTTAGTAAGTGTGTTTATTTATGTTTACTTTAAGACCTGTTTTAATTCACTGGTGCCAACACTTTAGCTCAAAGTTACGAGGTCGATGGCAATATATTTGACTACATTTACATCACAATGGCAAGTAACTGAGCTCTAGTTTGAGTTTTTAATGGTTTATCTGTAAAAATAAGGGATTATATCTAAAATAATGGAACATATTTAATATGCTTGCTGTACCTTTTCTTTCAAATTCACAACTACTTTATATAGCATGAACAAGTAAGGAGTTTTTACCACTGCATCATCAAGAGCAAGTGCATCCTGACCAACTCCATCACTGTATGGTATGGATGCTTCACTGTTTGTAAACGTAAAGCCCTGCAAAGGGCGGTGAGAACCTCCCAACGCATCACTGGCACACAACTACCTGCCATTGAGCACCTTTACCAAAGCAGATGTCTGTACAGAGCTCAAAACATCATCAAGGACTCTTCACATCCCAGTCACAAACTGATTAACCGCCTTCCATCAAACAGGAGATACAGGAACATACGCACCAGAACCAGCAGGTTCAGGGTCAGCTTTTTTCCATCCACCATCACCCTACTGAACTTTACACTACACTGTTAGAACACTGTATAACCACTGTGTTTTACTTCTGCACAGTTGTACATAAAATGTACATATTGCATATTGTAAATCTATCTATCTATCTATCTATCTATCTATCTATCTATCTATCTATCTATCTATCTATCTATCTATCTATCTATCTATCTATCTATCTATCTATCTATCTACCTACCTACCTACCTACCTACCTACCTACCTACCTACCTACCTACCTACCTACCTACCTATCTATCTATCTATCTATCTATCTATCTATCTATCTATCTATCTATCTATCTATCTATCTATCTATCTATCTATCTATCTAGTAATATGAAATATTGTATTTTGTAGGTAGTAGTAGTAGTAAGTAGAAGTATGGTCAAAATACTGCTTTATTTGCAATGCTCCTGAAAGAACGTTTCTCAATATATGCTCTGTCTTCATTTAATAAATGGACTTTTGTTTAAATAAATAGTTTAATGCACCACTGCATTATTAAACCATTTCTTTGGCACTTCATTTCTTTGGCACTTCTAATTGCTCAGGGGTTTCTATTGGTATCTTAAGTACTGTACACAAATTATATTTTATCTGTATTTCATTCACAGCTTCTCCTTTTTATTAAATGATACAGCAGTCATGAATGATTAGTTACTTTTGAATGAATCTTAAATGTGACTCAGTAGAAGAAGTAGTCTCAAAGAGTGATTCATTCTTTTTCTACTGGATGCGCATGAGTATCACAAAAAGTATCACACAATCCGCATAGGTTATATACTGTACAGGAAACGGAATTGAGTATTTACCTCTCGACTCTTCTAGTCTGAGATTTTCGTTCTTTTATCACGTGACTCCTTTATACCAGAGATGGGAAGTTATGAAGTACAAATATTTTTGTCATTGTACTTAAGAATAGATTTTTCTGATATCAATATTTTACTTCACTATTTATTTTTTCTGACAACTTTTTACTTTCCCTCACTCAAATTTTGTACACAAATATCTGTAAATTTTACTTCTTACATTTTCAAAATCAGGCTCTTACTGATCAGTTTTAATCTATTTGGTGACATGATCAATATTTTTTCTTCTCATTGCGTGCCATCTTTAGTCCTTCAATCTATTTCTTTTCATTGCGTGGCTTTTTCAATCTATGACTAGTGTATCATTTCCTGGCTCTCACACACCACAGATGTAGGCCAGCCTACAAAGCTAACAACAAGCAAGGCAGAAGGCAGCTAGAAGTATGGGGTTAACATGGATGAGACAGAGGGAGACAGTGATGTAAACATGACTGAGAACAGAGACATTCCTGATCACCTGATTAATCTTTTCTCTGCTTGGCGTTCTATATAGTGGTTGTTCAGTGTGGATAAATCACGTAACAAAAATTGAAATGATTTTGTATTAATATATTAATATGATGTTAAGGACGTGCGTACTTTTGCCACTTCTGCCACAGACACTGAATCAGAATTAAATATTTAATTCCATGTCTACTCTGGTCTGAGCCATTCGTTCTTTTTCACGTGACTCCCATAGACACTAAACAATTCAATAGATAATATTTTGGTCAGAATATTGACATTATTCCTACAATAATTATGGGAGTAACGTGACAAAAGAACTAATGACACGGACCAGAAGATATGAAAAGTAAGCTACTTATTTTGTTTATTAAAATTAGTTTTTAGCTGCATTATCATATTTTTATTATTGGAATTATAGTCAAAGATTGTGTATGTAGAGGTGTTGGGGTGTTTAATCTGATATTAAAAATGTAACATTTTATTTTATTTCTGATCAAAGGAAATAAAAATAACTAAATGGCTCAACAAAATATTAGTTAATTTTTATAACAAGATTCAAAGAACCAAGTCACTAAAATTATCTGATCTTCCTATTACTGATATAAAGTATATTATATATTGGGCTTTTAGGATAGGTTCATTAATTCATTCAGGAGATGTAATATTTTACATTGGTTGTAGTCCTTGTAAGATCAAGTATTTTCAGAATATTACCACAGTAGAAATAAGCACAGAGTTTTTGGTATATTGTACAAAGAGCCTTGATTAATGCAATAGCCACATTGCAGCTGACAAAAACGTTATGAGAGGCATGATAAAAAGATATGCTTTGGCCTGTGGCTATTCCCTGTTGACCAGCATGTCACTTCGACTGTAGAAATATTTTCAAGAACACATCACACTCTCCACAACACCTCAGCCACTTTAGGCAGTTTCTGAAAGCATCACCCCAATCTACTGTATCTCCCCCAGGAAATCCAGATGTGTGAGAGTGTCCTCAGCTCAGGAAAGCAGCATTCATTGCTAGAAATTTTCACAGATACCCTCTCATTTTTTTTAATATCCAAGATTCAATTGAGAAAGATGCTGTAAATCTGTTTCCTGCAGAGAAACCTGCAATAGCATAAAAATAACCTGAGTTTTCATGTTATGGTGCAAGATATGGAACGTCATGTTCAAGGACAGTATTGTATCATCTGTGTATCTTAAATAAAGTAGAGAACAGGCCTATGGATTGATTTAAATATGCAAATGAAAATAAATATAGACTGTAATGCTAATAAAGGACCAAGCCTGTATAATTATTTGCTCTTAAAATGTAAATAATTTAAATAATATACATAGCAGGATTTTGACCTACAATATGTCAAAAGCTTCACAGTCAATGATTTACATTTACGGCATTTGGCAGAAGCCCTTATCCAGGGCAACTTACAACTGAGCAGGGAAGGGTTGAGAGACTTACTCAGGGTCCCAGGAGTGGCAGCTTGGTGGTGGTGGGATTTGAACTTGTGACCTTCTAATCCAAAGGCCAACGCCTTAAGCTGGTTAACGCCTGGTTAATGCCAAAGCCTAATGAGCGGTTAGGGATGCAGTTCATCCCAAACTGGGTCGAGGTCATTTTGTACTGTAGCCACATGGCATACTTCTCTCCTTTCCCAATTCCTGTGATGTAAAACTGCAGCTAACAAACTCTATGAACTCATACTTAAGGTCATAAGAACACCAGAAGGCATCCATTTTCTGACTGAGCTGGAAAAAACCCAGGAGACAAATTGAGATGAATGAAGCTGAGCGATGATGATGGTCACTGCATTACTGTCCTGTATGTCCCTGAATGACAGAAGCAGATGCAGGGACGTCCGTATGCCAAATGCTGGAGGTGAGGCCATAACTGGAGCTTATATACTGTAATAAAATAATATAAAACATTACTGCTATACATTAAATATTATTGAGAGAGGCTGTGATCTTATGTAGTGAATGAATAAGAATGTAAGATTTATATCAGTTCTAATTTTAAGTGGAGATTTGCCAAACTATGGCTATAGATATTCTGTTATATAGCCATATAGTGCTACTGCTAACAAAAGCAGCACCACATAAAATTCATAAAAGCAAGGAAAATATAATACACCACATAATACACACAATTACATTTTGTTTATGTACTATTAGAATGCATTCAACATGTACAAATAAGCACAGTAGGCGATTAAGGTGTCCTATGACTGCACGGTACACTGTAACATGTGGATGTAATGACTCGTGCTTTTTATTTCTTGGTTTAATTAAATTTTTTCTATGTGGAAAATTACATTAATGAAGAAAAAAATCTCCTAGTTTAATTAACCTATTTTTATAGTACCACCTATTGGTGGAAAGACTAAGCTTTTACAGGCTCACTTCCTGTTTGCCTTTGTCACCACCTAATTTGATATAAATGTAGAATATCCTTTTTTTTTTGTCCCTGGCTTGAGATCATTTATTTGGATTTTGATCATTATTCAGCTAGGTTTTTTAACCATAGACAATTTTGAAGGATGATTTTCTGTCAAACAGATTTGTTAAGACTGAGCATGCTAACATGATATTACAAATCTGATAACCTCCATTAAAAAACATTTTAATTTGTGATTGCTTCTTAAAAATGGTAAACCTTGTGTTTTTCACAGGATTGTAAATAAACCTAGTCTACTTGCTGGTTTTGCTAATTTTTAGATATGCTAGTTATTCTGCAGTGCTATTTTTGGAATAACTGAAAAGTGGCAGTGTTTCTTTAAAAAAATAAATCAGATAGCAACAAAGAAACTAGGCAACAGCTTAATATACCTTTGAGTTGTGTTTAGTTTGTGTTTATACCAAGAAAATTGTAAAGCCTTTTCTTTAATTTATTAAAGGAGGACATAGAAACACTCAGTTCCTCAGTAGGGATAATGAACATGATTTTCTTTTTGCTGCTAAAACTCCTGACACACTATCATTTTCTCACTTTCATTAGACATCCACTAGCACTTTGCTCTTATCTATTGAAGCTTTCTTATCAAACACAGAACATGGTAATTGGTATGAGCTTGGATCAACAGCAGGAGACTGCGGTTTTTAAACGTAGAGACAACAGAATGTCCTTATTATGAAGGACCCCCTTTGGAAATGAACACATACCCTTTAATCTGAGTTGTTTGAGACTCGGTGATGGGTCTTTCAAGGCAACACAATGTGCATGCTTATTGTGTGGTTTGTTCTTGAAGACAAAAAAAAAAAAAGACAAAAAAAAAAAAAAACCAGGATGGATAGAGAAAAAACCAGTCTCTTTCTAGCCGGAGACAGAGTTGCCATGGCAACCTCTGGCAAACTTACAGTACTTTGCCTCACAGATTTTGTGCCTTGCAGCAGCTAAATAGGACACCATTTACTGCAAAAGTTCAGAATGTTTATGCACCAAGCTATTGATTAGATTCTGTTTTTTTTCTATTAGGAATGATCATCAAATCATCAAAGCTAACAGCAAGAAATGGATAGGACATCATTTTTTATGAAAACTGAACACTTTACCCTGCATTATCTACAGTGTATTTGTTGTAATGGTTATGCAATATGCTAATACTACACAGGCAATAGGCCAAATCTCTTTTACTTACCAGTTGCTGTTTTGTAGTCATCAGGTTGCACCATGCTACTTGGTGCTATCTGCTGATTTATATTCAGTGTAACAAATTGTTAATGTAATTGTAATTGATTTGTCTGGGTTCGAAGAACATTGTTTGAAAATATCTTGGATGACTGCCAGCCTCATTTATTACAATGCTTAAAGAGTTCTGTGCAATTTCCTTTCAGCCCAAATGCATATTGGTTAAACAAGGTGTTTAAGGTTCAGATTTTAGATGGTTCTATGAGGAAGTTATTAAAATTGATCTAGGGTTAGAATTAGGGTTCTAAATCTTCATTCTGAATCTTTTCCACAAAACAAAGTCTTCATTTACTATTAATTTGATCAATTTTAGCTAAACATTTTGTGAAAATAGTTCCCATAGTGTTACAGCATTAATTTATAATGAAAAGTGGTGGGTAAAGATATTTATTATAGTAGCTCACTGATAAACAAGCTAGTTGAACTACAGTAGCTACTTGGTCTTTCTGCGTATAATTATAGAACATTACATTGGAAAAATAAGCTACGTATTAGGTGTTCCATGTAGTAAACATGTCTTTATATCCTATTTTACAAATTAGTTTTTAATATACTTCAATATGACAGAACATTATGTCAACTTGTTAGCTATGTGCAATGACTCCTCAATTTAAAATGTAAGTTCTAGTTGAACTATACATTTGTGCCTAATGTCCTCACCTAGTGCTTAAAAAAAAAAAAAAATGAAGGCGAATCATGATTGTAGATACATGGATATAGCATGGACATGTTGCCCAGATTTGGAGGCTTAGCAAGACCATCTGTGCTATGGCTCTTGCAGGCGTTTCCTTCTCTCAGGGGTTTTGTTGAAGGAAGAGGGATCCTGCTAACATAGCTCTGAACCACCATAGGACCACCACCACCACTTCTATAGTACTTCAGTCCTCATTAAATAAAGACAAAGGATGTCTTTGAATCTGTCTAGAATGCCATTAGCTGACAAAAATCTGTCACCCTTAAAAGTATGGACACAAATGTCACTACTGAATGTCACTTCTTGATTTAGGCACAGACAATAGAGGTCCAAATAACATGGGCCAATTATTGGTTTAGTTTACTTAGTTTAGTAATTTGGTGGACCCAGGTCTATTGTGACATGTGGTCTATTGGTCTCATTGTCAATTCCTATGGTGAAAGGAAGCCAAATTCTTGTAATGTATACATCAAAATCAACTGAAAAAACTGTGCCCATGGCAGGGCACTAAGGTCCTTCATTTAAAAATAGTTAGTAATTTAGTCCAGTCATTAAAGTATGAATATCAATTCTGATTTAATAAAGAAGAAATTAATAAAAGAATATTAGATCAAGTCCTATAATGTCCTATATTGCTCTATTGGGAGTTAGTTTGCCTTGCATACAAATATTGGGGAAAAAAAAAAAAAAGAGAAAATGATTACTTCATAGAAATTACACTGAAAAGTGTGTTATTTTACTTGACTTTTCTCTGATTCCTTGATATCTCTCAGCTTCTCACTCTTACTCTCTCAACTTCCTTCCCTTGCAGTATTCTCAATCTGCACACAATCCCTTTAGTCTTTAGGGATGCTGCTTGAGCTGCCACAAAAGAAAGTCCTCTCTTCTGAATTAGGTCGGCTCTCTGACCTACTTAAGGCTCATTGGCAAAATTCAGCAGTGCTAACTAGACCCACTTTCCCTACACTCCATGCTGTGTGTTTAATCTGCATGACCATTACAATGCTTTTTCGTTACACATTTTAAGCACAGAAGCAGGCAAACAAAGACACAAATGGGAAAACAGGGATATTAAGCCTCCATTTGTACTGCTGGCGAAATGCGGGTCATTTGTTCTGGGTTTTACGGAGCAGGGCAGTAAGTGAAAGCGAACCTCAAAGCTGTATGGAGTCTCTGACTGTGAGTTTGTTTTTTATTTCACACGCTCACAGATGGACTGGTGGAAGAGCTGTGGAAGTAAGGAGGAGTAAGACCAACTGTTCAGCAAATGTTCAGTCTCGGATAAAATGCTTTTCACCGAGTGAGGGCAATTACAGGGTAATTATAATGGCAAGATGATATAATTATATTACATTTCAATTCATCCTTTTGAATAAAATTTTAATATTTTAATTAATAGGAATGTACAAATTCTTTAAGGAGTAAAGTGATACAATAGTAGTGATAGATGATGGCAAAGAGATGCAATGCAAAAAATCTAATGTATATTGACTTCAATCAATATATTGTGTTTGCATTCTTGACAAAACCACTTCTAGCTGTTATAGTGGATTTGGTTTTAGTTTTCAAAAATTTAGTTTCACCAAATATTCTTTAGTATCGCTGTAATGTTTCTCATTGTACAAGATAGAAACAAACTATAAGACCATAATTCACTCCTCAATTCACAAGTTACATTGCAATAATAAAGTATGTCTTCTGAAAAAAAAAAATCGATATTGTTTTATACGTTACATTGTAACACAGTGCTAATGTATTTTTAAACCAGACTTTTCAGGTGCATTTCTGGCATTAGTTATATTAGTAATTTTAAACACGAACTGTGTAAGTTTTAATATTTTCTATTTAAGTATGGTGGACACACCACAAAATTGGATAATAATAATAATAATAATAATAATAATAATAATAATAATAATAATAATAATAATAATAATAATAATATAAGTGAATAGGAAATGTAAAAATATATATATTTATTTAGTCTCCCAGGACTGTATTATTTATTATTATTTTTATTAGTTATTAGTTAACAGTTATTAGTATAACTGCAATATTTCCTTATTCTGACAATCCTGTTTGCACCAAAATCCAGGTTCCACTGCACAGATATTTAATTGTATATATTGTCATGTTAATATATTTTACTGCAATTATCTTTTGTTTATTCTTTTGGTATTGTTACATTTTCTAAATGCTGCTGGTCTCCAAAAGCTACCAAACAAACTCTGTTGCATCACTGCAATGATAAAGTCTCTAATCTAATCTAATCTAATCTAATCTAAACTAATCCTGAGATAGGACATTTCACAAATCAGTAGTTTGTGCTTTCTGGTTTTTGATCACATGACAAGCTGTCCTGACTTAATTACATCACATACTAATTACACAGTAATGTTTCATTCTGAAACGGTGTAGTATTTGCTTGTCGGTACACTACTGCCATGAAAGCTATAATTTTCTTAGTCACAAACTTGGAATTCCTCATATTGTTGCCATCAAGCTAACAACCTTATTATACTAACGGTAATAGCTGTAACCACTGATACATTACAATAGACAAATATATTTTAAAAACTATAACACAAAGTAAAAACCCTATAATGTTCCAAGTAGTCTGATAAAAATATGCTGAATACAATTATCAAATGAAAAACAAAATCAAATCAAGCTTGACCTTGATACCAAACATTTATTTTAATATGAATTAGATATATTGTCCCCAAATCAAAACACATTGCAGAGCAAAAGCCCCATGTTTGATTATTTGTTCTAAAACTTCACTCAGAAAAAGTCAATTCTCACATGAAAAAAAAAAAAATATTTAAATAAAAAAAATTTAAAATAACAAAAAAACCAACCCAAAAAATGTTTCTTTATGGCACACGGAGAAGTGTGCACCCTGTGATCTCTTTTTAAACAAATACTCATATGAAAGTTTAACACTTTGCAAATGTAATCTCTCTTCTAAATGTACATCACCACAAGAGCTCTCTCAAAGTTACAAATATCTATTTACAGTGTTACAAAGATCTAGTGGTTTACTCAGCTGATTGGATAAAATGCATGGCAGAGCATAAAGGTACTGACCACCACCATTTAAAAGGCATCATGTACAAAACAAGAACAGAAACTGTAGTTACACTACGAACCGTATCAAATGACCATGCAGTTATAAGATCTGGTTAAAGCCTTAGAGTAGGGTACATTTATACTGTACAGTCAGGTAGAAAATTCGTAAATGACACGGATCCCTTTTGAGTTTTAAGACGTACATGCCACTGAAAAACCTGTATACACAAATCCATGTCGAATTCCCAAAAAATGAAAGTCAAACAGAAAAAAAAATGGAAAATCATAAAAGACCCGAAGTTATATAAATGATACTGTACATTTAATTAAATTCATTTCTGACCAGGTTACAGATATAAGGGTTATTATACATTTCTTTTCATAAATGTATGGTGTTGTTATGGATTAGAACTGTAGAAATGTAGAAATGCACAGTTTTAGAAGATTTTTCACAGATAAGGAACTCTTTCATTCATCTCACAGAAGTCTCAGACTCACCATGATGTGCTTCTTTAGTTCTTTAGTTAATTCATCACTGTCAAATTCTCTGTGCAATATTAGTTTTATATCTGGTATAAAAAGTCACTACTGGTTACCTCATTCTACTAGTAGCAGTCACTATAATCAGGATGTGTATCAATTCTTTGTTCGCCTGTAAAAGCACATCGTGAAATCATTTATTCCTTTTAACGATTTGCCAACATTTACAATTTATAATTAATAATCATGCGTTCTAACCATGTATAGTTTTAACTATGTATAGTTTTTCCTCTTATTACTTATAATCCTGTAATTCCCTATCCAGACTCTTTTGTACTGCATCTTTCATATTATTATTTGTTAAAATGTTATTAAAATCTGTTTATATTATGTTTGTTATGTGAAGAGTCCAATGCTCTCATGTCTTACAACCGCTTTGAAATAGTTACTATAGAAACAATAATATGTAAGAACCTTAATAAAGCAATACCATACAAGCCAAACTGTATTTGTACTGAATATCAGCAAAGCTGAAATTTGGCCGTATGTATGAGGCAGCAGAAAATCACATTCATGCTGATATTCATTACAACCGACTGCGGGTGTGACATCGCTTTTATAGAACCGTTTTATAAACAAGAAATTATTATTAAGTACTTGACATTTTAGATAAAATATGACCAAATATTTTGCTGAACCATTTGCAATAAATAATTGATAATTTTTTTTATCTCTATATATTATTTTCTCGATATCTACTTTTTTTTTTTTACTTACATTTTATAGCTAACTAAGATTGTAGATGATAAGACATGTTTAGACAAACATTTTGGCTGTGCTATAGTCCGGGATTTTTGATGTTAGCTGGATCTTCTGGACTAGTACCATGTAAGACTAAGTAAAATCTGTTATAGGAAATTCAAGAAAATATGGTATTTAAAATGCTAGCAAATCTAAATTGTAAAATCTTAAAATGCAACATAATCTATCTAAAGAAAAGTTTGTAAATGAGTATAGGATGTCAATTTTTGCACCATTTTGAGGAAACACTGTACAATGTTTAGACTGTAACAGTAATTGACAGAAAAAAAAAAAAAAAAACACTCCAAATCTCTCCGAGGCACTCTATGAAGAAAGATTATTAGCAGAAAGTTCCTGCAGTATGGAGAAAGGTGTCAAAATCAAACTAAAGAGTTTTAAATCACCGGCTCTTCTTCTGAAGTCTTTGTGAAGGGTGCTTGGAGTTTTCTAAACACCCAAAGAGAGGTGAAGGAGGAGAAGCAGCTTGGCAGGTGAGAAGCAGGGAAGAGGTAAACAAATTCAGCAGGAAAGTCAGTGTAAATATTTAGCCCATCAAGCGAAAAGCCAGAAAACACAATTTTACAAATGTGCTCAAACCACAACTGAGAAACAAACCGAGCTTTCAAAAACCTAAATAAAAACAGAGAAAAAAAAAAGATTTTCAAATATGAATTCAATATAGTGAAAGTGAATGTACTGGAATGTGAGGTTAATATGCGTTGTGTTTAAACCTCTTCATCTGTCTTAAGGCAAAACCTTCCCCAATGCTGTGAAAAAAAGCATTTCTCTAATCCCTAAGTAAAATGAAAGACTGGCTAACACAATGCACAGTGTGTATAGGAGACTGAATCACACCTCCATCACTCCATATCCTGAAATTTGGTAAGTGCACTATCGCCATGACGCAATCACATTTCCCTACTGCCTAAAAAGCAATGTGTAGGATAATAATTAGCCATTAGCAGAGATATAATAATAGGTTTGAATAATGTGTTCCATTACAAATGCTTACCCAGAGAAAAAAGTTTACCACACTGAATAAGGTAGGAAAGTACATTTGAAAAAGCACCCCCATGTTGCCATTTCAGGAAACGCACAAATCTGTTAAGCACATTTAGAGTTGAAAATCTAAACAAAAGAAAAAACCCTGGCTAGGTAGTGAACACGCTATCTTCGACAAAAAAAAAAAAAAGTTTCCCTATGTATTATGCGTTGTATCAATTATTATAAAATGAGAAATGTAATTTTTTAAACCACAAAACCACCCTTTCAAACGAGTCGGCAAAAAAAAAAGTTTGTGCTTTTTCAATATCACGATACATCAAAAAATGTGAAAATACATAACACCACTTTACAGGGCTGGATGGAGCCAGTGCAGGATAAAAGGAAAGATACGGTATATCCAGGGTGACTCCCATCTGTCTTTCCAGAGAATTGCGAGTCAGGTAAGAGAGCAAGGCCACTCTGGAACAAAAAGACAGAATGCACTCAAGTTCACTCTTTGAAGGTCACAGTGGGAGGAGGCGTAGGGGATGATTTGAAAAAGTGTGGCAGGTTTCTGGCATTGTCCGGACTCGGGCCTCGGTCAGGTAGCAGGATGACGTTTTTGCGGCGCAGGGTGGAATCACGACTGGATGCAAGAGAAAGTGTCTCCGAGGCAGCTTCAGCTTCACTGCTTGACTCAACTGGTGTCACACGAATAGTGGTGATGGCCTGATGGTGCTGATGTGGGTGGTGAAAATGGTGATGATGGTGAAAGTGTGGATGATGTGGGTTGCTTATGTCATGTACAGAGCCGTCCTTCAGGGAATCACAGCTCTCTGAGTTGCGGTTGAGATCATTGAGCTCGAAACACTGGCGCACACTGCCACGCTCTGGTGGTGCCTTCCACCTCCAGGACCCACCGGCGTCTAAATTGGGTCTGTTTTCTGGGTGGGCATCGACATGCACAATGCCTGTCCCAGGGTCCTGCTCTGTCAGTGCCTTGTAACGGATTGATCCTGTGCGGCTGACAGCACTGCCCTCACTCTGGGGGCTTCCGTGAATCATGCCCTGCTGTTTAGACAGGGCAATTACTTGCATTATCCGTGGTTGACTATTAGTCCTGCAGGGGGCACTCTTCTCTGCCATCTTCATCCATTTCGACCTTGCATTCCCCACCATTCCTCCACCACCATCACTTATTTCGTCATTGTCCTCTTGCAAAGATGAGCATGCATTCTCTTGTGTCTCCTCAGGAATGTGTACTAGCTGTGATGAACCTGGCCTTGATTGGATCGATACCCTGGCCCCACCCCCACCTCCGCCATTATGGTTAGCCAGTGGCACAACACTGGCAGCCATCTTCATATACTGGCCAGGTGGCCCGTCCAGACCCATGGCAGTGGGTTCAGAACTACAGCGTGCTTCCATGCCACCCTCAGGACATTCTCCTGCCTGCAGTGAAAATTTGCGGTTCTCATTCTTGCACTTCCATTGTGAAAGCAACTGCTTGGATCGCGTGGAGTCCATAGAAGCATGTATGGCGGTGTGACGACGTGGCACTGGCTCCTCTGAACCTATAGAGTGTGAGCGAGGCAGGGTGTTGCTAAAGGTCACCATGCTGTCCTGGCACAGTTGGCTAGCAGCCGTGATACATTCCAGTTCAGTGCTAGCCCTCTTCAAGCTGAAGGAAGAGTCACGGTGAGGTCCTCGAAGCAAAATGCTTTCCGAACGAGCTGAAGTTGGACGCTCCCGCATGCTCAGACTTTTGGGCTGGAGAAGACGTGGGAGATCTGTGTTAAGGTTAGGGAGAGTACGCAGGGGCTCACGGAGAGCAGGAGGGGGCATGATCGGCTGAGGCTGAGGGGGAATCTGCATGGGTGGGGGCTGGTGACGTGGCTGTGGACGTGGCCTTTGGCGGAGAGACGTGTCCTCACTGGGTTTAAAGTTACCCACTGCATACAGACCCTGAAAGAGAACCCACAAAGAAATATTAACGCAATTTTTGCAATCCTGGTTCTTTGATTGCAAGACATTTCCATATTTTGTAACTTATAAGCTTGTCTTATGCATGGAAGTATAAACTCCCACTTTTTATGTGATTCTAGTCTTGATACACACCCTTGGTCTCAGACAGATACTATGCTGACCTTTTTGCCAAGATAAATAATAGTATACTTCCTATTTGATGTTTTAATTAGTTGATGTGTATCTCCATTAAAGAGGCTATTGTGATTCACATCTAGATGCATAGCCAATGATAGATACATTAAAGATACATATAAAGCAGCTACAGATGTAAAGGGATATAATTCAATGCAGTGCAATCCGATTTCAATTTGATTTATCACAATGCGATTTAATACAATACAATGCAATGGAAAAAATATGTTACTATGCAGTTCAATCTGGTACAGATAGTTCACAATTATTTCTTCGGTTCAGATAGACAGCAAATTATAAATGTACTCAAGTGCCTTCTGAATTCTAACACAGGCCTTTGTTGTGCAAAAAATAAAAATAAAAATGTAACAAAGACATTATTTTCCTGTTCTGTCTCCAAGAAGATACAAGTCTCTGTAGAGTGTATATGAGTGTATATGTGTGATACATTGTATCTGATGCACACTTCAAAAAATCAATGCATCACATTGTGAACTTTTATGCCGGTGCACCAATGCGAATCAGTAAAATCGTAAAATGAGAAAAGAATTGAGCTCAAAGTAGTTATTGTGGAATGATAGTATAATACTGGCACCTGCCTATATGCTGTATAAAAGAGGGCTCTGAACAGTTGAATGTCTTTTTTTTTTTTTTACAACTGAATGTCTTCTCCACCCACATAAAGTCATTAAAGGGCTTGGTGTGTCTAATCACACTAAGTGTTTTCTTCCAGAGGACAGCTGATGCTTTAGGACTCCATGGATTATGTGCTTTCTGGTAAGTCACTTCAACAACCAATCCTTGCTACAAAAGCATCTAAGAACAGAAACCAATGCAACATGCTTTTTCCTTAAGGCTTAAATGCATGGTATAAGATCAGCTTAACACAACTCAGCATGTTGGTGATCACAAAGCAGCTGGAGAACCGAAAAACGAGCGGAGGAGTGTGTGGGAGGAGAGCAAAGAATCAGCCACATGGGATTTACTTAGAGTCTATTTATAAGTCCATTAAACACAGCATTGTCTTATCACTCCACACCAAGCCTCCCTAGACTGTAAGAACATATGAAGCACCTCAGACCATCATCATAGACTATAACATTATCATAAAAATGTCCCTACATTGTCCTAGTTATCTTTGGCTTTAGCAGAAACATTGCAATACAAAATTAAAAATGGCAGAGAAGAATAAAGAGAACATGGGAGAGACACTCACCAGGTACACGGCGATACTTCCTCCGATGAGGAAGCCGCTGTAGACGTCCATGGCATGATTTTTGAATTGGATTATGCGAGTCAGACCACAGATGACCGCACACATGATGAAGGAAAAGACCAGTAGGGGCTTGAGTAACTTGGAGGAGTCAGTTAATGTGGCATTGAAGTACATCTGCAAAGAGGAAGCAAATAAGCATATTGACCCAATTTACCTCAGACTACCTCTGCATATTTTGCACACATACAGTATAATACATAGGCCCTATCTTTACAAAGAAAATACCAACATGGACCCAATTTATTACCTTTCTATAATGTTACATTGCACACTGCACATTTTATACATGCACATACTTTTGTTTCTTGCATTTGCACTATATATATATATATAACTGTACATTTGCAAAGTATGTCTTGTGCCTTTGTCTGATTTCATTATGTCATATCCTGCTTGGATGGATACACAGAGTAAAAAAAGGCATTGTATTGTGTAACGGACTGTTTCCTGTACATATGACAGAAATCTCTCAGTGTCAAATAACCCCCAAATTTCTGAAAGTGACAATGTATTCATACATAGAAACAAATAAAATATATTAATGTTTAATTACTTTTATCTTTAATTTTTTCAGAGGGACAAAAGGTCATATGGTTTATCATGCTACTACTAACTGCAATTTAAACAAATATAGTATATAAAATAACTGTAGTTATACCATTAAAAACTAGTGCCTTGTTTTATTAACTATTTGAAAATCTTTAAAAAATTTGAAGTTTTTATTAAGATAAAGTTTAAATTTGAACTGAATGTTACAACCCACAATATTTCTTGGTATATAGTGTTTAATCTGTGCAGGTGCCATTCCGAACAATTTGGGCCTCCTGCACTCCAGACTATCCACCCATCCTAGATAATGTCACAAAAAGTGACCATATAAAGTCGGGTCAGAAACTGGGATCGGGAGCTTGCTAGCTAATGCTAAATTTCGCTTCAAAATTCTGTTCTAGTGTTTTGTAATTCTGAAAGACTGGTTTCGACTTATGGCCATTTTTTTTTTATTCCAGGTTTGCTTTGTCCCTTTTGCTGAATTTTATTGGCTAGTTGTCTTGTCTTGTAGTAGTAGTCTTGTTGTGTTAACAAATAGTAGAATTGTGGCTCCCATTTGCGTTGGTTGTGGGTTTCTTCACTGTTTTGTTGTGGGAGTTTAGGTAAACTGTCTTTCTTTTGCAGGTAATTTAGTTTTCTTAAAAAGCATTATTTTGGCCTTGGTCCACACTGAAGCCTACCCTGGTATTTGTAAATGTGCATATAATGTACAAACTAATATAAATAACTAATGATACATATAAATAATTTTAGCAGCAATGTGTTCTAGTGCTGTCACAACCTCCTTATATAGTAACTTTGAAGAGAGCTAACAAAAATATTTTTTTGACCTAATTAACTTAAAGTACACGTTAGCCCAGGGGCCATGACTAGCAAAGTCAGCATTATAATTTATTAAAAAAAGGAAAGAAATATGGCATACTGTATAAGGTTTTTTTCCTTTTTCAGATAAAATCCTGACCGCCATCTGCTCATGCGGTAGGAAGGATGGGATTGCTTTTTTTTTTTGTAAATGGTAACCAGTCACTGGTTATGTTCACATAAATACAATAGCCTTATAAACTTTCTTTCGGCTTCTCCCATTAGGGGTCGCCACAGCAGATCATACGCATGTTTGATTTGGTGCATGTTTTTACACTGGATGCCCTTCTTAACGCAACCCTCCCCATTTATCCGGGCTTGGGACCGGCACTAAGAGTGGCTGGGATTGGTTTACTGACCGAGAATCAAACCCAGGCCGCAGCAGTAAAAGCCTAACCACTAGACCACCAGGGATAAATACAATAGCCTTATAAAGTGTATAAATTAAGTGCCACTTCCAAAATATTTAGTGGTTGACAATATGTGCCTCAGCTTTTGTTCTTCCGGTTTTGGTAGCTGTTATATAATAAGCAAAGGTGTAGCAGCAAACATCATATTTCAGAACAGTCTTATAATGTTTCTAATAAGGTACCAAAAATCAATTTAGAATGTTTTTAATGACTGCAATTGAGATGCCAGATTAAAAAAAAAGAGCCAGTTGAATCTTTTCCACTAAAGGCACAATAGAGCAAAAAAATAAATAAATATATATATATATATATATATATATATATATATATATATATGTATATATATAAAATAAATAAATAAATAAATAAATCCAAAGAAATAAACACATACAAGAGGAGATATTCATGTGTTAGGCTTATTTATTTTAGTCCAGCCCACTAGACAATGGACTAAGTGTAATGTTGTCCATTACGTAAAATGAGTTTGACACCCCTGATGTGAAGGGAAATGGTGATACATTGGAAGAAGAATTGCTATTACAACCAGAACACTCATAACTAGACTCATGTTTATTTTGACACTTTTTAACTTATTACTCATGTTTATTATCATGATGAAACTTTTTGATTTTGAAACTTCTACTTTTTTAATGCTTCTGAATTAGAATAATTACCCACTTTTAGTGTACACGAGGATATAATTGTAGCACCAGATTTGTTCAAATATGGTCAGGTAGATGTGAATCTCTTGTGAAGCCCCTTGCAATATATTTTGGTTGTAATGTCATGCACGTGCTTAGTGTCAGGCAGTAAAAAAAACTTTTTTAGGCTATCACAGAAAATCTTAATAAAAAACCACATTTCAACCACACAATTATGATTGATTTAATGAAACCACAAAGTAAACACACTTTTTATAAAACAATTTCACACGATTCGGTTGCGCAGTCAAGTGAATTACTTACTGAGACGTACACTGCAGCAAAAGCAGCCAAGGTGGCATGTTGTGATGGAAAAGATTTCCTGCAATGATAAACACACAACCTTATATCAGTGTAGATATGTTAGGAAGGATGTATCAAAGTACATCCGGTGCATCTTTTGTATGTATATGCCTTTTATTTGTCATTAATTTCATTGGCTAGCGTAAGGACAGTCTGCCTACAGGATGTCTAAACAAAACAAGCATAATTACGCCCAGCAATTAAGTGGAAAGGCTGTCAAGGACTGAATAGCGGAGCAGTGCAAATGGATGTGTGTGGGTGTTTTGGAGCTGGTGCTTCACAAGCGAAGCAGGACTGAACTCTGTGTGGGTTTTTGCAGAACGCTGCATGCTGAAATTCACATCTTCTTTCTGTAGCCCTACAAAAGAAGCTAAAGATTGAAGACTTTTTAAATGAAACCACAGATGATCAGGTTATCATATTATTGGGCTAGAATGCTTAATATATCATATATATCATGCCAATATATGTATCAGTTTAGAAAATTACAACACTGACAGAAACAGTAAAACATGCATGGTTGCTTATTTCTAGTGACAGTGCTGGCACATGTCAATCTACTGCTCTTGGAACACTACTTTTTATATGTTACTGTAGAAGACATACATTATATACTCCAAGTCCTCCATACGCACAAATTAACTTATTGCAGCATTGTCAAACAGGGTATAAAAAACAAAAAATCAATTACACACTGGAGATCAAAATTAGAAAACAATTAATAAACAATTGAACAATTCTGAAATAATGTCATCTTCACTGCTCAACAGTTGAAGGAGTTTTTGTCCTGTCTATACCATGCTACCAGTACACCTTTTCCACAAAATAACTAAGGCATTTAAAAAAAAAAAAAACATTATTTTGCAGAAAACACACTGATCAAAATTAGAGAACACTTTCAGATACCTCCCAGTTATTGGTGTTAATCTGGCACCTGGTGCTAATTTCCTTGATTATCTGTCAACCCCCTATTTAACTGGCAGCCTAACTTCACTTTCAGTTTCACTGACTCTGCAAGATGGTGAGCCGTTCTAAAGTGACTGAAAGCCTCCGGCAGCAGGTTGGCCAGATGAAGACCAAAGGGATGACGTTATCAGCCATAGCAAGACAAGTTGGTCGTTCCAAATCTGTGATTTCAAGAATATTTAATCTTTACAACATCACAAACTCATTCAAGTCCGTCAAGAAGGCTGGTCATCCACGGAAGACAAATACAAGAGAGGACAGGATACTGCGGAGGATCTCAATGGGCAATTGTTTCCACACTGCAGCTGGAATTGCTCACCAGTTCAGCGCTGAACAGGGTAAGGATCTGTCTCGTCATACAGTGTCTCAACGTTTAAGAGCATTTGGACTGAAAGCCCACTCTGCAGTGACCAAACCTCTCATTAGCAGAAAGAATCAAAAGGCTAGACTAAGCTTTGCTGAGGAGCAGGGGACAGAGGAGAACTGGTCCAAAGTTCACTTCAGTGTTGAAAGTTTAATTTATTTGGGTCCGATAGGAAACATTATGTTCGGCAAAAAAAACTGGAGAAAGCCTGAACCCAAAGTGTGTAAAGAAGTCAGTGAAAAGTGGAGGAGGAAGTGTCATGGTTTGGGGCATGTTTTCTGCAGCAGGAGTTGGGCCTCTTATACAGATACATGGCAGAGTGAATGCAAATGTTTATCAGAACCTTCTTCAACAACATATGGTTCCTTCCCTGCGTTCATCACCCAATCAGCCCACAGTGTTCATGCAGGACAATGCTCCATGTCACACAGCAAAACGGGTAAAACAGTTCCTTGAAACTGAAAACATTGAAATAATGACATGGCCTGCCCAGAGTCCTGATCTCAACCCAATAGAGAACCTCTGGAAAATCCTTGGCGACAAAGACTAGTGCTGTCCTGTGGTCACAGATGTCATTTAGAGCAGAGGCCTGTACACTTCCTACTAATTGCTGACTGTTGTAACCTTCAGAAAATTTTGTTGTAATCTTTTTCCATGCTACAGTTATTGTTGTTCTCTAATTTTGATTAGTGTGTTTTCTGCAAAATAATGTTTTTTTTTTTTTAATTCCTTAGTTATTTTGTGGAAAAGGTGTTCTGGTAGCATGGTATAGACAGGGCAAAAACTGCTTCAACTGTTGAGCAGTGAAGATGACATTATTTCAGAATTGTTCAATTGGTTATAAATTGTTCTCTAATTTTGATCTCCAGTGTAGATAATAAATTTGCCAAAAAATAATAAATTATTTATATTTCCTGCAAGCTCCCTGCATGATACACCACACATGAACTAACACAGCAAACATAGAGTATCTTCATTATGGGTTATATTTGCTTGAATAAGTCAGGTCCAAAGCCAGATAAACTCAATTTCACACCAAAACTAAATTAGGTACAACCTCTCTAATTACTCAACATATGATCAGGATATGAATTATGCTTAAAAAAGTATCTTGCCTAATGCTTACTCACAATCAGTTTGTAAGGAGTGAGGGGTTGTTTTTTTCCTTCTTCTCTTAAATGGGTACAGATTTATCACATGAACAGAATCCAACTATTTAAATACAAGGCATATTATTTCTTTATATTCTACTATTCATTTTCAGCAAACGCTTTATCCTGATCAGAGTTATAATAAATGCACAGCTCCCGTCTGCAAGACAAAAGAACATGTCTCAGATGAGACATCAGCTCATCACAGGCATTATTTAACTGTGTACAACAGTTTTGCTTATTTATGTCATGTCATTTTATATTCCTGAAATTTTCCTTCACAGACCGAAAATAAAATTTTTATTCTCTACACTGTATTTGTGATTGAGTTTGCTAGCAAGCTCTACCACAGAGTTGCATGTCATTGAGGAAAGCCCATAGACTCTTGTACAGTACATGCTGTGAGATTCACAGGGCAACCTAATTTCTACTTAACTAAAGCTTACAATTGATATCCTAGTATATGTGCACATATAGGATATTTGCTTTTTATGATACTGCAGAATGAGCACGGTCATGCATGTACATTGCTGCTTGATCAAGCAGTCACAGTAAAAGCTAACAGTGAGGTGTGGTCTTTCGGCTGATGCTCAGTAACTGTGACAGCTACAAGAAATATTCAAATTTTAACCCTATAGTTAATGAAGTTAAATTGCCTAAAGAACACTTAAGTTTTCCAACCTTCCAGCATTTATGGCTACTAAGTCTGAGCCTGAGCAGATGTCATCCACAATGAAAACGCTGTCATCACAGGTGGTGTTGAGGATGGTGTAGTTGGGCTTGCACACTGTCATGAAGTAGGGAGCATGGTACCCTGTGGTCAGCTGGATGATGTCTGTGATGAGGGCTGTGATGCACAGGCCAAAGATGTGGACACCTATACGCACACAATATATATTTAGTGAACAAAATAAAGGAACTTAAATAAACTTAAAGTCATGCAATTTTAACATTTCAGAATGTAACTGACTGAATCTATAAAAAAAAAACTTTTTTAGGTTATGTATGTAACCATGATTCCCCTTCAGGAACTTAAGCTGCGTCAGAAACGCTTTGGGAACGCTTCCGCGTTGTCCACACTCTGAATTAACTGTATAATCAGTCCAATGGAAAGTGCTGCATCAGCGGCGGGGTAACGTCACAACCAGGAAGCTTAAAACCACAAGAAGTGAAACCAGCGTGAGCCTCTGAAAAGGTAAGCAAGCGCTGCAGGAATGCAGGCAGTGTGGCATAAAGATGCAAACCACAGCCTGCCCAGCCACCGCGGGGCCACCATAAGGAGACGGACTCTGTCCCGGTGAGCTCTCTCCAGAACTCGGCCACGCCTGTACCATGGCATCCAGAGGGGCTGGGGGTGTTAGGAAAAAAACAGAGGGGACAGTGCGATGTCTCTTGAGTCAAATTGTTTCCAGATTCGCTCCACCACATCAGGGTGGAGTTGCCATTCCCCGGGCCTCGACCCTTGCCTCGAGAGGGCGTTTGCTCCCTGGTTTAAGCGGCCTGGAATATACGCTTCCTTCCTTCGCTTTTCCTTCCCAAAGCGTTTCTGATGCAGCTCGAGTTCCTAAAGGGGAACTATATGTATCTGTCGCTTTGCCAATAGATTTAGATATATGTCCCAAATAAAGAGAGAGATTTATTATGACCATTTTCTATTATTATACTTAATGGCTTGTCCATATTTCTATATATTTTCTATAAAATGTGTCTGCAGACAGTAGCTATTGAAATAATTACGATCCAAATTATGATTAAAAGGTATGTAAGACCTGACATGTATTCATATACACAGCTACTATAATAAAACATGATACATATTATGTAACTATTGTGATATTATCAGCATTGTTAATATTGAGAATAAATACTTCATTATTAAAAACCATAGAGTAAAAATTAATGCCTACCCACAAACCTCACTGCCCGCCGAATGTAGGAATTAAAGTTACAGCCGGCAGCATTGATGTTGGCCTCAGTTTTTATGTTGATCCTTCTTTTGACCTGGAAACAGTACAGGATGCCTTCTCCGATCATAATCTGTGGAGAAATATTTTGCTGTTGGTTACTCTATATGCAGTGCTGTCATTAGTGGATGCTTTAGCAAGCCAATTTAACAGGCCATTATTTATTCATGTGTTTATTAATTTTTTTTGTATTAGTGTCACATGAGCATTTGTGTGGTGGTCTGGGATGTTACTGTGGCTTAATTCTGTCAACAAAAAAAAACAGTCACAAAGATGCCAATTTTCTGGTTATGAAAATTTTTTAGCCTGGAGCCACAGTTTATATAAGAATGGTTACAGAATGTATTATGGTTTCAGACACTAGATGGCAAACATTAAAAATTAACAAGGATTTATTATTTTTTTATTTAATTTTTCGTATTATTATTATTAGTGAATGTATTTATTTCCTCCTGTTTTTAGGTGATAATTAGTAGTGATTGCTTTAAAAATGTTGGTTGTCCAAAATGCCTGCCCATAGTGGATTACAGTGTTACAGTAACAGCTACAGTACAAGTGTTCCCTAAATCAGATGTAATGACATTACAAAAAAATTGGGAGTGATTTGAGGCAGACATTTACTAAAAAGATTCTGCGCATGAAAACACTTTAGTCTTGCATCTCTATTGCAGGAAATGAAAAGCACATGCTGTACTTCAAACAAATCGTATCTGAACTGTTACATAAGTGAAAACTGTGTGTGCTTTTCTCCAGAGTATTCCTTTAACTAAAGCAACTATTTGAGAAGATTGTCTAACTTTACTGCAGGCCCGTTGACAAAAAACATTAATTATGAACTTCTAAGCTCTGTAATTAGATTGAATTCTAAAGTTTTTAGATAGCATGTAGTATTTGTATATTGTATATTTGAATAAAAGACACATTTTTTATCTTTATGATTTGTCTAAGTGAGAATAGCGTCTGTCATTCAGACCAAAACAACAAAAGAATAGAGATGGAGAGAAATCCAGAGAGAAAGATGCAGTGAAGTGTTGGATTTACAGTGACTGATGTCTTTTCCTTAAAATGGTGAGACTGAGTATAATAAAAAGGAAAAGAAAGAATGGCTGACAGAGGATCTAGAGAGGATATAGAGATTAAATGTAGCTCTCTCCAAAAGTTCCGTCCTTGGGTAACCAACACACACACACACACACACACACACACACACACACACACATACACACACACACACACACACACACACACACACACACACACACACACACACACACACACACGCACACACACACACCATGACTAGACATATTCTGTTCTTGAAAAACCAAAAACCATAAGTACCATCCCATCAAACACAAATCAGCCATAATTTTTACTAAAGTGCTGCAAATGAGGTGTCTAACCACATTTCCATCGAGTGATCCAGTGCATCGTGGTTAAAGACACTACAGAAGCTTAAATTTGCATTGACCTAAATTGGACATGTCTTGGATGAAACTAGAATCAATGAATGAGAGTTAATGAGGTGGATTTAAGCTTCTTGAGCTGTGAATCTCACGAGCAAGAACTCGAGGGCCTGAACATTAGCCAAGTTTCCACTGATCTTAAGCACATAAAACAATATGATAAAATTAACAATCCTGTCCCAGGGAAATCGAGGTACAAGGCGTGGGACATAACGAAAGGGATGCCAATACATCACAGGGCATAATCACAAAAACATGCCTGTTTACACATTATGGACAGTTTGGAAATAACAATCAGCCTAGGACAGATGTTTAGACTGTGAGAGAAAACCAGAGTACCTGAGACAAAACCCCCCAAAAAACAGTTAGAACATGCAAACTCTGCACACATATGGGGAAGTTAGTCTTAAATGTTTAACCCAGAAGTTATGAAACAAATGTGCTAAACAGTGTTTGATGAAGTGCACAAACCATGTATTTGAGTAAAAGTAGGGATACAGTAGGTAAAATATTACTCAGGTAAAAGTAAACTTTCAACTTTTATCTTTTACTTGAACAAATTACAAAAGTATTTGCCTTCAAATGTACTTAGGTATCCAAAGTACAATGATTTATTATGGCTATTATGTCCTATTACAATATCTGTCACAAGACTCTTGTTTAATCAACTCATTTTATTTGAAAAGACACTAATGCTACTCTTAGAATGGCAATTTATTAATAGAATGATAATGAGTCAAACACTGATTAATATCTATAAATAAATAAAAAGGAATGACTGATTTCGCAAAATGTAGTTGATTAAAAGAGGTATGATATTTGATATTGAAATGTAGTTAAGTTTAAGTAAAAGTATGGAAATAGAAATACTATAGTAAAGTACAGATATGCAAGAATGCTACTTAAGTATAGTAACGTCCACTACTGGTGCTAACCATTAAGGCACTGTGTCCCCAAAAATGAAAACATTGATATTCATGTAATGAAGTAATTTCCTGTTGTCACATAATGTTATTAAATGCATGAACATGTTCTGGTTAAATATTTCATGCAGAGGTGACCACAACAGAGTTCACAGAATTTACCTGTTAATGAATTAATATAAGCATTTGTCTCCACAGGGAACATGTGTCCTATTATGTTCTACAATGAAACTCATAATGGTTCAATATCAGCAAAGTAGACATGGATTCTAACCCATGCCTACTTTACACTGAATCATATTGTGTTTTCTAACGCATGTTTTCTTATTAGAGGCTCTAAACTAGAACCTTTTGATGAAGCTAGCTACCAAAGGTAAAGAGGCTTTTTATGTACATCACAGAACAAAATT
The DNA here is from genome assembly GCF_946808225.1 of Silurus aristotelis. Lineage (NCBI taxonomy): Eukaryota > Metazoa > Chordata > Actinopteri > Siluriformes > Siluridae > Silurus > Silurus aristotelis. The sequence continues at coordinate 8,905,109 of NC_139581.1, read as the reverse complement.
GTTTCTTTGCAAATCCCAGCAATGTTAGGAAGTTGGGGTCAGAGCGCAGGGTGAGCACTAAGAGTTAAGGGCCTTGCTCAAGGGCCTAAGAGTGGCACCTTTGTGGCCTTTAAGAACCATTAACAACCCCCCCAAAGTGTAGATCGCAGATTGAGATATATATCACATACCGTGTGCTAATAAATATAATTAAATAATCTTAATTCAGATGATATTACTGACTTAATCCCATAAGATTTTACAAAAATTTTTACTGGATTTTTATTCTTTAGGCCCTTATAAATGAGCAAGCTATTGTTTGTCAAAGCTGCCATAGCTATTTGATATCAGGTCAAGGTCACAATGGCGTTAATCTATTAATTATTAAAGGTAATGAGGCCATGAAACACAATCAAGTGGCAGATTTAAACTCAACAAATAAATACAAGATTATAAGTGCAGGTTATAAAATCTCTGACTTTCAAATCTCCATTTTGCTCATAAATCCCCGGGTACCCCACCATAATAAGGTTATAGTAAATAAAAATGGCAAAAAACTTAAAGACTGTCTGGATCATATCTTTTTTAAAAGAACATATCTTAAAATAGGCACAGAAAGTAGAATTTCATTGCTATTGCTATCGCTCCAAACCCAGGGGTAATCATTCTCATTCTCTCCTGCATGAACGTTTCAGCCACAAATGAACCCTCTCAGTGACCCAGAGGAGATTTCATGTTAAAGCATGATATAACGAGCGAAAAAGTGTTGAATCGTGTATCAGCACCTTAGTTCATGATAATCATATTCACGGAGTGACCAAACAAAACCATCTTTTGTTCTGTGCATAGTGTACTGTATGTGCATCCTGGGTAGGTGGTAGCCAAAATTGCACTGACACTGAGGAGGACAACTGAGAGAGAGAAATAGAGAGAGAGAGAGAGAGAGAGAGAGAGAGAGAGAGAGAGAGAGAGAGAGAGAGAGAGAGAGTACCTGTCCCCTGAGGAAATAAGTTTAGCTGAGGATCCTGACTCACTGCTTTATGCTGAAGTGGGAGTATATGCTAATTTGACATTGAAATTTGCATATTAAAAAACCCTGACACTGTATGCAACTCTTCAAGAAAGATGCCTTTGTTTTTTGTTTTTTTTTAGCCACCATATGCATCACAGTTTACAATAACTGCATTCCATTAGCTAGGCTGTACTTCTGCTTTAAACCATTGTTTCTCAGCTGTGGTTCTGGAGCAAATTTCAGTCTTTTTACTTCCCACAATTAAACTGGTTTAACCTACTTCAGGCATTAATTAGCTGATAAATTGAATCACGTGAGTTGAATGCAGGGGAAAAATCTAAATGTGCACAGGAGGGGCCAGGAGTAAGAAATCCTGCTTTATACATAGACCAATTCTAATATGATTTATATTGGATTTTGTAGTATTTATAATCATGAATAAAAGTCAGTTTATTAATTAATTGCTTTATTTATATTTAGAAACCTAACTGGGACACCAGTCCATCTCAGGGCTAAATTACACACAGTATAAGGCACTTTTTTAAACCTAGGGGCAAATTAGGGAGTTAAATTTTAATATTTTTTTATATTCCCACTTACCCAGCTACTGATTAAAAGAACTGTGATTAATTACACACATACATTACACACACACACACACACACACACACACACACACACACACACACACACACACACACACACATGCTATAAAACAAACATTGTTTTAAATAAATTGAAGGAAGTATACACTCTAATTTCCTTGCACATTGGTTGGTACCCACCTTGTTACTTGGGATTGCTACTCTGTTTATGATTTGCTTTGATTTCTTAACCCTCCCCTTTTGATTTTCATTTTGCATTTGTCTGTAGTCTCCTTATTAAAGCTGACTAATTGCAACTTCATCTGTTCAAGCTTTATTAAATGACAACAATGTCCAAATAGCTTTCACACTTGATGTGGACTCCCCCTTAGGTTGGTTGAAGAGTGATCCAAGGTATACTGTTTTTAAGCAGGACTATGTCACAGTTCTCTGCATTACTCCTGGGTTTAAAAATAGTGTTTTGACTTCACCAAAAATATATACATACTATGTAAAAAATACCTGCTCGCTTTTGAAACAGAGACAGATACAACACTAAAGTTAAACTCTCTACTGCCATCATTTTTAGCCATTTTTTATTCTAACTGGCCTAGACAAAAGCTCCTACAAAAATTTGTTGGATCTTAACTACATCACTTAGCCGTGATGTAGTAATCCAATGTGTCTCGATTTTAGTCTGTGACTCATAGCACTATTATTATAAAGAAAGATATGTTGAAGGTTCTAGCCACCTCAGTACTGTAACATCAAGCCGATGCCATCAGGAACGATCCTTGCAAATGATGCAGCAGAAGTAAAAAAATGTATAATAATAATAAATTATCTGGCTGCTAATCCACAAATACAGTCAATTCATGCCAACCATTTTTAGTCACCTAACATTTCAGACAATGTTTAGATTCCAAAGATTCAATATTTGAGATGCCTTTATGTCCAGCTGCACTGGAAAATTTGGCATTTCTTAGTCAGGCAAAAATCTTTATCTGCAAAAGATCTTCTAATATTGCACAAATCAGAAATGCATATTGCAGATATAATAAATGTTGCATACTGGAGTATAGCGATGATGGGGGCTGGGATAATTGCACATAACTATCTGTTATATTTAAATGTCAATGCCATGCCAGTCAGGTAGTGTACTCTGAATATGTTTGCATATTGATTTACATAACAGCAAAAAAAACCCTGCAAGCTTTCACAATACGCAAATGTAACACCTCCTTTAGGATAGAGGAGTTATTTAAGTTTTCACATTCTATACTATGAACTTCAATCCTAATTCTAGGTCTTATCCAACAAGTGGAACCAAAATGAACATTAATATGCTGTGTCATGTCCTAGTGCCTTATGCTTTAAAGTGAACTGTGTTATAAGTGGGACTCACTTTTGGATTAATAATGATAATTCTATCCAAATAGATTCCAGACCTCAGGTTCTGCAAGTCTATTATACAACCCACTACACTTAGCACTTGACATCTTTGACCAGGATATACATTTTAGACACAGCTTCTTCTTTGTACATTGTACATTAACACTGAAGACATCGAAACTATGAAAGAACATGTATGGAATTATCTAGTAAACAAAAATGTGTTGAAAACTCAGAATGTTTTATTGTTTTAAATTTCCGATTCGTCAAAGTAGACACATTTTGCTTTGATGAAAGCTTTGCACATTCTTGCCATTCTTTCAGCCTCTTGAGGTAGTCACATGGAATGGTTTTCCAACAATCTCAAGGGGTTTCCAGAAGACTTGAGTGCTTGTTGGCTGCTTTTCCTTCACTCTTTGGTCCAACTCATGTCAAACCATCTCAACTAGATATACATCTGGTAATTGTGGAGGCCAGATCATCTGAAACAGCACTCTATAACTCTCTTTCCTGAATAAGTAGCTCTTACATAACCTAGAGATGTGTTTTGGGTCATTGTCCTGTTGGAAAACAAAATATGGTCCCACTAGGTGCAAACCAGATGGGATGAGATGTTGCTGTAAAATGCTGTGGTAGCCATGTTGGTTAAGTTTGCCCCAAATTTTGACCAAATCACCAACAGTGTCACCAGCAAAGCACCCCCATACTATCACACTTCCTTCTCCACAGTCGAAACCACGCGTTCAGGAACCGTCCGTTCGCCCTATGTACCTCTAAAAAAGACGTTGCAGTTATAAATTTCTAATTTGAACTCATCAGGAAAAAAGGACAGTTTTCCACTGATCTGATGCCCATTTTCTTGTGTTTCTTGGCCAAAGCAGCTTTCTTCTGCTTGTTGTGCTAAATTAATGGCTTCTTTGTCCGACCATGAAAGCCTGACTCACACTGTCTTCTCTGAACAGTGGATGTTGAAATATGTCTCCAACTTGAATTCAGAGAGGCAATTATGTAAATCACAAATTTATGAGGCTAGTAATTCTAATAAACCCCTCTGCAGCAGAGGTAGCACTTTGTCTTCCATTCCTTGGACAGTCCTCATGAGAGCCTGTTACTTCATAGCTGATGGTTGATGGTTTTAAAGACTGCACTTGGGGATACATTTAAAGTTCTTGAAAATTTTTTGAATTGACTAATGAACTGCACTGGAATGATGGACTGCCTTTCTCTTTACTTAACTGTATGTTTCTTGCCATAATATGGATCTGTACAGTAGTTTTAGTAGCACTAAATGTGCTATTGACTCTGTTCTCACCCTTTCTTCATCACAAGACAACTAATAGTCTAAAGTCACATTATAAGGCATGTCACAAATTAACTCCTAAGAAGGCACACCTGTTAATTAAAAACTATACCAGGTGACTATCTCATGAATCTGATGAGAGAATGCAATGAGATTGCCGAACTGTCATCAAAGCTAAATGTAGCTACTTTGGACAATCTAAAATCTAAAACATATTCTGGGTTGTTTAACACTTGTTTTGTTTACTACATAATTCCATACATACTCTTTCATAGTTTGGATGTTTTCAGTATTAGTGTACAATGTTGAAAATAATAAATATAAAAAATATAAATAGATAAAATCATAAACAAGGTTTGGTAACACAGCCATGATAGGTGTGTGTTTAACTCTGAATCTGACCACAGCTGGATTTATGTGTGATTTATGTAAATTTGGAACTGACCGTGGCTGCTGGAATTACAAATGCCAGGCTAAAGAGCATGAGGAATGGAACGACCTCCTTTGTGGGATCGATGTACGGCATGCTCAGGCTTCTGTCGTTGCAGCTGTAGCCAGAGTGCACAGGCTTGAAAATGTCCGTTAGCTCCAAAAAGTACAGACTAACCACTGAGGAGGCCAGAATCGGGAGCTGCACATAAAGAGAAGGAAGAAGGTTATTACAGTCAATTGCAACTAATAATGACGTTAGGACAATATACATAATGATTGTCATTCAAATTATTATAAATATATGTACTAGCAATAACATTTTAACAAGAAAAAACAAGAAAAAAACATTATAAACTGCTTCTAGTTAGGAATGTTTACATATATATTATTACATTCCCTATTGTGCTATATAAGTAGATAGCTGTAGCATGAACTAGGTAAGACTTTGTTCCTTTGTTTTCTTGCATTAAAGCTTACAAATTGTAATAAAACAAAAGTACCCCAATATCAAACCAACTGTGCTTCCAGTGTAGCTGTACAGTAAATGTAAACACATGATGTATCTTGGCACATGATGTGTCTTGAAAATAATAAAATATATAGTATTTTCAATACATACAATTAAATATATATACGAATAATAATCCTATTTTCAGATATTTTCACAAACAGTATTTTGAAATCTCAAAAACTTTCTTATTCTACTTGCAGATTATAGCTAAAGACACAAAAGATTGCTTTGTGAGATGCCTGCAAATGTCCACAGGAGCCTTGGTGGTGTTAAATCAACTCCTGCTGTGATCTTTTTATGTCTGAAGAAAGAGTGAATCTCTTCTCTGAAACAAAGATATAGATCGGAAGCAGCTAAAGCCCTTGAAAGGAAAATATTTGAAAGAAAACGAATCAAACGACGATTCTAGACTGACAAACAGCATCTGATCAATATTACATCAGATCTATAACAGAGTTTCACACAGGACTGTAAAGTAATGTAAATTAAATACAGAGAGGCAACAAATTATGGGAAAAAAACAATATAAAGTGCGTTATTATGGTCTCTAGAATTCTGAAGCAAATTAATGCCATACTTCAGGTTGATATTCCCCTCAATTGATGTTTTGAAGATGGTTGTAGAAAGAGATAGACATAGATGTTCAATTAGAGACCTGGTGTGCAAGAAAGATCATAAAAAAGATTTACATTTATTATTTATATTCAAGATCAAACCACACAGCAAGTAAACTTAGATGGTAACATCTCACAGGAAAAACTGCAGTACAAATTTGCAGTGACTCTTCCATCCAGGGGGAACGTTTGGACCCAAACCATGATAAACAGTTCATTACATACTGTAAACTAGCCTGCCAAATCTGACCAATAACAACTCATTACAGCTATTCATCATAGCCAGCTGCTTATTCAACAGAACATAAATGCCTTGGCATCCATAAATGCTTAAATTTATCTATTTGTTTTTAAGTTGTGCTAATATTTTCCCAACAAATTCTATTTGGCAACTAAAATCTTTTTTCAGATTACATTAAAATGTTTATTATAATTTAATGTGCTGCTTGAGCTTAAATATTTACATTTTGAACCCTTTTCTGACTAATTTAGAATGTATCACCCTTTAACATGCAACTGTTGCCCTGAAGCTGTTTCACTTATAATTAAGGTTAGATGTTCAAAAATACAAAACCAGAATCGTATCTCAGATATGTCCTAGTAGAACTTCATTCAGTTGCTGTTTTAAAACCTTATATTCCTGATCTTATGCTGTATATATATATATATATATATATATATATATATATATATATATATATATATATATATATATATATATATATATATATATATATATATATATGTGTGTGTGTGTGTTCACTTGAACTTGGAAACCCAAACCTGTTCCAGCATTGCAATGCCCCTGTGCACAAAGCGAGCTCCATTAACATATGGCTTACATGCTTTGTAGAGGAAGATCTTGAGTAACCTGTTATAGAGCTCTGATCTCAACCCAAATGAACACCTTTGGGATGAATGTAAACGCTGACTGCAACCCAGGCCTCCTCACCTACATCAGTACCTAACTTTACTAACACCCTTGTGGCTGATGAACACAAATGTGCAGAAGCACATTACAAAATGTAGTGGAACATCTTTCCAGAAGAGTAAAGGGAATCATAATGGCTAATTGATACTAGATGTGAAATGCGATGTTTAAAAAGCACATACCATACTTGTGGCCAAGTGTCTGCAAACCTTTGGCAAAATGGTGTATTTTGCCTGTACAAAGTTTCTTGTACAGCTTAGCTAAGTTTACAGAGCTGAGGAATTACAGTGTGAGTATTGTACATTCTAGCTCTCATTTTTGAAATCATCGCCTGTTAACACCTTTATAGCACGTTGTTAATTTCATTATAACCCATAATGCATTTACATAACAGTAAGACCAAGATAGAATTGTAGACTATTCTTAAGTGAAATTTGTTCAGAAAAAAAACAAACAAAAAACAAAACAAAGTATTGGCTTGATTTATAGTTTTCATTCTCAGTTTTGAATTTAGACTCGATCCTGACTTGGCCTCAAGTCCATAAAGACTCAGCTTGTGTCAGATTTAGCTAATCCTGGTCTTGGAATTCGACTATGGCAGTCTTGACTTCAGCCTGAACTCTCACATTGCCGATGTTACACCCCAGGCATGTGAATAGGAATAGAGGCACATTTAAGTTAGTCACACTGAAAGATATTTTTGTCTGTACATTTCATAGATATTAAATTTTAATTGGATTTTAAGTACAATACTACTCCTGTATACACTGCAATCCATTTACTGTAGATATACTGTATGTAAAAGAAGTGAATGAATGAAATGAAATGGCTTTATATACATTACTGCTTCCAGTTGACTATACACAATGTTGAAAAATAGATCCACTTTTGTGCTCCATTCCTGTGCCCCTGTACTTTGAGAAACACGTGTAATGACAGGAAGGTGCTAAAACAAGGATATGACATGATCACAGAGAGAATCCCTTTTCAGGAAACAGATGTTTTAAGTCTATTTTAAGCAGCTCATAAAATGTTGTCTGATCACTGAACAAAAAGAAATGATTATGGTCACTCTTTGGGTCTAAGAACATAACTCAGTGTGGCGCAAACAACAAAATTGAGCTTTGCAAGCTTTAGGCTACAACACTGTTTATTAAATGTGACTTATGCAGTGAATTCAATGGCAGGAAAAAATCCAGTTCTGTAGAGGGCACCAAGGAAATCAAAAGAATAGTTCAGACTAAATTAAAGGAATACTGTATAACCGCTCACACAACATGCGACCAATAAACCAAACCATGTCTTTTTTCTATTTTCTCTGGAGCGTTAGTATATACTCTTGTAGGAATTACCTGTATAAAAATGCACATTTTCAGGCGGTTGGAGACATCATTTAACTAGATATTAGCGATGTGCAGCTCCATAACTGAAGCCGATGCAATTCGCACCTTAATGCCTTGCTATCAATATGACACATAAAAGATATACAGTGAGGAAAATAAGTATTTAAACACCCTGCTATTTTGCAAGTTCTCCCACTTAGAAATCATGGAGGGGTGTCAGGCTGCAGACGCGGAAGCCGATATAGTCCGATCATTGTCCTTTTATTTCAACAACCGTACAACACAAAAACACTCATAAGCCGTTGAAAACAACAAACAAAGACATCCGCTCGATACGCGTTGTCCGCTATGAGTTCGAATGTCCCAAGCATAATCCATAAAGCCTTCGGCAATGAGTAATCCAAGTCGGAAGTGGAATTCGGATATACAGCCGGCGGTCGAGCAGCCACGCGATTGTCCAGCTTGACAATATAACGACCGACAGCCTGTGACTCAAGAACGTGAGTTTAAGTAGTCTGTTCTTTAATGAGCCACAGCTGTCGGTAATCTTGGAAAGCAGCGTGACTGCTATCGAGGGGGGCGTGGCAGGGTGAATCCCTGACAGCTACAGGGGGGGGGCGTGGCAGGGTGAATCCCTGACAGCTACAGAGGGGGGCGTGGCAGGGTGAATCCCTGACAGTCCCCGACACCTGACGCCCCAAAACCCACCTATGCCAGGCGGGCCAGGGCACTCCGAGGAAGGCCTCCTTAGACGCCTGGGAGCAACGGAGGCCTGGTGAGCATCCTCTGCGGAGAGCCGGAACGGAACAACACCTTGCAGGAGGATCCGGAACGGAGCCACGCCCTCGGTGCTGACGGGAGGCTGAGTAAAGCCCTTGGCGGGGATTGGAGCCGGAGCGACCTCCATGGCGGGGAACCGGAACTGGATGGCAACCATGACAATGACCGGGGAGTGGAGGACGTCCCGGGCGGAGACCAGGAACGTCGTACCACCCTCTGAGGGACCTGGAGGACCGACGTTCGCCGTCAGAGGGACCTGGAGGACCGACGTCGCCGTCATAGGGACCTGGAGGACCGACGTCGCCGTCAGAGGGACCTGGAGGACCGCCGTCGCCGTCAGAGGGACCTGGAGGACTGACGTCGCCATGCGGGAATCCTGGGGGCGATCCGTCGTCCTGAAGAGGACCTGGGGGCGAGACGTCGCCCTCTGTGGAGCTTGGATGCGATCCTTCGCCCTGCGTGGAGCTTGGATGCGATCCTTCGCCCTGCGTGGAGCCTGGATGCGATCCTTCGCCCTGAAGAGGACTCGGGGGCATTCCGTCGCCTTCTGTGGAGCCCGGGGGCGAGACGTCGCCTTCTGTGGAGCCCGGGGGCGAGACGTCGCCTTCTGTGGAGCCCGGGGGCAAAACGTCGCCTTCTGTGGAGCCCGGGGGCGAGACGTCGCCTTCTGTGGAGCCCGGGGGCGAGACGTCGCCTTCTGTGGGACTGTGGGGTGAGCCGTCGCCTTCGGTGGAACCCGGGGGCAGCGGTTCGACTTCCCTTTCGCAGTCCTGGAGCCGGGGTGAGTGCACAGGGAAACCCCTGGGCGTAGGAGCGCTCCTTGGGACCCTTAGGAGCAGATCGGAGCCTACTGGGCAGCCTGGAAATGGGGTGAAGCCTGCCTGGAGATCCACGAGCGGAGAAGGGCTCGCCTGGAGGTCCACGACATCAGTGGAGCTCTCTTCGGGACACTGAAGCGGAGACAAGCTCGTGGGGTCGCTCGGAGGCGGAGACGAGCTCTCGGAAGGAGCCTGAAACAGAGTCGTGCCCTCTTGAGGAGCCAGGAGCTGGGCGGAGCTCTCTTGACGGACCTGGAGCTGGGCGGAGCTCTCTTGAGGGACCTGGAGCTGGGCGGAGCTCTCTTGAGGGACCTGGAGCTGGGCGGAGCTCTCTTGAGGGACCTGGGGCGGAGCCGAGCTTTCCGTGGGCGAGATGTCGCCTTGGAAGGGGCTCTGGGATGTGGCGTCGTCTGGAGAGGGACTCAGAGGAGTCACTTCGCCTTCTGTGACCGGAGGTGTCGGCTCGGCGCTCTCGTGACGGGTCTGTGGCGGCGGGAAAGCACGCTCCTGGAGACACTGTGGCGGCGCGGCGCTCTCGTGACGACTTTGTGGCAGGAAAGCACGCTCCTGGAGACACTGTGGCGGCGCGGCGCTCTCGTGAAGACTCTCGTGAAGACTCTGTGGCGGCGCGGCGCTCTCGTGAAGACTCTGTGGCGGCGCGGCGCTCTCGTGAAGACTCTGTGGCGGCGCGGCGCTCTCGTGAAGACTCTGTGGCGGCGCGGCGCTCTCGTGAAGACTCTGTGGCGGCGCGGCGCTCTCGTGAAGACTCTGTGGCGGGAAAGCGCGCTCCTGGAGACACTGTGGCGGCGTGGCACGCCCACGGGAACCTCGGAACAGAGCGGCACGCCTGTAGAAGCTCTGTGACGGCATGGTGTGCTCGCCGACGCTAGGAGATGGTGTGGTGCGTCCACGAAAACCCCGGAACACAGCAGCACGCTGGTAGAGACCCTGAGATGAAGCAGCCCTCTCATCAAAACATTGGGGCTGAGCTGCAGGCTCATGGGAGATCCGGCACGGAGCCGCGTGCTCTTGAGAACCTTGGAATGGAGCACCTTCCTCCTCAAGGGGACTGTAGTGGAGATCCACCACCTCTATCCCCAACTTCCCCAGAAGCAGCCCGCTGAATTCGGCGAGTGAGCCGAATTTGCCCCCTTTGGCGCTCCATAGTGAGCTGGCTTTGGCAAGAACTTCACCAGACAGGAGGGAAATACAGAGGGCAATCTTGGCTCGTTCGGAAGGAAACCGGGAAATGTTAACAGCCACATACTCGCCGATGCCTTGCAGAAATCCGCCCAATTCGTCTTTTTTCCCCGAGTAACGAGCCGGTAATCCCCTCGCGCTCTCTGAGGGGCGTGGCGCAGCCGCGCTCTCATGATCCGGCTTCTGTGGATCTGAACCGCGAGAAGCGGCACTGAGCTTCCGGAGGAAATCCGAAGCCGGGTTCAGCTGCCGATCCGTTGCGGTCGGAATCGTGGAATGGCGAATCCGCGTTCGGTATAGGTCGGTCGTTCTGTCAGGCTGCAGACGCGGAAGCCGATATAGTCCGATCATTGTCCTTTTATTTCAACAACCGTACAACACAAAAACACTCATAAGCCGTTGAAAACAACAAACAAAGACATCCGCTCGATACGCGTTGTCCGCTATGATTTCGAATGTCCCAAGCATAATCCATAAAGCCTTCGGCAATGAGTAATCCAAGTCGGAAGTGGAATTCGGATATACAGCCGGCGGTCGAGCAGCCACGCGATTGTCCAGCTTGACAATATAACGACCGACAGCCTGTGACTCAAGAACGTGAGTTTAAGTAGTCTGTTCTTTAATGAGCCACAGCTGTCGGTAATCTTGGAAAGCAGCGTGACTGCTATCGAGGGGGGCGTGGCAGGGTGAATCCCTGACAGCTACAGAGGGGGGCGTGGCAGGGTGAATCCCTGACAGCTACAGAGGGGGGCGTGGCAGGGTGAATCCCTGACAAGGGGTCTGAAATTGTCATCGTAGGTGCATGTCCACTGTGAGAGACATAATCTAAAAACAAAAAATCCAGAAATCACAATATATGATTTTTAAACTATTTATTTGTATGATACAGCTGCAAATAAGTATTTGAACACCTGTCTAACAGCTAGAATTCTGACCCTCAAAGACCTGTTAGTCTGCCTTTAAAATGTCCACCTCCACTACATTTATTATCCTAAATTAGATGCACCTGTTTGAGGTCGTTAGCTGCATAAAGACACCTGTCCACCCCATACAATCAGTAAGAATCCAACTACTAACATGGCCAAGACCAAAGAGCTGTCCAAAGACACTAGAGACAAAATTGTACACCTCCACAAGGCTGGAAAGGGCTACGGGGAAATTGCCAAGCAGCTTGGTGAAAAAAGGTCCACTGTTGGAGCAATCATTAGAAAATGGAAGAAGCTAAACATGAGTGTCAATCTCCCTCCGACTGGGGCTCCATGCAAGATCTCACCTCGTGGGGTCTCAATGATTCTAAGGAAGGTGAGAAGTCAGCCCAGAACTACATGGTAGGAGCTGGTTAATGACCTGAAAAGAGCTGGGACCACCGTTTCCAAGGTTACTGTTGGTAATACACTAAAGGTCTTTCCTGGTTTGAAATCATGCATGGCACAAAAGGTTTTCCTGCTTAAACCAGCACATGTCCAGGCACGTCTTAAGTTTGCCAATGACCATTTGGATGATCCAGAGGAGTCATGGGAGAAAGTCATGTGGTTAGATGAGACCAAAATAGAACTTTTGGGTCATTATTCCAGGTCTCATTATTTCAGACCCCTCCATGATTTCTAAGTGGGAGAACTTGCAAAATAGCAGGGTGTTCAAATACTTATTTTCCTCACTGTATATGAAGCAGCTACTTATGCAATACTATTCACTTCTATTATAATGCATTGTGATCCGATTTCATTTTAATTCAACACAATGTGGTTCAGACAGACAGTAAATCCAAAATTTGTTTAAGTGCCTTCTGACTTACTAACGCATGGCCACATGACTAATGCATGGCCCTTTCACAAACAGTCCTTTTTGGTGCAAAAAAAAAAAGAGAAAAAAAGATGAAATAAATCCAGACGTTCTTTCCCTGTTTTGTAACCAAGAAGATGCATGTTAATCTATATTCTATGTGACTCTCAGGACAAGCCTCAGTCAGTATTGTGATAAGTCTTATTCACATAGCTGTCAGTGATCATCGGGACACGACGCACAGCCCGATTATTCTGTCAGGAAAGCAGGTGAGTGGAGACTGGGAGGGTGAGGACTGGGAGGGGAGGAACAAAATGCGGGATGCATACAGAGAAAACAGGCTTTAATAAAAACAAAAAACTGAGCAATGGGGCAAGGCAAACACACAGCCCAAAAACAGTCCAGGGTCTGAAACACTGGCAAACAGGGCGATGCAGGAAAGACAAAACCAAAACCGAAAAACGGTAAAAAAAAAAAAATCAAAAGCCGGCAAACAGAACAAGAGGACAGTGCGAGAAAACCAAATCCAAAAAAGTCCGGAGAACAAACCAGAAGCAGAGCAGAACAGGGGTCAGGAACGGGAACTGGATCAGGATGAGGAATCCAGAGCAGACAGAGTGGCACGAATAATCTCACGGGCTAGGGAGCTGGGAAAATAATCTGGCCTCGAGCTAACGTATTGTCCTTGGTGTCCTTAAATACCGGGAGGCGCGGGAAAAAGAGCAAGATGGCCGCCCAGAAGTGCGTGCCGCAAAACTGAAATTGCGCACGGAAGATCCTGGAAGAGCAGCAGTGGTGCTAAGAGAACGTGCTTGAGAAACAGTTTAGCAAGAAGATATCAATCTAAAATATTGGTTAAAATTTTTGGTCACTTTTTAAATAATAAAAGTATAGCGCATCTACTACTAATAATTATATAAATAAATCGTCTTTACTGATGCAAATATGTTCAAAACGATGCATCACGATACAAATGCCAACTTGTATCCAATGCACACTTTTGAAAAGAAATACATCGCTTCGTTAACTTTTCTGACGATGTACCTATAAGAGTAGGTGAATCTTACCATCCCTACTAGATACTATCAAAGTGTAAATCCCGCAAAGCTAAATAAAATTTCCTAAAGTTTAAAATATATTACAATCAATGAGGTTAAAGACTATATAGAGAATGAAAAAGTAATAAACAATCACAATGAGCAGCAGAGGAAGCTGGTCAGGTGTATAAGTACAATACAGAAACTGAATTTGAGTGTATTGAGGACATGTTTGACAAGTGCAAATATGTGCAGTTAAAATCTAATCAGGATGCAATCCATATACAAGACATAAGAAACAACTCCAGAGTAAACAAAAACACCATAAACCTGCTTGAGGTTTTTGACAACCATAAAAATGAACAAAAAGACATTGCAGAGCTATAAACTGTAGCAAGTGCTATTTAAAAGGCAAATCACATCCTTTTCTCAGCACACAGTTTAATGAGCATCAGACTCAGGCAAGCGATTCAAATGAAACTATAGATTCAGTTTCACTGAAATGTTTTTACTTATGAGGCTGCTTATGTGGAAATAATGTTAGTGAAAATATTAAATGGGTAGCTGAAATATTAAAAGGGTAGATATAAGCATCTATGCACCCAAAAAATTAGCAAAAATATTGAAAAAGTAAAGAACGCTAATAGTAAACTAAAAGAGGCTAATTCAGGACACCAAACAAAATGGTTGATCGACTAGATTTCATTTCAAGAATGAAATTATAAATGACATTTTTGGCTGAATGGCTGAAAGTCTGGTATTTCCGGTATTTATGCTGGAAACAGATTATAGCTTAGAGTACAGCTTACATAAATTCTGCAATAAGACCCGTTGTCCAGAGTCTACCATCATGCTGCAATAAAATGACTCATAAACCCTCTCATAATCATGATGGTATATCAGTCATGTGGCTGTAAACGGTAGACATGTTTTACGATTTATCTTCATATCATTGTCGCATAAATGCCGAGATTACTCTGCTGTGTGGTGATGGATCTTCCAAGCATTCTCACATGGCTGGTTTAGTGCTGCTCTGGTGTCGACATGTATGGGATACATTTCTGCTCGAACTTTGGATATTACAACCATAAAGTAAATAAGAGATATGATCTAATCCTTATTAACTTACTACACTGAGGAAGGTTGTGAGCTGTTGTCTAAATAACGTGTGACCCCTGGGAGGACGTAAACCACATGGCTGCTGTCCTGTGGTACGGTTATGGATTAGTATATTTCTCATGAGCACACTGTCTTAGTTTTTAGTCTTACTTAAATAAGAGAGGAGAACACTTATATGCCGTGTATGAAGTAGTCATTTTGCTTTATATACCGACACAAGGTCATGCTATTCTCCTCTAAAAGTTACAGCAAACTGGTGTCATTGGGTAGTGATTGGTGTAGATCATGGGCAGACAATTTGGCTTTTAATTATAAGGAAATGTTGTCAGACCAGGACAGCCAACTGACAAAACTACGCTGATAGATGCCTAGTATAAAGATTAACTTACTTGCTGGATGTGCTGTCAGATTAAAAAAAATAGTGTTATGAGATATAAGAGTTTGTTCTTGTTGTCAGGTATAGCAGCTTTTATTGTACAACTTGTTGTCTCTCAAACCACTATTTTATTTATATGCTCAAGGTCCCAGCAATGGCATTTTGGTGGTGCTGGGTTTTGAACTTGCGACCTTCCAATTCAAAGTCCAATGCCTTAAACACTGAGCTACCACATCCCTTTCTTAGCTTTTCTAAAGAACAACTACAGAGCAAACACAAAGTCCTTTGCCCTGGAGACCTGGCTGTTGTGGGAAGCACACTGACAGCTGACATTGCTGACACTGGAAACTCATTCCATAATTGTTAAAATCTCTCTATCTTTGTTTACATAACAGCACATGCTTTTAAACTGGCTTATCATTAGTAAAATGCTCTTGTGAAGCATCCACTATAGAGGTCAATCTCCTGTGAAAACGCTGTTACTATAGTAATAGAGCATTATTATATATATTATATATATTATATTATATTATTATTACTCTGTGATTTGAATTACAACCAACACTTCTGTCAGAGCTGATCTTTGTGTATTAATTAATATAGTTAATTCACATCTTTTTGAGCAAAGGAAATGAATAATTCCCCAATACTGAAGTAGTATACCACTGGTCTAAAATAATATCCATCCTTCAGCATGATGTCTTCTTTTTTACTGTGCTAAATGGGGTATTTCTTGTGTTAAATTTTTGGATAAACACCTACAGTGTTTGGCTATTTCTGGATTGACTCTGTATTAATGTATACACAGGATGGATTCTCACTGGAGGATGAACCTCAACAGTGTTGGGAAAAAATTCCCAAAACTTTAATATAATTTTTTAATTTATTTCCCATTTTAAAACTGTCCTGCTTTTGAATCAACATATTCAGGTATCTTCATAATTCAAATAAACCTGATTACACAACTCCAGGTTTGATTTATGTGATAGAGTTTAATAAACTCTTGCCAATCTACTGCAGCCACCACACACACACACACACACACACACACACACACACACACACACACACACACACACACACACACACACACAAATTCACACCCATGTGCAACGCATACTCAATCTGTCTATGGGCATTTTTTCCACCACTAGGAAACCATAGATCCTGCAGGAAGCCCACAAGACAGTAACCTGAGTTGAGGATCGATCGAGGAACTGTGAGGAGGCAATCCGCTCCAGCACCATGCTGCCCACTCATTAACACCTTACATGGTTTAAATTCAAATCCTACAGTGTAAAATCAACACCCAGCCCACAAACGGAGCATACATAATCATACATAATGCTGGATGATCTCTAAATGAATCCTGAATGAACAGTAGTTAGATTTTGTATTGAAATTACAACTACAGGTTCAAATGTAAAGAGCCGTCACCTGAAATGTGAATTAATTCATTTGAATGAGAGTGCTGGATTAACACAATTACGTATTGCAGCATTCCAATACATTTTCCACATTAAAATTACAATTTTAGGGTTAGTGAATCAACTTTTACAGTATTAATATTAAAAGAAGATCTGAAAGTATTCAGCTAATTCTTGCAGTATTGAAGTAAACACCTGCAGGATTAAAAGAAACCTTGCAATGCTGATTTATTAAAAATAATTATTCAAACTAAATGACATCATTTGCACTCATTCATCTCTACCTCTTTATCCTTGGCAGGGTCATGGTAGATTCTGAGTCAGTCCTTGGAACACTGTGCATAAAGCAATAAAACATCTTAGTTGGACCAACCTACTGCACATACTGACTAGATCTTTGGAAGTGGGAGGAAACCAATGAACCCAGAGAAATCCCACACTGAAGCTGTGAAAACATGACATGAACCAATGCTCAAGATCAAACTGAGGTCCCTACATCCCAGTCATCCAGACTGAGATGAATAAATCAAATGAGCTCAACTTGAGAGCTTTGAAATTATATCTGCAATAATTCATTTGTATTATTTGTACAATAGTAAATGAGTGCACAGTGATTAATTAATACCTAGTGGGTACAAATGAACCTCGTGATGCTGAGTTAATGCCTACATGGTGCTCTTAGACCTGACGGCATTGAATTAACACCTACAACCGGGCACACATGGATGCTGTAGGCATGTTAATTCATCACCGGGCAGCGTAATAGGTCCAGCAGGTCCAGTAAGTCCCTGCAGGGTGTAAATGTGTCTCTGGTGGAGCGAAATCTTACCTCCACAAAGTAGAAACAGGGCAGCAGAGTGACGCTCTCTTTGCTCATGCTTGCTTTAAATCTCTCTTTGGCCGACATGATGAAGTGCTAAGTGTCTCCTGTGGGAATTTGTATTTGTTTTTATTAATAAAGAGGAAACACCAAATTCCCTCTTGATGTGGATATGTGCGTGTTTAGTCCTCCTGTAGTCCCGTTTTAGTCCTGCTTTAGTTGTCCATGCTCAGGGTGGGAATGAGAGGATGCAGAGCCACTGCAGCGCCGTAAACCCATGCAGCATCCTTTAAATAAGCGCTCACCAGCCTCTCCTCCGGTCCTCAGCAAACAGCATCACGGGCACCGAGAGACGCAGAGACGCTCCAGACTCGTCCACGGATCACCGCCGAGTGGAGCCTAGAGAAGGTGACGTGCGGGAGTGACGTCAGGGCTGTGCTAAAAACCCACTTTCACACCGGGTGCGCGCGTGCCTGTGCGTGCGCCCGCCCGTGTCTGATTTGGAAGGGGAATGGAGGGGAACGTGTTTTGCGCGTGCGTGTGTATGGGTGCATTTGGGCACCTCACGTGATCCTGTGCAAGCCATTCAGAGTTCTCGTGCCCTCCACATGTGTCCAGTGGTGCAACTAGTAGTTGAGATTAAGGCACTAGTGAGTTAGTGACCCAGAGATTGAGTTAAAAATACCAGCAATGTCAAACGCCATTCGGTTTTACAAGACCATTGGCAAAACCTCTCACTCTCAGTTATGTGCTGGACTAGATTGTGTCTTACTATGAAATAAACTGTAAATTTTACTACAAACTACAAATTATTGGTAATTATTTTCTTCTAGTATATGCTTTGTAGATGAAAGTTGTCAGAAATTTAAAATTTAGTCTCATAAGTATTTGATAAACTCAATTCATTTCAAATCAATTTTTATTTTTACAGAGATAATGCGATAATAAGGATATATATATATATATATATATATATATATATAAATATATATATATATATATATACATATATATATATATATATATATATATATATATAAGAATGTGTAAGTTTATTGCATATAAGATAGTTCCTTATAATTGTTTATTCCTGATAAGCAAGTCAGTGGCAAGGAAAAACTCCCTGAGATGGTATGAGGAAGAAAACTTGATCCTCGAAGGGCCACCATTCATTCAATCCCATTGTATAGGTGTGCAGTAATAGGTGCGTAAATGCATAACTATTTATGCATCCTGTGGTCTTGAGCTATTGTAGTAGACTGTTGATAAATGGGGTTTATTGTGAAGGTTCTCATCCTTCTAAAATGGTAGCATGATTTCATGGCCTCTGGTTTGACCACATTTATAGAATTTCTTTCCTGTGCATGCTTTTTTTTAATTGATGTTTGGGCTTCCTCTAGTTCTTTGGTTCTGTTAGACCTTACAAAAACAGACATAGTTTATTATCTATTCAAAATTGGCCCCAAATATGAACAAAGGTGTGCCCTGTGGCATTCCACTTGATGTGTGTCTCTGCCTTAGGCCCAGTGTTAGACTTCAGATCAACTTGTACCTTGGATAACAGGATAAAATTTTTCTCCAATTGAGTTGGTCAAAATGAGGTCTACAATGGAGGTCTACAGGTTTGCACACAGAACATGAGAGACAACCGAAGTGACTTTATGGGATCTAAATCGTCTAAATTCTTTACAGTATATTACATATATGTAATATTTGCAAAAATGTCAATTTTCTTTAAAAATCCGGTTTCTACATTATATTTCTACATACAGGTAATCAAATATTTTCATATTGCATGTTTTATAATTTGAATATTCATCATTCTACCTGTACACTTATCTATTACAGTTCATGTACAGCACATCTTTCTATTACATTAATCTGGCATATAACTTAATAAAATGTAAAACTATACTTGCAATCAATAAATATACATTAAAATATGCAATGCAGAATGCATTGTTATTTCTATTTGTTTTATTTATTTATCTGTTCATTCTTGTTATAATAAATTTTTTGTGCTGTATTTTTTTTCTGTGCTGTGCATTATGTACTTATTAATGATGTTTAAGTAACTTCTCTGTGGGAAAGCCTTTATTCAATCACATACATACCTTTTGACCCTAGCTGTTCTCTATAGTTAATGTACACTGTGTAATTTAATGCACCAACCTTCACTGGAATTGTGATTTTGAACATTTGTGACACTATTTGCAATTTCAGCTAATGTCTGTTTTGTATTGCCCTGCATGGTACAAACTCTGCAGCTTTGCCACTTTTTGAACGTGTTTGGATTATGGAGTGGATGACAAGAAAATGGTCTTGACCTAATTTGATGTAAAGTTAGTTTTACTTTAGGTGAAATATCCCCTTAATTGCAGGGGATGTATGTATTCTTGTATCCATGTGCATTGGTTCATGAATGTCTGCAATAAACTGTTCAAAATGGATGTCAAGGTAATGATAAAAACTGTCACATCCACTAAAGAAAATACTTTTGCGCCATCTTGTGGTGTTTTATAGCTTTAACATTTTTCCAGAATACTTGTTCAGAATTGTATGTATGTATGTATGTATGTATGTATGTATGTATGTATGTATGTATGTATGTATGTATATAAAACTGACATGATGACATGTGTAAATATGTTTTACAGAATCTACAGTATGATTAACAGTTCTAATAAAACTTAAAAAAAAAACTTTTAATAAATTAAAACTCTGCAAGTACAATGAATACAAGCCAAGTAAATATTTAGGGATCTGATAGAAAACATATACTTTCCTTATTGAATTGGCTATAGTTTATGACCCATAAAAACAAAACAAAGAGAAAGCAAACAAAAAAAAACGAATACAATAAATAACACATTTAAACATGTTTGACAATCTTATGGTATACTGTATATCTATTATTACTATAAATCTTTGTTGCATTTTGTACTTTATTTTCCACATTTCCCTCAGAACTGTGGTCTGTTTTCACACAGCACCTTTCACATGCAACTAATGAAGAATGTTATTTAAGCATTTAGACAGCTAGACAAAATAATTTGTGCCAGCATCTTTTTTTCTGGCAGGAACCGAGTTTTCATGTCGGCCTATTTTCCACAGCAGGCAGTCGTATTGTCACTTAACTGGAACTCAGACTATGACCCATGACTGTGACTTAATGGGAGTGACATGCATTAAAATCTTAAAGGCAGAAGCTGTGTTTCAAATCGCACTCTATATCTTTACAAATATATTTGACAATATACTGTATTTTTTTGGCAAAAATTATCCGTAATCTTTTTAACAATCTTAGAATAAAAAGATTTAATGCTTTATTGGATAGCATTTGTTGGATGTGTTGCACTTGTATAGAAAAACAATGCACTCTGAAACAGAACCCTAAATGTTTTATGTGGGATTTTGAAACTTTAGAAATGCACAAGAACATGCATAGAAGTGCATAATGAAAAGAATGAGATAAAAAAAATTATGTACATCATATTCTTCGACTTTTACATCAGCTCTCAACCCAATTACACAGTGAGGAATCATTTTGGAGTGACATGTAAGAATTTTCCACCACCATTTCCAAAAAGCTTAAACAAACAAACAAAACTACTAAAACTAAATAAATATTATAATCTCTCCAGTACCTTTATAGTGACTTGTGCAATCAAACCCACACAGTTTAAAACTGTTCTGGAGACTCATGGTGAACAATGCATCATAAAAAATTTTATATAGGTTTTTTCTTTAATTTCTTACAAAAATATCAAGAACCATAAGCACAGAGTTAGATATAACAGTATTATTACCACTCAGCTAACTGAAAATAAAATTACACAATAGCAGCTTAACATACAATACTTATAAATACTAACTAACTAGCTACTAATAAAAAAGAATCAATATTAGGTATAGCAAATATATTCAGTATATTGAGCAATCAGTTACCATCAATAATAATCAGTCACAATTAGACCATTAGTCAGTTTTCAACAATCACAATTTGTCACCATCTGACCATCAGTCACCAGCATTCACCATCACATTAGACCATCAGTCATCATCTGATCATCGGGAATCATGTCATTATTCACCATCAGGCTATCGCTTATCAGCAGACCATCATTTTACGTTACTCTATCAAATACCATCAATCAGTCAATCAGAAATACTCACCATCTTATCATCAGTCACCATTAGACCTTCTGTAATCAACAATCAACATAAGTTCATCAGTTATAATCAGTCATCATAAGTCACTACCTGTCACTATAAGAGTATTAACTATCATCAATCCTTATCACATTTTCAGATATTATCAGTCATTAGTCACACCAGTAAACCAGTGCCAAAAAATAATGAGCCACTACTGTGGCTCCTCCTACTATCTTAAGTTTTAGCACTTGTTTTTTCTTTATTCTTTAGTCATCCAAAATGGTCCATTCTTTCACTACGCTTTTTTCCTTCTTTACAAATTCTGTATATTTTTTCCTGTTATTAATTTGCTTTAAGATAAAAAAAATAAAGAAAGAAAAAATAAAAAGCTGAATGTTTCCACAGTACACTAGAGGGCAAGGTATATGTGTGTTCCTGCTCAGCACATGAGTGCACAAGGTAATTCACGTTTCAGTTTATTTAGGAAACATAACACAATCCCAGTTTACTAATTTAATTACAGACATCCTGTTTTCTGTCAGACTATCACTTCCGTCCAATAACATTTAATGTATGAGATTTATACTTGCTTTAAAACGTTTATGAAATGAACTAATAAAATAAAACCACTTTCATTGAATTTTGATTAATCTATTCCTCTGTACCACTGGAATTATTAGAATGCATAGTGTGCAGTGTCTATAAACAGCAACATTATTTAAAGTAGAAATATGACATTTGGGACAAATCCTTTTTTTAGCCAGTAATAAGAAATGTTGTCTTCTTCAATGATATCCCAATCCCTTACTTTCACAGTTTAGGTTCTTTCCCTGTGTGCAACTCTAACAGTGTTTGGCTCAACCTTTCCTAGATTATTAAACTTTACAGAGGATTGTGCAATTTGGCTATTACAGTTTTAATTGTATTTATAAAAAATTAAAACAGGATAAATACAACAGACCCAGGAAACGAATTTGTCGTTATAATTGGTGTTGGAGCTCTCCATGGTGCTGAACGGGGATATGGATTGTTCTAAGACTCATCAGTTTATGACCAAAGTGCATTAATTATAGAAACTCATCTGCATATTCACCAACTGCATTAACTTATGTAGGAGAATTAAAGGTTATTGCAGTAGGACACTCCTCTAAAGCTGCTGTCTCATGGGGGGAAAGCTCATGGGGGGAAAAAAATCCAATTGCAATGTTATACCATGCAGGTTCTTGTCATGGCCAACTAAAGTTTAGCAGAGACTGAAGTTGAACACTTGGTCTAAAAGTGGCAGGTGATCGACTTAGTTAGAAAACATGATTGTAAAAAAAAAAATAGAAAAAAGCTGTAAACTTGTGTTTTGTGAAGGAGAGCTCAGAGACACGCCTCCTCGCACCAGCACGCGGATCCGTGCTCTTGTGCTCATTCCGCTCCGGTGTCCCAGCGGATCTTCACACTGTCTTCATCGTCCTGTGGAAAAAAACAGGACTATGTAGGATTTATGAACGGATAATTATAAGGGGAAGATTGAGTCTTGATTGGACTGAACTGCTCTGATCTCCACATCCTCTCTGCTGTACGATGCTTTACTTTCAGCTGGTCATCATGGCAGGGACGGTCATGCTGGCGTATTACTTTGAGTACACAGACACGTTCAACGTGCACGTTCAAGGCTTTTTCTGCCACGACAGCGCGTACACGAAGCCGTACCTCGGACCGGAGGAGGCGAGCGCGGTCCCGCCGGTGCTCCTGTACGCGGTGGTGTCCGGTGTGCCCGCGCTGGTGGTGAGTGACGTGTGCGCGCTTCTTCAACACTTAACCAAAGAGGCAAACTGTTTCACATTATTCAACACACTGTCCAGATTATAGAATGATTATTGTAGCAGTGGCTAACCAGAGGATGAGGTATGTGCTGATACTTTTTATTTTATTTTATTCTTTCCGAACGTCAGGTTTATGTCTTGAATTGTCAGGTTAATTTAATACACATGCCCATGAGTACAGAATCCAATCATACATAACCACGTATTTAACTTTTCAAGAATATTGCAATATTTTGTCTTTAATATGTGCTCTCAAAGCTCTTAAAAACATTTTTAAATGTTATATTGTTCTGTGTTACATATAGTAGATGCCACCTTATACAGTACGTGATTCTTTTGCATGCCACTACAACCCATGAAACCTGAATAAAAAAAAAATATATAAATTTTTTTAATGAAAATCCAAAGACCTGAAATCATAATATGCAAAAATTTACATATGTGGTTCTCAAATGACATACATTTTATAACACTTTTATAGCACTTATCATTCATTCATTCATTCATTCATTCATTCATTCATTCATTCATTCATCCAGTTATTAATTTTATTTGAGTTTACAATACACACATCATCCACACTTATGCATACCCAAGTCACATAACAGCATGCCAGCAGATACTGAAGAACCTAAAGACAGCCATGTGGACATGTTTAGAAGTCAATTAATGGGGTTGAGATCAGGGTACTGTGAGCATCACTTGGATTCTTCCACTCCAACCTTGGCAAACCTCACAATGCCATGATAGATCAGGTTTGAGTCCCATAGTTCTGGTAAAATGGGAATTTTAATTCTATACCATTTAAAAGCATCCTGTACTGCTCTATGCTTCCAGGTAAGGGTACATTAGGGGAATGGCCAAAGCAGACACATTGTTATTGTACAGTCATTGCTCATAACACTGTGCATATATAAATATATTTCACATATTTCAATAGCAATATTATTAGCAGTAGTTGTAGAAGTAGTAGTACATTTATTATTTATTTTGTATGATTATATATTTATATATATATATATATATATATATATATATATATATATATATATATATATATATATATATATATATATATATATATATATAAAACATTTTTATATAAAAAGGCTACAGAGGGCACTCAGGAGAAGCAGTGATCACAGCAGCATGACCATTTGTAAGGTCATTCAACCACAAACTAATGAAATAGAATGAAGACTAAATAAAAAAATGACCTTTTCAGACCACTGATAAAAGTCTGTATTAATGCATGTCAAACTAAAATACTTTTATATTCATAATATTATATTTCTAAACTAAAATTAACAAAAATGTCCAAAATTAGTGCTTCTGCGTAAGCAGACATTTTTTAATTGGCACTTCATGTAGCATCCTGTAGTTTGTGCTACAGTTTGTGTAGTTAGGTTGTGTTTGCATTCATGGTTGCCAATTTTACAAAATGAACAATATTAATTAAATGCATGTACTTTTTAGTGGCAAAACGGTTCAGTATTTTGAGCTTTGTTAACTAGCACTAGAGTCCGTTCTGTGCAGCTGATATTTCTAAACCCTATAGAGGAAGATTCTCACAGTGAAGTGTTAAGCCTTGGAAGGTAGTAGAGCTTAGTCATGAACTCATCTGTCCAGACTACAGAACTAAGCTGAACTGATTCTCCCTAAAGGTCAAATGCAACATATGCAAACTGTCTAATTGATTCTAAGGGTATGGATGCAATGAGTCAATATTAAGAGGTCAAGTTAATATACAGTAAGTTCCAAATTCACATTCAAAATGCTAGAGCTTTTTATGACCTGTTACAGAAACTAAACCTTTTAACTATAGCATATCAGAGGGTGCTGCTTTTTTTTAATTGGATGACCATGACTGTGTTTATATTTAGTTTCCCAGTGAACAGTGTAAAACATCTCCCTGGCCTGGACACACTCTTCTAATCACTCAATTGCTTACTGTCTGTCTCACACACACTCACTCAATGCTCCTTTAACCAGCGGTTTTTTTTTCTTTTGTAAAGACCATAATAATCCTCTTTTGTAAGGATTTATTGCTCAGACTATATTATATAACTGAAAATTATGCAGGGTTCTTTGTAGAGTAAATGTCCAAGGGCCATGTTATACAATACATTTTTTTTTTATATAAATAGAATAAAAACAAATCAAGAAGGTCAAAAGATAATAGATTGTAGGATTTTAGGCACTAGTCATATTACTGCATGGGAAATAATTAAACGTATGTCATATTGATAGGATCAAGTAGCTTTATATAAAAAGTAACAAATAATTTTTTTTCAATTATTTAAATCTACATCTGTTTTTTTTTTTTAAATCAGCATTGTGATATACATTTTCATTTACAGCATTTAGCAGATGCCCTTCTCCAGAGTAATGCACAAAAGTGCTTTGAAGACTTAATCAATAAATAAATCACTGGTTTACTAGGTTGCAAACATAGGATACCATCAGCCTGAACTCTGTTAGTGTCATACGGGTTAGTGTCAAACGGGTATATTCCGAAACACAGGTAGTCCAGGGATGATCACCAGAATGAACCGTAGATCGGACGGTGAGTGAGGGTGAACAGGGGCCTTATAAAGGGAGGGTGTAGATTGGATACAGGTGAATGTGATTAGTATGAAGGCGAAGCACTGCGAGTGTGCTGAGTGCCGAGGGGGGCATGGCCGGTGCTTCCCTGACATTACCCCATCCTCCATGGGGGAGCTCTCAACACGCTAACCGTGGGGAGCCCACGGCCCACGTTCTTCCGGTCCATATCCCTCCCAGTCCACAAGGTATTCCAAGGTGCTACCCTACGTCGTGAGTTTAAAACTTCCCGGACGGAATACATTGATGGCTGATCAGAACACGATTTCCTCGTGGAGGCCGAAGGTCCGAAAGTGATGGAACAATGCTTTGGCAGTCTCTAGAGCTGTGGGCAGGCCACCGAGGAGGACCAGCTTGCAGGCCTTAGAGAAGTGGTCCACAGCCACGAGGACGCAGGTGTTACCGTCCGAACAGCACAGATCAGTGATTAGGTCGATCCCCATGTGTGACCACGGCTGTTGCAGGATAGGCAGGGGGACCAGCTTCCCTGCAGATAAATGCCGTGGTGTCTATGAGATAGCACACATAGGGCAGCCTTGGACGAATCGGGAGGCCTCCCCGCTTATTCTGGGCCACCAGTAGCATGCTTGGGCTAGGAGGAGGGTTTGTCTTCTCCCTGAGTGGCCGGAACCTGGGGCTTCATAAATCAACTTCAGCAGGGACTGACGGCATGGCCCAGGGATGAATGTCCTTCTTTTCGGGTCCCCCCCGGGGGTGGGCTCTCCTTGCGCTGCTGCTCGAATCTCCTCCTCTAACTCCCAGACGATGGGGCAGAGAATCAGCTTGGGAGGGATGATGGGTTTGGGATCCGTGGGTTCATCGGGGCCATAAATCGGGGACAGGGCATCCGCCTTGCTGTTCTTGGAGCCTGGATGGTACGTGATGGTGTAGCGGAAGCGAGTAAAGAACAGCGCCCAACTGGCGGGGGTTTAACCATTTGGCTTCTCGCATGTATTGGAGGTTCTTGTTTTCCGTTATGACGACCATGTCATAGGAGGTGGGGTGACACTAAATCTCCTCTTTAGCTTCTGGAAGGCCTCCTCGGCCTCTGAGGTCCACCTAATGGTAGTTGGCCTTCCCCTTCAGCAGAGAGGTGAGAGGGGCGGTGACCAGACTGAAGCCCTGGATGGGCTAATCACATATCCCAAGAACTGCACCTCTGATTGGTGGAACTTACACTTCTTGCGATTGAGGTAGGGGTGATGGTCCCTTAGTTGCTCCAGGACTTGGGTGACATGGCCGAGAAGATGAGAATATCATCTATGTAGACGATCATGAATTGAATCTAGGGAGATCGGGTTAGGGTGTGGACGGGGTAGGTGATGCACACACTGCTCTCTGCACCGGTGGCTCCACTCGAGGATTTCACAGGGGTTCCATGAGCGCTTGGGGGAGTGTTTTGCCAGCCAGGGTCGATGCTTGCTGTAGCGTTCTTCAGAATTAAAAACCGGATCTATTCGCGATGGAACAGACCGACCTAGAGGATGACCAACGGGGCACAGTACTTCACCCAGCAATGCCCTAAGGGTCTCCCTTGGATGGTTTGGATGGTCAGCTCTCGCGTCCCTCTCTCCTGGCGCAGCTGGATCTGGTCTAGGCAATCCTGGAAGGTGAAGTTGCCCGCTGAAATCTACAAGGGGAGAGACCAGAATGGAGAGCCTGGGGATTACCAGTGTAACTGGGAGTTTAGAGAGATGGGTGATTTCAGAGGTAAAGTTGACTGTACTCACACACAGGGCGTGGGGGTCTGGCTGGACACTGGGAAATGACGTGGACATGATCACCACAATACAGGCATGCTCCGGCTGCGAGTCGATGCTCTATCTCTCTTCGACAGCCGATGGGATTCCCTGGTGGCCGGTGGTTCCCTGACAGTTGGGAGAAATAATAGCACACTTTTTCTAAATAAGGACATAAAACAGACAGTATAATAAGTGCTAGTTCAAGTGTTTCAGAAATAGGTAGGTATTCACCCATCGTTTGAAGCAGTGACTCAGCTGTTCGGACAGCTAGGAAAGTTTATTCCACCACCAGGGAATTTTAAAGTTATTAAACTGTTTCTTTTATTGTTCCTAATTACATTTTCATTGATCATAACATTAAAACATGAAGTATTTGCAGTAGGTCAGATTGCATTATTTTAGCAGAAAGAGCCCACTGCTATTATACTATACTGTTACCATGAAGGCTTGTTCTTTTTCTGCAATAATTTTTAGGTGGATGGTACACTACATGTTGAAGTATCTCCTTTGTATTAAAGGAACATTGAACTTTGAACATTGCAGAAGATTCTTTGTTACCAAAGTTGTAATTATAGAAACACCAAATATAATTAAGAAAAGTAAATTAACATAAATCTTGAGTCCTTTAAATTACATGTGAATTTACTGTCTGAACTGCTAAAACAAAACTTCAAAATTTTTACAGTACCGTGGTAAAAACCGTAAAAACATTTATATTTTCAAGTCTATTTTTATGTCTTTATTTCATAATTCGGTTCATGTCCTCCACACTAAAATGGTAGCAATCTGTGAGATGTAGTTGGTAGAAGATGCAAAGACAGAATTGGAGTTTAACATCTATCATGCATCTGTGTCCTTATTATGAAGACAGCTTCACTTTTTTTTTTTTACTACTACTGCCAGTCATCAGAGTTGTATTTGTTATAAAGGAGAATTAGACAGATGTAGACTAAAAATGAACTTGCATGAAGCCTGGCATATTTACTCCTTGCTGAAAATTTTTATTTAGCCTTGCTGAAAATGACTCTGCGCTAATGCAAAGGCCATAAAAGGGAATGCTTCAGTGATCGTCACTGTCAGCCATTTGTCAGGTATATCCCTATAGACTCAAGTGTGAAAAGCAAAGAGAAGAGAAGAGTTTGACGTGCTGTTTTTGCGTGTGCTCTGGTAGACAGTAAAGGTCAGCTATCATAGCTGTCTCCCATCTTATTTATACTGCTTGATGGATACAGCATTAATCCTCTGGTGTTGACTCGGAGATGGACCAGCTATGAAGCAAGATTGATGCCCTCTTGGGAATTTGCAATGGCATCCAAATCAATGTCTTAGAGTTTCCAGTAACAATGGACGAATTGGAAAAGTTACACAATTTTCTTTACACAAATAATTTTTTTAATGAACAAGATTTTTTTTTACTTATTTGGCCCCAGCCACAGTCAATTTCACATTAACCACACATCAAGTCAGAATGTTAATCACAGAAGCATTTAGTAGACCTAATAAATAAAATGTAATTTAAGCATCCTCCCATTTATATTTTCTTTAAAGTTCACTTAAATGTGTAGAAACCTTTTAAGTTTTATGCATGATTACCTGCTTCAAATGTCAACCAAATTCCATTAGTCATTCAAGTTCAACAAGATTAGCATTTAGCAAGATAAACAACAAATTATATTTGACAAAACGTGTGGTGACCTTCAATAATACCTTTCCTCTTTGCACATTGCTGTCTAATTACTAAATGATCTCCGTGAAGTCATCAAATTTTCCCTGGACTTTTTAACCTCATTTCACTGCACAATGCACTTCTATATTTGTACACCACATAATTTACACTAAGCTGATCTCTATTCAATATTTAATACCTGCAACTGTTTTTTATGTTTATATGCATGTGTATGCATCTAAAAATTTAATCTATGTATGTATGCATCTAATGATTAATTCTAATCTAATCTAATAATTGAGGCACAATTTAGAAGTTTTACATAAAAAAAAAAATAAAAAAACATATTTAATGCCCAAATTCAAGGTTAGGGCAATGTATGTGTGAAACACCAGAATAAATAAAACTGTACAATGACCAGGCATAAAAAATGACATTATACCATTATGACCGGTGAGTGAATAATCTCTTCATCATGGGACCTGTTAGTGGGTGGGATATATTAGCAGTAAGTAAGCATTTTGTCCTTAAAGTTGTGTGTTAGAAGCAGGAAAAATGGCCAAACATAAGGTTTTTTTGCAGTTTGTCAAGGGCCAAATTGTGATGGCGAGACAACTGTGTCAGAGCATCTCCAGCTCTGCGGTTTTGTGGGGTGTTTCCCAGTCTGCAGTGGTCAGTATCTGTCAAAAGTCGTCCAAGGAAGGAACAGTGGTGACAGGGTCATGGGTGGACAAGGCTCACTGAAACAACAGATGAGCTACTGTAACTCAAATTGCTGAAGAAGGTAATGCTGTTAATGCTCAATGGGGCAAGACTGTTTTGGCAGCAAAAGAGGACCAATAACAACATTAGGCAGGTGGTCATAATGTTATGCCTGATCGGTGTATATCTATTTACTTTTCTAGTCAGTTCATTACTAGTGCAATTCATTGGCTCTTAAGTTATACTCTGCACAATTTTCTGAACATGTTACCTAAATCAAAATGCCCATATTCAATGTAGGGACAAAGTATGTGGAACACAAGAATAAATTAAAACTTAAAGATACATTTATGTTGGAGGCAAGGACTAGCATATTTTTTAAGTATTACTAATTTGTATTTAAGACTTTATTAATAACTTCATACTTTGTGTGTACTTAATCACTAAGTCTCCATCTTTGTAGCAGTAGCCATATGCAATACATGTATAACTATCTCTCCTTTGAGATCATTTTAGAATGAGCATGTTTTGTTTTAGAGATGCTTTCCTAAGATCAAACCCATTCAGAACAAAACACCATCACCACCACCACTGACAACAACAACAAAATATCTTGTTTACTTCATGCTACCTTTGAAAGAGGATCTAGCATAAGTGGACCTGACACTGTGGTGTAGATGGATTTGTCCTTTGACTCATACAGGCTGACCTTTTACTACACTGCAGAACTGCTGGCAGCTTATCCTGAACATATCTCCCACAGATTTTTATATTAGTCACTTTTGAAAGTACATTTCTGACCCTTTGTACCTAATTATTATCTGTGAAGTAACAACATTGTGATGATTAAAGCACAATAGCATCATTTCAAATTATTTGTTATTTTTACACTTGCAAATTATACACCTGCACTGTATCCGCCTAGGCAGACTTTTTTTTACTTAATGTTAAAAATCTGTTCAGTTCAGTTTAAGTAACACTTTTAATAATATGTGTTACAATCTGAAATTTGTTCAGTAATTCGGTCTAAAATAGGTACATTTCATGGTATTAATAGCCCATATTCATACCGTTCATAATGGTGGTAAATTAAAAAAGACTAATATACTGTAAAGGTATAATATATAGTATATAATATTTTTGGCTAAAAGTATTGCTTTTATCTCTATTCCATGGCCATTGATAATGAGCTGTTTGCACTTCACTGCTAGAATGTAGCTGTGATGATTTCTGTCCATGTAGACACAAAATCAGAAGAGTTTGTCCACCGATCCTGGAAAAGAAAGCTTTGCAGACAGGCTTTCAAAAGGTGGAATGAAGTACAGTGCTGCTTAGTTAAAATAGGTGTGGGTATGTTCTGTTCTGCAGTGCCATGTGTGTTTAATAGTTATAGTATGTGACAAAAATTAAACAGTAGAGCATTACACAGGCAGTACTTAAGGAAATCCAATGTATGAGTCCAATGAAACTGAGGTTGTTCTAGCATTATTTAGGGGTGACAAAAGCAAACATAATAAGAAAAAATGACCACTAGAAGACCAGAAGCCAGACTCAGGGACCCTGTCCTCTTCTGAACGACACTAAAGAGTGCATGTGTAAATTATTACAATAGTAGTCAAGTCAAGTCAAGACATTTTTATTGTCATTCCAACTATATGCAATACACCATGAAAGAAAACAACATTTCTACAGAATCCTGGTGCTACATAAAACAGCATAAAATTACATCACAACATAGAACTACAGAGCTAAGGACTAAAGTAAGTTGTCTTAGCCACATAAAGTACAACGTGTGCAACCTAGCGCAAACAGCGCAAAACAAAAGACAGTGCAAACGGACAATACAAGACAAAGTAGGACAGATACATAAAATACACAAAATAACACCACCCAGTATACCTGGTGTATAATATGTTCTAGTACAATGTGCAAAAAAGAGAACTGTAAACAAGAGTAAACATACACAAAATGTTGTGCAAAACAGCAGCAGCGGAGTATGTGTTGTTGAAGAGTAAACACAGACAGCACTAAGTTTGTTGGGAAAATGTCCAGTATAAGTTAATTTTGAATAAATATGTGGAAAGCTACAGTAGTCAGGAAAGGTTACATAATAAAGCAAGATTAAAACTTGGACACAATCAGCTTTTTAAAAAGCACCAGTGTCCAGAGAGAGTTTTTGAAAAAAATTTGTAAACTAACAAATTACTAAACGTTTTGTTCAGATTTAATGCAGCAATAGTTTGAAACCTGTTTCAAAGTGGCTCTGTATCCCATACAATAATCAAAGACATGTCAGACAAGTGTCACTTCCTGTAATGTATTTCTATTTTGCACATTAGCCACAGTTTTTAATTCAGAATCTTTAGCTGTGTGGATACCCCTGCATGTACCCTAGTGATGAGGTGGTAGCTTTATAGTCATTGCAATTTGGAAAGGTTGAGGGTTCAAATCCCATATACAGTGGGTACGGAAAGTATTCAGACCCCCTTAAATTTTTCACTCTTTGTTATATTGCAGCCATTTGCTAAAATCATTTAAGTTCATTTCTTTTCCTCATGAATGTACACATAGCACCCCATACTGACAGAAAAACACAGAATTGTTGACATTGTTGCAGATTTATTAAAAAAGAAAAACTGAAATATCACATGGTCCTAAGTATTCAGACCCTTTACTGTGACACTCGTATATTTAACTCAGCTGCTATACATTTCTTCTTATCATCCTTGAGATGGTTCTACACCTTCATTTGAGTCCAGTTGTGTTTGATTAAACTGATTGGACTTGATTAGGAAAGCCACACACCGGTCTATATAAGACCTTCCAAATCACAATGCATGTCAGAGCAAATGAGAATCATGAGGACAAAGGAACTGCCTAAAGAGCTCAGAGACAGAATTGTGGAAAGGCACAGATCTGGCCAAGGTTACAAAAAAATTTCTGCTGCACCGAAGGTTCCTAAGAGCACAGTGGCCTCCATAATCCTTAAATGGAAGACGTTTGGGACGACCAGAACCCTTCCTAGAGCTGGCCGTCCGGCCAAACTGAGCTATCAGGGGAGAAGAGCCTTGGTGAGAGAGGTAAAGAAGAACCCAAAGATCACTGTGGCTGAGCTCCAGAGATGCAGTCGGGAGATGTGAGAAAGTTGTAGAAAGTCAACCATCACTGCAGCCCTCCACCAGTCGGGGCTTTATGGCAGAGTGGCCTGACGGAAGACTCTCCTCAGTGCAAGACACATGAAAGCCCGCATGGAGTTTGCTAAAAAACAGAGAAATAAGATTCTCTGGTCTGATGAGACCAAAATAGAACTTTTTGGCCTTAATTCTAAGCGGTATGTGTGGAGAAAACCAGGCACTGCTCATCACCTGTCCAATACAGTCCCAACAGTGAAGCATGGTGGTGGCAGCATCATGCTGTGGGGGTGTATTTCAGCTGCAGGCACACGACGACTGGTTGCAATCAAGGGAAAGATGAATGCGGCCAAGTACAGGGATATCCTGGACGAAAACCTTCTCCAGAGTGCTCTGGACCTCAGACTGGGCCGAAGGTTTACCTTCCAACAAGACAATGACCCTAAGCACACAGCTAAAATAATGAAGGAGTGGCTTCACAACAACTCCGTGACTGTTCTTGAATGGCCCAGCCAGAGCCCTGACTTAAACCTAATTGAGCATCTCTGGAGAGACCTAAAAATGGCTGTCCACCAACGTTTACTATCCAACCTGACAGAACTGGAGAGGATCTACAAGGAGGAATAGCAGAGGATCCCCAAATCCAGTTGTGAAAAACTTGTTGCATCTTTCCCAAAAAGACTCCTGGCTGTATTAGAGCAAAAGGGTGCTTCTACTAAATACTGAGCAAATGGTCTGAATACTTAGGACCATGTGATATTTCAGTTTTTCTTTTTTAATAAATCTGCAACAATGTCAACAATTCTGTGTTTTTCTGTCAGTATGGGGTGCTATGTGTACATTAATGAGAAAAAGAAATGAACTTGAATGATTTTAGCAAATGGCTGCAATATAACAAAGAGTGAAAAATTTAAGGGGGTCTGAATACTTTCCGTACCCATTGTATATATATATATATATATATATATATATATATATATATATATATATATATATATATATATATATATATATATATATATATATATATATATATTAGGGGTGTAATGGTACACGAAATCCACGGTTCAGTACACACATCCGAAAACATGAAATCACTCTGTTGTGAAAATAACATTTGTTTTGTGCAAGCATGATGAATCAGCTAATGCTAATCAACCAGCAGCGCTAATGCTGGCCGCTATGCTAATGCTGGCTATTGATTCTATAGGGTTTTTATGCATGCGTGAAACAAACACACACACACATATACACATATATATATATATATATATATATATATATATATATATATATATATATATATATATATATATATATATATATATATATATACACAGTATATAAGAAAAAAAAAAGACTTTGCAAGTTGTTGCTGCTTTAATAGTTAAAACAGAAGTTGATTTTTATTCTCTTATTCTCTTATTGGAGGGCAGATTTAGCATTAGCAAGAGCATGTAAAACGTCTCTAGGTTACGAATGTAACCCTAGTTCCCTGAGGGAACGAGAGCTGCATGAAAAACACTTTTGAAATGCCTCGCGTTGTGCAAACCAGGAAGCTACAAAATGGGAGCGTGATGGGAGCGAAATAAGCTTCTGAAAAAGGAGAAGGTAAGCGCTGCAGGGATGCAGGGAGTCAAGTCAAGTCAAGTCAAGTTTATTTATATAGCACTTTTCACAATAGACATTGTCTCAAAGCAGCTTTACAGAAATCAACAGTTAAGGTGAATGGTGTGTGTTTATCCCTGATGAGCAAGCCATGGCGACTGTGGCAAGGAAAAACTCCCTTAGATGTTATGAGGAAGAAACCTTGAGAGGAACCAGGCTCAAAAGAGGGAACCATCCTCATTTGGGTGGCACGTTGACACAGCTCTCGTTCCCTCAGGGAACTATTGTTACATATGTAACCTAGTGACGTTCCTGAAAGGCCACTCCCGGCTCTGATGTCAAGGTCGTAAAACCTGACAAAGGTCAGCGGGGTGGACCAGCCCGCAACGTTACAAATGTCCTGGAGCGACACTTCAGCAGACCAGGCCGTAGAGGTGGAATGAGCCTTAACTCCGAAAGAAGTGGGAAGACCAGAAAACTCATAACACATACAAATGGCATCCACAATCCATCTATTTAGTGCCTGCTTATTAGCCAGGAAACCTTTCCTGTAAGATCCATAGCAGACGAACAGAATGCCTGCAAAACGACAGGTCGTAAGGGAGCCGCAGGCACCTTAGGCACATAACCTGGATTGGGGTGAAGAATAGCACTGGCCCTGCCAGGGGAAAACTCCAGGAGATACGGGGCCATGAAGAAAGCCTGTAGGTCCCTGACCCTCATAAGGGAAGAGAGTGATGGTCGTAACTGACAAATACCCAAGGGCCACCTCGGCCAATGGCTTGAAGAGGGGCTCAAATAGAGCACAATGGCCAAGTCCTACACAGGCACTCTAGGTCATATCCCGGGCTTCAGCCTCTGGGTGCTGCATAGAATACGTGTCACGGGGGTGGTGGGCACAAACACCTTTAAGGGTTGCGGAGCCAACCCTGCGGCAAACTGTTCTTGCAGGATCTCCAGAACTAAACCAACCAGGCAGTTAACTGGGTCCAACTAGTGGCGCTCACCCCATGTGGTAAAAAGAAGCCATTTAGCGACATACAACCTCCTCGTGTAGGGAGCTCTGGGATGCAGAATGGTCTCTACTACCACAGTAGAGAAACCAGCTGCTAGAAATCCCCCCCCCAGGGGCCACAGCCATAGCTTCTATAACTCTGGGCGGGGGTAAACCAGGGTTTCCCCTGCCTGTGAGAGGAGATCCCTCCTGGGAGGAATTTCCCCAGCAAGTCCCTCGAGGAGAGACAGCTGGTCTGTAAACCAACGAGGTGCCGCCATGAGACCGAGCAGCCTCTGAAAGTGACCGGCCTGCTTTAACTCTCTTGACTACAGTGAGAATGAATTCGATCCTGGCAGGAGCGGTTCAAGAAGCGCAGATCTAGGATCGGCCGCATTCCGCCATTATTTGTTCGGAACAATGGAGTACTGGCTGTAGTAGCCTGACTCTCTGGCCAAGGGAGTAACCACCTCGATGGCCCCTTTCCTTAGGAGGGTGCGCACTTCCAGTTCCAGGACCAGAGCCTGCTTATGTCCCACCATGGCGGGACACAACCTTGCGATAGGGGACACAAAGCAGCGCGAAGGTCGCCGGGCCTAGCAGAAGGCATGAAGACAAATGAGTCCTTTCCAGCCTCTCCTGCTGGGCCGAGCTCCTTTTCTCTGGGGAAAGCACTTGCTTCGCCTCGGCGTGAGCGGTACCCGAGCCACGAGGGAGAGCATAACCCTCGTGCAGTGAAAGCATTTCACTGCATGTAAAGCATTTCACTGCATGTCGTACCCTGTATGTATGTGTATGTGTCAAATAAAATTAGATTTGATTTGATTTGATAACCACATGGCTAAAAATGCTAACAGTTGACTCCCTCGAGAGCTGACTAAGCATGCTCCTAAGTTAATCAAACAACACATCGGCACATTCTGCTTGCATGTAAAGCTAATGGCTGCACAGATTACCACACAAAGCGCTTACCTGAACAGAAAGAAGCTGATGTGGCTCACGTCATGACTGCTTATTGGGCAGATTTTACGTGTGATTCAGAGAGGCGTTCCCAAAGCGTTTTTGACGCAGCTCGAGTTCCTGAAAGGGAACAGAGAGCAAGATAGAGATATTTCATACAGAAATAAAATGTTACAGCTTCAGATTGATCATTTAAGAATGCCTGTGCTATGTTCTGTAGAATGTGTAGATTATATTGTACATAAAAAAATTCTAAAATATCTGTCACAGCAACCATGCAACAGTCAAAGTGATATTGACTGGATCATATTTTTCCCCAATTCTAATGACATCATATTCATAATGAGCGTCATATTCTAATGACGCTCTTGACTTGTAACTGCATGATTTCATGCATTGAGTTGCTGTTATATGATTGTCTGTTTGTATAATTGCATAAATGAGCATGTGAACAAATTGTGTTCACAGAAAGTGTACACATTCATATACACATATTGTATAAATAAAATATACATACAATAAACTGTAGCTTTCTGCTACAAGAGCAAGATGAAACAAAGCCCTGGTAAAGAATACTAGTTTGAAAACTATGCTCTGCATGGTGATAAAATGAAACAGTCTCTCTCATGAGCATTATGCAGTCTGACATTTATGGGGCAGGATGGCACAACTGTTATTATTAGTGAGTAATGACTAATAAGTGTGTGCTCACAGCTCGGGCTCTGCTCATACTGTACATGCATCGGGGTACAAAATCTTTCCTTTTTTTTATCCACATGCTTAACTCGTTGAATTTTAACAAATGAAAGCAAAAAGATAAATCAATAATCAAAGATAAAAACTGAATCTAATTGTATCTTGGAACCATAATTGATTGTAATTGTTTGGATTTAAATGTACACAGTGTGTTTTTACACCACAGTTTTATACTAATAAGCACTTCTGTCTTCTGTCTAGGCTTAGATATGCAGAAAGAAGTGAAACTTGATCCAGAAAGAGTTTCAGAAATGCATTTGTAAACTAACAATTACAGCCTAAACTAAAACTTTTGTTAAAATTTAAGGCAGCAATAAATCACAGTGTCTCTGAATCCCATGCAATGTCAAAGACATCAGAAAAGTGACTCATTTATGTAAAGTGTCTAGTCTGTGTAACAAGTAACTATAACTTCTATTTAGAAACACGTATGTACTGTTTTGCATATTAGCCACAATTTTCCAGTCAGAATCTATTACTTGCTGTCTAGTTAATTTTGGATGTACAGGTGTATTTAAAAAAAAAGAAATCACTGCTTAACTCTCCAAGTTCTTGCTGCTTGTAACAGTAAAACAGAAGCTAATATTTCTTGTCTGATTCAAAGTGATGTTTACTGGAAAACAATCAGTTTTATACTATTTTCCCATGCAGTAATATACACAAACAGCAAAGAAGAATGTCTTTGGAGGGCAGATTTAGCCTTACGAGTTTAGTGAGCGAGAGAGAGAGAAAAGACGTTAGTTACAAACAAAAAAAAAAAAATACTTTTTTTGGCGAAAGAACAGATGCATATATTTGGAAATATAATATATTATATAACTATAAAAATAGTAAATCATCTAAGGCATGCTTTTTATTATGTGCAAATGTAGCTACTAATTGGGTAAAACTTATAGCAGTTGAGTATAAAACCAATTTAAATGAAATGTAAAGTACACATTAGCTGAGTTAGCGTTTTCATATGTAACCTTTACCATTCTACCCCATTTAACACAATATTTTTTTTGCATTAAATAAAAAAAAAACTAAAACAAAAAACAACAAAAACAATTATATTCAGAATCGTGTTTAGACACACGTCTTAGACACACAAGCAGCCTTACCTTCATTATGAAGCTTAACCTGTGAAAGCCACATTAGCCTTTCAGAATTAGGAAACCTAAGGCTAAGACCTGAATGGAAGCTGGCTTCATCAGTGCCCTAATCATCCCCATTGTGCCTATTGAATGCTTGTTCCCATGTGCCCATGCTCAGAATGAGAATTTCTCAAATATTCTCACATATACTCAATACATCTCCTCATACCTTGTACTGAAGAAAGAGCAAATACAGATTAAAAGTGAATGACTCAACCAGTATTGCATGTTAAAATGCTCTGGCTCAAGTTGTCTCTTGTTCTTTGTTGATGTTCTCAGATCACAGGCACCGAGTCTGTGCTCTTCCTGCTGCAGTATATCTCTGAAGATCTGGATAACAGGGAGAAGATTATAGTGATGGGCGACTGCTGTTACCTTAACCCCCTTGTACGCAGGACATTTCGCTTTCTTGGTACGTCTCCTTGTTACTGACAGTGCCCTTGATCACTCAGGAATGAAATGCGGGTGGTAGATGAATAGCAAAGCTTTATTTATTTATTTTTTGTCACATGCCAGCTGTGGTAGCATGTGTCTTTAAGCCATGTTAATGGTCATTTTTATTAGGGTATTATTTATGAGAGTATAATGCACAGTGTCCTGCTTGAACATTGAGGTGTTGGACTCATATCAGCTCCAGCACAAGAACCCTTTCTGGTAATAAAAATTGACATGTATTATGTTTTTGGTGCAAACATTTCCAAAACATCATGATTACAGAGACAGCATGATTGTAATTTGAAGGAAGCTTGTAGAGTGCACTAAATGCACACTCTTAGAAAATGTAGCACCATTAAGGGTCCTTCATATGTCCTTCTGTGGGAAATATGAGGGTACAACCAACAAGACTCAGTAGGCTGTTTAAGATCAATTTGAAAAGCCAGAAAATAAATCTGAAAAACAAATTCAGAAAAACAGAAAGATTTGATATATCTAAGGAAAATAAGTCAATTGTTATGGCAATCACAGTATACACTGTTTAGAACTTACACAAATAATAAGGATGGCAAGGCTTCACCATAGTGTGTAATCCTTATTTACTTGATAGGTAAAAAGTAACCTGAAGTAGTATATTAGAAAAGAATGAGTGGTGTGATGTCCTAGGCTGAACATTCTAGTTCTGTGTAATCAAGTAATGTCAAGGAAATATTTATAGTCATCACAGCCTTATATAGTGTCCAGCACTATAAGATTTCTCCTTGACCCAATGTACAAGTCACATGTATGACACACAGTACTGACAGCACATAAATAAGGTTCAACGGGAATAGGAAGCATGCATGGAAAAGATATTGGAAACAATCCAATGTTCACTCACAAAAACAGGCATTCATGATGACAATAAAGCATTAGAAAAAAGTGCTTGTAAATGCTTGTAAAAGGAAGCAGGGATGAGTGAGGGTAAAAATTCATAGTAGTGTGTAATGAATCAGTACAATCAAAGTGTTGGTGTCCTGTAAACAATACATCGGTGTAGCAATGAACAAAATAACGTTCATCATTATTGATTTAATGTGTCTGTGCATTGGGGGGAGGGAGTTACTTAGATCATTAGAACATTATAATAGAGAGTTTCTCTAATAAAAAGGGATTTCTGTGGCGCTCCTTCACAAATCTATGAACTATTGATTAACCCTTGTTTAACCTAAGGTGGGTTGATACACATTAGTCCACCTTTGTTTAATCAGGGTTAATCAAGAGTTCTTAGGCAGAGGTTCTCAGTACCTCTGTCAGGTCTGGACATATCTTTTCATAGAAGAAATGATGATAATGTTAATTCGGAAAAGTAACATTTAAGTTTTAATAGATCTGTTTCAGTGGGTCTTCTATTCTTACTAAAAAAATTTTTTTTATAATACCACACTGGTTAAAATGGATTCCTTCAGAGTAGGATGAATGAATACAGACTAGAGTTGCCCCAGGAGAGCAGCGTTAGATCTATTGCTTTCTAATGCTCAATTTATTCCTACAATCGACCCTCCAGCTCTGAGATTCAGTGTGACAAACCCTGGCATTACTCCCCTTTTTGCTGTATTACAAACCCTGCAATATTGAGACAGATGCACCAGATTCTGTGCAAAATTGGACTAACCTGTGTGTTGTGTGTATCATAACTTTTAAAGGATATGGATTACTTAATGTTTCTGCATTTGAAAAAAGATCTGCTCTGACCAACGTTTATTTTTACATATAGTTACTGATTTACTTAAATAAAAAATCTGATAAATGATGTAAGTGGATGTTTTTTCTGATTTGTAATGGTCTATGGATTTTTAAATGAAACTTTTTTTTCCATAATTATTCTTACTTACTATTTATTTATTTGTTTATTTATTATTGATCGTTGTTGTCTAATTTTAGTTCTCATAAATACTTAATTATTTTTATTGGATAAATAACATGCAAACATGCTTCACACATGTTTAATCCACATGGACAACCAGTGGGGAATGAAGTACACAAAGCAGGGATTAAAAGTAAGATACAGTAGGTAAAATATTGCTCCAGTAAAAGTAAAAGTGCTCCATTTAAACTTTCACTTAAGTAAAAGTACAATAGTATTTGCCTTTAAATGTACATAACTATCCAAATACTATGATTTATTATGGCTTTAATGACATTATCATTTTTATCACAAGACTTTTGTTTAATAAACTCAAGTTTATCTGAAAAAACTCTGTTAGTCTTAGCACACCAATATATTAATAGTATGATATTAATTATTCAAACACTGATTGATACCTAATAAATTACCTAGAGCCTAAAACCTTCTTTTCAACGACTTAAAAAAAAATGGTGCAAAGAAGGTTATGGGGGGGTTATGGGTGGAGTTCGTCACGAGTTTTTTCCATTATTTATTCCTCGCTGTTCTGTTTGCTGTTATTTATTCCTGAATGTTCTGTTTGCTGTTAAACTGATGGTGAACTGTATGTTCGTGATAAGTAGATACCACCAACCGATAATGGCGATTCTAACTTGAATGCCACCTGCGTGAACCACACCATGACCCAAAGTCTCCCCCATTGATTAGTTCCAGTTTTAAAAAGCTCCACTCTGCTTTAGCTACTGTCACTGGATGAGTAAAAGATATTCTCAGAACAGTCCACAAATTTGGAAACATTTCTGAGAACTTTCTTTCATGTAGAAATATGACCCAAAATGCATTTATTGCCCAATTAAATACATTGTGTACAATTGATTAAACTCTCAGAACCAAGAATGTCTCTAGGTTACGTATGTAACCCTAGTTCCCTGAGGGACCGAGCTCGAGTTCCTAAAAGGGAACCTTTATGACATCAACTCAATTAAAGTAGCCAAATCAATAAGGGCTAGATTAACTACAATCCAACTACTTGTAATTGTTTTGTTGCTACACACATTATGATAAACTACATACTATAAAATTGGATGTTTTGCAAACTAAAATAAATATTGTTGCTCTATGCATAAAAGCATAGTAGGCAACATAGCATAA
Source organism: Silurus aristotelis (assembly GCF_946808225.1). Taxonomy (NCBI): domain Eukaryota; kingdom Metazoa; phylum Chordata; class Actinopteri; order Siluriformes; family Siluridae; genus Silurus; species Silurus aristotelis. The sequence continues at coordinate 8,862,912 of NC_139581.1, read as the reverse complement.
CTTAAATTATGCATTAGATTATGCTATCCTAATAATGGGATGAGTAAAAGAGCTGCATACACACCTTTATCTTTTGCAAGTTTCCACCATACTGAATTTGGCTCCTGAGAGTTTAGGCCTTTTGTTATTAACCATCATTTTAATTGGAACTAACCCTAACCCTCCAGGTCTTGTCAGTTCTCCCACTTGAAACCCTAAAGGCTGACATGACATCACCCAACCCCCTGCCTCTCCTTTCTGAGTGTATGAGTGGAGGGCCCAAACCAGGTTTATTGACCGTGACATGACATAATAATTGACGTGACCGTGCAAATGAGCGGTAAAAAAAACTATCGACTGTCCCCCGGCAAGACGCCCAAAATGTCAAAATTACTAAACCCTGATTAATTGATTGCTGCTTACTTGACCAGTTAATTTTTTATCCACTTAAAGATAAAAAGGAACAACTGATTTCATGCAATTGTAGTTGAGTAAAAAGTTAGATATTTGACTTTGAAATGTATTGAAGTTACAGATACGGCAAAAAAAATTATTAAGTACAGTAATGAATTACATTTACTTCTTTAATGTCCACCACTGTGGACAACTGCTTACTAAGTGTCTCCAGACAGATTATTTTTTTACCTACAGCATCATGTGTTTGTAAGGACAAATTAATTCTTACATGCTATAATTAAATAATATTTTACTCATTTTAACTTTATTTGTCATTTTTTTCTTTTCCTGTCAACAGGTGTGTATGCATTTGGCCTCTTCGCCACAGATATCTTTGTAAATGCGGGTCAGGTAGTAACTGGAAATCTGTCCCCTTACTTCCTGACTGTGTGTAAACCCAACTACACGGCTCTGGGATGCCAGCAGGTCGTCCGCTTCATCAGCCAACAGGAAGCATGCACGGGGAACAGTGACGACATCCTCCGTGCTCGCAAATCTTTTCCTTCTAAAGAGGCTGCTCTCAGTGTCTACGCTGCACTTTACATCGCTGTGAGTACATATTAATATAGGGCTAGTACAATAAATATGTGATACACATACAATTTTATTAATTAAATATAGTTTTACACAGACGTGACAGAAAGTGTAATATACTTTTACAATAAAACTCTAAATAGGAACCTATAGATTAGCAATATTCCTGATCAAATGGAATATTTTCTTTACCCAAAAAAGACAACTGTATTTTCCATTTCATTCCCTTTGCAGTGTATATCTCCATCAGCAACAAAAAAAATATCTTGTTTTGTCACCTAGGTTCAAATTCAGCTGAGATCATTCATTCATTCTTTTTGAATATTTTGAATATCCGCTTATTCTGAGCAAGACACTGGGCATGATGCAAGAATACACCCCGGATTGGTCATCAGGCCATCGCAAAGTACCATACACATACATGTGACCTGCTTTTAAGAGTTAGAAGAAACACAGAAACCATAAAAGAAACTCAAACAGGCACAGGGAGAACATGCACATGAACTCTAAAGAAATCTGAGCTTAGGATAGAAGAGAGAGAATTTAATAATCCAGTGAAAAAATGTAAATGGTTGTACCACAAATCATAGATTCAATGTGGTTTTAAAATCTAAATAAATACCCCTTATCTACTGTACCTATATACCTATGTGCACTATAGGCAAATTACGTTCACTGAGTATTTATTACTGTAGTCTTTAGTACCTCAGTTGTCTGTTAATCCCCTGTGCATAACAGAGCAAGGACATAATAACCAGAAAATGTTTTATGTAAATTATATCTTTATAGGAAAGGCATAAAATCTTTCAAACTACAAACGAAGAAGTTGTGGGAAAGTGGAGCAGGTTGAAGTTAGTAATAAAAAGCTTTACTGAATGCATTGGGAGCTCAGGACTTTTCCTCATGGCATATTATACCTGTGTGCATGAGGGACTTGTGTGAGTTGAATTGCATTTGCACTTACTTTCTACAAACAGATCCCAATGTTGAATGCTGGTCTTGTAGAAGGATGGGGTTCATTGGTTTGCAGCACATCATCACATTACAGCAGTTGAAGTAGAAAGGCAATGATTGAGATCTATTGAAGTCTATTTATTTTGATCTAAGTATTATACACTAAGAATTCAAGAAACAGGGACACTACATTTGGGCAATTTGTCCTAAAATACAACTCAGGTGGAATTTCAGCCCTTAGTGGTATATTCTCCAAGACATTGTACATGTTGCACAGGTATCTGAAGAGAATCAATGCCTTTGTTCTTTTGTGTCTGACTAATAATAAGGGACACTTATTGGAAACGTATATGCTGTCCTATCTGAAAATGGATAATATCCCAAAAAATAGGACAGAAAATGGTCTTTTTCCATTTTTTCCTTCTACCTCTGTAGCCTGTAACATCATGAAAACTGACTCAGTATTGCACTAGTTTTAAAAATCAATTTTTCTTTTCCATCAGCACACACTGAAGCCTGAAACTTTTAAAAGTTACACACAACACGTAGCTGGTACAAGTCAGAGTATAATATGCAAACATTGGTTTTACCAACTGTTTCCCAGTGCCCTGGTGATGTGCAGTATCTGAGGAAATAAGAAATGCGGCTATGGTAAAACACATCTGAAGAGCAGATACAATTTCTTTTTTCTTGCTTGTTTTAAAGAATAAAGCAGATAAATTTCTTTTTTTTATACTAGCTTTGTGGTGTAGCTACAGGATGATTAGAAGATTTTACTGCAGTAAATACAAATATGGGCTGAAAAAATTCTTGCATGGCATTTTGTTCTTACAAGACATATTGTCTTGAAGGCAACGTTTTTATTTATCCATTGGTTTATATTGTTTTACAGCTGTTCACCAATTTCACAAAACTTTTATTTTATTTGGTAACATGCAAGACACAAGTATTTACAGCAGAGGTGGCAAAAGTACACATCCTTTACTTGATTAGAAGTACAGATACTCATGTTTTAAAATACTCTGGTAAAAGTTGAAGCACTGGCTATACTTTTTTAAGTTAAAGTAAAGAAGTTTGGGCTCTGACATGTACTTAAGTAGCCATTACTACTACCTGTTTTAGTGTCAAGGGCATGTTAGGGCTTTCAATCGATTCAAATATTTAATCGCAACTTATTTGCAAATTTCTATCTGTTCTAAACGTACCATATATAAATACTTACTTATTAATACAACATGGAGAAATATGGATGCTTTATGCAAATGTATTTTTATTACTCAACATAGAGCATGATGGCAAAACATTCTTGTAAATGTAAAAAGTAAATTATGGTAAAAATATAAAAAGTAATTATGGTGGTTAAAATTACTGAAATTATCAGGACAAATGGAACTTTTGCTATTTCCACACAAACAGTTAATGTGGTGATACAGGAGAAACTGTACCTCTTCTAACTTTCACACCGATTACTTAATTAGAGCAGATTTGTATTCGATATGAACTGGTTTATTTAAAAGACATTTTGAAGATTTTATACATATATTTATTATGTCTCTGAAAGTATTTACTAAGATTCGGGTTGTTTTATGTATGTGTTTGTGAAGGGAGATGACAGAGATGGCAGAGCCCCACTGCCTTTTTACTTTATTTTACAAAAGCACAGTGTTTTGTTGCTAATATTTTTGTATACAAATAAAAGTAGATCCTTTACAGATTTGAATGATATATTGCTTTTATCTGTATGATCAAAAAAGTAATTTTAAGTAATTTTTAAACACTATTTTATTTAAGTCAGAGCAGCACAAACTGAATATATTACAAGGATTTCTGAAATAAATAACAAAACAAGCTGGATAATATATTCACAATCAAAAACTAAAGTGGCTTCTGCTGTTGTGTTGAGCTCTTAAAAATGTTCCTTTCACAGCTGAAGTATGAAAACTATCAACAATGTAGAACAAAAAGCCGGGTTAGCTTCCAGCTTCTAGCTTCTAGGATGGAGTTTCTGGAGGTGCTTCAACAGATTGGAGTTGCTGTTTATCACAGTAGATACGACATTCGAAACAGAAAGACACAGTTTACATTTGATTTAAAAGTGTTTGTCTTTATACTCAACTTAAGTGAAATAATGAGCATATTTCCACTTTGAGAAACTCGTCTTGCTCTCGCCTCGATTTGCCATTTATCCTCCAATCCTACAATGCGTCGCTGCTGTAAGCAGGTTAGGCTGTAGGCTACACTTCAGCCAAAATTAATTAATTAAAAAAAGTAACGGGTAACGCACCATACGGTAACGGTAACGAAGTTACTTTACTTTTAAAAGTAACGCATTACAGTATTAGTTACTGTCAAAAGTACCGGTAACTGCCCAACACTGGTCATAAGTCACTGCTTGAGTGTACAGTATGCAGTCAAACTATTTCAAGAAAAACTAAGCACCCATAGTGCTTGGAAAAAGCAACCAAACCCAGCTCGGAAAAGTGGGGTCAGGACCAGGAAGACATACCAGGAGGTCATTAAATCAAAGCCTCAGAATTAATGTTGTTTCTTTTACTCTCTAAGAGTTACATTGCATCATTTAGTCAAAAACAAGCATAAAACGACAATAAAACTTGTTCTGTCAAATTTTCTTATGATAATTTTCATATTATAATTACATTTTGTATATTAAATAACATTAAAAATGAGCAAAAAAGTGTACAAGAAAACTTGTATTTCAGATTAAGCACATTATAAGAACATACATACTGCAGTATCTCACAGCCTTGTGCAAAACTTAAATATTTTACTGATCATGCTTGAAATGAACCAAAATGTAACATCAAATGGATCCAGTGGAGAATGATTTTGACAAAAACACCCATAGAGAAGGACGTCAAAACAGACAGAATATGTTAAGCTTTTTAGAGATTAAATCAATTGCTCCTATGACAGTAATTGTCTTAATGATGTTAATGATACCAAACTACAGAGTGCTGTTGGGTTTAAGTACAAAAATGACAGCAGGCTGAAAATATCAATAGAATTACTGTGCTTTAAAGCCTCTCATCTTTACCGAATTACCTGCTCTTTGCTGTTAAGGAGATAAAGTGAGGAAAAGAGCTTACATAAAAGTGGGAATGCAATGATTTGGTGGGTTCCTGTTGCTGCTGCTGCTTGCTCCAGGCTCTGTGTGTACATTTGTGCATGAGTATGTGTGTGTTTGTGTGTATGTGTGTGTGTGTGTGTGTGTGTGTGTGTGTGTGTGTGTGTGTGTGTGTGTGTGTGTGTGTGTGTGTGTGTGTGTGTGTGTGGAGATAGAGGGCACTTCCCTTTTCTTTCTCCTTCCTTCTTTCAAGGCTGAGATGAAACAGCAGGAGGAACAGACAGGACGCATCAAATGACGTAGCCAGTTTCCTCCCAGTAGCTCTCTGTCTGTCCATGCACTAGGTCTCATGAGAGCTTCTGTTGCTGCAGGTGCAATGATGAATGAATATTGATGAAAATATTAAATATGCTGCCATTAATATCTATATGTTAATAAAAATAAATAAATACAAAACTCAATACAAATTTAGTCAAATATTTTCTGTTAGGTTAACTTTTTCTTTTTTTCATTCTGTCCTTGTTATTATATAATGAAAGCTCAGACACATGCAAGTGCAGTTAGGCAGTTTTTTAATGAAGTAGCAGAAAAATGCAGATTGAGAATTATAGACAGGGTCAAAATCAAGCTCAGGATGAGGTAATCAGCAAACACCATAAACAGAGCAGAAAACGGGATCAGAAGTATGAGCCAAAAAACAGTTTAAAAACAGAATAGCAAAAAAAGAATATCAGGAGACAAACAAAGTCTATAGTTTGCGACCTGTAACTAAACCAAAAAGGTTAAACAATAGTAGCTTGGCCAGTGAGAGAGTAAGAGTATGGATGTTCTGGGCATTGTAGTCCATAGAGTAGCAGCCAGGTTCATAGGCCATGCTATCTGTTGGAACTTGTTTTATAGTAAGCAACTACTGAAAAAACAGTCAATATATCCCCCCCAAAAAATATTATATTAACTATATGAACAAAAACAGTCGGGCTTCTGACTTTTACAGCTACATGTGGTTATTCCTAAATGCACAAAGCTGGAGGTTCACAATTGTATGTCTTTAGATGCTGTTGCATTATATTTTCCCTTCACTTGAACTAGAAGACCCAAAATGGTTCTAGAATGAAAATGCCCCTGTGCACAAAGCGAGGACTGTGAAGATATGATTTACATGGTTTGGCGTAGATCTTGAATGGCCTGTTATAATGAGCTTTGACCTCAACCCTATTTAACACCTTTGGAATAAATTGGAACATAGACTGTAAACCAGGCCTGCTTACCCTACATCAGTACCTGACTTGACTGATGCCCTTGTGGCTAAATGGTCACAGATCGATAGAACCACACTTTAAAGTCTAGTGTCTACTAATCTTCCCAGAAAAGTGGAGGATATTATAACAGCAAATGGAGACTTATTGTGGATTGGGATGTTCAAAAAGGACATGTAGAAAAAATTAAATTATGGTCAGATGTCTACAAACTTATGTCCATATACTGTTAACTCCACATAGCATACATTTAATCGAATCATTTATGTTAACAACTACAGCAAAAATGCCTAAACCATTGACTGAGGGCTGCAATATACCAAATGTTATATTAAATTAAAAGTTGTCATGGTTCCTTACATTTTTGATTTTATAATATTTAAAATTAAATGAATAAATAGAAAAAATTCTATCTCAGTCAAATTTACAATACAATGAAAAACAATTCAGTTCTTTGCCTAATACCTCTAATGAGAGACATGAAGGTCACCATGGGTAAAAATTGGCCTGCAGGTCCTAGTTTGAGCATCCATCCAATTTATCAATTTCACTTTCAATAGGGCATCTTGAAGTGGTTTTAAATGATTCAATATAAATTATATTTTTAATTGCTTACAGATTGTGATGAAGATGACAGATCTGTGTCACAAATAAGAAAAGAGATCCAAGTTTGTGGTCTTTTTGCAGCATAAACGTGGAATAAATGATAAGGAAATATATCTGTCTATGATAGTATAAAATAACATCACAAAAACATACCTCTGTACTTAAACATTTAATCATATTATGCTTCTTCAATAATAATAATAATAAGTACTTCTTGACTTGACTTGACTTAAAGTAAAGCTTTTTTATCATAACCACTGTGTGGCTTTACTTTGACTTTTTTATTTTTATTTTTGCAGACTGTGTGTTATTCATTAACAGCTGCTTATAATGGAGTTATTCATTTTTATTTTCAAACACTGAGGATGAAGACTGATTATAACAGATTGTGTGTGTTTGCGCAGATGTACATCACATGCTCAGTGAAGTCCAAAGGCACACGTCTGGCCAAGCCTGTTGTCTCTCTGGGTCTCCTGTGCCTGGCTTTCCTGACCGGAATAAACCGTGTGGTGGAGTATCGGAATCACTGGAGCGACGTCATTGCCGGCTTTATCATTGGATCGGCCATCGCTGTTTTCATGGTAAGACAGACAGACAGACAGACAGACAGACAGACAGACAGACAGATGATAGATAGATAGATAGATAGATAGATAGATAGATAGATAGATAGATAGATAGATAGATAGATAGATAGATAGATAGATAGATAGATAGATAGATAGATAGATAGATACTCATGTTTTAAAATACTCTGGTAAAAGTTGAAGTACCAACTACACTTTTTTCTTTTTATAAGTAAAGTATTATTGACTTGTACTTAAGTAAAAAGTATCAATTACAACTAACTGTTCAAATTTTGTTACCAAATGAATGTATCCAGACTGAACAACCACTATATACAGTGAGGAAAATAAGTATTTGGACACCCTGCTATTTTGCAAGTTCTCCCACTTGGAAAGCATGGAGGGGTCTGAAATTGTCATCGTAGGTGCATGTCCATTGTGAGAGACATAATCTAAAACAAAAATCCAGAAATCACAATATATGATTTTTAAACTATTTATTTGTATGATACAGCTGCAAATAAGTATTTGAACACCTGTCTATCAGCTAGAATTCTGACCCTCAAAGACCTGTTAGTCTGCCTTTAAAATGTCCACCTCCACTACATTTATTATCCTAAATTAGATGCACCTGTTTGAGGTCGTTAGCTGCATAAAGACACCTGTCCACCCCATACAATCAGTAAGAATCCAACTACTAACATGGCCAAGACCAAAGAGCTGTCCAAAGACACTAGAGACAAAATTGTACACCTCCACAAGGCTGGAAAGGGCTACGGGGAAATTGCCAAGCAGCTTGGTGAAAAAAGGTCCACTGTTGGAGCAATCATTAGAAAATGGAAAAAGCTACACATGACTGTCAATCTCCCTCGGACTGGGGCTCCATGCAAGATCTCACCTCGGGGGGTCTCAATGATCTTAAGGAAGGTGAGAAATCAGCCCAGAACTACACGGGAGGAGCTGGTCAATGACCTGAAAAGAGCTGGGACCACCGTTTTCAAGGTTACTGTTGGTAATACACTAAGACGTCATGGTTTGAAATCATGCATGACACGGAAGGTTCCCCTGCTTAAACCAGCACATGTCCAGGCACGTCTTAAGTTTGCCAATGACCATTTGGATGATCCAGAGGAGTCATGGGAGAAAGTCATGTGGTCAGATGAGACCAAAATAGAACTTTTGGGTCATAATTCCACTAAACGTGTTTGGAGGAAGAAGAATGATGAGTACCATCCCAAGAACACCATCCCTACTGTGAAGCATAGGGGTGGTAGCATCATGCTTTGGGGGTGTTTTTCTGCACATGGGACAGGGCGACTGCACTGTATAAAGGAGAGGATGACCGGGGCCATGTATTGCGAGATTTTGGGGAACAACCTCCTTCCCTCAGTTAGAGCATTGAAGATGGGTCGAGGCGGGGTCTTTCAACATGACAATGACCCGAAATACACAGCTAGGATAACCAAGAAGTGGCTCTGTAAGAAGCATATCAAGGTTCTGGCGTGGCCTAGCCAGTCTCCAGACCTAAACCCAATAAAGAATCTTTGGAGGGAGCTCAAACTCCGTGTTTCTCAGCAACAGGCCAGAAACCTGACTGATCTAGAGAAGATCTGTGTGGAGGAGTGGGCCAAAATCCCTCCTGCAGTGTGTGCAAACCTGGTGAAAAACTACAGGAAACGTTTGACTTCTGTAATTGCAAACAAAGGCTACTGTACCAAATATTAACATTGACTTTCTCAGGTGGTCAAATACTTATTTGCAGCTGTATCATACAAATAAATAGTTAAAAAATCATACATTGTGATTTCTGGATTTTATTTTTAGATTATGTCTCTCACAGTGGACATGCACCTACGATGACAATTTCAGACCCCTCCATGATTTCTAAGTGGGAGAACTTGCAAAATAGCAAATGTTCAAATACTTATTTTCCTCACTGTAGAACACAATCAGAGAAAAGATGATGATGATCAGGTGATCAGTACTGTCTCTGTTCTCAGTCATGTTAGCCAAAGTTCTTGTTGCCTTCTGCTGCCACTTGTTGTTAGCTTCGTAATCTATCCTACGCCTGTGATGTGTGAGAGACAGGAAATGGTACACAACCCCAAAGTCACAAAATGACAATAAAATAGGTTGATGGGCTGTAAACGGGAAAAAATATTGATCACGTCACAAAAATGATTAAAAACTAAAGTAACAAACCTGGTTTGAAAATGTAAGAAGTACAAATTGTTTTGTTGTTTTCTCCTGTCTAGTTCTCCCCAGTTCAGTCATTGTAGGCTTTATCCTACTAATCAATCAAATTTTTTACCAGTATTTATTTTTTTATTGAATCATTCATGGAATAAGTTAATTTTTCATCAGGATTATTTATTATTATTATTATTTTCTCACTTCTAGCAGTTAGTTTGACTACATGTATAATAAATATGATGTCATTTTTCATAAATTTTCGTAATTTTGATAAATATTAAAATGAAAAAATGCTTTTTTTTTTTTTTTTTTTTTTTTTTTTACTTTTTTACTTTTCTTGATATTATATATGCATGCTACTTTTATTCAGATTTTAGGCCCAGGTACAGGAACAGCATGCGAGATTGAAAGTTGATGCCATTTTATACGTCACCAAAGCTGCTGCATTTATTTGCGTATACAGAAAACTACACCGCAAAATCAAATTCTTTCCCTTCAGGATTCACAGTTAAGGGTAAAAGAGAAATTTGTGCCAGCCATAACCTCTATTTCCATGGGTCACTGTGTTTTTATTGCTTTGTCATTCTGAAGCAAATGGAAATGTATTTGTTTAAATCAGAAAAATCTTTATGTACCATTTGTACATTGTAAACAGGGAATTTGTTCTGGCATTTAGTAAGCTTGGCATTTAGTAAGCATGCAGCTTGTTTCTAGCATCGGTTTGGTCTCAGACACTATGCATGAGATACAGCATGTTGGATATCTTTTGTAGACTTTTTTGCGGTTAGATCAGGCCATGAGTTATAATATTTTTTACTTTCTTGTTTTCTCATGATCACGACCTAATTTTCTCATGATCTTGACATAACAAACATTGTTCCCTCATGACCAGTACTTAACTAAGTACACTAACAGTAAATAAATATTATAATGCATGGCCTTTTAGGACTTCCATAGAACTGATGCCATCAGAAGATGTAAAGAAAGCTTATTTTTCTTACATATTGTCTGATCTAATCTTGATTTGGTTTGCATTTAGGATCGATCTATCTTACTGAAGGGACATGTGTACCTTTGTGAACCTTTGTGCTATCTTAAGAGGACTTTGATGTGTTAAGTACAGCCAGACTTTGTGAACAGATCTGAGGTGAAAGGTCAGACAAAGAGAGCAATCCTGAAGACACCTATGAAGCAGACCTGGGTCCAGATCTGGGATGGTGGCTACAGACAAACAGCTGGTAACAAGGCCACCCATTGCAGGTTCAACCCAAAATGCTGACATGGCACCACCTTGTGGACAGACAACCTGAAAGTTGAAGTCCGGTGCATTCCCTGCCAGGCAGCATGCATGGTCTTAGATGGGATAGACTTAATAGTGCATACAAATAAGGCAAAAATATGCTTATGCTTTCTAGATCTGTTTAACAAACCAGAATACAAGGCTTAATATTCTACTGTAATCTACCTGTCTTTCAGCCACTGGATCTCTAGACAAAGCCAGGGAAGGTATTCTTCATTTTTATTCCCATATTACAGTAGAAAACTCCAAAATCTTTATATCTACTTTTGCTGATTTGCAGTGGAACTGACTTAATTTATTTCACAATTAGTTTTTTTTTTTTACTATGTGGCAAGATTTATAACCACAGAACTGAAATTTTCTAGGCTTCAGTTCCTGGGCTATTTTTGTTCTTTATACTAAACTACTGGCCCCAGGAGTTATCACTATTGATGGAACAGAACTTTCCAGAGCTGTGGTAGCTCACATGCTGAGCTTATTATTGGAAGATTATCAGTTCAAATCCCAGGTCTGCCAGAGCACCACTGCTGAGCCCTCGAGCAAAACACTTAACATGACGTTGTGCTTGGATTAGATTCTCTCAGAAGTTGCTTTTAATAAATGTATCTGCCAAATGATTCCAAATACTTCCCTTTTATTCCTTTAGCTGTTATCCGGGGTCTGCTAGAAATATCACAGCCTTTCTAAAAATATTTTTGTATCTTTGTGCTTTTAGCACATTTTTCAGAAACTGCATTGCAATGTCCGTCAATATAAATGTAAATGATCAGCACATGCCTAGTGGGTGCTGGTCCCTTCTCACATTGCAGTTAGCATGGACCAGTCGCCTTTATATTCAGTAGATAATTTGGTCAGGTATCTAGAGGTACATGACCCAAAAGAAAAGAAAATGTAGCAATTAGTTTTCAATAAAAAAATAGACAACTTGCTTTAATATTGGACAGCTTTGAAAAGTAAAAGCCAAAGTAATGGCTTTGACCAAGTGTGCTTCACAGTTCTGACATAGCACCATGGTGCCAAGACAACCAAAGGTCAGTATTCAAGAGTGTGTGTGTGTGTGTGTGTGTGTGTGTGTGTGTGTGTGTGTGTGTGTGTGTGTGTGTGTACAATGTGGGAGCTGTTGCTTGGCTGATTCAAGTTAAGAGACAGAATAATTGCAGTTAGTTTTGGGTGCAAAGTAAGTGTTTCCTCAAGACATGATACATGCTGACCTATTTCTTCATGTGGAGATTAGAGTCTGCAGAGAGGGGAAGAAGAAACTTCTTTTAGGATCCTAATGTCACATGGTATCAATATATGGTTTGAGTATTCAATGACATTATAGATTATAGAAACTATAACTGATAATTTGCTACAGAAACCGAGTTCGTTTAAAGAGTCACTGAACTAATTTATGTTTATTGGCTCTGCTACATAATTTTTTCAAGTATTTAAAAAAAAGTTTCCATATTAATATAACTAGTTTCCATATTTCACAAGACTCTCATTCTTCAAATTCCTCACTAATGTTTGAATGTTTAATTTTTGTTTATGCAACACTCGCATTGTATCATCCAGAAATCATATTGTACTGAATCACAGGCAGCTTTTAATGTTTATTTTTCATGTGATCAATTTAAAAGAAAAAAATTATATAACCAGAATGCTGAACAGCGAGCTTGTGCAGAAATAGCTGTAGATAGTAAGCATGCATTGAAGAGGATGATAAATCGCTGCATCTTTATCGAGTTGACCATAGGGCTTTGTGCGGTGCTCCATTTAAAATCATCCTCTACTATCTACTGGAACATTGCCCATATTGTTCATGCCTCACTGAAAATTTTTTCTTTTTTTTGGTCTCGATAATGGATGATAATGCTGTAGGACACATAGTACTTCATTTAGGGCAACTATCCATGCGAGGAACCCTGCAAAGTTACATAAACCATCATTTATATTTTTTGCCAAAAGGCACCAATGGGTTCACACACACGAGTCTCAGTGGAGGCTCAAAATGCTTATTTTCTTTCATTTTCGTTTGTTTTATGCGTTTGTCAAAGGTGGTTTGTGTGGTGAAGAACTTCAAAGGAAAATCTCTGCTAAGTGAAATTCCGCCTGAGGAGAATGTTTCTACCGCTCCCATGCTTGGAGAGCCTAGGATGGAGAAATACATCGTCTCACAGGTAAAGTATTGAAGTAACAATTTTTTATACTGTAATCAGAGATAATCCCAGGTAGTTTTGATGAAAAAAGGTGCACCATGCACTTTCAGAGGCCAAAATGAGAAGCACCATAAAGATGGCACAATTAACCTAATGTCAGCCTTCTGTTTCAGATGATACAATAGTCACATCAAATCTAACACTAAATTTATTCTTCTTCAGTATAATGACGTAAATCTGAACCAAGAAGATTGAATTTAGTGTTAAATTTAATCTGCATAGGTTTGACTACATGAATTATCTACAGCACATTCATTCTGTACACCCAACATCTCACAAACACCACAGCTTGAATGTGATGCTCATTAACTACATTTTATATGAATGTTTTAATCAAGGTGAAACAGGAAACAGGTGTGTGTGTGTGTGTGTGTGTGTGTGTGTGTGTGTGTGTGTGTGTGTGTGTGTGTGTGTTTTTGACGTTAGTGATGTGACATTCTGAGGCTGATGGTTAGTGTAGTTCTGGCTCAGTCGACCTTTCCATGACAAATAAAACCCACTTTTCATAGAGCACAAGAATGCACATCAACCTCGAATGCAATGTGTGTATGTGGGTTTCAGTACATCTATCATGTGTTTGCAATCACATGCTAATTTCTGCTCATACTTCATGTGCTTAAAAATTAGGCAACCAAAACTGGTAAAACTAGCATTAAACATGAAGGTCACACCTGAAGTTCCAGGCTTCCCTCTGGTTAACGTTACAGCTGTCCAATTTAATGAGCTTGTAGCAAGTTTTATAGTGCTTTCAAAATATTTTATGGTAGTGTTTTATATATAGCAGTGGTTTATCGAGACTCCCTGAGCTTTTATTGAATCTGAAGTACTTCCAAAGTTTTTATTTAATGCCTAAGACACTCTTTGTGCCTCTCTTGTTTCACTCTTAGTTTCTTGCTTACACACATACATTTGCAGTGGTGAATGAGTGTACATCGATTTTCAATTGCAGAATCCTTTTTTAAACCTTTTTTTTCTTTTTTATTTACACCAATGTGGCCATGTTCGAAACTGTTGGACAGATTTTCCTATTCAGATACATTTTTTTCAGAAACATGCCTCAAAATGTCATTTTTTTGTGTTTTATGAATATCTAAAAGTTTTCATAAAAAGTTTTCATGAAAGTGTATCTAGACACCATTGGATGGTGGTCTGTAGGATGACTTTGGAGGTGAAGAAGAAGAGGAGGAAAGTAAGGACTGAAAAATATAAGATGGTGGAAACTGAAGGAGGAAAAGTATAGTATGAGATTCACGGAAGAGGACAGACAGGGGCTCGGTGCTGGATGATTGGGCAACTACTAAAGAAGTGATAAGGGAGACAGCTAGAAAGGTACTTGGTGTGACATCTGGAAAAAGAAAGGAAGACAAAGAGACATGGTGGTGGAATGAGGAGAGCAGGTTGGTGAAACAGAATTGGGATCAGGAGTACAAATAGATGCGGCAGCAGGTGAAAAGCGATATGGCTAAAGCAAAGGAAAAGACATATGAGGAGCTGTATGAGAAGTTGGACACTAAGGAAAGAGAAAAAGATTTGTACCAATTGGCCAGGTAAAGGGACCGAGCAGGAAAGGATGTGCTGCAAGTTAGAACAATAAAGGATGCAGATGAAAGTGTGCTGACTAATGAGGAGAGTGTGTTGAGAAGCAGATAAGTGAGGAAAAGGTTGGATAATGTGGAGATGGTGAAGCAGGACGTGGATAGGACTAGTAGGGAGGAAGTTTGAGCAGCTAGAAAGTAGAAAGTCGGTTGGACCAGATGACATACCAGTAGAAGCATGTAAATGTTTAGGAGAGAAGGCAGTAGAGTTTTTAACAAGATTGTTTACCAAAATTCTGGAAGATGAGAGGATGCCTGAGGAATGGAGAAGGAGTTTGCTGGTACTCTTATTTACGAATAAGGGAGATGTGCAGACCTGCAGTAACTCTTGGGGAATAGAGTTGATCAGTCACACCATGAAGCCAGGCTGAGAGAAGAGGTGACCATCTGTCAGCAACAGCATAGTTTCATGCTGAGAAAGAGCACTACGGATACAATATTTGCTTTGAGAATGTTGATGTAAAAGTATAGAGAAGGTCAGAAGTTGCATTGTGTGTTTGTGGATTTAGAGAAAGCGTAGAGACAGGGTACCAAGAGAGGAGTTGTGGTATTGTATGAGGAAGTCAGGTGTGTCGGAGAAGTATGTGAGGGTGGTGCAGGACATGTATAAGGACAGTGTGACAGCAGTGAAGTGTGCATTAGGAATGACACACTGGTTCAAGGTGGAGGTTGGACTGCATCAAGGGTTGGCTCTGAGCCCTTTCCTGTTTGCAGTGGTGATGAACAGGTTGACAGACGAGGTCAGACAGGAGTCCGGATGGGCTATGATGTTTGCAGATATTATTGTGATTTGTGGTAAGAATAGGGAGCAGGTTGAGAAATGCCTGGAGAGGTAGAGGTACGCACTGGAGAGAAGGGGAATAAAGTCACTAGGAGTAAGACAGAGTACATGAGAGGAAATGCAGTGGAGTGAGGCGGTTGCAGGGAGAAGAGGTGGTGAAGGTGGATGAGTTAAAGTACCTGGGTTCAACAGTGTAAGTAATGAAGGGTAAGCTAGAGAATTTAGGAGAATAGTGCAGGCAGGGTGGAGTGGGTGGAATGATTTATGATAGGAGGGTATCTGCAAGAGTGAAAGGGAAGGTTTATAAGACTGTGGTAACCTGCTATGCTGTATGGCTTAGAGAGTGGCATTTGACAAAAAAGACAAGAGGCGGAGCTGGAGGTGGAGTTGCTGAAATTTTCATTTGGAGTGACAAGGATCAGACACAAGTTTATTATAGGGACTAAAGGCTTCTTTTTCTGTACTGTAATTTTTAATGCATCATCTGTTCTGTGTACTTGAAGAAAGAGTGTCTGTATTGTAGCATTAGTTTTACTTTCCCATGGGAAACATTATACATATTACATAAAAATGGAAATCCAAATTGTGCTTGTGAAAGAAAGATCATTATTGCCTGCTTTGACGTTCAGATCTTTATTATTACATTTTAAAGTCAGATCATGCAGTTGCATTGTTGATTTCCACAAGAGTGCTTCAATATGTCTTTATCTAAGTTTTTGTGCTAGACATTTTCATTTTGAAAATGACCTGACCAGGTTTATTTTGAGTATCAATATCCACAAAACACAAATTTTATCATGATTCCCTTAGCTGTCTGTCAGAAAAACTTGACACTACAGCTTTTTTTTCTGGCGGTTGCAAAGCATAGACACTGTAGAGTCCATTCAAATATTTTAAATATATGCCCTTCTTAGAGAAAACCATCTGGTTTTGTGGTGTGTCTGTCAGAAATTTGGTTAAAAATGCTGTTATAGCTAATGTAATAACCAACTTCTTTCTAATTCTGCTGTCTGGTATAAAGTTGAATTAGATTTGACATCATAATTACTCTCTTAGGAACAGCATGTCCCTTTAAATGTTTTACGTCTACATGGCCAACTTTATAAAGTGGTGAAAATTGTAGAAACGTGCGCATCTTCCGCTGAATAACTGCAGAGGGCTAAAGCAGTGGGCTTTTATTTTTAATGTTTTGTCTATTTCTCTAAAAGATTAATCGAACCCTCACACTACAGCCGGGATTTTATGTAATACTTAATTAAGTCCTCTTTGCAAATGTTAAGTAATAAGAGGATTTACTTAATAGAATAATGGTTGCGATATACTAAAGACTTTGATAATGGGTTCTGTGTTTTTCATGTCCAATTATATTTTCACCCCTTATACACCACAACCCTCATGAAACCTAAAATAGCATTGGAAATGGAAAGCGGTAGACTCCATTTTGAACAGAATGTAAGTTTCAATAACTTATATCTGATTGTAAAGTAATCACACACAAATCCTTATGTTGCATCTTCGGTGTGTCTGTACACATGTCCTGTTATTACCTGATGAATGAATGCAATGTTTTAATAATCAATGTCACCACTGGTTATAGCAAGTATAAAATGAGAGCATTATAAACATCACACATGCAGGAATATAGGTAGCTTAATGGTTAATGCATTGGATCAGAAGATCATGAGTTTAAATCCCAGCCACTCCAATCTGCCACTCCCCCCCCCCCATTGGATTACAAACATGGTATGGTTTATGCATATTAGATGTGTATAACAGTAAACTGGGGTATTATATATACACGTGTGATATATATGCTAGAGTCTAGTGGGTGGGAGCTTGATTCTACAAAGCTAAATCTAATATATCATTTGTGAATAGGAATATGACCCAAATGTTAATCCAGAAACCATACTCTGTCATTCATAAAGTGAGTGCACATGAAACATTAATTGAATGTTAGCCATTCGGGATTGTTATATTAGAACACACCTGTTTGAATACAAGACACACAGGAAAGGAGTCTCCTCTAGGGCAGTAATTAGCAATCACCCTGTAGAATGTAAGCTTCAGCACTCAGCATTACACTCAGGCATATTTGTGTCTCCGAACGCTTTATATTGCATTGTACAACAAGCAGTGCTTGTTGTAGTTATATGATGAATAGATCAATGTGACTTCCTCAAATTCATTCTGGATTCATATTAGGGTGAGTAGAAGGGCGTTTAGAGGAAGCAGCAGGCAGTCCATCAAGATTATCCTGCTGCCAAAGACAAACTACGTGTGCCTGCAGTGCATGGCTAGCATTCACTCCGTAATGGCTTACGTCAAGGCTACATCATTTATCTTGAAAATTGCAAAGGCATTCGTCAGAGCATGGGGTGGCTCTCTACCTAGTATTTGACTTGGAACTGATAATGCTTTATGAAATGAATTTAATACTTTTTTATAAAAAATTCAATTACTGATGACTGATAAAGAACTATATATAAAAAAATATATAACAGCTTTAATATTAATATAGCATAGTGAAGTGACTTCAATCTGGATTTACTTTTTTTCATTATTGGTCTGAAATGCATTTAATTCTTAATTTTTTTTTTGAGTCTGAATTTCACAATTTTTGCCAATGTTTAAATTGAGGGGGTGCTGGGGGGAAGTCCCAGTCCTCCCATAAGCATTAAGGGACACCCCATAAAGCACAGAAAAATTAACTTGGGGGGGGGGGGGGGGGGTCCCCTGGTTTTCATTAAAACTAGATTACTAGATGCATTTAAATTAGTGTGCTGCCGCTGCCACAAAGTGATACTGAAATTATTGAAATTATTATTAAAATTGGGCAAAATGTATAGTATAACTTTTTTTACATTTACAGTAATATACAGTACAGACCAAAAGTTTGGACACACCTTCTCATTCAAAGAGATTTCTTTATTTTCATGACTATGAAAATTGTAGAGTCACACTGAAGGCATCAAGGGCTATTTGACCAAGAAGGAGAGTGATGGGGTGCTGCGCCAGATGACCTGGCCTCTACAGTCACCGGACCTGAACCCAATCGAGATGGTTTAGGGGTGAGCTGGACCGCAGAGTGAAGGCAAAAGGGCCAACAAGTGCCAAGCATCTCTCTGGGAACTCCTTCAAGACTGTTGGAAGACCATTTCAGGTGACTACCTCTTGAAGCTCATCAAGAGAATGCCAAGAGTGTGCAAAGCAGTAATCAAAGCAAAAGGTGGCTACTTTGAAGAACCTAGAATATGACATTTTTCAGTTGTTTCACACTTTTTTGTTATGTATATAATTCCATATATAATTCCACATGTGTTAATTCATAGTTTTGATGCCTTTAGTGTGAATCTACAATTTTAATAGTCATGAAAATAAAGAAAACTCTTTGAATGAGAAGGTGTGTCCAGACTTTTGGTCTGTACTGTAAATGTGCGAAATATAATAATTAATTTATTAGTAAATGCTCAGCTCCATACAAGTAGTTTGAAACAAAAAAAAATTGCAAAATGTCTTCTGTATTATTTAATACAAAATAATAATAAAAGGGTTTGGATATGTGGAGCGGGGGGTATCTAAGGGGAGCTTTAACAAAATTCATACACTGGTTAATGGAAGCAAACAGGAAACAGGTAAACTAGGTGAACTGTTCAGTTGAGTGTTAGAGTGTTAGTCATGATAAACTCCTCACATTATATAACAAAACGTTAAATAGCTACTATACTGGCCAAAGAGATGGTGTTGTACTACAGGAGAAAAGAAGATTGTAACCAGCTCCATTGGCAGGATGTTGAGCCGGATAGGATTTCTTTTCGGCTTCTCCCGTTAGGGGTCGCCACAGCGGATCCTCCGCACGTTTGATTTGGCACATGTTTTACGCTGGATGCCCTTCCTAACGCAACCCTCCCCAATTTATCCGGGCTTGGGACCGGCACTAAGAGTGGCTGGGGATGGTTCCCTGACCGGGAATCGAACCCGGGTCGCAGCGGTGGGAGCGCTGCATCTTAACCACTAGACCACCAGGGGACCTTGGATGTTGAGCTGGATAACTGGATAACACCTATAAATAACTCTTGACAACAACCTGGACTGGAAGGTCAACACAGAAAGTGGATGAAGAAGCTCCTTTTAGGTACTTTAAATGTTAAA
Organism: Silurus aristotelis; assembly: GCF_946808225.1. NCBI lineage: Eukaryota > Metazoa > Chordata > Actinopteri > Siluriformes > Siluridae > Silurus > Silurus aristotelis. The sequence goes on along the minus strand of NC_139581.1, from coordinate 8,843,254 downwards.
AAAAATGAAAACTTCTACCAGTCTGTGGAAGCCAGTGCACTGTTCTTTGCAATATTATGCTAGAAATGCAAAAAAAAAAAAAAAAAGGCTGCGTCTGTTTTGGGCTTCTTTGGGATGGTGGAGGAAAAGAGGTCACTCATTAAACTCACAGCCATTCTGGACAATAAAACAACACCCCTCATTTGACCTACACAGTGGAGCTTCTTCAGCAGGAGACTCATTTAGCTTGGCTTTAGAAAGCAGCTGCACAGGAGGTAATTTGTACCAACAGCAATTACACTGTACAACACTACTCTGAGCCAGTCTTAGGATTGGTGCATTGAGCTATTTCTGAAACTGACCAACATCCACTGTTCACAACCACATGCACTGCCATTTAAATGCCTTTCACGGTTCTGCTGTTACATGCTTACAATGTTTACTTTGATCATGTTTATACTGCAATGTAAAATCACCCCAGATCTGACATTGTGTCAGTTACCTTTACAATGTTTACATGAAAAAATACACTGCCATATCATACCCTCACACTGTATCTGTGGCTTCCTTATATACTATATATACAGTGGGTACGGAAAGTATTCAGACCCACTTAAATTTTTCACTCTTTGTTATATTGCAGCCATTTGCTAAAATCATTTAAGTTCATTTATTTTCCTCATGAATGTACACATAGCACCCCATACTGACAGAAAAACACAGAATTGTTGACCTTTTTGCAGATTTATTAAAAAATAAAAACTGAAATATCACATGGTCCTAAGTATTCAGACCCTTTGCTGTGACACTCATATATTTAACTCAGGTGCTCTCCATTTCTTCTGATCATCCTTGAGATGGTTCTACACCTTCATTTGAGTCCAGAAATTTTTGATTATACTGATTGGACTTGATTAGGAAAGCCACACACCTGTTTATATAAGACCTTACAGATCACAATGCATGTCAGAGCAAATGAGAATCATTAAGGTCAAAGGAACTGCCTGAAGAGCTCAGAGACAGAATTGTGGCAAGGCACAGATCTGGCCAAGGTTCCAAAAAAATTTCTGCTGCACTTAAGGTTCCTAAGAGCACAGTGGCCTCCATAATCCTCAAATGGAAGACGTTTGGGACGACCAGAACCATTCCTAGAGCTGGCCGACCGGCCAAACTGAGCTATCGGGGGAGAAGAGCCTTGGTGAGAGAGGTAAAGAAGAACCCAAAGATCACTGTGGCTGAGCTCCAGAGATGCAGTCGGGAGATGGGAGAAAGTTGTAGAAAGTCAACTATCACTGCAGCCCTTCACCAGTGGGGCTTTATAGCAGAGTGGCCCGACGGAAGCCTCTCCTCAGTGCAGGACACATGAAAACCCGCATGGAGTTCTCCAAGATGGTGAGAAATAAGATTCTCTGGTCTGATGAGACCAAGATAGAACTTTTTGGCCTTAATTCTAAGCGGTATGTGTGGAGAAAACCAGGCACTGCTCATCACCTGTTCAGTACAGTCTCAACAGTGAAGCATGGTGGTGGCAGCATCATGCTGTGGGGGCGTTTTTCAGCTGCAGGGACAGGACGACTGGTTGCAATCAACGGAAAGATGAATGCGGCCAAGCACAGGGATATCCTGGACGAAAACCTTCTCCAGAGTGCTTTGGACCTCAGACTGGGCTGAAGGTTTACCTTCCAACAAGACAATGACCCTAAGCACACAGCTAAAATAACGATGGAGTGGCTTCACAACAACTCCGTGACTGTTCTTGAATGGCCCAGCCAGAGCAATGACTTAAACCCAATTGAGCATCTCTGGAGAGACCTAAAAATAGCTGTCCACCAACGTTTACCGTCCAACCTGACAGAACTGGAGAGGATCTGCAAGGAGGAATGGCAGAGGATCCCCAAATCCAGGTGTGAAAGACTTGTTGCATCTTTCCCAAAAAGACTTCTGGCTGTATTAGATCAAAAGGGGGCTTCTACTAAATACTGAGCAAAGGGTCTGAATACTTAGGACCATGTGATATTTCAGTTTTTCTTTTTTAATAAATCTGCAACAGTGTCAACAATTCTGTGTTTTTCTGCCAATATAGGGTGCTGTGTGTACATTCATGAGGAAAATAAATGAACTTAAATGATTTTAGCAAATGGCTGCAAAATAAAAAATAGTGAAAAATTTAAGGGGTCTGAATACTTTCCGTACCCACTGTATATATATATATATATAAGCCACATGTCTTATTCATCATGTTCATGTTTTTGTCTGCTGGACCATATAAATTTGTATATCTTGTTTAAGACCAGTTAAAATTTGAGTACAATTCTCTCATACTGACCACTGGATTTTCAACATGGTACCTCATGGTAAAGACTCTCTAAAGACTTGAGAATTAGAATAGTAACACCCTAAAACAGAGTTACAGTACAGTGGCCAGGGTTTTCCAAGATGGCTTCCACTTGGAACAGACCTTGCAAGGGTCGATCAAAGAAGTTGAGTCCTTGTGCTGTGCATCAGGTGCAGAAGCTGACTTCAAAAGACAGATGCATGAGTGCTGCAGCATTGCAGAGGTTGCAGAAGCGGATTGCAGAAACTGTCCATTTGTCAGTGCTCAGACCATACACCACACAAGTTGGCTCACTAGAAAGTCTGCAGTTCATACCCTCACACTGTATCTCAGTTCAACAGTTCAACAGTTCAACAGTTTGCTGAAGACAACTAGTCAAAGAGTATGAAATACTGAAACTATGTTCTGTGGTCTTATGAGACAAACTTGTTTGGCTCAGATAGTCTCCAGCATGTGTGGTGACGCCCGATAAGGAGAACAAAAAAAATTGTGTCTTACCTACAGTCATGCATAGTGGTGGTAGCATCAGGGTCTGGAGCTGCATGTGTGCTGCTGGTACTGGAGAGCTGCGGGTCATTGAGAGAAACATGGATTTTAATATGTACTGTGACATTCTGAAGCAGAATATGATGCCCTTACAGTTTTGACATGTTCACATAGGCTGTTCTTTTGTTGCCAGTTACTTAGACAATAATGACTATGTTGAGTTATTTTCAGCAGACAGTAAATCTGTACTGCTATGCAAGCTGCACATTGACTACTCTAAAAATGTATCCAAGTTTTATCTCTACAGTATTGTCTCTTGAGAAGATATTCTTAAATAGTTGCTGAAATGCCGAGTGTACTCACTTTTGAGAGATACTGTATGTGAGTTTCCCTCTAGGAGGAATAAAGTGATCTGTCTGTCTGTCTGTCTGTCTGTCTGTCTGTCTCTCTCTCTCTCTCTCTCTCTCTCTCTCTCTCTCTCTCTCTCTCTCTCTATCTATCTATCTATCTATCTATCTATCTATCTATTGATTTAAACAGATATATTATATTATATCCTGTTATATGATATATATTTAAGCTACATAAATATTATTTTTTTTTGTTTTCAGAGTCCTAGAACCTACGCCGAGGTCACATGACGACGATATCATAAGAACATTCCAGAATCCGATGAAAACCCAGCAGCTCTTTTTGTTGACAAACAAGTGCAATGTTATTTTTGAGGGACCGTAAATTTTTTTTTTTTTTACCATAAATTTCTGCAGCGCTACCTTTCATTTCATTTCATTTCATCTTCTCCCGCTTATCCGTAATTCGGGTCGCGGGGGCAGCAGTCTAAGCAGATTCCCCAGACACTTCTCCGTGTCCAGGGATCGGGCTGTCAAGGCCCCTGCCTTCGACTGCTGCCCAATCCTCTCAGCACCGGTCCCTTACAGTCCCTCCTGCAGGTGGTGAGCCCACGGGAAGCAGCGCTACATATAAACCCAAATTTTCCTTGTCTTGTTCTTTTACCAAATGTAGTGCATATTCCTATTTTTATAACAATGACCAGTTTGTATCACTGTCCTTCAATACACGATGACGGGAATTGAAGCTGTCTTAGTGAAGACATTTTGACACATGGTTTATGTATAAATAGCTTGTACTGTATGTTACAACAGTTTATCAGTGTATGATTTATTAATGATCCATAAATTCATTTTACTGTCCATATATAGCATTTGTGTGCATTAATACCACTGTCTGAGCAATACTTAGATTACTTAATCTGTCTCTTGTGGGTTCTTATTTGTATTCTTCGTAGTGATTGTGATGATTGATTTTCTTTGAAAAAACTGTTAAGTAAGGAATTAAACATGACAGGGTGTGCTATCATACAGGGTGGGCCACGGAAAAGTAGCCTGCCTCCAATATCGGTGCCACGCTCATTGGAGGCGGCCATAGCCCCTTCATCTCTGTCTGCCGACTGTCCATCTGTCTGGTGGGCTACTTTTCCGTGGCCCACCCTGTAGAATTAGTTGAATGATTTTTTCAACTAATACACAACATATAATTTTTGTCTGTTTATAGCTACATTTATTGCTATGAAATGTCTGTGAAGTTTGTTTGTGTTATCATTTATTTTATTGCAGCTATAAACATATGTTCAGTCAACAGTCTTTGTTTTTCTTTTCTCTTTAATTTGTTAAGATTATTCAAAACTTGTTGACTAGTTAAACAATCTTTAACTTACTCAAAGCCACACATCTGGAAGACTTTCCTACAGTATGCTTGAAAAAATAAAGCTTATAGCTTTACCTCTGTCTGTTACGAAGTGCGATAGCGACTCCTTCCAATAAGACATACACCTGTTTTTATATACGTTTTTTTTCCTACATCTGTTTATGTGGAGCATCTCTTATACAAATCCCTGTGTAAGATAAAGAATTGGTTCCATATTATGATGAATACGAATGTGGTAATATAAAGCTTGCAGCTGGAACTTTTATTAATCAACATTGTCTGACCAATCAGAATTGAGAATTTAACAGAGCTGCGATATAACGAAATTGTTTGCTATTCGAAATTGTTTTGTGGATTTCCAGTATCTGTTTAAAAATGTGTATAAAGTTGCACACACACCGAGTAACATGGTCCTACAGATTTTTTGGTCATTTCAGGTCTGCAGTATGAGAGATGTGATAAGTGTCAACTAAGATTGATTTTGGTGTCATCGTAAGAGGCAGCAGCTCAGCCAGGCCCGGCACATTTAATTGACTGGAGATTAAAGAACTCACGAAAGATTAGACATGCTTAGATTTTGTACACACTGTCCAGCCTCTGTGAATCCTTTGGGTGTGTGTGTGGGTTAAAGGACCTTCTTCATGTGCTCCACATAATGACAGGATGACACAGTTTTATCAGTTGAGCCTTGTCAGACAATCTGCCGGTTAAGTCTAAATGATATCTTTACCTTAAAGAGAGATCGTAATGTGACAGGGCTGTTTATCATTTATTCTCATTCTTTATTCCCGATGTGGTACACTGACATACTTTAAGGCCAGCACATGGTTTATTGTTCGTCTAATATGTCTAACACATTTCATGTTGGAGTTTAAATGTGTGTACAAATCTTTATCAAATATTTTTTTGTGGGGGGGCCCATTCAAAAAAAGATGTAAAAAAGTAGGTACATTCATAATCAGAATCCTAAAACAGCTACATTCGGGTTAAAAGCATGGAAAAAACTAAAACACAAACACAAATGTACACTATATGGACAAATGTTTGTGGACACCTGGCCCTTGTGTGCTTTTTGAACATCCCAATTGTTATAATAATGTACTCTTCTGGGAAGATTTGGCTCTAGATTTTAGAGTGTTTGTGCAGATTTGAGCTCATTCAGCTAGAAAAACATCAGAAAAATCAAGTCAGGTACTGTTGTAACTAAGGTAAGGAGACCTTGGGTTGCAGTAGCATTTTAATTCTTCCCAGAAATGTTCAGTAGGATTGAGGTCAGAGCTCCATAACAGGCCACTCAAGATCTTTTACTCCCACCAATGTAACACATCTTTATTGAGCTGGCTTTGTACAGAGGGGCATTGCCATCCTGGAACAGGTTTGGTTCCCCTAGTTAAAATAAAAGGAAAATTTAATGCTTCCACATCCCAAGATGTCCTATACAATTGTGTGCCTCCAACCTTGTGGTAAAAGTTTTGGGAAGAAGCACATATGTCTGGAAACGTGAGGTGTCCCAATTCCTGTCCCTGTACAGTATATACTTTAAATTACAGCATGTGTGTGTTTTTTAGTTATTTGTTTATGTGTAATATAACATTTTCTATATTTTAACGTTCATTTAACATGAAAATCCGAATCAAATATAACCATTATTATTATATAATATATAATATATTTTTAGTTATTATATATAATAGTTTTAGTGGTTTATATGTAAAAAAAAAAAAAAAAAAGAAATTATCCATTTTGTTTGTACAGTATGCTGATAATATAAGCTGGTTTCAGCATGTGAGATTCATTTGTAGGGAGTGTTCTCATTTCACGAAGTCATGCCATTTTCTTGATCTTTTAAATATTAATGTCTAGTCTCATCAAACATCTGTGAACTATAAAGTTTGTCTATACAGTCCAATGTGCAACAGAAGTAGCTTTATATAGAAGCTAAGTAGAAAAGGCAAATTTTTTAAAGATTTTTTTTTCATAGTATCACTATATACTGTATTTAATAAAGGTCAAATATAACAGGCTAAAATGGAATAATATTTCCAACAGTGTTTGTGGGAAATACATAGTGTCATTTATTAAAGTAAAGCCAATAAGATATTGTATATTGCAGGAGCTTTTGGGAAGTGCAGTTTCTGTCCTCTCCCTACTACCCTGACAAATAGAAACTAATTGCAGGTCGGAAGTAAAGTTATAAGGAGCAGAATCTAAACAACATTGGACTACATTGTATCGATACTAGGAATCTTCTGAGATTGTTGTTTTAACTGTGTCATGCTTATACTGTAAATTGCATCCAATTTATTAAATGAACATATTTTTCAAACTATTTTTTGTCTCTGCTGAAATTACAGCTTAGTACTTGTACAAATACAAGGTTGCCAGTCACTTGCTAGTGTGAAAGTAGGGTCTAATTTAACACCCTTGTTTCAACCCATCATTTAGCGCCCTCGTAAACCTGCCAGTCTGAACACTTTTAGAGCTAATGAACATTTTCCACTGAGAAAAACACTGTATAAACAAGACCAATAGTAATAAAATAATAATAGTAATTGATCTATGCATTCTGGTTATACATCTATACAGATCTACAGTAATAGTGTCTAAAATGCTGCCTAGATCTATCTATCTATCTGTCTGTCTGTCCGTCCGTCCGTCCGTCCGTCCGTCCGTCCGTCCGTCCGTCCGTCCGTGTTGCTGGATGGATGGATTAATGGATAGATGGATGGCTGGATGGATGGAATTCAAAGAAAATTAAAAGAAAATGCTAACAGTACATTTTTATTCTATGTATTTGTTTGGATGTTGGGTTAAGTTCAGGGTTAACTATACCAATGAACAGATGGATATTAAGACATACTGTATGGTGTGTGTCTTTATGAATTCAGAATTTTGCACTTTACATTTATTCATAGTTACTTTTATCCAACTGAAGCAGAAACCAATTCCAGCCTGCAGCTAACATTAGAGTTTTTGCTCAAAGCCCAGTAGCCTGGGCTGCCCATGGCCTAATCTCATGCAAAATTCATATGAATCTTAACCCATCTGGAAAAATAGGGCTGGATTTCATTTCAGGTATAACCACTAAACCCATTTTTATTCTTAACCCTATCCTCATCTTTCAGATCTTATTTTATTGCCTTATTTCTAATTATAAAACTAATAAGTTCTGAAAGTCCTGATATTTGAACTTATTGTTTTTAAAAAATCAAAAATCAACCCTATGCATATGCTGTGCTTTTAGTATAATTCTTTTTCTAGACATTACTAACCCTTCTCTATATATCACTCTTGTTTGTAGACATCAGGCCTCTTTAAACCCATCAAACTCTGTGTCTCCATGCCAGTTAAACACATCTCCCTCCCATCCTGACCATTACCAAAGCTCTTTTATCTCCTACTGATATTTGAACTTATTGTTTTTAGCAACAACAGTTAACTACTCAGGATTAACTACTCAGCATTTCTTATATAGTAGTGTCCAAAATAGAGTTTTTTTAGTTATAAAATTCTCTACTTGTTCAACCTCCACATCATTTAGTCACGTGTGCACATCATAAAAGCATTTATTGTTGAATTTTAAACTTCACTAATGAAGGTTAGTGAATGACATCAGATCAGCCAAGGATCAACTAGTTCTCCAAAACAGGTAAAAGGTGACTCTTGTGAACCAGAATATTCACTTGCACATGCATCAATTTGAAGAGATAGTGATTAAATACGTTTCTGAGAAAGAAATACATTGCTTTACATGTGCAGTATGTATATATGCAGTTTTTCTGTTTCAGTGTGATTGACCAGTTTTTGGGAGAGAATGTGTTCACATCTAACCAGATTAATATGGATATAAGCCAAGTAACAGGGGAGCCTGATCTGGGTAAATCAGATTGTGAGTGTTGAGGCCGTGAGTAAAGATGAACCCTTGATGAAAAAATATTAGGAGTGCTCTAATATCTGTTCAAAAAAAAAAATCAACCCTATGCATATGCTGTGCTTTTAGTATAATTCTTTTTCTAGACATTACTAACCCTTCTCTATATATCACTCTTGTTTGTAGACATCAGGCCTCTTTAAACCCATCAAACTCTGTGTCTCCATGCCAGTTAAACACATCTCCCTCCCATCCTGACCATTACCAAAGCTCTTTTATCTCCTACTGATATTTGAACTTATTGTTTTTAGCAACAACAGTTAACTACTCAGGATTAACTACTCAGCATTTCTTATATAGTAGTGTCCAAAATAGAGTTTTTTTAGTTATAAAATTCTCTACTTGTTCAACCTCCACATCATTTAGTCACGTGTGCACATCATAAAAGCATTTATTGTTGCTTTGACCAAATTGCGAATGCTTTAGTACATTCATTTCATTGTGAACAATTGTCTGCTGTTTCCTACATTATCAGTTGTTTGTCATGTTGATCAAAATATAATATACTGGTTTCACCTGAATAGTCTTAACCCCCAACACATCTGGGCATCAGATCATTGCACAAGTCATTGAAAGCAAAATGGTTAAACCAGTTGTCGTAATCTGTCAAACAAAAATTTCTGTTAAACTTTTTTTGTAAATGTGTCTTGAAAAGTTGAATTGGGCAGATGAATTTTAAACTTCACTAATGAAGGTTAGTGAATGACATCAGATCAGCCAAGGATCAACTAGTTCTCTAAAACAGATCAAAGGTGAATCTTGTGAATCTTTATTTGACGAGCGTATACAGACTGAGAAAAACACAGAATTAAAAATGGATGAACCATTAAGAAATGAACAAACACTAGTACAGTACAGTAAAAGTGTAAATCCTGTCCAGTCTCTTGCAATCAATATAAATTAAATATGAAATCGAATAAATGAATTTATGCTGTTGAAATTTATATCTGCCATATAGAAGAAATTCATCCTTGTGTGGTTTAAATCACTGTAATCCAAACTGTAGTTTACATCAGGAAATACTGAAACCGTGCACCATCATACTGGCATGACATGAGGACTTGTCATTCTGATGGCAATGAGATGTTTATTGAGACAAATACTTACTTTTGAGAAATTATTTAAGGATTTTAAGAAAAGTACAGGCTTTTGCCAAGCACATTTACCTTCAAACACCACTGATGACCAAATTCTACATAAACCACCTACATTAATGTCCAGATCCTTCATCTTATCTGGATAAAAACTCACTTTGCGCACAGGGACACTGGAACAAGTTTGGGTCCCCTAGTTCAAATAAAGGGAAAATATAATGCTAGCAAATTTAAAAAACATCCTATACAATTGTATCCAACTTTGTGGTACCAGTTTGGGAAAAGGCTGGAAATGTCAGATGTCCCAATACTTTTGTAAATATATAGTGTGTGAAGTATACAAATTGTGAAAAAAATTGACATGATAAAGATATTCTACACAGTTCCTGATCCTGAGCTTAAATTTTTATCCAGTTCCAGAAACTAAGATGTTGCATCTTTAGGTCTATGTGGGTTGACTCCAGGTTCTCCAGTTTCCTCTGCAACTACCAGTATGTGTGTGGCTATGTAAAATTGCTTGCAGTGGTGAATGTGTGTTTGCATGTTACTCTCTGGGTTTTTAACTGCCTTATGCCCAGTGTTCATCTAGATCTGTGCCGAGCAGGTACAAAAGAAAGCAGGTACCGAAGAAATATAATTGAATAAAAAACATTTAAATAAGATTGTAATTGTACTCCTTCACCATATGTACAAGTAGGACACTAGTTCTGAATAAAAGGCAAAAATGATGACCATTATTACCCAAGAATCTACACATTAATTGTATAAGATGTGCAATTTTTTTAAGTTCTTAAGCATTAAAGTAAAGATGAATTCTATAATGAATTTCTTTATCCACAACTTGTACATTTTCCCACTTGTCAGATAGCTCTGCAAAGCTGGGTTTAGTTCAGTGAACTAAAAATAGCTGTTTCCTCAAGCCAAACACTTACGAGAAGACTTTTACATGCCTTAAAGGGCCATCCTGCACAAGGAGACATATTAAAGTAGATTTTTATCCTGCAGCAGGCTGACTGGCTGAGTGCTTCTTTCTTTCACAGTATACCACAGCACTTCAGGCTCTCCTGAGCATCTGAGACAGAGAAGGACAGGAAGAGAAAGCGAGGCAGAGAAAAGAATAAAAAGCCTGGTCCAGCGAGGCTATGCTATCTGTCAGTCCTCTTGAATCGCACTAGAATCTCACTGCTCCAAATACAACCTTTCACGAACGCTCCCTTTCACAATGGATGGATTTCTATAGAGATAAATGAAAAGCTCCAGAGGCTACCCCTTACTCTATCACATTACTTCCTCTTTTATTGATTAAAGCAAGGAAGACCTGGTGCTATTAATGTTTTCTAATTTGCTGCTGGTTCAGTGAGGATGAAAGAAGTGTTATTTTTGTTAGATTATACTGTATAGTGACAGAATGAGACATCAAACATCATCTATAAACACAGGGCAGGTTTCACTATCATTTATTTAGTCAGTTTAGCATTATTACAAAGTTAAATACCTACACTTTGATGGCTAGAGAATACTGAGACTCTGGACAGTTCGCCAAAATGTATCTTGCTTTTAAAATTGGTGTAAATTGTGAATAACGGGAAATGTTAAAGGAAACATTTAACTGTAAATGTATTTAGTTCCCAAATGTAAGTGACTGCACAATATAAATCGGTGTGAAATAATATAATTATGAAAAAAAAAAACATGTATAGGAAACTTATACCCAAATTATTTACAGTTGCTTTGGAGCATTTTCAGATCTAAAATTCAGAAATAAAATCATCAAAACTACTTGTTCAACCTTCACTTCATTTAGTCACTTGTGCATATGCTTTAGTACATTCATTTGGTTGCTTGTGCACAATTGTATGCTGTTTTCTACATTATCTCTTGTTGATAATATATGATACTGGTTTCACCTTGTCAGGGAGCCACCAGTCATGCCTCCCTCCTTCACTCACCACTCTCGCTTAGCCTCTCCATTCTACTAATCACCTACACCTGTCATCCATTTACCCGGCCCCTTTACAAGGTCCCTATTCCCCTTCACTCACCATCCGATCTACTAGTTACGATCGTAGATCACCTGGACTATCTACCGCTCTTGTTCCCTGTGCTTCCATGCTCCTGGCTACACTTCAAAGGAAGCACTCAGTTAGGTTTACCATTTGCTACAGTCTCATCTCAAGCTCGCTTGTGTTTGCATGTTTAAACCAAATAAAAGACAATCTGTTTTACCTCCGTTTCTGACGCCTGGTTTATCCGTAACACAGTTGAATAGTTTTAACCCCAAAACATCTCTGCATCAGTTCATTGCACAAGTCATTGAATGCAAAATAGTTAAACCAGTTGTCAGAATCTGTCAAGCTTAAATTTCTATTAAATGTTTTTTGGTTAATGTGACTGTAGGTGAATCTTGAATGTCACTAATAAAGGCGAGTGAACCGCATCAGATTAACCAATGATCAACTAGTTCTCCAAAACAGGTAAAAGGTGACTCTTGTGAACCAGAATATTCACTTGCACATGCATCAATTTGAAGAGATAGTGATTAAATACGTTTCTGAGAAAGAAATACATTGCTTTACATGTGCAGTATGTATATATGCAGTTTTTCTGTTTCAGTGTGATTGACCAGTTTTTGGGAGAGAATGTGTTCACATCTAACCAGATTAATATGGATATAAGCCAAGTAACAGGGGAGCCTGATCTGGGTAAATCAGATTGTGAGTGTTGAGGCCGTGAGTAAAGATGAACCCTTGATGAAAAAATATTAGGAGTGCTCTAATATCTGTTCAAAAAAAAAAATCAACCCTATGCATATGCTGTGCTTTTAGTATAATTCTTTTTCTAGACATTACTAACCCTTCTCTATATATCACTCTTGTTTGTAGACATCAGGCCTCTTTAAACCCATCAAACTCTGTGTCTCCATGCCAGTTAAACACATCTCCCTCCCATCCTGACCATTACCAAAGCTCTTTTATCTCCTACTGACGAAGCGATCAACTGCCACACAACAAAGATAGGTGTATCAGAGGAAAGATCTGGATGGGACTGTCCCAAATGCTCGGATTTATAGCTCTTTACTCTGCCTGCCGGCTTAAGCATGGGCTTTAAATAACTCCTGTCACTCTTGAAGTCTATACACGTGCTGTCTAGCTTCAGAATTTACTAACCAATTCATTTCATAATCTTGTTCATTGTTAAAGTTTTAATTAGATGTAAATAGATTATGCAGCATGTTTATTAGATCAAGTGTCTACATTTTCAATGTGTTTGTGAAATAAACATACTTGATTAAAGCTTTAAAACAAAGACTTCATTAAAGCTATAAACAAACATCATCTGTGGGTTATATCTCAAACATTAAAACAATGCCATTCCTTAGAGAACTTCAAGTACATACTATTGTGTGTGTGTGTGTGTGTGTGTGTGTGTGTGTATGTTTGTGTGTGTGTATATATATATATATATATATATATATATATATATATATATATATATATATATATATATATATATATATATATATAGTGAGGAAAATAAGTATTTGATCACCCTGCTATTTTGCAAGTTCTCCAACATAGAAATCATGGAGGGGTCTGAAATTGTCATCGTAGGTGCATGTCCACTGTGAGAGACATAATCTAAAAAAAAAAATCCAGAAATCACAATGTATGATTTTTGAACTATTTATTTGTATGATACAGCTGCAAATAAGTATTTGAACACCTGAGAAAGTCAATGTTAATATTTGGTACAGTAGCCTTTGTTTGCAATTACAGAGGTCAAACGTTTCCTGTAGTTTTTCAGCAGGTCACTGCAGGAGGGATTTTGGCCCACTCCTCCACACAGATCTTCTCTTGATCAGTCAGGTTTCTGGCCTGTAGCTGAGAAACACGGAGTTTGAGCTCCCTCCAAAGATTCTCTATTGAGTTTAGGTCTGGAGACTGGCTAGGTCATGCCAGAACCTTGATATGCTTCTTACAGAGCCACTCCTTGGTTATCCTGGCTGTGTGCTTCGGGTCATTGTCATGTTGGAAGACCCAGCCTCGACCCATCTTCAATGCTCTAACTAAGTGAAGGAGGTTGTTCCCCAAAATCTCACAATACATGGCCCCGGTCATCCTCTCCTTAATACAGTGCAGTCGCCCTGTCCCATGTGCAGAAAAACACCCCCAAAGCATGATGCTACCACCCCCATGCTTCACAGCAGGGATGGTGTTCTTGGGATGGTACTCATCATTCTTCTTCCTCCAAACACGTTTAGTGGAATAATGACCCAAAAGTTCTATTTTGGTCTCATCTGACCACATGACTTTCTCCCATGACTCCTCTGGATTATCCAAATGGTCATTGGCAAACTTTAAACGTGCCTGGACATGTGCTGGTTTAAGCAGGGGAACCTTCCAGGCCATGCATGATTTCAAACCATGACGTCTTAGTGTATTACAAACAGTAACCTTGGAAACGGTGGTCCCAGCTCTTTTCAGGTCATTGACCAGCTCCTCCCGTGTAGTTCTGGGCTGATTTCTCACCTTCCTTAGGATCATTGAGACCCCACATGGTGAGATCTTGCATGGAGCCCCAGTCCGAGGGAGATTGACAGTCATGTTTAGCTTCTTCCATTTTCTAATGATTGCTCCAACAGAGGACCTTTTTTCACCAAGCTGCTTGGCAATTTCCCCGTAGCCCTTTCCAGCCTTGTGGAGGTGTACAATTTTGGCTCTAGTGTCTTTGGACAGCTCTTTGGTCTTGGCCATGTTAGTAGTTGGATTATTACTGATTGTATGGGGTGGATAGGTGTCTTTATGCAGCTAAAGACCTCAAACAGGTGCATCTAATTTAGGATAATAAATGTAGTGGAGGTGGACATTTTAAAGGCAGACTAACAGGTCTTTGAGGGTCAGAATTCTAGCTGATAGACAGGTGTTCAAATACTTATTTGCAGCTGTATCATACAAATAAATAGTTTAAAATCATATATTGTGATTTCTGGATTTTTTCTGGACATGCACCTACAATGACAATTTCAGACCCCTCCATGATTTCTAAGTGGGAGAACTTGCAAAAAAGCAGGGTGTTCAAATACTTATTTTCCTCACTGTGTATATATATATATATATATATATATATATATATATATATATATATATATATATATATATATACAGTACAGACCAAAGGTCTGGACACACCTTCCCATTCAAAGAGTTTCATTTATTTTCATGACTATGAAAATTGTAGACACATGTGGAATTATATATGGAATTATATACATAAAAAAGTGTGAAACAACTGAAAAATTTCATATTCTATGTTCTTCAAAGTAGCCACCTTTTGCTTTGATTACTGCTTTGCACACTCTTGGCATTCTCTTGATGAGCTTCAAGAGGTAGTCACCTGAAATGGTCTTCCAACAGTCTTGAAGGAGTTTCCTGAGAGATGCTTGGCACTTGTTGGCCCTTTTGCCTTCACTCTGCGGTCCAGCTCACCCCTAAACCATCTCGATTGGGTTCAGGTCCGTTGACTGTGGAGGCCAGGTCATCTGGCGCAGCACCCCATCACTCTCCTTCTTGGTCAAATAGCCCTTGATGCCTTCAGTGTGACTCTACAATTTTCATAGTCATGAAAATAAAGAAAACTCTTTGAATGAGAAGGTGTGTCCAAACTTTTGGTCTGTACTGTATATATATATATATATATATATATATATATATATATATATATATATATATATATATATATATATATATACAGTGAGGAAAATAAGTATTTGAACACCCTGCTATTTTGCAAGTTCTCCCACTTAGAAATCATGGAGGGGTCTGAAATTGTCATCGTAGGTGCATGTCCACTGTGAGGGACATGATCTACAAAAAAAAATCCAGAAATCACAATGTATGATTTTTAAACTATTTATTTGTATGATACACCTGCAAATAAGTATTTGAACACCTGTCTATCAGCTAGAATTCTGACCCTTAAAGACCTGTTAGTCTGCCTTTAAAATGTCCACCTCCACTACATTTATTATCCTAAATTAGATGCACCTGTTTGAGGTCGTTAGCTGCATAAAGACACCTGTCCACCCCATACAATCAGTAATAATCCAACTACCAACATGGCCAAGGCCAAAGAGCTGTCCAAAGACACTAGAGACAAAATTGTACACCTCCAAAAGGCTGGAAAGGGCTACGGGGAAATTGCCAAGCAGCTTGGTGAAAAAAGGTCCACTGTTGGAAAAATGGAAGAAGCTAAACATGACTGTCAATCTCCCTCGGACTGGGGCGCCATGCAAGATCTCACCTCGTGGGGTCTCAATGATCCTAAGGAAGGGGAGAAATCAGCCCAGAACTACACGGGAGGAGCTGGTCAATGACCTGAAAAGAGCTGGGACCACCGTTTCCAAGGTTACTGTTGGTAATACACTAAGACGTCATGGTTTGAAATCATGCATGGCAGGAAGGTTCCCCTGCTTAAACCAGCACATGTCCAGGCACGTCTTAAGTTTGCCAATGACCATTTGGATGATCCAGAGGAGTCATGGGAGAAAGTCATGTGGTGAGATGAGACCAAAATGGAACTTTTGGGTTATAATTCCACTAAACGTGTTTGGAGGAAGAAGAATGATGAGTACCATCCCAAGAACACCATCCCTACTGTGAAGCATGGGGGTGGTAGCATCATGTTTTGGGGGTGTTTTTCTGCACATGAGACAGGGTGACAGCACTGTATTAAGGAGAGGATGACCGGGGCTATGTATTGCGAGATTTTGGGGAACAACCTTCTTCCCTCAGTTAGAGCTTAGAAGATGGGTCGAGGCTGGGTCTTCCAACATGACAATGACCCGAAGCACACAGCCAGGATAACCAAGGAGTGGCTCTGTAAGAAGCATGTCAAGGTTCTGGCATGGCCTAGCCAGTCTCCAGACCTAAACCCAATAGAGAATCTTTGGAGGGAGCTCAAACTCCGTGTTTCTCAGCGACAGGCCAGAAACCTGATTGATCTAGAGAAGGAGGAGTGGGCCAAAATCCCTCCTGCAGTGTGTGTAAACCTGGTGAAAAACTACAGGAAACGTTTGACCTCTGTAATTGCAAACAAAGGTTACTGTATCAAATATTAACATTGACTTTCTCAGGTGTTCAAATACTTATTTGCAGCTGTATCATACAAATAAATAGTTTAAAAATCATACATTGTGATTTCTGGATTTTTTTTTTTAGATTATGTCTCTCACAGTGGACATGCACCTACGATGACAATTTCAGACCCCTCCATGATTTCTAAGTGGGAGAACTTGCAAAATAGCAGGGTATTCAAATACCTATTTTCCTCACTGTATATATATATATATATATATATATATATATATATATATATATATATATATATATATATATATATATATATGTGGTCTTGCAGAGCACAGTGCACTTTATACCACACCACACCGCACACGTTTACTTTAAAGACAATCACCTCAACCTACTTGATTACTGTTTACTGTCATAGGCTTGCCTTGTATATACACTTTTCCTCATGTATGTCTTTATATATTTTATATCTTACATAGTTCATACTCTTTATCTGCCTCTTTTTCCTTGTTTTTTTTTTCTCCCCATTCTATTCCCTCATGCCGGACAGTCGTATAAACCATTTCACTGCATGTCGTACTCTGTATGTATTAGTATGTGACAAATAAAATTTGGTTTGATTTAATATACAGTATTTGCTTTGTGATGTCAGTCAAGCTGAGCTTTGAGACATGTCAAAGACATTAAGTGGAGCATTATTTCAAAAACATTGTCAAGTATTAACCAGGAAAATGGATGTAAGTGCAATTCATTTTGATAGTGTGCTAACATATAAAACAAATCAAATCAGTTTATTTTTATTTTGTATAGATCTTTTAACAATGGACATTGTTAAGCTTTAAAAAAGCAGCTTTATAGAAAAACAACAAGAAGTATAAAGTTGTATAGAGGAATGCATTATGCAGATTTCGTGCCTTTAAGTGTGTTCCCTAAAGTTTAGCCCTAGTGAGCAAGCCAGTAGCAGCTGTAACAAGGAAAAACTCGGTGAGATGGCATGAGGAAGAAACCTTTAGAGAAACCAGTCAAAACAGGATCATCGTCATCTGGGTGTCACCAAATCCATTCTTTACAAATCCATCATTGTTGAGTTGTGCACTGATAGGAGCCATATATGCGACCTGTGGTCCTGTGCATTGTATTTTAGTAAACTGCTGATATTAATTACAGTTCAAATCCAACTCGAAGTTCTTGAGCTGCTTAATAACTACATGGATCTTTAAGCTGTGGATATGAAATCATCCCCAGCTTCACAGAGTGGTCTCCAATTAGAGAGAAACCCATCCAAAGAAAAGAATGGGACAGGAACACATGACACTGGTGGCTATTATAATAGCTCAGGACCACAGGTTGCATTTAAGTACCTATTATTAAACACCACACCTGCTGCTTGTATAGCAGTACAAATTTACTGTCCATTGAAAATAACTTAACATACAGCCATTATTGTCTAAATAACTGGCAACAAAAGTGAGTAAATTCTAAGTGATAACAGCTGTATGTCGCTTAAACGTGCAAAGCCACATGTCCTATTTATCATGTTAATTTTTTTTTTGTCTGCTTGACAAAAAAAAATAAGATACTGGTTTCACCTTGTTTTAATGTTTTAAGTACAATTCTCTCATACTGACCACCAGATGTTCAACATGGCACATTATAGCAAAAAACCTGAGAATTTGAGAATTAGAAATGTTGCTCTCCACAAAGATGGCCGAGGCTATAAGAAGATCAGTAATACCCTGAAACTAAATTACAGTACAGTGGCCAGGGTCATACAGACGATTTCCAAGACGTTTTCCACTTGAAACAGGCCTCACAAGGGTCGATCAAAGCAGCTGAGTCCTCATGCTGTGTGTCAAGTGCAGAAGCTGACTTCAAAAAACAGACATATAAGTGCTGCAGCATGCTTTAGAGGTTGCAGAGGCGGTAGGTCTACTTGGTGCAAACCATACGCCACACTGTAACATGGTCGTCGTCTCAGAAAAAAGCCTCTTCTAAAGCTGGCTCACAAGAAAGCCCACAAACATTTTGCTGAAGACAACCTGATCAAGAGCATGAATTACTGGAACCATTTCCTGTGGTCTGATGAGATCAACTGGTGTCCAGCATGTGTGGCAAAACCCTGGTGAGGAGTACCAAGAGCATCAGTGTCTGAGGCAGCATGAGTGCTGCAGGTACTGGGGAGCTGTGGTTTATTGAGGGAAACATGGATTCAAACATGTAGTGTGACATTCTGAAGCAGAACATGATGCCCTCCCTTCAGAAACTAGGCCGAATGGCAGTTTTCCAACATAACAACCCCAAACACACCACCAAGAGGACCACTGCCTTGTTGAGGAAGCTGAAGATGAGGGTGATTGAATAGCAAAGTATGTTTACAGACCTGAACTCCATGATGTCATGAAGAGGATCCCAGCAACAACCTATGCAGCTCTGTTGACTTCGATGTGCAGGAGGATTAAGGCAATGCTAGATAACAAGTGTACGCACATAAAATAATAAAACTTTAGACACAGTTTTGACATGTTCACTTAGGGTGTACAGTGGTCCACCAGAACCAGGTTAGGTTCTAAGATCCCCGCGAGTTCTGAAAATCCGTCAAATTTTTACGCACCCTGCAGCCCCTATGGTACCTTAGTGAATTCATCTATACATTGTCACATTGATGACAGGGAGTACAGAGGACTTATACAGAACTTTGTGGACTGGTGCCAACGGAGCTGCCTCCAGACTAATGCGGGGAAAACCAAAGAACTGGTGGTGGATTTCCATAGGCACGAACACACTTCATCATTACCATTGGTAAACATTCAGGGAAAGGACATTGTGAGAGTGGACTCTTACAAATACCTGGGTGTTCACCTAAACAACAAACTGGACTGGACAGACAACACTGACGCAATTTATAAGAAAGGGCAGAGCAGACTCTTTCTGCTGAGGAGACTAAGGTCTTTTGGAGTGCAAGGAGAGCAACTGAAGACCTTTATTGACTCTGTGGTGGCCTCAGCCATATTCTATGGTGTTGTCTGCTGGGGCAGCAGCATCTCTACTGCAGATAGGAAGAGACTAGACAAGCTGATCAGGAAGGCCAGCTCAGTCCTGGGGATTTCCCTGGACACTGTACAGAAGGTAAGAGAAAGGAGGATGGTAGCAAAACTATCATCATTACTGGAGAATGCCTCTCACCCCCTGTATGAAACCGTTTCATCATTGAGCAGCTCCTTCAGTGACAGACTGATACATCCTAAGTGTCTGAAGGAGCGATACAGAAGGTCTTTTCTCCCTGCTGCTATTAGACTTTACAATCAAAGCTGCTCCCAGTAAACCAGTCACTATAATACACACTGTTATTACTGTTTAACTGTGTAATAGTTACTGTTATTACTGTTTAACTGTGTAATAATACTACCTGTGTGCAATATTACCTGCAATATGTGCAATACCACCTGTGTGCAATATTACCTGCAATACATACTTTTTCCTTATTTGTATCTATAAATTGTGTTGTGTATATACTTGTATACTATAGTATGTCTATTCGTCTATTCTTTTATATATTTGCATTTATTTTTATTTTTTTTCTTGCTGCTGTAACAAAGAAATTTCCCCACTGTGGGATGAAGGTATTATCTTATCTTATCTTATCTTATCTTATCTTATCTTATCTTATCTTATCTTATCTTATCTTATCTTATCTTATCTTAATACAATAATGTGTTTTAAACATTATGAAATTTGTTAGTGAAAACAAAGTTTAAAACGTTATTCCTAACGTTCCTGAACATTTGGTCCCACTGTGGGATTGCTTGCTGTTAGTTAGGTTCCGAACGAGAACCCGCAAATTTTCCAAACTGTGAGTTCCGAACCGCGAATTATCGGGGGTTGACTGTATTCACTTTCGTTGCGAGTTATTTAGTCAATAATGCCATTAATGTCTTTATATGTTAGGAAATCTGTACTGCTATACAAGCTGCACAATGACAACTATATAAACTATATAAAACTATATATCTCATTTTTATTTCCATAGTATTGTCTCTTGAAAATAAATATTAAAATGGTTGCTGAAAAGTAAGGCGTGTACTCATGTTTGTGACCCTAAAACAGAGTCAATCCATAATTTTGAAGAGTGTAAAAAATTTCACTGTTTACTGCATTTGGAGTCTGTCAAATGCTTTTCTTTCAGCATTCACTAATGCTTATCCATATTCATTAATATGTAAGTGGTCTGTCGTGCAGATGCATGTTTCACAAAGTTTGATATGCAGAGCTCTGCTTGGGCTTTAGTGAGGAACCGGAGAGCAGAAGAACAGCTGATAGATCCATCATGGGGGAACAATCCAGATGGCAGATAAGAGTAAAGATCTTCAATTTCCTCCACATTTTAATGACCTACCACCTACTTGATATCACAGGGAAGAATATTACATTCAAAGCAGATTTGGACAAATAAGCTTCTGAAACAAAAGCAGGATTAAATCCAACAGTGAACCTGGAGAGTTCTTTCACAAATAAATAGTATTCATGAGAAGAAAATGAAAGCAAAAAGCACTGGCAAACAAACATGCTCCAATTCTCCAATTCTGTCATCCAAAAGAAGTGAAAAATATAGAATTCTTTGGAACATCTAACACATTGCACTAAAAATCATAGCCTTAATAGTATTTTTTAAATAGACAAATCCACTACATGGACAAAAGTATTTGGACACTTTTCCAGTTGTATTTGGTTCTTCCCCAAACTGTCACCACAAAGTTGGAGGCACATAATTGTATAGAATGCCTTTTGATCACATTTTCCCTCTTACTTAAACTATGAAACTGAAACCTGTGCATCGGCATGACAACGCCCCTGTGCACAAAGTGTGCTTCATGAAGATATAGTTTGCATGGGTTGCAGTGGAAGATTTGGGGTGACCTACTGTCGAGGTTTGACCTCAACCCTACTGAATACAGTACCTTACAGTACCTTTTCCATGATTTGGAATGCTGTCTTGCAACCCAGGCCTTCTCACCCTACTGTACATCAGTAGCTGAATTTGCTAACACCCTTGTAACTGAAATCACACATTTTCTATAATATAGAGAAACATCTTCCCAAAAAAGTGAAGGTTATTAAAACAGCAAATGGGACTAAATGTGGAATGGGATGTTCAAAAGGCACATAGAAATCTTAAGGTGAGTCCATAAACTTTTTTTTTTTAGTCTACAGTATGTGAGGTGAGCATCTAGTCTTGATATTCAAAATGATCCAGTGTACCTCAGTGTGTCCTTACTTACTTAATTATTTGATCTATAGTTTATCGAGCTGAGAGAGTGACACAGGAAAGATCATGGCGCATTTAACACCTGCAGTTAGACCACTCAGGATAATGGACTGGGCCGATAATGAACTCTCTCTTTATTTCTCTCTCTCTCTCTCTCTCTCTCTCTCTCTCTCTCTCTCTCTCTCTCTCTCTCTCTCTCTCTCTCTCTCTCTCTTACACACACACACACACACACACACACACACACACACACACACACACACACACACTCATACAGATGTACACACTGCTGTGTGCAGGACCCTGGAATCAGTGCTAATTACCACACATTAGCAGGACTTCACACAGCTGTTAGGAAGGTTGTTAGGACACACACACACACATACACAAAACCAAATACACACTGCACTGACGGTAATGGCTTGCATTGTCTGTAATCCTACAATGCTTAATCACTATCAGTTATGCACCAGATGTCTAGTCGGTGATGAGCAGAATTTCAAAAGACAAAACTAAATAATGCAATGCCATACAGGGTTAAGCTGCTGTCAGATACAGGACTATTCCATTTGTATATTTAATTGAGTTATTACACTAAAAAAATAAAAATGTCCAATTATCCCAGATCAGTCCAGTTTGCTGTCTGAAGTCACCAACTGTAGTTTAACATTAAAGTTACTGAAAATGAATGTACCCAACCAGTAGCGGTTTGCAAATATATACATTATACATTTTATATGCAAATTCATATAAAAATAGAACATTTTAAGTGCCAGCAGATTGACCTAAACACTGGCATAATTAATCAGATTTAGTCTTATTGCTCACACAAAAAAATTCATCTCAGTGACAGAAACTTCTAAAAACAACAATATATTAATATATAGATACATTTCCTCTTAGCCACTGGGCCCTTAGCCCCTACTCCCTTAGCCACTATTCCCTAGCCCCTAACTGCTTAATGTCTCCCACCTGCTCCTTGTTAATGTGATGTATTTAAGTTACCCCTTTTGCCTTGTTTTTTGGTGCTTTATTATATTTGTCTTTACTTTTGTTGTGGTAAAGGTGGCATTATTTTTGTCATGGTATACTTGTCTTTTAATTGGTCTTTGCATTTGTCTGTCTTGATGTTTCCGTTTGAATCTGGTTATGTGTGGGTTTGTTTGTTGTTCTGTTTGGTGAGTGTCTTTCTATTTTGTATAATTACTTTGTCTGCTGTTTTTCAAGTCTTCTCTAGTCACCTGTCTTCCCGAGTCTCCTGGCTTCTTCTGTCTACCCGAGTCTCCTGGTGTCTCCTGTCTTCTCTAGTCTTCTCCCATGTTCTTGAGTCTCCTGGCTTTTCCGTTTTCCCAAGCTCTGCAAAGGGCGCCAGAGAGGGCTCCGATCCTGAGCACCGAAAGGTGGTTTCTTTGTTCCTGAGCCTTGCAGAGGGCTTTGCTCCTTAACACTGAAAAGGTGTGTGTGGTGTTTTTTTGAATTTATTTATTTATTTTCCGTTTCTGAGCCCTGCAGAGGGCGCTGCTATGCTCCAGAGTTTCCTGAGCACCAAATAGGAAGTTGCCAAACCTCTGACCCTCGCAGGTAGATGGAGGCCTTCCTCTGAGTGCTCCGGCCCACCTGGCTAGGGTGGTCCGGAGGGGTCCTGTCAGGGTCTGGACTTTTTTTTAAATTTAATTTTATTTAATTTAATTTTTTATTTTTTTGGGTTAATTTTTGCTTTGGCCACCAGATGCCACCACTGGGCCCTTAGCCCCTACTCCCTAGCCCCTAACTGCTTAATGTCTCCCACCTGCTCCTTGTTAATGTGATGTATTTAAGTTACCCCTCTTGCCTTGGTTTTTGTTGCTTCATTGTATTCGTCTTTACTTTTGTTGCGGAACAGTCATTATATTGTCATTATTTTTGTCATGTTATACTAGTCTTTATATTAGTCTTTGTATTTGTCTGTCTTGATATTTGCATTTGAATCTGGTTGTGTGGGTTTCTGTTTTGAGTGTCTTTCTATTTTGTTTGATTTCTTTGTCTGCTGTTTTTCTCAAGTCTTCCTGAGTCTCCTGGCTTTTCCGTTTTCCCAAGCCTCCTGTCTTTCCGAGATTCTTCCTTTTTTTTTTTTTTTTTTTTTTTTTCCATTAAAATAAATCATGCCTTTGCACATCTCAAGTGTGTCTCTGCAGTTGGGTTCCTGATTGATAAAAGCAAGAAGGTGGAGCAACATCCTCTGCTGGGCAGGGAGAAAAAATTGACTTCCTCAGCCGGGTGTTGAAAACAAAGAAACAATGACCATAAATTAAATCTTGGAACAAGAATAAAAAACATGCAGGACAAATGTGAGTCCTGTGAAAGTTGAGGCTGTATGCAACTGCTAATCAAATTGATAAGGAACTGGTGTGAGGGATTTGTGACATGTGACCAAGTCCTGTGAGTGCAGTGACTGATAGGCCATAATCCTAGATTATGATTCTTAAGTCATAAAGGAGATACTTTAATGAAGTGTGGCCCAGCAATGCTTAATTGCAAATAGCACTGGCAGAAGCACTGCAAGTGTTCTTCACAACTCCAAAATAGATTCCAACAAAAGTGTGCTTGAGACATTTCTGATCCGATTATTTCCAATTTAAATGTTATTAATCGTCCTGTGGTGTGTTTTTTGCACGTGTAGTTTATGTAGGTCTGGTTATGTTTCCAGCACCAACAAGCTGCAATTGCTGGGCCCTTAAGCAAGACCCTTAACCCTCAACTGCTCAGTTGTAAGTCGCTCTGTATGTGTGTCTACCAATTGCTGTAAAAGGTAAATGTTAATGTGGTGTTTAGTGCAAATTTATGTAGTTTTATGTAGCACTTTGGTTCTGGAGGAAAGCTGATTTGTTTCCGTCTACTATTGCAAACATATACGTTGCACTGAAAATAAAAAACAATTGATTTTACTTGAAATCTTGGATAACATACAATGTGCATAGAAACATGTTTCCTGATTAGAAAAGACTTTAAGACCCTTTTTAAGTTCCTAATTGACACAGTTCCTTATTGTCAGATTATAGTACATTTCAGACTCCATTTCCCAAGAACCATCATTTACAAACATGACAGCCATGGACTGCAAGTATGTGAAATACACACTCTGTTGTTCTTGCACCTTTATCCACACCAAACCTTGTTATTGTGTTTACGGATTAATTTTTTTACCTTCATAATCTTGATCTGTTTCTATCTCGTGTTCTCAGTTCCTGTTGTACATTTTTATACTGTTTGCTGATTCCAAATTTTGATTATTTACTTTGTGCCTCTTTAAAGCTGTCGATCCTGCATCCTGCGATCCAGTTATCACATCAGCAAAGTGAAGGAGTAGATTGAGTACAGAGCCAGAAGGGAAGCAGAAGTAGAAAACATAAATTTGCTGATGACAGTGTTCACTGATATTGTTATCTGAACAGAATGTTTGCTATCCGATTTAAACTGTGCTCTTCTTTGTGTATTTTTCATAGCTAACATTACTCAGGTTCCCTGCTATACTGTCTGTGTGTAAATGAAATATTTAAAAAGTAAAAAGAACATGTGATCAGCTACAGTACATCTGTGGTCGGTTTAAATATATAAAAAGGCAATTTAATTAAAAAAAAAAAAAAAAGAAATTTATATATACATATAATGTCCAATTTGTCCTGGCTGTGATTGTATGTTCTTTATATGCATCTACTTACAAAGCAGTTTGCTCACCCAAGGAGCTAATTATGCTGTCTAGTCCTTCCAGATGCCACCCACACATTGTATTTATTCTATTGTGCTAAGCTCATTTGTACACGTTTTCCTTAGTCAGTGGGTGCAGAAGCGCTGCATTGTCTTCTATCTTTCACTGTAATCACAGAAAAAAACAGAATTTCCTGGTTTTGTACACAAATGAAATTTCATTGGCAATATTGTTAATCTTAATTAGCTGTCAGGAGCATAATTTATTGCAGTGTACTGTAACAGTGATTAATACACACTTATTTATTACACATTGTGTGTGAAATATTTGACTAATAAAGGGATAATATGATCTCTATATCAACACAGGACCTCTGTCTCCCCTTTGGTTCACTGTTTTATAGCACAACACTAGACAAAGTCTTGTTTTGAACACAGTGGCACAACAGAGAGGGTCAATGCCACTTTGTTTCACTTTGTGGACAGCTAGGACACACCTGATTCATTTATTACAAGCCTACCGGGGAAATCGAAGGGTTCTTAGAAACGTGGTGTAAGGTTTGGAGTTAAGACAGGCTTGAACAATTTGTCACGGAGAAATATTGGACAGGAGGAAGTGCACAAGGACTGTTATGGACATTAAATCTAACACGCTAACAAACAGACAGTCTCAGGGAGTCGCTAGCAATGTCAGTAACTACTTAACTACTAGCTACTAATTCATATTTTAGCAGTATGGCAAAATCTGTGTTTTTTTTTTTTATATAATAAAGTTTTTACAATAGCAAACTACTTTTTGTTTTACTTTTTTTACTGCAGGGGTAGGACTGTTTTGGCAGCAAAAGGGGGACCAACACAATATTAGGCATGTGGCCATAAAGTTATGCCTGATCAGTGTATTTACTTTTGGAGGCTTGGTTTTGCAGCTGGCTACTTTATTAAAAGCTCAGTTTTGTTCTAGTAACTCAAACAAAAAAACAATAAAAAAAAAAAAACTACACTGTTAACAGGAAAATAACCATTAGGAACCTTTTCACAGAGAGCCCTATTTATCTGTAGTGTTTGGCTGCTTGTCTGAAATCTTGTTAGTCTGTCTCTGCTATATTTGAAATTGAAGCAAGACAACTCATTTGTGCTGGCTTCCTTTTTTCTCTTTTCTCAAGTGCATTTGCTTCTGATGAAGTGCATCCTTCAAAATGTTTGCTAAAAAGAGGCTGGAGGATCCTCCAAAGGTGCAACTGCATGACCTCAGGTAATGAAATGATCTTCCAAACAGGTACATTTCTTCATCCTGGTTTGGGGACTGACTAATCATACAGCCTCTTCGAAATCTGCACTTCAAACAAGGGAGCAGTGACTGAGGGCCCTTGCATAGGCCTTGACCATGGTGTTTGTTAGTACGCTTGCATGTATGTATGTCATAAAGGATAGAGATGTTATGCTTTGCTTCTGGTCAGAGTGTGTTTCGATTATATTATGTGCACTACAGTACGTCTCTATGTATACAAACAAATCTGTTAAAATGATGAACCATGGTGCTTCATTAAGTGCTTTAATATCAAATAAATTTAACATTTTAGAGAACATTCAGCTAAATTTTATTCACATGTTTCAGAATATTTCATGATATAGAGCCAAAAAATACATACGCCATTTTATTAGGAACTCGAGTGCACCCACACGTTCATGTCAATATCTAATCAGCCAATCATTTTGCAGCTCAGTGATTCAGAGACTTTTTGCTACAAGCTGGCTTGAATATATATTTTAGAAACTTCTGTTCTAATAAAACAGTCTTCAAAGTTTACACTGAATGACAGGAAAAAAAATAAAAGACTGAATGAGCAAATTGTCTGTTGCACATAAAAATCTCACAGGCTAATGAACAGACAGGTTTGAACTGACAGGAAGTGATTATGGATGTTGATCCTTGAATAATCACTCATTACAACATTTAAGAGTTGAAAAGCAAGTCAGGATGGACAACACAGAAAACACAACTTGCTTTGCTACTATGTTACATCAGTGGAATGAGTAGGAATTATAGAAATACAAATTTGTGTGTACTGGGCATGTTTAGGAACAGCGAACCCACTGTGGCACATTTCCTCTGGCTGTATTTTGCTCCTTTGCTGAGCACAGCTGATCCATCAATGCTAATTGGTTTTCTTTCATATGCCATGTGCCTTTTCATGCCTTTTCTTCTGATTTCACTAAGTGAAAAGAAAACTTTTAAAAGGAATAATTAAAGAATAAAATCAAACATACATGATATTCTGCTTGTATGGACCTGTGCTAAAGCTGCTAAGCTCTGCTACTTTATTAGAAGTAAAAAAGGGTGCCTTACCCAAAATGAAAAGAAAACAATGCAAATATAATGTGAAAATGTTTTCAGTAACTGTTTGCTGTAACTGTCATTTCACACAGACATGGTGATTTAGAATACAGTGTACATATTGTATTTTATAAACACAAACAAAACTTTACTATGCAGTGCAGTAACCGTACATATAGCATTTTATCTCCATCTGGGCGTTTTATACAGAGTCTGTCAAAAGTTTGGAAAATGTAATAGTTTTTATTGTTTTTGAGACACATGCTTGATCCTTTGGTTTATTAGCAACAAACTAAATAATAAAAACTGTACAATGTATGATTGGAAGAAAGTTTTCTAGACAGATGACTTAAATGTGAAATTTTTGATTGATTTTGTCGCAGGGAAGGTTTCAGACTTAATCTGGTTAAATGAAATACTGAAGTATTTTATACTTTGACTCCATGCAAATCCAACTGAACTGTTATTTGGAGTGTTATCTATAACCAGTCACTGCACCTAAATCCTATTGAACTGCTTTGGGATGAACGGGACCACAGGGTCAGAAAGAAATGTACAATTATTGAAAAATACCTTTAAGATGGTTTGAAAGAAGCAGAGCAAATTACTTCAGCTGCATACTTGGAGAAACTAATTGTCCAGATGACAAGAATGTGTAAAGTTGTTATTTATGCTTAGAGAGTATCTTCTGTAAAAAAAAATCTGTAAACTTATATAGTTCAATAAAATTAAATCCTCATGTCATTAAATTACCTAGTTTATATAAACTATATATATATATATATATATATATATATATATATATATATATATATATATATATATATATATATATATATATATATATATATCAAAATGAACATGTGTCTCTTAAAAATGAATAAAGATAGGTGTTTTAAATTTGACAGGCACTGTAGAAGATATTGCTCTGAATGTGTTTATCAATTCATCTTCAGTAAGTGCTGAGTCCATATCAAAGCTCTAGTAAATCTGGAGCTGAGCCTTGAACCCAGGAACCTAGATCTGTGGGGCAGCAACACAACCTGCTACATAATGCTATAATGCAAAATATAGCTTAATCATGACTGAGATGATTGTTACATATTAAACATTATTTACAGTAAAGCTGAATTGTGATTAGTGTGCATACATCTAGATATGCAGATATACTGGTATGCAGTATAACGACTTCTGCTGTAGCTCTAACAACTTTATGTAATGAGGAATAGCAGAAATATTTGTCTCCATCTGTTGGATATAAAGAGTATAACATGCTGATGAGTCACCCAAAACCTAGATGTTGCTGTTTATGAAAACAAATTTATCTGATTTAATTGCAGTCAGCTTGCGTTAAACAACAAATTATGTCTTTATTTCATCAGTCATTACAAAATAATAACAATTATACTTAACCAATATAATTCTATAAATTATATATATATATTCTTTTTAGAAAAATAGATGTAAAGCTGAAATCTTAACATCCCATTCCCTTAGTGCAGGGGTCTCCAATCTTTTCCAGAAAGGGCCAGTGTGGGTGCAGGTTTTCATTCCAACCAATCAATGGTCACACCTGATAGTCATTTACAATGACGATCATTAGATTTGAACAGGTAGAATTTGGTGTGGACTCGCTTGGTTGGAATAAAAACCTGCACCCACACCGGCCCTTTCTGGAAAAGATTGGAGACCCCTGCCTTAGTGTTTTTTTTTTCTTTTTTTCTAGTATAATCTAGTGATGATACTATATATACTAATAATGATCATTCTTTATTTATTTTTAACATATCTGTTCTGAAAATAAAAGTTGTACCTTTAAGGTTAACGTATTTTAATATGTTTATAGATTTTTTTTAAACTGTTAATATTCTGAAAAGCACATGTAACTGCCCCAAAATAAAAAAACCAAACAAACAAACAAATACTTTTTCAATCAGGTTGTTCAAACAAATACACAGGCTAAATCCAAATAAAAAATATGGGATGTATATTTATATATTATGGGATATATATTTTCACTTCTAATTGGAAATACAATAATTAAATGTATTTATTTACATTTTAAACAAAATAAATGGTTAATGGCTTATATAATATTCAAGATTCTGTTAAGTTAACAGTTTTGTACAAAAATCAGATTTTTCTCATGCTTCAGTAGAATATCTCTGCATTAGGACAATGCCCATTGTTAAAAGACTGAAAATGTAAAAAAAAATTCAAGACACTGCTTTGAGTCAGCTTAACATTAAAACTGACAAAAGTGATATATCTTTGTCCATATATGTTCATATTTGTGTTATGATGCTTTATAGAATTTTACATAGAGTAACATACTCAAGGATGATGACCTGCCAAAACTAAACTCACTCCCAATGTAAAACTGCATCAGAGACACACTTGGAGATTACACAAAACCCATAGTTTATCTTAAATGTCCAAAGAACACATTAATAAAAAACAACAAAAATATAATCTGACAGCTCAGGCCCCTAAAATCCAAAACAAACTCAGAGCAGAAAACAGTTTACAATACAAGATTACAAGATTCAGGTGGAAACAGTAAGAACTAATGGGCGACTCAGGAACACTCTAGTAACATCTGGAGGGAAAAATTGGGAAACACAAGAAAAGACTAACAATAAGCAAAAAATCTAGCTATACCTCCCCCAGATCCTGACAATATTGGCTGTTTTTATAACCTTAAAATAAAAAATTGACAAAACACAGTTACCCTTCAGGAACTTGAACTTTTGCATTTTAGTAATGTACTGTAAAATACGTATGACTGCATAGTATTGCATAAACATTTGTACATTTTTTTGTAAATGGCTTATAGTTCCTATGCTGGACACATACTGTGTTTAAATTCTGTACAGAGTGAAAAGGCTAAGACATCATCGAGGACGAGGACGCTTGTTTACAGTTGTACAAGAGACTGCAATTATAAATATGGTTTTGGCCAACAATGCAATTAGGATTCAAGAGATAAGAGAGCATATCTTGAGTAATGACACCATATTCAACAACATCAATGCTGTAAGCCTGTCGACCATACAACGCATCCTCCAACGGCACCAAGTGACGATGAAACAACTTTACAAGGTGCCATTTGAGAGAAACTCTGACAGAGTCAAGAATCTGTGACATGACTTTGTAGAGGTATGTATGCAACACTACTTCAAGTACTTCAGACATACCATATTTACTCATCTGTATATAATTTTGTCTGTTACAGAGAGTATTGGAGATGGATGCCCATGTAATTCGTCATGAATTTATTCATGTGGATGAGGTTGGCTTCAACCTCACCAAAACCAGGTGCCGTGGAAGAAATGTAATAGGACAGAGGGCAATTACCAATGTCCCTGGACAGCGTGGGGGTGTGTGCTGCCATCACTCAAAACGGGGTCCTCCATCACAATGCCACACTGGGTCCATACAACACCGGCCATATACTCACTTTTCTGGATGCAATTCACACAATGCTTGTCCCTGATCCAGATCAGGCGCCTGCTAGGTTTTGTTTTTTGGGACAATGAGAGTTTTCACTGGGCTGTTCTGGTTTGCCACCCATGCACAATTTGTAGTTTTGTACTTACCCCCATATTTACCTTTTCTAAATCCTGAAAAGTGTATGATCGCCAACCCTCGGCCCATATGCCACTTCTCCAGGCAATGGAGGACGCATGAGGGGACATAGAGGTTGCCTCTGTTTAAGGTTGGATATGGCATGCTAGGAGATACTTCCCTCGATGTTTGGCAAGAGAAAACGTAGCTTGTGATGTGGATGAAGTATTGTGGCCAGACCCAGTTTGGAGAAGAGATGAAGCTTAGCACTGGGGACTGCATTCTGAAGGAGATGTGAGCTATTTTGCATTTTGTGTGTGCAGTTTTGAGAATTGTGTGTAAAGTTTTGAAAAAAGGAGACTTGGTTTAGAAAACGTGTGTAAGCAATTGGTAAAAACTGTAACAAATCCGAAAACCCAACAACAAAATTCAGACAAACAGGAAAAGGTAGGTATAGTTTGTGAATGGAAACTTGTGAATGGACACAGCTCAAGTTCTTGAAGGGGAACATCTTCAGGTTACGTATGTAACCAAGGTTCCCCGAGGGAACGAGACGCTGGGTCCCCATGCCCCACTTCCTGCATCCCTGCAGCACTTCCTTCCCTTTTCAGAAGCTGCTGCTGATTTTACTCCATGTGCTCTTATAGCTTCCTGGTCGTGATGTCACACTGCCACTGATGCTGTGCTTTCCATTGGGGAACCATGGTTACATACGTAACCTGGAGATGTTTATATTAAATGCTTATAAAACTTTTCATCATTTGTTATGAAGAGATAATGCAAGTGTTATGTACAAATATTAACATTTAATTAAGACTTCCAGAAAATTACAAAACGCCTAGCTTCTTTCTCTTAGGTGTATGCACAGAGTTTACTTTTTAAATACCAAAATCTAGATATAACCACAGGCAAACTTACTCCAGGAACAGTATCAAACAGGCTATTGTTTACGATATATACGCCTATTAATTGAATCTTAATGTTACTTTACTGTGTCTAGCCAGTGCTGTCTTTAATAAATTGGCAAGCCAAGCTTCTATATGCAAATAATCAAAGTGACATGTTAAGGCAAGGTGCACTTAAACAAGTAGAAACAGAAAACAACCACAAAAAATTAAGAAATGTCTGGTACATGAACATTTCTAGTTTCTGAACATTTGTTTTATTCTAATATTGCATCCTGTCCTCATCCTCCAGTTCCATGCTCCAGGCAACCTTTCAGTAAAAAAAAAAAAAGTGAAGTGCTAAAAGTGTACACCATTGTAAGGTTAGTCATTTTTAACATGACTTTTTTCAGCTCTAAATTTATAACGAAGTTTATAACAGCACATGCCTTAATGCTAAAGCCAAAATAAATACCACTTTTCTCCACAGAACATGTATTTATTTCCAGTGCACAAGTGGAGAACGTGCGTTTTTGCTTCAAATGTCCTACATTTGTTCAGAATACTTACTATCATCTCGGTGACCAAGAGAAATGGGTTCCATTAGTGTTCAATATACAATGTCAGAACATGTTGTTTGTCCAGAATAATATCTATTTTCATTTGATAAATGTCCTTTCAAAAGAGCTCTATATAACGTTAAGCAATATTAACATATTTTAACTGATTTGTTCACACAGATTCCTCAATAAGAGAGTGGACTGATACACACACACACACACACACACACACACACACACACACACACACACACACACACACACACACACACACTCAAGCACCTTTATTGCAGTTTAATTGTACACAAATAACTATTGCTAAATCAAAAGATTCCATGAACAGTAGTTATTATTAAATGGACAATTTATGTGTATCCCACATTTAACTTCGATTGGTGCCACATTGTTACTGTGTTGTGTTATTGGACTTAATGTTGTTTGCACACATTTTAGAGTATGTAGTCGTGTGTATAGGTTTATATGCTATAGGTAGTGTTAATTTATGTTGTTTCGTTTCACTATATACTGTACTCTATATGATTGAAATGACAATAAAGCCACCTGACTTGACTCGAAATTTATATCACTATAGCAATTCCATCTTTTCTTTCATACCCTGGCTTGCAAAAAGCTTCTCGCTCTTTTTAAGACGCTGCCACCCCTGCTTTAGTGTGAGATGCTGTTCGCTGGTTGATGAGAAGTGTTAAATTTTATAAGTTTATAAGTTAATATGAGCTTGGGCTCATCAAAGCAGATAAATATAGTAACTGCTTTATTCAAACTATTCTTCCAGACACCCCTAGGAGTATCTGGGCTATGGCTGTTCTAGAAAAAAAGACTCTACTTACTTCTCAAGTAACTGTTTGGTTGTTTCTCTGACACTCCTTTGCCTGACACTGAATTGTGGTAAATTTAATGGTGTTCAGCAGGATGTAAAAAAGGTGGAAAAGAAATGATCAACTCCTAATGGATATTTGACAAAGAAGCACTAAAAAAGGCACTAACCAACTAATTCTATGGAGTTTTTTGTTTTCTAGACAATTTTTTGGTGAAACAACAATTTTTACATGCTGAAACCAACTCTTTTTACATACACGAATTTGAAATGTCTGTATCATGTAGGGTTTTTTGAAAAAAATTCAATTGTGCAACATCTCCAGGCACATAGATCAACACTACAATATTTCAGAATAAGCAAGAGAGTAAACTAATACATTTTTTGTCGCAGATTTTCGTTTGTAGTGACTGTCAGATTCGTTGTCCAAATTGTGGCATCCAGATAACTTCTCACTTTTTTTTTTTAATTCCTTTTGAGATGCTACTCCACTTAATAGATATTTTTAATACACAGGGTTTAGGTGTGAATCGATAAAAAAAAAAAAAAAAAAAAACATAAAAAAATAAATAATATAGAATAAATATCATCACATTCCTCTTGCCCCTGTCTCCCAGTGTCACACAGTTTAATCTGAAATCGACAGGACAATATTAAGTAAATACACCTAGCAAACTTTTTTGAAGAAAAAAGTCAGAAGTTTTTTCTCTCGACAAAAGGTGAACCCATTTAGTCAATAAGTGCCTGTAATGAGTTTGAAATGGGCCAGACTTCTTTTTTTTTTTTTTTTTTTTTGTCAGATGGATAGATGGATAGAAGTCTTTTCAATTTCTAGCCTGCAACTGGCTTTTTTTTTTAACATGACACAAAAAGTGCTCCACTTAAAGGCCTGTTCTTTTTAAAAGCCCTAATGTTTAATCTTACGGAAAATGACCTGCACATAAAGCACCCTAAAAATAATAACTTATTATAGGAGAAGCTTATAACTGCCCTGAGAGAAGCATTAAATATACTGTACAAATGGCACAAAGTAGGTTACTTTGCAGTGAGATATGTATTATATATAATTATTATAATATAATATATTACATTACATTATAGAGTATGAAGTCTATAGTCAGACCTAAAAGACCATTACCAGGAACTGGCTTTTCATCTCATTTAATAAAAAAAAGCTAAGAAAGTTCTTATTTGAAATTAAGTTATATTATATATACAATTGAATACAATTGATCTATGTCTGTTTATACAGTGTATAAATCTCTTCGGAATATCAAAATAAATATATAATTTACGGTAAAAAAAAATTGAAAGAACACACAACACATTAAGATTAACTTTATACAAATGTTACCATACAATATAATGCTATGATTTATAACTTAATGAACTGCAAATAGAATTAGTTTCTAATTTATTTGTATATAAGTACTGTACCTACATGTACTAATATTTTATAGCTGATGGAATTGTTTGCATTTTTCTTGTTTTCCAGTTTGGCCAGGAGATGTCAGTGTGGTCTGCTCTGAAATGCTTACCCGAGTCTTTGAATAGCCTCCGACAGACTTCACAAGATCATTTCAATTTAAATTCATTCGAAATGCAAAACAAGTGCAATGAATATGTATTATATGACTTTATATATCGTACAATTTATTTTGTATCGTATATAAAGAGCACAAAATGCAACACCTAATTTAACCAAACATCGTTGCCAGTAATGTTAATCTAAATAAACCAAACAATTTGGCCATAAACAAAACTTACATATTTGGCAAAAAAGAGAGAAACTTTTATTAGTATATTGTATGGATCACCGATTTTTCATAATGTTTTGTAGCTAGAGGTTCAGGGAATTTTGTGAGGATTAATCTATAACAATATGGATTTCAGTAAGAACAGAACTAGCATATTTTATATTTTATTTTCCTAGTTGCCTCTGCAAGAAGGTTAAGACTTTACCTTGTATGAACACAAATGGTTCTATGATTTGCATCTCACTCACTTTAAATTCCACTCGAAAAATGAGTAGTCTGGAGTTAAAAAGGGAAACCCCTATTAATATACATACAGGGGATTCTTACAAGCTTCTCCAACCTATATTAAACAATAATAATTAAAAAAAAATGTCTCAGTGCTGTTATTCATTTAAGTAGAGTTAATAAAATAATTGTAAGGGTACTGATCATTGTCTGTGTGTGTGTGTGTGTGTGTGTGTGTGTGTGTGTGTGTGTGTGTGAGTGTGTGTGTGTGTGTGCGGATGGATGCACTACTTCTGAGATCATTTAAAAGTTGAACAAATATTTCCATAAAAAAAAAATGTGTTTAAGCTAAAAATAATAACCAGGGAACACACTAAGAAGGGTGGCAACAGTTTTGCATATATCATTATGATAATTTGTATATATATATATATATATATATATATATATATATATATATATATATATATATATATATATATATATATATATATATATTGTGTAGAGGCAGAGGCAGTAATAATTTTTAGAAAGACACCATGGAAAAATCAGTTTGCATGGAGAACAGACTGAAATAGTGTATGGTTTAATGATTGGGATGTATCTGTGTGAGTGGGTGCGAAGAACAAAAAACAAAAAAAACTTTATCTATATTCCATACCAGTCTTTGGTCTCTTTCCACAAACACATCGACTATGTGCCCATTGCTTTGTGCTACAGACAAGGCCAATTAAATAATGTGTTGGGTTTTCTTTCATATATGTCTTAATAAATGAAAAAATCTTTTCCTCCTTGTAAAATCTTTCCCCTGTTGAATCTTTATTTTTAAATGACAACTCTCATCTGACCTGCTTTTAGAAAAAAGAGATCAGAGTTCATCTTTTTAAAAAAATAAAAAAAAAACACTTGAATGAATGCACATGCAAATTGGATGCTGGTGACATCTTCATCTGGAAACATTTATCGATTGCTAGATACAGAGAGAGAATAGAACAAATCTTTTCGAGAGTTCAGAGATTTTGTGCTTGTAATAAAAGAGAGAGGTGGAATAAATGTGGGAACAAAGCAAGAGAGAGATGTTTTGCAAAGTTTGCTTATTATTTATTTATTTGTTGGTTTGTTTGTTTGTTGCAGCTCAGTGCAACTTTTGCTAGAAGGCACCGAATGCGTCATTGTCCAAAATCTTCCAAGTGTATTCCAATTTATTTTCTAAATTTCTCAATAATGTTCAGGCAGAACGGCAGGCGGAACTTGATTCAATCAGAGTGCAATAAAATCCTCGCGAAACTGATTTCTACACAAACTCAAAAGTATAACTTTCGACAATAGAACAATAGAATGCCGCACCTACTGTATTTAAAGTGAGGCACAAAAATCTTTTTGGGAAAAACATTTCTTTATCAGCTGTACAAACAAAGTGCTTTTGAGGCTATATGATGCGAAGCCAGTGGATATTGAATTAGAGTGAAGATGTAATAGCTGCTGTCAAAACATGAGTTTCATTCCTTGTATATACCTGAGCACCAGCACAATTGTGCAATTATACAATCAGTAAATCATCTGGTGAAAAAAGCAAACTCATTGACTTTCATTGTGACATGGTTGCTGGTTGCAGAAGGGCTGGTTACAAAAAAAATAAATAATAAAACACTTAATAGTCTGAAGAGTTTGCATAGAACAGTGAGAAAACTAAACAGAGCACAAAACATCCTATTAAACAACCTTTGTTAATGGTGGTTATGTCTTATTGATGAGAGAGATCACTGGGGAATAGCTAATCCGGTCTGAGCTAACAGTGAGGTTATGGTGACTCACATAACAACTCTTTACAACCAGTGCAAGCAGAAAAGCATAATGGTGTCAGCTTGTCAAATCGTGAACATATCATATCTTGAGGCAGATGATCTGAGCAGCAACAAATCACTTCAGGGGCCACTGCTGTCAGCCAAAAACATAAAATAACAACTCTTTACAACCAGTGCAAGCAGAAAAGCATCATGGTGACAGCTTGTCAAATCGTGAACAAATCATATCTTGAGGCAGATGATCTAAGCAGCAGAAAATCACATCAGGGGCCACTGCTGTCAGCCAACCATGGTGACCAGAGGAAACTGAAATTAAACAGGTCTTTTTTCCAATCTTTAACTGTCTAGCCTTGATAGCTCTACTGACCAAAAAATGTAGTTCAATTGCCAGCACATCCACTGTTCAGTCTTAGAGCAAGACACTTAAAGTTTGGGTTCAATGGTTTTTAGTCATTGGATTTAGGTCTTTCTGACATTCTATGAGCAAGTAGTAAACCATCTGTAAAAAAAAATATATATTCTGTCTTGTGGCATGACCAGATTCTATAAAACTGTAATACTAAAATTCTGGCACTAACATCCATCCAATCAGAGCAAGACAGTGTTTTTATTCCAATCAGGTTGCCACTCAATTGAGAAAGCTCTTGTATTGGATTAGCATTCAGAGAGATTGCATTTGTTGGAGTTTTGAATTTTAAAACATGCCGTTTTCACCAGAACCGTTACTATTTCTAAACGATCAACTGATTATCCTGATGAGTGAAGTGGTCGTTTCCTGGCTTGTAATGCACTTTGGATAAAAGTGCCAAAGCACCAAAAGTGAACCAGGAATTTCTGCAGGCTTTCTTAATTTCACAAAGTAGGACAAATCTTGTGCGCAAAGCTCTAAAGGGTGGTCTCTTTCTCCATACCTGCTTTTCTCCTTATAGATCGAAGATTAGATCGTTTTTGTGCTTGAAGCATTTCTTTAGCCAAAATTGTGTGTACTGAAACAGGAAAGCACTCCAGACCAACACTAATCGTTTAAGACCAGCCGTTCAATCAGACATCTTCTGATCGTATTACTTTTAACCACTTTATTGTTTAAAAATTTACTCATTGTCTAAACGAAAATTGAACTAAACGACCTTACATTCCCTCCATGTTTGATTGGTGAGTCTTGGCAAGGCTCCACAGAGATCATATCTAAAATTAGTTAGGCCATGGCGGATGAAAGAGAACACTAGAAAGGTCATCATAAACCAATCATGTCGTCTAACACACTTTGAATAGATTTTTTTTTTTTCCCCTTTTGGATTAATTTAACCTGCTTTTGTTTGGCCTGACAATTGATGCATATGCATCGTAGGAATGAATAAATAAATGTGAGACAGGCGAATGTACTCGCATATGAAATCCTCAGTCCTGTTGTGACCTCTAATTGAATTGATCCGAGATTCTATCCCAGAAATATATTGTAGCATTTTGTAGGGCAACAAAAAGAAGTCAAGCCCTGAAGGAGCCTAATGCATTTACGATGAATGGAAGATGTCCTGTCGAACGAGTCGGGGACACGATGCTCCGAGCAGAAAAATATTAAGACTAATGTTCCTCAGGTTGCCGTCTTGCACATGCCAATAGTGGGAAGCAGAGCCATGCATCGTGGGCCCAATTGAGCCCGGTGGCGTTTTCCCAGCTCCAGCGTGAGTCAGACCTCAATGCTAGGCCCTGCTCCATCACTGCCAGTGTGTAATTAGATCAACACTAACCTCCCCCTCAACAGCAGCTCCCATACATCAGGCCCTTTCACATGGCATTTCCGTCCATTTGGTCCATTAGCGCGGCCAGAACGGACTATCTTGCTGTACTCGGCCACACCGCAGTGGACGGATGCATTAGACACTATTATGCCTGCTGGATTGGAGGCCACGATTATAGAGGATTTGCAGGAATGACCGATTATTGAGAGCGAAGTGCTTTTCATCTATATTTTGGCTCGCACGGGTTTCAACGTAAAAAGCAATGCATGGTTCGAAAGATGTAGCTTGTCTTAAATATTTTCATCAATCTAAACAAAGTACTTACATGACATTCTGTTAAACATCTCTATTTACACTGCAAGATGAATATATGGACATTCCACAAACAGCAAATACTGTAGCATAAAAAACAACAGCTCTGTCAGTGTGCCCAGTGTTTAATACTATCATTTGTATCTAAAGCCAGAAATAATGCCAGGATCAGCAAAATATCTTCCAAATCTTCCTGAAGGCAAGAAAAAGACGGCAAGAAGAAGTATTGCTATCCTGAAAAGTAAGATAAATGCAGAACCATTCACTCCTACTTCTTTTAATCTTGCATTTTTTTTCTTTTTTTTTTTTTTTTTTTTTTACTTTATAGGCCCATTTGTTTGGCCAGTATGTTGGTCTGATCAGACAGAAATTCTGTCCTTAGATGATCTTGTTTCAGTCATATAGAAGCATAGAGGGTTTTATGAACTCATCATCATTGTTAACTAATTAAAGAAATAATAAACCAATAAATAATAAAAATGTTACAGCTTTCACACATTTAACACGTCATTTGTAGGATCTAATGAAAATTGAGTACAAGCAAGGATAAAGTGTCCGGATTCTATTCAATTTCTTATCTAATATCTGAGCTTCAACAAAGAAGGAACACCCTAGCCTAGTCTAATAAGTCCTTATGATATGAAAAGTATGTTTTTCAAACTCAGAGCATATAACACTGCATAGCACTTAAAAAGTCACTAGGTTACATAGGTAACGCTAGTTCCCTGAGCGAAAGTAAGCTGCTTTGAAAACACTTTGGGAACAGCTTCTGGAAAGAATTGGTTGGGCAGACCTTGGTTTACGGACCTGCTGTCCCTCCTCGAGAGCCTCTGGAACTGCCTCACAGTCAGTGACTGGCCTACTTTTACTCTCTTGGCTGCAGTAATGATGACTTTGATCCAGGCAGGGTTAGGGTTAGGCATTCCCAAAGCGTTTTCGACGCAGCTCAAGTTCCTTTAAGGGAACTCTAGTTACATCTGATATGTGAATAGTAATGTGTGTAATTTCAGTATTAAATCTGTCTACTGTAAGCTCAAGTTCCTTTAAGGGAACTCTAGTTACATCTGATATGTAAATAGTAATGTGTGTAATTTCAGTATTAAATCTGTCTACTGTAATCGATTTTAAATACCTCTCCTGAAACACTGAAAATCCACTACCATGACTTTATGATCCTTCACAGGCATGTGCCTATATGGACTTTTCAAAGAAAAGAAAATTTAAATATATAGAAAACAGTTTCTCCACTGACTCTTTTGCTCTTTTCTAAATGCCTTGCTCTTTTAAAGCTCCTGTGCATTGATCAGCTAGTCCACATGAAAGAAAAACAGAGATTAATATTAGAGATGACAAAATATGTTGTTTCCTTTTGATATATTAAACAAATAATGTTATAGTGTGAAGGAAGCTTGAAAAAGTAACCAGAAGTAAAAATTCTCATTCACGTTCTTTCACTAAAACCACACTGATCTCTAGAGTTCAAAAGTTCATTTTTTTTGACAATTCATGACATTTTATTTTGTTGTTCATGCCAGAAGCAGAGTTTAGCGAAAGGCAATGCTTGGCATTACATATGAAATTTCACACGTGAATGTCTTAGTCTACAGGAGTAAAACAGCAACTGATTTGATATGCAAAAGCAGAAATGTAATACATTACTTATTATAATTTTTTATGAAGATTAGCTATACCAACTAAAATTATTTTTAATTATACATTTCGTTAGAAATAATAAAATTAGTATCAATTACCAAAATACATTCTATTAAGAATCAACATTTTTACATTTCTTATACAAATTGATTGACATGAAAAACTAGACTGTAATTCAAGGGGGATGATTAGTGACCATTAAATAGGACATCATATAATTAAACTTAACTTTATTGTCATTGTATAGGATCCAAGTACAGAGCCAAAGAAATTCAGGTACTCTAGCATCAATCAATCAATCAATCAATCAATCAATCAATCAATCAATCAATCAATCAATCTATATATCTATTCAATTCAATAAATTTTTATTTGTATAGCACTTTTAACAATGAACATTACACAGATAATGTGGTGATAAAGAATAAATAAGATGTTCTTTATGTGTAAGTTTGTCCCTAATGAGCAAGCTGTTGGCTACTGTGGCAAGAAAAAAACTCCCCGAGATGGCATACGGAAGAAATCTTGTGAGGAACCAGACTGTAGAGGGAACCCATCCTTATCTGGGTTGCATCGAATGTCAATTTATTAGCGATAAACGAAGTGGGCCGATCCAAGGAATGAATGAATGAATGAATGAATGAATGAATGAATGAATCAATCAATCAATCAATCAATCAATCTATCTATCTATCTATCTATCTATCTATCTATCTATCTATCTATCTATCTATCTATCTATCTATCTATCCATCCATCCATCCATCCATCCATCCATCCATCCATCCATCCATCCATCCATCCATCCATCCATCCAACAATTTATCTAATTAAAGGTATGAGGATTTGATATGGTTTACTTTAACCAATCAAAAATATAAATGTACAGTTGTTGAACTTGATTATCAATAAAAAAAAGTCTCCCTTTGCAATAATAACAGCTTTAAACACTTTCAGACATTACATTTCTCCAAGCATTCAGCTAAAATACTCTGCCATGACTCTCGTAAAACTTGCAAAAGATGCTTCAGGGCATTGTCTTGTTGTTGGTTCCCATTAAGATGCAGTTCACATGAAACTGCATGGTGTTGAAGTATGGTTTGTTTGCTTTGTTAGTTCAGTATTCCTTTCAATTGGAATAAGTCTCAAACCTTTCCTGCTACAAAACAACCTCAAACCATTAAACTTCCACCTCCATGATTGACTGTGGGTGTAAGGCAGTCTGCTAACATCTTCTCTTCTCTTCCCACCTTACATAAGTTCTTCTATTAGAGTAAAAAAAAAATCACTTTTAGGCTCATCTGTCCACAAAATAAGATGTTTTTTGTTACCTTTGTACTAGAGTAACATTTTATTTTTTTACATTACTGCAACTTGGATTTGGTGCAAATCATTTGTTTCAATTGGCAGTACAAACCACCAAGAGGAACTGCAATCACTACTACTATTGAAGCACGTATATTAAAATGTTTTGTTGAGATTTGATTGTTGAGAAGTGATAAAGCAGACACAGAGTTGACTTGGATATTTGATTACAATTTGTCAAAGGTACAATACCATATTTTTTTACTTTTAAGATGCTAGCTATATAAGTATGTAATAAAAAACCTCAGTGTGCTCAATGAATCCAGTTGAAGTAGGGCAATCTTTAATTGCACAGTCTTAAGTAATGCAACAGCTAAAAAATGCATCTAATTTTTATTTGAAATTAGATGCATTTTATCGTAAATACTGTCTTTTTACTTCCTTTTTGCATCATAGAAGCTCTAGCTGTGCCATGAGCAATTCTGCTGATCATCATACTTGTTCATTCGCTTCAAAGCTTCACTACTTTTGTCCTAGGTTTAACTAAATTTAGGTTCTATGTTGTTAAACCTCAGCTAGCTTAAACAGTTTGTAACTAGTAGATGTATTGGGTGTACTATAAGTGTTCATATCACACATCCATTTCAATTATATTACAG
The DNA here is from genome assembly GCF_946808225.1 of Silurus aristotelis. NCBI lineage: Eukaryota > Metazoa > Chordata > Actinopteri > Siluriformes > Siluridae > Silurus > Silurus aristotelis. The sequence continues at coordinate 8,800,033 of NC_139581.1, read as the reverse complement.
AGAAACTTTAATTAAATAATGACCGTTCTTTGAACCCAGACTACATCTCCACTGTATTCTTTTCCAATGCCCAGTGTGTCTGTTTTCTGCTCTGTTACATCCATGACTGCTTTCCTCTACGTTCTTCAGCTGCTCATCATCTGTGATCCCTTACTTAATTTCCTCTGAACACATCCTCCTAATCCTCATCTCCCTCTATCAGACGCTTCAGCTGAGTTGTTCTTGCTCTAATGCCTCGCTCACATACACAAACTGACCGGCCTGTAGTTACCACGGCGACAGGCTCTCTCACTGCCTCACAGTGGTCCAGCTCCCATAGGACAGTATTTGAGAATCAGGCAGCTTAAGTTCAAAAGTTACATCAATATTTACCCGGAGATATTTTACGGCATTCCGAGTCGGCTCATGCAGACGCTTAAGTTGGATTTTTTTTTGGGTGTGTGTCTAGACTACTGCCTTAAAAGATGAGCACTGCGTTTAAATATGAGCCAAAAAAGCAAGAAACCAGGGATAAAAAATGTGGACTGACAAAGCAGATTCATGCATTTATAACAGATTTCTCCAAATTACTATATGGCTTGCACAAAAAGATACACTTGATGTATTCTCATGATTTGCTTTTACCATGCCTCTATTATGCGCTTTCGTGTATTTTAATGTATAAATTCACACAGTTATTTAATATTGTACAAATGTAATAAAGGTATATGCCCTAAACAATCAAGCTGTCAGACGGCCATACTGGATTTAATACTGCTCCTTATCTAGGCCAACATCAGGAAAGACAAAATTGACTTTGTCCAGAGAAGAATCATTTATAACTGAGGCTCACCATGCTTTTGACAAATTCAAAATAGCACTTAAACCCATATTAATGTCTGAGCTCTTCAACTAAACTGCAAACACAGCAATTCTAGAAAAAACTAACTAAGAAATCTAGATGTTAATGCTAAAGAAACATTTGAAAGAAAAAGAAAACATGATATGCTGAGTACAAAAACATCTAAAGTAGCTAATAAAAAACACAGCTAGAAGGTTATACTATAGACATACAGTGCTATTATATTAAAACTATTTATTATTTGTCCACAAATAAGCTAATAATAAGATCATCTATCAAAAAATACTAGATGGCTAGGTAGATAAAAATTAGCTAGTTTATGTTTGAAGAAACATCACTAAAAAAAGATAGGATGCTAGGCTTGAAGATACAAACAAAAAACACAAATAGATAAGTTTTTTAGTAGAATCCTTTTGTAAAGATAGAAGGCTATACAGGTTTGACAGTATGCTTACTAGGAAAGCTAGACACCTAATCCTTGCATAAACATATTCCAGGAAAGCAAGCGTTGTTTGTTTGAGAGTATGGTAGCTGGAATTGTAGCTACCTAAAGTTTGAACACACATTGTCCAGAACAGCTAACACACAATCCGGGTTTGGTGGTATGCTATAGGAAAGAAACGTCTCTAGGTTACGTATGTAACCCTAGTTCCCTAAAGGAACGAGACGCTGCACCAGAACGCTATGGAAACGCAACTGCATTGTCCATGCTCTGAGTAGTGAGTCTAATCAGTCAAAATTAAAGACAGGCTGTCACCGGCAGGGTGACATTATGACCAGCGAGTATAGAGCACACCTGGAGAGAAGCCTGCTTCAGCTTCTGTAAACGTAAAGGAAGCACTGAAGGGGCGCCAGAGGTGTGGCTAGAGACGCACTGTCTCGTTCCCTCATGGAACTACAAACATACTAAACCTAGAGACGTTCCCTTTCAGGAACTTGAGCTACGTTGGAACGCTCTGGGAATGAGAGACCAACAACACCACATCGATTAGTCCCTGACTAGTGTGAATTAGCACAAGTGAGGCAAAGGACAGAGGTGCCAGGAGTGGCACAGAGGTCAAGGCTGTAAAACCTGGTTACGGTGAGCGGGGTGGACCACCCTGCAGAGGTCTTGGAGGAACACTCCAGAGGAACAAGCCTTAGAGGCTGCCACACTCCAGGTCGAGTGAGCTATGACCCCCGAATGGAGTAGGGAGACCAGAGGATATATCTATAGCGTCAATAACCCACCTGCTGAGCGTCTGCTTATTTGCAGGAAGGTCTCTCCTCAGAGGTCCGTAGAGGATAAAAAGTTGTTCCGACTTTCTTCAGGGACTCGTATGGTGGACATAACAGTCCAGCGCTCGGACCAGGCACAGCCGGTTCAACCTCTCCTGGTCTGTGATCAGGAATGGAGGAGGGTTGAATGCCTGGAGCCTGACAGGTCGTGGAATGACCGAGGGGGATGTAACCCACTCTAGGGTCGAGGAAGGCACTAGTCATGCTTGGAGTAAACTCCCACTCCTCAGAGAGAAGATGGCCAGCAAGAAAGCGGTCTTGATAGACCTGTGTGCCTCCATGAAGTGCCTCCATGAAGTCTTGGCCAAAGGCCAAAAGCCTCCAACACTATGGCCAGGTCCCAAACAGGCACTCTGGGTACACCGGGGGCCTCAACCTCCGGGTGCCGTGGAGAAAACGCATCAGGAGTGGGTCTCTGCCCAGTGAATGCCCAGGCACAGAGGTGTGATACAGCAAAACGGCGGACGCGTTTTGCGTAGACTTTAATGGTGGATGGAACCAACCCTTTTGGGAACTGCTCCTGCAGAAACTCTACCTGGCAGTGGACTGGGTCCAATTGGTGCAGAGAGAACAATGCAGTGAACTGAGGCCATCTTGCGGCATACAACCTTCTCGTAGAGGGAGCTCTAGATTGGAAAATGGTCTCTACCACCTCGGTGGAGAGACCCAAGCCTCTGAGCTGTGCCCCTTCATGGGCCACAGCCACAGCTTCCACAACTCGGGGCGGGGTGAACTATTGTGCCCCCTGATTGAGAGAGGAGATCCCTTCTCCAAGGAATTTCCCATAGAGGCTGTTCAAGAAGGGCCACCAGGTCCGTGAACCATGTAAAGACGCAGCCTTGGCCACGGTTGCACCATAGCATCCAGTTTCAATGGGGCTGGTGGATATAGGGAGAACCATTGGGGACAGTGCAACAACTCTAAAGACGCGAACAGGTCTACCTGGGCTTTGCCGAATTTCTTTCAAATCTGTGTGGAAAAGCCACAGACTGCTAACTGCTCTGATTAAGCTAATATCAACCAATCATTGATATAATTGAGGAAACGGATGCCCTGAAGTCTCAGGGGAGCCAGAGCCGCATCGACACACTTTGTGAAGGTGTGGGGTGACAGGGCAAGGCCAAATGGAAGGCCCCTGATATTGGAATGCTTTGACCCCAAAAGCAAACCTCAGGAACTTCCTGTGAGAAAGAAAGATGGGTACGTAAAAGTACACATCCTTTAGATCTACTGTGACAAACCATTCCTTGAGACTGATCTGAGACACAACCTGCTTGTGGTTCAGCATCATGAACTGGAGCCTCTTCAAAGAGCGGTTCAGCGAATGTAGATCTAGGATAGGATGCAACCCACCATCCTTTTTGGGAACTATAAAGTACCAGCTGTAAAACCCGGACTCTCAGTCTGATGAATGGCATCCCTTCTCAGGAGAGTATCTACTTCTCGTTCCAGGACCAGAGCCTGCTCGCTTCTCAGCAGAGTGAGAAAGAGCCAGTTAAACCGGGGCGGGTAAGACCCGAACTGAATCGCGTAGCCTCGCTCTACAGTACGCAGAACCCACAGGGACACATCTGGTAAAGTCCTCCAGGCTGCCAGGTTCTCCCTTAAGGGTACCAGTCTCTTGAGACTGACCTCCGGTGTGTCCAGAGCCAGGGCAGTGCCCAAACGTGGCTTTGGAAACGAGACCTTTTGTTCCGCAACAATGTAGGGCGAAACCGAAGGAGGGAGCTTGGTGGAGCTGGCCATGCCCTGAAAAACATTTCGTGGTAGGGTTAACAAACCAGGTCCCTGAAGGGGCTAGGAGAAAACGGGCACAGAGAAAAGTGGTGCTACACGTCATCCCTTCACAGCTCAGGTCAGGACCTTTTGTCCGAAGTTTTCTTCCTGGAGATGACAGTTCTCAGATCTGAGAGATCGGAGAGATAGCGTGCTAGTGTCTCTTCAACCCGTGCCATGGCACTATAGCCATAATTCCTAAGCCAAGAGACATTGGAAAAAACAGAGGTGTCCAGGTCCTGGGTGCCAAAATGTTTCTTAGATGCCTTCATTCTTTGACAAACAGGTAGGCAAACATTAAATTTCACACAGAGCGCTTTATAAACAAACAGAAGCTGAAGCACTTTATACTCCCTGGTCGTCATGTCACCCCGTTGGGGACAGCCTGTCTTCAATATTGACTGATTAGACTCATTACTCAGAGCATGGACAACGCAGAAAAACGCTGAATGGGAACTCTAGTTAGCTAATACAGAACATAATATAACAATATTACCTAGCAAGTGATTTAGCCCACGTCAGCTAAATCCATGTTCCATGTGTCTCCGTATGTCCTTGTCTTTTCTGGCTTACATATTTTTTATACATTTTACAAACTTGTCGCTTTTCATCACACAGTTGCTGTGTCTCCCCCGTGTACAAGATAATTAGAGATAAATTAGCTTGGAGTTAAATTTAGATGCATACAGTATGCTGTCTAAGTTCCCAGGAACAGTCTTTTCAAATTAGTATTGACAGCTGAATTAACAAAAACTTCTTTTCTTTCCTTCTTTTCCTGCTGAAACAATAACAGCTAATGCAGTAAAAACTTTCTTTCGGCTTCTCCCATTAGGGGTTGCCACAGCGGATCAGCCACGTGTTTGATTTGGCACGTTTTTACGCTGGATGCCCTTCCTAATGCAACCCTCCCCATTTATCCGGGCTTGGGACCGGCACTGAGAGTGGCTGGAGTCGGTTCCCTGACCGGGGATCGAACCCGGGCCGCAGCAGTGAGAGTGCCGCATCCTAATCTAATGCAGTAAAATACTTTACAAATCTGCTTTATATATCTGAACAGTATATTTAAATCGAAAGACCTTTATACACAGGGTGCATAGTTTATATGCTTCACAGTGTTTTTGATGAGTACCGTTAAGTGCAAATGTTTGCACACGCCTTTACCGCCATTTTACTTGGTAGCAACAACAACACAAATTCGATATTTCCATCTGTTAACTAATTATCAGGCCTAGGACACACTATAGCATATTAAGATATAAATAGTGACAGGCTTTAAGTCTTCAATGAATCAGATAGAAAGCAGTGGCGGGAGGTCAGGGCCAGCAAATCCTTCTCTGCTGGCCTAAACACTGACCGATCAAAAGCACTGACGTCCATTTACAACCTAAATTTAAATATTTGTTCCATAATATTGTATTAATTTATTCCCAACAGTATGTTCTCTTCATTTCTTAGTGTTTCTCTTGGCTGCACTGCTTCTAATATGTGGATGTGGATGTTAGATATTTTTTGCCCAATCAGATTTCAGCCTTTATGTGCCTAATCTGCCCAGGGCCTTAAAAGTGAATACTGCTGGCCCTTTTACCATAGTCTCTATAATCAACGGGTCTGTCTCTTTAACCAATCAGATTCTAAATTCGTCTAGCTGGCCCAGAATAGCGTCAGAATTTTTTCGTCCTCTGATTGGTTGGTCAGAGGGAAACTGTTACAGCTAGGTTTGACTGGCACTAATACACTAATTAATACATCGGAGTTAGACTTTTTTATGCCTATGGAGGAAGATACATTTATTTTATCTCGGACATACTTAAAAATCCATTTTCAAGAAAAGCTAGACTATAATTGTGAGGAGAGGTCGGCCAACCCCTAGCTAGCTTGCCCGGGAGAGGGTTTGTTCTCCACTTCCAGACTAGTGAATACTAGCTGTACCACTGGCTTACAGCTTGAGAGAAGCAGTGCAAATTATAATTATGCAGCTGTGGTGAGTAGGTTGTATTTTATTTACATTTTTAGTGTTTTTGTCATGTTATTAGACAAATAATGATTCTGAACTGCTCCAGATGATGTACGTGGCACAGTTGTGGATGTAGTGTAGAGGAGTTGTCTTAACTGGGTTTCTTGCTTTAGTAAAATGGTGTGTAATCCATATGTGTAATGCCTTTCTCTCTGTAATGCCGCATGTTGTTATTTTGCGTTTTTTTGTATAGTATTGATGCTTTCTATTATTGCAACATGATAGTGTTGGTATTAAGAGGTGGATTATGTCAGGTAAGTCCCCACAGGTACCAAATGCACGGCCCGCCACTGATAGTAGTATTCCTACATCTCATATTTATACTTAAGCTCAAGTGTCTTTCATCTACTTAGTGCAGCTCTTAGCTGGTCAGATTTGTATTGATGCCACGTTTAATTCCTAAAATTTAAAGATAGCATAGATGCAAATGGTAAATTAGGTATACATTGGTTTAAAATCATTAAAGATTATGACCTAGCTTTATGACTGAAGCAAACATATAAAATAAAATAAACATAAAGCAGTAAGTCATTTAAAGATAAAAGTAAATCTATACTGGATTAATTTACAGAAAAAAAAAACAAGAAACCATGAAAGCCACCTGACATTTGACATTATAGCCAAACAATGGTAGTTAGCTTAGATTTAGAATACGATGTTATATCAAATGGTTTCTAGACTAGCTCTGTTTACTCAGAAGTACTTTATTTATCTACGTTTACACACTACCACCTTTAAAATAGTCCCCTTGTGTCCTGGAAGTTTTCTTTTTCAAAGCGTATTAAGCAGTTTCTGTTTCTTCTACGCAGTGGTATTAAAACAGTGATCTTTGAGCTCGACTTTAGTCTTCGTAAAGAGCGCAAAGTCCGCAGGAGCCAAATCTGAAGAGTAGAACTGGTGCGGAAGTGAGATCATAATGTTTCCAGCGAGAAGCTCATGTGTAAGTAGGCCTCGGGGACAGAGTGCACATAGAGTCAGAATAGCAGACATGGTAATGCACATTGTCAGAATAGAACCAGTTGCACAGCTCCAGTTGTACACAGGAGGATGTGTTTTGGCACAATGACTTATGAAGGTCAGTGCTCCCTGTGACTGTGCGTGCATTGTGCATGATTATACATGTGACGTAAAAAGCATTTAACATTTAACATTTTAACATTTTCAAACAGGTTAATCTTAAATAAATATAAGATGCTACATAAAATATCACCCAAAACTAGATAGCTAGGCTGGAAAACAAAGCTACAGTAGCTAACTAATGTTTAAAGAAAAATCTTCCAGTAAAGCCAGTAGATGGTAGATTTGACTAGTTCTGCAAGCTAGATGAAGCATGAGATATTTTAATGTAATAACCTTGATGATCACTTGAGGTTTTCTGATATGTTAGCAAACTGCACACCATGAAGCTGTAATTTATGCTCCATTTCTTCGCCTGCCGTGTCCCATTTTGTCCTGTCATGATATAACTGCGATGGGATGTTACAGGGGCTTTTTCTTTGCTGCCGCAACTAACAGAACTGAAACTTACACAGTTCAGTATTCAACTATGTACTCACATGTAAGTTTCTCACCAGAAACAACATGATCCCACTTCCACATCCACCTTCTCGCCAGATTTGGCTCCTGCGGATTTCGCCCACTTCCTGATGATGAAGATCAAGCTCAGAGGTCACCGTTTTGATGCCATTGCGGTTATCCAGCGTGAGGAGCAGAAAGTGCTTGAAAAGAAGACCCCCAAGACACATTCCAGAAGAAGCAGGAATGCTGGGAGAACTGTATTGCGGTGCAATGCCAATATTTTGAAGGAGATAGTGGGTAAACATCGATAAATAAAGTACAGAGGTAGTCTTGAAACTTTTTGATACCACCTCTTACATAAATATATTGCTATCTTATATATATATATATATATATATATATATATATATATATATATATATATATATATATATATATATATATATATATATATCTTACAGTAGATATACATAAATATGTATTTAAAAATCTTTATAAATTTAACAAAATATAGGTAGAATTCTGATCTACTTTTTAAATACAATTATTAGCCACTTTAATGGAAACAGATACAGGTCAAGAGCTTTAGCACAGCATGGCTAATGATCACTTGGAGCATGGCATGGATGGTACCAAACAGGCTTGTTTCAGTATTTCAGAAACAGTTGATTTTTTGGGGGATTTTCACTCACAATAGTCTCTTGAGTTCACACAGACCTGCTTGAAAACCTGCTTGAAAAATACTTGTTAAAAAGAGGTCTGTGGGGGAATGACCACACAAATGATCACACATAACAACCCTGTTGAGCAGAAAGACATCTTCCAATACAAAACATCTGAAAGGATCAGCTGAAACAGCAAAAGCTCTATTATTAGAATCAGACACTTAATTGTGGACAGGCTCACAAAAGTTGAGCAGTCAAAGATTAGATGAAGAGCAGGCAATGTTTCTCCTACTTTTATCCAATATTCTGGTTGTGGATTCTATTCTATTAATCTAAACAAATATCAGGGAGGGGCTCAGAGATTAAGTGTTAAGAAAAAGAAAGATAACGAGAAAGATTGCTAAGAGACAGTACAAAGAAGTAAGACACAGGAAGAAAGTCATTAGGGTTGTCAATCAATTAAAATATTAAATTGCGTTTAATTGCATGATTGTCATGAGTTCATTTAGGATTAATCACAACTTAGAAGCATTTTTTCTGATCTAAATGTGCATTACACTGACACTTTTTAAGTTTTAATACTCTAATCAACATGGGCATGGACAAATATTGCTGCTTTATGCAAGTGTAAAACCATACTCAACATAGAGCATGAAGTCAAAATATTTTTGTAAATATTATAAATAATTATGGAGTTTTAATTTATGTAAATCATCATGACTTGCTAGATGTGTGCATCACAGCAGATTTTGGTGCTGATTTGAGACTTGGTGCATCAGTAAACCAAATGTTTACTGATTACAAAATCTTTTCATTGGAGAGATAGAGAAAGAGGGGTTTAGAAAAACAGAAAGCAGTAGCAAGTGAAACACTAAATAGAAACAAAAATAAATAGACAAAAGGAAATTAAATGGATTGAGATACACAGCAAGTAGGATAGATAGATAGATAGATAGATAGATAGATAGATAGATAGATAGATAGATAGATAGATAGATAGATAGATAGATAGATAGATAGATAGATAGATAGATAGATAGATAATCAACAAAGAGAAAGACACAAACAGAGATATAGAGGTACAGGATATAATTTAATGAACAATGGGAGAAAAGAAAAAGGGATACAGATAAAAAAAAACAGGGTTTGACTTTAGAAAGATTAAACAACAGATTGGGGTAAAACAGAACTAAGAGGGAGGTATAGACATACAAAACAGAAAAAAAGTGAGTGAGAAAGAGGGTGAGGGTGTTTAGAAAAACAGAAAGTAATATCAATAGCAAGTAAGACTGTAAATGGGACAAAGATAATACGACAAAAAAGTAAAATGATAGATTTAAAGATACATAGCAGGGATAATGGATTAGATAGATAGATAGATAGATAGATAGATAGATAGATAGATAGATAGATAGATAGATAGATAGATAGATAGATAGATAGATAGATAGATAGATAGATAGATAGATAGATAGATAGATAGATAGATAGATAGTAAACAAAATAAAAGACACAAACAGAGATAAACAGGTATATATGGACATTGGGAAAAAAAAAGAGAGAGACAGATAAAAGATTAAAAAAGAGATGGGGGAAGAAACAGATATCACTAAAAGGAAGGTAGACACAATCAAAACAGAATGCATAGAAATAAAAAATGTGTGTGTGAGAGAGAGAGAGAGAGAGAGAGAGAGAGAGAGAGACCAGTAATTGTAGATTTATATAGCTAGCTTTACCGTTTCACCCCTGCATACTTCCCCCATTATATTTTGACCCGTTCCTCATTTCTGTAACTCTGTATTTCATTATGTGCTGTTGTTGCTCAGTGTGTTTTATAGATATGTGACAGTGTTCTTTAGATACACTGTGGACTGAGTGGAGTATGAATGCACCAGGTGCAAATCTGTGTGCATGAGTTAACGCGGTAATGAGAACGAAAGGACTAGCAAAAGCTTCTCCTGCATCTTTATAGAAGCTGGTGTGAGAAAGCAGCCGTTTGGACACATTTCATGGCCTCGTTGTTTTGAGCTATCGATTTAAACTCACCTTGTGATTAGCACACAGAGGGAGTGTATACACACACACACACACACACACACACACACACACACACACACACACACACACACACACACACACACACACACAGAGACTGTCAGTATGCATGAGTTAACTTAATGTGATAAAGCTTCGACCCTTCCCTCATCATAATTATTCATAGCCTGTGCACTACTGTGGTACTGAAACGGTGACAGATTCCATTAAGAGACAATAAAGCTTTACTATGCACTCACACAAACACACACACACACACACACACACACACACACACACACACACACACACACACACACACACACACACACATATAGTTTAAAGCTAATCATTCATTAAACTCTGATCATTACTACACTCTGTGTATCAGGTCTTAGATATATTTAATTCATTCAACCAGATTTATACAACAGCTCTGTTGAAATTTTTTATTCTGATTGGTTGGAAGATGCTGAATGCTTTTCTATACTAGCAGCTCTGATGTTTTGAATTCAATTCAATTCAATTCAATTCATTTTTATTTGTATAGCACTTTTAACAATGAACATTGTCTCAAAGCAGCTTTACACAGATAATGCGGTGATTAAAAATGAATATGTTCTTTATGAGTAAGTTTGTCCCTGATGAGCAAGCCGGTGGCGACTGGCGACTGTGGCAAGGAAAAACTCCCCGAGATGGCATAAGGAAGAAACCTTGAGAGGAACCAGACTCAAGAGGGAACCCATCCTCATCTGGGTTACACCGAATGTCCATTTGTGGCGGGTATACAATGTTGCGGGGTGCAGTGATGATGATCAAAAGCGAAGTGTATTTCTGAGTCAGTGTAGGAGACTGTTGACTTCAACTACAGTCCAATCCAGGCAGGCCTGGATGAAGTGGGAAGATCCATGGGGGGGAGAGGGGCAGGAACAGTGGTCACTGGAGCCTCAGGAGCATGTTTAACTCGACCGAGAGAGAGAGAGAGAGAGAGAGAGAGAGAGAGAGAGAGAGAGAGAGAGAGAGAAGAGGGTGACAGGAAGAGAAGGATATGGATTATTAAGTGTACCTATTGTTGCATGAGAGTTAAAGTCACTGTGCAGTTTGGACTCCGGCAAGACTCGCTATGGCAGCATAACTAAAAGGGAGAACCAGAAGGCAACACAGACATGAGGGATCTCTGGGATAAGAGACGGCCCACCACACCACCATCAACAAACCTGAGTGAACACGTGAATGTGAGGGGACGACAGCGTACAAATATCCCAGTTCACCAAACACTTGAATGCTGCAGGTGCAGTTATAAATTCCTTTCTATAGTTCTAACCTATTCACATGGAGTCTAATCCTAATCATTTAAAACATATGTTGCTATTTTCATAAAGAAAAATGAGGATGGTTTTCTGTAAAAATGGTTATTCAACTTTTGTAAAACTTTTGACAGAAAGTACTTAATGTTTTTTGGGGTTTTTTGGTAACTTTTTTAATTGATGGGCCGTTAATAAACAACAGTTTAGCTATAAGTTGTAGTGGTGGGGCGTGGGGGGGGAGCAATGTGCAAAAGTCTATATCTAAAAAAATATATGAAATTTAACAAGTGACACAAAAAACCCAAAACGACAAAAAACACTTTAATTCAATGTCAAATTAAGGGAAATAAGTATGCTATGATAATAATTAACCTAATCTAAATAACATCTACTCGGTGCTGGTGGTGTCTGATGGACACTGCATATGGGGGGCTAACTGACCTGGCACAGATGCAGATTAGCTACAAAGATCATCATAAAAAAGTGACTCATTGAAACTCATTGAAAATAAAACAGCAAGTTTACAGTTTCTTCTGTTTCTAATGTAATATCTGTCTTTCATTTTTTCAACCTTTTTTTGGCAAGCGTATAAAGCATCCTCAGTCATGCTCCCGTGAAATCACACAGGCCCTAAACAGCCGTCATCGTGTTGATGCTGTAGCTGCACTGGGAAAACTAACAAAGAGAATAAGCAGCCATAGTGCAGGGGAGAGCCGTGGGATCGGGACTAGCGCTTTGTCGGCCTTTGATCCGCTGTGCTTCTACAGAGACTCTCATCTGTCAGTGAAGGAGCGAGCAAGTCACCTGCACTTCCTTGTTTCTGCTACCAGCTTGCTTCTAGATGTGGAGCATGTGTGAGCAAAGTAAACATATAAATCAATAAACACTGTGGAGATTACAAACAAGCCGCTGAAACATGACAGGACAGCTGTGGACTGGGTTTCTCCTGAATGCCTCACTCTTCTAATAAAATACAGCAAATAAATATTTTATTCCACAAAGCTGGGGAAAAAAGGATTCTTTATTTTTTTATTTGAAATCTATACTAAATAAATCCATCCTAAGGTCTCTGGCTGCAGGGCTGAGAAAAGAGAGACTGATTTGAAAAGAGCTCTACATGGCTTCTTTTTTATTTTTATTTCAGTTTTTTTTTTTTTTTTTTTATAAAAATCAAAGTCAAAAGTCATAGCAGGGGTCAGAGAGTACACATAAAACAGGGTCAGTATAGCCATGTCAATATCTGCGGTACATAACAGGACAACACAAAGCAGCATTGCAACTATAAAAAAAATGAAAATATGTGAAGCATGAGGCTTCTGATCGACTGAAGAATTCTATGCAGAGCAACAAGTTTATAAAAAAACACTGATAAATGATGAACTCGGGATTCCTTGTGACTATTAACTTTTAATGGGGCAAATAATAAAATAGCAGCTGGACTGCAAAGACAGGACCATAAATAAGTAAGTGGAGTGCAAGAGAGCATACTGCTATAGCAGTCAATCTGCTCAGACTCTAGAGCTGTCCTCATTTAATCTAAAGCAGACATTGTATCAACAGAAATAATAATAACAATAATAATAATAATTATTATTATTTATTTATTTATTTATTAAAATGTAAGCTTCTAAGTGCAACAAGCTTATCAATAAAGCTCTTTCTGATTCAGATTTAATTTTTATTATTATTATTATTATTATTATTATTATTATTATTATTACTATTATTATTTTAGTGTTTTTTTTTATATTTATTAAAATGTAAACTTCGATAAGCTTCTTTCACCAAAACAAATTTCTTGTAAGTGCAAACAAACTAATCAATAAAGCTCTTTCTGATTCAGATTTTATTATTTTATATGGAACAATAACCTTTCAGGAAAAGATTCCAGCATGTCTTATATAATCAGTCTCTACTAGAGAACTAATTAGTGATTTATTTTAACCACTCTGACCAGGCAGTTAGGATGCTGTAAATGCTTCATGTATTGCATGTGGTCATAGCTGTTGTCTTTCTTACTTGCTAGTTTGAATTAGAAATTGGCTTAAATTCATTGCTACTGGGTTTGTGCACTGACCTGGCAACACAACACAGCATAAACATTTGGCCTGTAATCTAGCAGTTTGTTTTTTTGGAAAAAAAAATAAAAAATAGAAAACTTGTGCTAAAAAATAATTAGGTGACACAATTATGTGCTGTGTTCATTTTGTGCATCAAACGTGAAGGCAGGCTGACTTACATTACTTAGTTAATATACTAAGAGCACAACCAAATAAATGACCTTAACACTTTTAAAATAGTTTTCCAACTATACTAAAACTTCCAAAGCCCTTTCCTACCAAAGATCATGATGGTCAATGTGGTGGGAAGCATCACGCTTTAGCACTGCCAAGCTGCCACTGTTGGGTCCAGTGTTGAGGCCCTTAACCTATTATGGCTGACCCTGCACTCTGACCCCAGCTTCCTAACAAGCTTTGATGTACAAAGAAAAAAAATGTACTGCGCAGTGATGTATGTGTGACAAGTATAAGTACATTTTCTTTCTTTTCTCTTTTCTTAGACTTGGCTTTTTGCTGAAACTAAATGTTAAAATATACGCTTAGCGTTCTTATGCCTTGCCATATTTAAACTAGCATCCGAATACAGTATCTGATTTTTGTAAATCTAATGAATCCTGTGATATGCTAAGAAATATCATGTATCAAATTTAACACCCTCAAATGGAATCATGAGAAATCGTTTCTTCAGTCAGCTCAGGAAACACGGTCTTCACCAAAAGCATAATGTATTCTTCATTTTCTGCCATTATCTGGTTTGTCTCCACCACTGCACAGTCCCAAAAAAATAATAAAAAATCAAAAACCAACCCAAAAACTGCAACAACTGCATAGAGAAATACTTGATTTCTTTTTTTTTCCCATTCTGTAGTGAGTTGTGAATCATCCCACCAGGTTTTTTTTACAGATTCCCTCCATCTAAGATACCAGCCATTCTAAGGAAGCCTTTAAAAAAGCACTCTAAAAACAAAAAACAACAAGCACCTGAACTGTTTCTTTCCCAAAAAGCCAGACCACTGCTGCAGGAGAATTTTTTCTCATTTTAGCTGAAAAACAGTATAATCATACCCAATGTGATTTTGCTTGTGTTACTGGTCCCGACAGTGCAATGTCTACTTGCTGCATCTTAAATGTTTTCACTCTTACAAAATTAGGCATATATTTATATATACATCATGCATCATGACCAGTCATTTAATATGTTCACTAGTCGCTGCACCAAGAAGCTGATTCAGACTTGTACTTTAATTCAACAAAGCCCATATCTGAACACTGTAAATCATTCTTTATCCAGTGAAGGTAATTTAGCTAAAAGAAAGACTAAAAATAATATATTTTTGATCTACCCAGCACCTGCAGAATTTGTGATTCCATCCAAACAACAGCATTTTAACAATATTTAAGTGCAATAGTGCCTGTGGAATGGGCAGCTTGCATATTTGGAAAGGCTCCATCAATGCTGAACGGTATATATACAGAGAGAGTTTTAGAGCAACAACAAATACTCTTTTAGAAAAGGCCTTGCATATTTGAGCAAGACAATGCTAACTTAAACTGCATCTATTCCAATATCATGACTTTGTAGTAGAAGAGTCCAGGTGCTGTATTGGCCTGCCTGCAGTCTATACCTCCCAAATTTTGAAAACATTTGGCATTTCATGAAACGAAAAACACAGCAAACTACACCCAGAACTGTTCAGCAGCTAGAATCCTGTATCAGATACATATGGAGCAACATTCCTCTATCTAAACTGATGATGCTACACACATGATGCTACACAGCAGTAAACATGGGCCTGTCACAACTTTTTTAAAACCTGTTGCAGCCATTAAGTTTTAAATGACCTTATTTCTTCCTTAAAACTAATGAAATATTAAAAATGAAGTATAAAAATATTCTCAGTTTAAATATTTGATACATTTTTTGTGTTTCATTGTGGGTAGAATATGGATTTGTAAGATTTGCAAATCATTGCATTATGTTTATATTTACATTTAACACAGTGTCCCAACTTTTTTATAATTGGAGTTGTATTATTATTACTATTATTATTATTATTATTATTATTATTATTATTATTATTATTATTGTTATTATTGTATTGACAAGACCCTGTGAAAATATACTTCAAATAACTTAAATGTACTGTGTCATTAATTGTGTAAATTTTCTAAAACTGCATATAAGAAAATGTAATAAAATGAATACCAGGCAAATCACCAAGTAGCATGAAGTTATCGAATAAATAATCAATGACAGGTGTTGTGATGTGGCCCAATATGAAGCAGCATTTTCCCTGAATTACATTATGATTCTTTCCTCTTGTACCACAACTATTTGTTCATGTATTCAAGATTTACTTTTTTCATTGTGGAACATCTATACAACAGTACAGTTGCTATTATCACCTACCCTTTTGCAACTATAAACATTTGTTTCATCAACAACATGCCCTTTCTTCTAAAGAATCTTGCATACTGGAATGCTTATAACTACAGATTCACTTGTAAGGTAATAAAGCACTAACACCAGAGATTGCTTCCAAAAGACATACAAAATTTATCCTCTCAAAAAAAAAATACCAATACTGAAAATGTTTTAAAAAAAACATCTGGTCATACAGGTGATGCATTAGTCAAATCCATTAGTAAGTACTTACTGTAGAACAAGGGCAAGACAAACTATTGTCAGAACTGCTATTGAAAAAAAAAACATAGGAATCAGCATTTTCTGCCCAATCAGAATAGGGAATGCAGAACTGCTGTGGTATTAAATGACATAAATCCTATTAAAAAAAACAATGAAGGCTAATAAGTAACCATTTATTAAACACTAGCATTTGGGATCCACATTGTTTCACTCATTAAAGTTGCTCTTCCAATTATCCACTGCCCTGTTTAGCACAATTAGTTCAGCTATTACATGCATGAAATGAGAACAATTTTGTTGCATTATACATAAGGGGGGAGAATCAACAGGCCTTTGGCTTGGTCTCTCCTTTTGGCCTCTGTCTCAGTGTTTTTTGTTTGGTTTTGTTTTCAGTTCCATGGTTTAAATGGAATTGGAGTGAGTTTAGCTATTTTACTTCAGATTCAGACACAGAGACGTTTCCCAGAAAATATAATCGAGTTATGTTTGGCAGACACACAGCTTCAGAACTGTTTACTTCAGAGAAGCTTTTAATGATCATTGGATTGTGCGATTTGTACTTGTTTGCATCTATTAAGAAAAAAATATATATTTAAATATAAATAAGATTGAAAACAAAACTACTTTTTTTTGGCAGTGCTACACATGTGTAAATTTAGAGAGAAATAATTCATTTTCTTGACATTAAGTAAGATTGAAAGTATCTGGACTGGAGTGCATTTCTCATCCACTCAAGCACCTACAGTTATTTAACACTGCATTTATTCAGGCTTTTTGTTTTAACTACATTTCTGTTCTTTTATTGTTCCTTCCTCTTTCTGTCTGCTTTAATTTGTTTTGTTTTTTTGCTGTTTCTTAACATAACCACGCAGAATTGTCTGTGAATACTGTGAATAATTCATGTCTTAGATACTTTTACATTCTTTTCTTGTAAGCACTTTGGGATATCAAGGCTTTAAGCTCTAAGCTGCTTTTTTATAGATAAAAAAATATATAATTTTCTGTTGTAAAAGTGACAAAAAGTGCAATGACAGGTGATAGGCAATTATTAATTACTAATGAGTGTGAATTAGGTGTAAAAAGAAACCTATAACATGTCATAGGGAGGCATATTTGGCTAACAGGGATGCTGTGCACCGCACTATATGTTTCACTGGTATATGTTCAGTGGGAGTTCACCGGGACGGAGTCCGTCTCCTCCCAGTGGCCCTGTGGTGGCTGGGCAGGCCATGGTTCGCGTACATGGTAGCCCTTCCTCTACCCTAGATCAGGGTATGTTCCTAAAGTAAATGTCTTCCATTCATTCATTCATTCATTTTCTCCCGCTTATCCGTAAGTCGGGTCGCGGGGGCAGCAGTCTAAGCAGGCCCCCGTCTTCGACTGCTGCCCAATCCTCACAGCACCGTCCCTTACGGTCCCTCCTGCAGGTGGTGAGCCCACGGGAAGGCGGCCCCACGTCACGGACCTCGATATTTCCCTCGTAAGGTACCCCCGGAGCATAGAGGGTTAAGGGCCTTGCTCAAGGGCCCAAGAGTGGCAGCTCGGCGATACCGGGGCTTGAACCCCAGACCTTCCGATCGGCAACCCAGCGCCTTAACCGCTGGAGCCACCACTCCCCCTAAATGTCTTCCATTTTCTAATAATTGCTCCCACAGTTGATTTCTTCACACCAAGCTGCTTACCTATTGCAGATTCAGTTTTCCCAGCCTGGTGCAGTTCTGCAATTTTGTTTCTGGTGTCCTTTGACAGCTCTTTGGTCTTGGCCATAGTGGAGTTTGGAGTCTGACTGTTTGAGATTGTGGACAGGTGTCTTTTATACTGATAACGAGTTCAAACATGTGCCATTAATACAGGTAACAAGTGGATGACAGAGGAGCCTCTTAAAGAAGAAGTTACAGGTCTGTGAGAGCCAGAAATCTTGCTTTTTTTGTAGGTGACCAAATACTTATTTTCCACCATAATTTACGAATAAATTCTTTAAAAATCAGAGAATGTGATTTCCTGGATTTTTTTTCCTCGTTTTGTCTCTCATAGTTGAAGTGTACCTATGATGAAAATTACAGGCCTTTCTCATTTTTTTAAGTGGGAGAACTTGCACAATTGGTGGCTGACTAAATACTTTTTTTCCCCACTGTATATATGTATGCATATCTTTATATTTTGATTAATCTCAGATTTGAGATTTACCTTGAATCCTGACTTCTTTCTTCAAGCTTTTCTTCTCTTTCTAACAACAGGCTGCTATCCAGCTATTCATCATGCTGCTCACATGCTGACTGCTTGATGTCCCTTGTTTTGTTGGGTTTCCAAATATACTCATGAAGCCATGACTGAGAGCAGGAGTGAAAGAGAGAACGAGAACCTCCCCCGAAACATTTGGACATCCATCTGTCTGTGTAGTTTTAGAGAGAGAAAAAAAAGTGTATCCCTGCTCTCTGTCTGGCTGTTTTCCGGACCCATTTGCATTTAAGAGGGAGCTGTAGCACTTTCTTGACAGCAGTTCTTCCATCCATATCTCTACCACCTCACACACATCCTCCCCTTTCTCACAGCTTCATAAGGCAAAGGGAACAATCTAAGGCTGACCTTTTGAAGCTGGACTTTGATTCTATTTCAGAAATCTCTCTCTCTCTCTCTCTCTCTCTCTCTCTCTCTCTCTCTCTCTCTCTCTCTCTCTCTCTCTCTCTCTTTTTCTCTCTCTCTTTCTCTCTCTCTCTCTCTCTCTCTCTCTCTCTCTCTCTCTCTCTCTCTCCCACTCCCTCTCTTTCTCTGTAGGCGATCTGTTCCAGGCCCGCTTGCTCTGTGGGTTACAGGCGCTCCAGGACTTTTGGAAAAGCATTAATGATTTCTAAACAGCTAAGAGAGCTGCTGGAACCTGCCAGACACAGCAACATCAATACCAAAAGCCTGTGAAATACATGGACTGGAGGCTTTTGAGGAAGGCTGGACAGGCTTTGTAATGCTCAAAGAATTTTTTTTGCAGCACAATGAAAGAAACACCATAATGTCATCATCCAGGCTGCTGTTTAAATCACTGATATTTTCAGTATGATCGGTAAGGAAATCCTTACCGTTCATACTGTCTAAAGCAAACTTTAGTTTTTCGTGTCACACTGATTATTAATTATACAAATTTGTATATAAAATAAATGGAAATGACATACAATTTTACATCCACCAAAAACTAATTACAAAAACTTTTCTAAAACTATGGAACAATTTGCTTTTTTATATAAGGTCAACCTTCTGGCTACTTTTAATTCTTTGTAAAAAAAAAAAAAAAAGGCTTTATCTTTTTGTGTGTATCTTGACTAATACCTGGATGTGAGTGCTCTATTGTTTTAATTAGTACTTTTCATTGTAAAGTACTTTATTAATGGCTCGTTATAAAAGGTGCTAATGTATAAAATAAAATTTTTATACATATTTTTTTTACAGGGTTCAAAGCAGAGTTCAATTTAAAAGCTATATTTCTGATTTCTAATTTAAATAAGAATATAGAATTGGAACCCAGCCATTAAATTTGCACAAGCCAGTGCAGAAAGAAGAATAAGATGGCGGAAACTGAAGAAGGAAGACTGTAGTCTGAGATGTCTTTACATGTTGCTAATGCGACTCACTCTTGTTGGTTCCTTTTATACAACATCCAAAGGCTGCCCAGGTGCTTGTTCAGTCTCTTGTCATTTCAAAACTGGACTACTGCAACTTTCAGTTAGCAGGTCCTCCTCCGAACGCTATTTGTTCACAGCAAATTACTTTTGCTGACACAGTTGCGCGACTTGTGTTTAACCTGGCCAAGTTCTCCCACACCACCTTACTGCTGTGCTCCCTCCACTGGCTTCCGGTGCTCCCTCCACTGGCTTCCACTGCACCACACTGCCTGAGATCCTCTAGCACTGCTCGACTGGTACCACGCTCTCTTAAGGTAAGAGGTAAGTAGGCTTTTATTTGTTTGAGAAATGAGAGAGAAAAGGTTGGATGATGTGGAGATGGTGAATCAGGAAGTGAACTGGATTAGTAAAGAGGAAGTGGAAGAGTGGATACATGTATGAGGACAGTGTGACAGCTGTGAAGTGTGCAGTAGGAACGACAGACTGGTTCAAGGTGGAGGTTGCACTGCATCAAGGATCGGCTCGGAGCCCTTTCCTGTTTGCAGTGGCGATGGACAGGTTGACGGACGAGGCCAGACAGGAGTCTCTGTGGACTATGATGTTTGCGGATGATATTGTGATTTGTGGTGAGAGTAGGGAGCAAAGGAGAATGGAGAATGGTAAGACTTGGCAGGTTTGAGTGGACAGGAAGTTGACATTTACTGAAATAATCGCTTTCTACAACCATGGTAAGCGAAAAAGCATCTCAGAACAGGTTACTCTCCTGTCAACCAAGAACAGGAATTTGAGTCTACAGTGGGTGCAGGTTCACCCAAATTGGACAGATCTCCACCTGAAGCTCCTGACCTAATTCTGCGTAATATCTTGCAATGTGCTTCTGACACATGATTTGGTGAACATGGTTTGTATAATTGCATGAATGAGCAGGGGTACAGATGTTCCTATTAAAGTGATGTTCCTACTGTATTATTAACGATAATAAAAACACACATGATTTATTGGGTCAGAATGGCTTGTCTGGTGGAGATTAATTTTAAATGAAACTGCGACAGTACAGACGTCACACAGACAGAGTCGATTAGGTAGAACATTATGTTCAGTGGTCCATCATTTTTCAGGATTCAAATTCACCAGAATAGTGGTATCAATTATTTAAACATATTGCAACATCCAAAAAAAGAAAAAAAAAAAAACATTTGACAAAACCTTGTTTCTGCCATTTGTGTTTTGTATCCATTTAGGGAACATGCACTGGCTGCTTCGGGCAGTGGGTGTTTTTGAAGATAACTGCAGAAGATGCAGACCAAAGGACACACGCAGAGCATACACCCTTATTACACAATCTTAATTTTCCCAGAACAACATTTTTACACAATTCTGGCAAAGCAACACACTTTGTCACATTGCCTCCACAATACACACACACACACACACACACACACACACACACACACACACACACACACACACACACACACACACACACACACACACGTTGAACACATTGATTAACAGTGCTCTATATTACAGTCTTATCCCACACCTCCAGTTTTGTTTGGCTTTATGTGCTTATAAATAGCTAGTGGAATTCCCTGGTTCACCAAACAGAGCCATCAGCCACAAATCAGTGAGCAGGGAGGAAGCTAACAATCGATCGTGGTGGATCTACGAACAGCAGTGGATATTCCATATTATCAAAACCCAGCTGTGTTTTTCCAGCTCAGTTTCAGCAACCAAACTGATCTTAACCAAGAAATGCTTTTATTTTTATAATTTCTTGATCATCGTTTTGGTCACTTGTTTGAACACTGAGGAGGAAAGCAGTAAGGATCATACAGTTTTTGAAAATGCTGTGGTACAAACATTACTCACAAGGGTAGTACCTTGGTTAGAAGATAATAATAGATAAAATAGTGGAAAATTGTTGGATTTAAGATATAAAACTAAACCGTAAAGACCTTAGATGTACCATTTGTTCCTTTTATGCTTACACCATGTTTTTGGTTTACACACACACTCAAAAATGAAAACACTACATGGACAAACGTATTAGGATATCTGACTTTTCTAGCCATGTTGAAGATGTTGCAGATGCAGCCATTAAGGGTCTGATGACAAGCTCATAAAAATGGAACCAGCTCTGGATAAAGCAGGGACAAGTAAAATGTTGGTAAGACAATTAAAAACTGAATAGATTGGTTTATTTGGGTGTGCATGTGTGTTTGCATATTTAGTCTTTTATTTTTTTATTAAGCTTTAGTATTGACTTTGTTTTATTAATGCTTAGCTCTATGACTTGAGGTGCTGCCAGTAAAGCTATTGCTGATGCCTTAATATCCACATGCTTTCGGGGAACTGTAACCCACATGAACTCAAGAAAAACATGCAAAACCTTCACAGTAACCAAAGCGTGGGGTCAAATAAGGAGCCATGCAGCTATGAAACGTAATTTAGAGGTATGTTTATGGTCATAACTTTTGATTGGTGTGTCCACAAA
Organism: Silurus aristotelis; assembly: GCF_946808225.1. Taxonomy (NCBI): domain Eukaryota; kingdom Metazoa; phylum Chordata; class Actinopteri; order Siluriformes; family Siluridae; genus Silurus; species Silurus aristotelis. The sequence goes on along the minus strand of NC_139581.1, from coordinate 8,777,785 downwards.
TTTAAAGAAAGGCATTAAAATAAAGTATCTTTGGGACCAGGCCTTGAATGTACCCAACTGTGTTTATAGCTTTGAACTATACAAGAAACCTGTTCCAATTTTATTTTTTTATTTGTGCTAAATTCTCACACTCAGACAATTTACACTCTTTTAAAAAAAAAAAAAAACATTATAGCAAACTTAATCAGTAGACAAGCCTGAACAAATTTCTTCTGCTATATATTTCTGTAACATCGCTTTGTAGCATGCAAAAAATTCTTATGGCTAATATTATTAATAATAACAATAACAATAATAATAATAATAATAATAATAATAATAATAACAACAACAACAATAATAATAATACCGTTTATTTATGGGCCCCTTACATGACACCCCATGACATATAACATACGATAAACACACAAAACAGTTAACAACAATTCAAAATAATGAAAGTCTATACAATTAATAGGACATTTGTGTACAATGTAAATGATATGCTTGTCTGAAAAGTTAAAATTTCATATAAGATTTGAGAATAGAGAAAAAGACACTGGTGTGAATATAAAAGAAAGTAGATTCCACAAATAAGGAGCAGTGTAGCTAAATGCTTGACATCCCATAGATGCCAAATGCATATGAGGAAGAACATGTGTTATAGTTTAGGTGAAAGACCAATAAAGAGCATTGCAAAAGTCCATGCATGAGGTGATGACTGTAAACCTTAACTGCAGTGCTCCTTATTGAGAGGGCTGGGGGGGAGGGGATTTATATTATAGATGTGATAGTAAGCTGTCTGGGTGATCTTATTAATATGTGCTTTAAAAGAAAAAGGTTTTGTCAAGGATAACACCCAAGCTCTTAACCTGTGTTAACAGAGCAATTGTAGAACCATTGATACACATAGAGAGGTGTTTCTACAATGGTCTTTGATAGATTATTTTTTGTGCCCACAGGGAGTATTTCAGTTTTACTACTGTTAAATTTAAGAAAAGTATTTGGAACCAAGCTTTAACTTTAGACAAACAATTAGAAAGAGGAGATAGAGGAAGGTCAGAAATAGGTTTTGAGGACAGATAACAATTAAATTAAATACAAGGTTTCTGAAAGATTCCCATGACTCACAAGTGGCAATAAATAAATGATAAATAGTAAAGTGCCTAGAACTGAGCCCTGCAGGACACCTGCAGTGATGCATGAAGATTTAGATTTAAACTGTCCTAACTGAACAAATTAAGCGCAACTACAAAGATAGGATGTAAACCAAGCCAAAGAAGTATCTACAAATCCAATGAATTGCAATCTATCTAATAACATTTAATGTGAGATGGTTGTCTGGGGTTAAGTCAATTTGTCAGTCTAAATGCCATTATTTCAATACGCTATTTGAGTTTTGTCCAATCTTTAAAAGGTTTGGCTTACATTATCTTGACACTGTGCTGTCCATTTGTTCATCTAGACTTTTCCTCTTATGTTTAGAGAATACCACCAAAAGATGTTGTCAAAACATAAAACAATTTGTGAATCAAAAAATTACTTTTGAATATCTTTAGGGCTCTGCTTTCCTGTGATTGCTTAGGCAATACTTGTGAATTGCTCTAAAAGGTCATATTGTAGTACCCTATTGGACTGGATTGCAATGAAGCCTTTACTTAACTCTGTGATAAAAGTCCCGATAAATCTGTTGTTTATCTGCTTCTGTCCCGTCTTTAAGCTGGTGTGTAATACTCGGCCAAGCTTTGATATGGTAAATGGATCATTTAATCCTATTTGTGCATTATCACTGTCTGTTTATTGCCAGTCGGATGTGATTGCAGCATGTTTTTAGACAGGAAATTGAATTGTTTATCGAAACAGGCACGTAGTTATCAGTCTTTAATTAGAGTTAATAAAACAAAGCAGATCAATCACACTCAGCCTACTTACACACATAAACACAGTTACAGACATGCTCTATAAGTATATCTGACCTCAAACGATAAATTAGGATTACAATATTCTGGAACAATAGTGTATGTAGTCTAGACAAAATCTATTGATGCCTTCTTCCCAATTTAGGCTTGTTCGTTTTCCATTTAAATGATTAACCAGCTCTATAAGCTGGCCCTTAAAAATGGTCATACCTCAATTTTATGATGGGGAAATGACTTTACGCGCTCAGAGCAATCTGTCTGGGAGCATAAAAACACAAAAATGAATCCACCTGTCTAAATATACATATATAATGGTTTTATAAATCTTTGACTGTTAAACATTGTAAACCATGAACCAAATAGAAACTTAAACTTTCTTTTCGGCTTCTCCCGTTAGGGGTCGCCACAGCGGATCCTCCGCACGTTTGATTTGGCACATGTTTTACGCTGGATGCCCTTCCTAACGCGACCCTCCCCAATTTATCCGGGCTTGGGACCGGCACTAAGAGTGGCTGGGGATGGTTCCCTGACCGGGAATCGAACCCGGGTCGCAGCGGTGGGAGCGCTGCATCTTAACCACTAGACCACCAGGGGACCGAACCAAATAGAAACTAAAAAGACTAAATAGCAGTCTTCATAGACTTTACACACACACACACACACACACACACACACACACACACACACACACACACACACACACACACACATACAGAGAGAGACTCCACAGAAGTCATTGCTCTTGCTGTAACCAGCAACAAATCATGCTGCAAGCAGCATTCACTTCCAGGTCAATAATTTCTATTTGGGTCTAAATTAGCTTTTTCTTAACATATCGGTATTTCTGGTGGCTGACCCTTTGCCACATCCTCCTGGGGTCGATCAGCCAGTCGATCTCAACGGAAATCTGAGAATAATGGGGGCTTACGTAACATTTGCAGGGCTCGTGTCCATAAAGCCGTATTGGATTAGGCTCTTTTGGAGGGCTCTCCAAATGCCACTGGATGCAGAGGCTGATGAAGCAGTTGGTCTTTTACAACTCAAGAGTATGCTCTACAAGTGAGAGATTTGCCCTAACAAAAAAGTTTCTCTTTACTGTATCTAAAAGGACATACTTTTTATTACATTGTATTTCACCATGGTATTTCTTTGATGTACTTCTAAACAAGTGAGAGCTGAAGGCAGGAGGAAAGAAAACAAATGACACAAACATGTGTACTGAACCAAACTGAAATAATTTGTCAATAAGAAATCTATGACATGTAAACAGAATCACCTGGTCATAATAATAATTATTATTAATTATTAATAATTACTATGGATGATCATGGAGAAGTAGATGCCGAGTGTTTAAAGGCCCTGGCATGGAGAAGCTGATGCTGGATCTATGATGATCACAAATTGTTCTGTATTGTTGAAAGATTTATGATCAAACTCTTGATGTCACCCATATGAGGATGGGTTCCCCTTTGAGTCTGGTTCCTCTCAAGGTTTCTTCCTCATATCATCTAAGGGAGTTTTTCCTTGCCACTGTCGCCACGGCTTGCTCATCAGGGACAAACGCACACCATTCACCTTCACTGTTGATTTCTGTAAAGCTGCTTTGAGACAATGTCTGTTGTGAAAAGCGCTATACAAATAAACTTGACTTGACTTGACTTGAATAATAATATGATATGTGTTTTTTAAACATCACATTCCACATTTAGTCCCAATTTGCTCTTATATTTCCCTCCACTCTTCTGGGAAGATGTTCCACTAGCGATGTGCTTTTAGTGATTAGTGCTCATTAAGACACAATGGTGTTAATAAAGTCAGGTACTGATTTAGGTAAGTTGAGGAGGCCTGGGGTGCAGTCAGAGTTCCAATTCCTTCCAAAGGTGATCAATAGGGTTGAGGTCAGAGCTCTAGAGCAGGAGATCTTCCACTCCACCCGTGCAAAGCAGATCTTAATGGAGATGGCTTTGTGCACAGGAGCATTGTCATGCTGGACAAATGTAGGTCTCCTAGTTCAAAAAAAGGGAAAATTCTATGCTACTGCTAAAGACACCCTTTATAAACCCTATAAACTTTGGCTTTGGTTCAGTTAACAAATACAATAAAATGAACCAAAATAGAATTAAATTAAATTAAGTCATTATTATGTCATTCCATTTATAGAAACATACTGTATGCACTATATAAAATCCAGCACACATTATTACATTTAAATGGCACATATTCATAAACAAACAAACAAACACAGATAAATAAATAAATCTACAATAATAAGAATAAGAATAATAATTAAATAAATAAACAACTTTTTTATATTTATGTTATTATTTAGGTAAATATTTTTAAAAGCATATTATATAAAATATATATATTTTTTAATTTAAAAGCAGATTATTATTATTATTATTATTATTATTATTATTATTATTATTATTATTATTATTATTATTATTAATTTTTAATGTTTGGATAAATTACTAATAGTATAGTTTTACCGCCTCAACTGTATAATGTTTTATAAATAAATAATGCATGCATACTGCAGTGAAAAACAATGTAATTTATAAAGGATTAGAGGAAGAAGTAGAGGAATTATTGGCAGTTGGAGTGGATGTAAATAGCCACAGAGTAGGAAAGAGCTTGCACAGTTCAAACACAGCACAATTATAACACAGCATTACTGTAACACTCTTACTTTCTCTAAATACACACATTCAGATGTGACGACTATACAGTAGTATAGAAATATGACACCTATTGATATCTGATACATGTTTAAAAAGTGAAATATGTGGGCCCGTGTCCAAACTACCTTGCAAGATTTTGAAAAACCATCAGTGTGGCATGTGGTTAAATGCTAACCTCTGGTACAATTGTGCAGAATTTGTGCACTCTTTTCAAATTAAAATATGTATAGTAAACATTTTCCTCTCTCTGTCAGACACATATTGCACGGGATTGCATACAGAGAGCTCATTATGATGTAACTTATGATAAAATTTGGAGTGTTGCAGTGGGAGTTTATGGTCAAGGGAAGAGGTCTGGGTCACAGCCGGTGTTCCAATTCATCCCAAATGTGTTTAGTGGAGTTAAGTTTAGGGTTTTGTAAAGGCTACTTGAGTTCTTCAACATTAACTGTGTTAAAACCATGGTTTCATTGAACTTGCTTTGTGCACAGGGCCATTGTCTTGTTGGAATAGAATTTAAGAACATTGTTATTTTAACTTACTGGCAACAGTTTTGAGAGGAAGCACAAATTAGCGTGATGGCCAGGTATCCACAAACTTGTTGCCATATAGTAAGTGTGGGGAAATATGAAGGTTGTGATTTAAATAACTGGTTATATATTAACTCAATCCAAATAAACAAAAAGCAATACAATATGCCAATCACGTATTTGCACTATGCCAAACATCTAAAGAATCAACTGGTGATTTATTTTATTCAGTGGTACCAGTACACAGTATTAAATTGTACTCTGGATCAGTTGCACATCTATGCAATGATAAGGCAACTAGAGTATCTATATACTCTACCTGCAGGTAAATGAGTCCCAGGTGACTCTCATTGAATCAGTCTGTGGTTAATAAATCTATTAAAAGGAAGGCTGGAAAACCTGGCTAGGAATAAAAACTGTGTATAAAAGCAGGCACAATATCTGTAAGAATAATAGCTACATTACAGAGGTGTCCAATTAATTTTTTAACAAAGGGCTGGTGTGGGTGCAGGTTTTCATTCCAAATATGGAATGAAACAACAACCAGCTAGATGTACAGAAGTTCATGTTACAATAAAAACTGATTTCCTGAGATCAGCAGTTGCCATTTTATCAGGTTCATTAACATTGCAGCTACAGATAAATTTTTAATTAGCCCCATAATTATTGTTATTGTTATTATTGTCCATATTTTTAAAAAGACCATAAAACGATAACTGAACCTTTATTCACATCTAGGGTTTGGACACAAGGTGAACATCTGGACAAAAAATAGAACCCCTAAGCTCAGGCTCAAATCTAGAATTCTATGAGGTTGTACCTGCTCCATCAATGTGTCACTCAAATATTTCCTGGTCAGCTGTCATCCCACGACAGCTCTGTTTCCATTAATATGTATAAAAGATAACATTAGATTGTGACTTATGAGAGTCATTGCAGGGAGCTGCAGTGATATTGCATCGCCTGTCATGATACAGAAAATGTGTTGGCCAAGCTAAGTCAAGTGATATAGAAATACAAAAGCCTGATTCCTCGTCAAGAAGCTTGAGGAAAATAAAACCCTGCTGACTGAAGGCCATGATCCAACAACCAGTGGGATGTTCATAATAGAATGTGTGTGTGGGACTGTGTATGTATGTGTGTGAAAGAGAGAGAGGTGCAGCAACTGGAGCCAGGCGCTCAGGGCCAGAAGCAACATGAGCATGGCATAATGAGAACGTGTCAACAGGCTGTCAGCTAGCAGTCCAGCAAACACACATGCACACACACACACACACACACACTGTACACGAACGAGAACGCACAGAGTGATGTGGATCTCACGCTGGAGTGGACATCCAATCAAGAGCTCATGTTTTGCATGATTTCATGCGCAGAGCCCCCCTGTCAGGCTATGCTGCAGTCTGAATTGGTCTTGTTCTCTGCAATTTAAATGGCCCACTAGTGCACCGAAAGATATACTGTGGTTTGTTGCTTTGCACTTTGCAGAGCGGGAAGGACTTCATCACTGTGCAGTATGTGTTGTGCAGAGTGGAATATTTAACAGCAAAGCTGTTTGCCTGGCAATCCTGTGTACTGTTCAACATGATTGCATTGAACTGAAAGAATCTAACATTTAATCAACATTCAACAATCAATTTGTACAGTACAGAATATATATATATATATATATATATATATATATATATATATATATATATATATATATATATATATATATATATATGATAGTCGTGAACGCTAACTTCAAGTTTGAAGTTTGACGAGCTATTAATTATGGATTTTTTTTGCTCTATTTCTCAAAAAATTTACTATACATTGTATATATTTATGGTGTATATATAAGGCTTATAGATGTTTTTTATATATATTTTTTTTATTATTAGGCCTGCTGCTGATTAGTAACAAATAATTCATTACTTGTGAACCTGCAAAATGTAGTAATATGATTAATCAAATAAACTTGCAAATCTATAATAACTACATACTAATGCATCATTACTTTTTTATCTATTCAATAAATGTATGTTTTTAATGAATACAGGGAGAGGAGTATTATACACTATAGGAATATTATACACTATTCATTTTTTTTTGTTTTTTATTTTGTAATATTGCTTGAGACTAAGTTATTAAAAGTTTTTAACTCTCGGTTAAGTGTGAATAAATGGTCCGATATAAAGTTTGGAAAACAAGCCAAGACAGATGCATTTGCAGGACTCATTCATTCCTCCATCTTTAGTAACTGACTGGTTGAAATGAGTTTAAAATTTGCCACTGCATCTTTCTGTTTGAGAAACAGAGCAAACTTCATTACAAAATAGAAACATAAACAGATAATGGCATTGTGTAATTGGTCAGGTAAAGTTGCAGTTTACGATGTTTTCTGTATGTGTAATATTTATTTTTGCAAGATGCATGCAGTGGATCATGTTAGTTTCTACCCCAGATATTAGCCGCACCACCAGTAAGACATTGCTCAGTCCTTCTTTCTTTAACCTTATAGACAATCACAAATGTCAGTGAGTCAGTTGGATGGATTATGCACCGTTGTCAGTGTTTGCATCACAGCTGCAGGCAGCTGAAAGCTTTAAATATACCAAACTGACCCTTTAATATTTAGCTGCTCCACACTTAATGGGCTTTTTCTCAAAAATAAATAATTGCTTCCCTCTATTATAAATAATTTTGGACAGATTTTAACATCAAAGATTAAATTGAAGTATAAGCGGGGTGCTTTATGACGATGAAAACAAGGAACATACTGTACCATATAGCAGACAGAAAAGACCAACCTTAATTTTACTAGGACTGAAATCATTTCAGGGTTAAGAGGACAATGTTTGCTATAATAGGACGATCAGTTTTCACACAGTCCTTTTAAGCAATGCAAACAGCACAGCTTGCTTCCAGCTATATATATATATAAAAAAAAAAAAAGACACCAGAAGAATGCAGGTGGGTCCTAGCTTCTGCATATTTAATGCTGAATAAATTTAAAATGAATTAGTTGGCATATACACAACTTAGTAAAAATGCATAGGCTTCAAGAAGGGTCTTAACTTTTCAGCTTTTTTCTCAGACAGTTTTTTCATCACTTTGTTGGGCTTTGTTGTAAATGAGTACTATTATAATTTTGAAAACCTTTTTTTTTATTTATGTTTATAATTAAGGGAAAACAAAATCCAAAACTCGTGGTCCTGTGTGGAAAAAGTGTTTGCCCCCAAAACCTAATAACTGGTTGGGTCACCCTTAGCAGCAATAACTAATTCAGCCACATTGGAGTGTTGCCGAGCACGAACCACCTTTTTAAGGTCATGCCACAGCATCTCAATAGGATTCAGGTCAGGACTTTGACTAGGCCACTCCAAAATCTTCATTTTGTTTTTCTTCAGCCATTCAGAGGTGGACTTGCTGGTGTGTTTTGGATCATTGTCCTGCAGTAGAACCCAAGTTAGCTTCAGCTTGAGGTCATGAACAGATGGACAGCAAGTCTTCCAGGTCCTGAAACAGCAAAACAGCCCCAGACCATCACACTACCACTACTATATTTTACTGTTAAGTCAAGTCAAGTCAAGTCAAGTCAAGTCAAGTTTATCAAGATGTTTTTTGGCAAAACGGAGACGAGCCTTTATGTTCTTTTTTACGTTTTCGTCTTAAAACTCTGTCTTGCAGACCATTTTTGCCATCTCTATCCTATGGTGGAGTCATGAACACTGACCTTAACTGAGACAAGTGAGGCCTGCAGTTCTTTGGATGTTGTTGTGGGGTCTTTTGTGACCTCTTGGTCATCCCTGTGCTCTTGGGGTAATTTTGGTCGGCCGGCCACTCCTGGGAAGGTTCTCCACTGTTCCATGTTTTTGCCATTTGTGAATAATGGTAATAATAATAATAATGATAATGATAATAATAATAATAATAATAATAATAATAATAATAATAATAATAATAGGAATAATAAGAATAAGAATAGTGAAAATTGTGAATAATAAAAGTCCCAATGCTTTAGAAATGGCTTTATAACCTTTTCCAGTCTGATAGATCTCAATTAATTTCTTTCTCATTTGTTTCTGTATTTTTTTTTTTGGGATCTTGGCATGATGTCTAGCTTTTGAGGATCTTTTGGTCTACTTCACTTTGTCAGGTAGGCCCTATTTAAGAGATTTCTTAAATGGGAACAGGTGTGGCAGTAATCAGGCCTGGGTGTGGCTAGAGAGATTGAACTCAGGTGTGATAAACCACAGTTTTAACAGGGGGCAAACACTTTTTTCACACTGGGCCATGTAGTTTTGGATTTAGTTTTACCTCAATAATAAAAACCTTCATTTAAAAACTGCATGTTGTGTTCACTTGTGTTATCTTTTGCTAATATTAAATGAGTTTGATGATCTGAAAAGTGTGACAAACATGCACAAAAATAAAAAAACACTTTTTTCACACCACAGTAAGTCCTTATGGGACACACTCAGGTCAGACATGTGTAAAGTGTTCATGTCAAAATGATACCACTAAATCATATAAAAAATTTTGTATGAGCTCTTCAAGAGTAAATGTTTCTTGTTATTTTTTTCCCCCACATTTAGAAAATGTGAAAATGTATTTCATTTATACAACTGAGCAGATGAGGGCTCAACAGCCCAGTAGTGGCAGCTTGATACAGAGCTCACAACCTTCTGATCAGAATTCCAACATATGAACTAAACAGTAACCACACTGAATGTGACCACAATTAAAGTGACCTCATACATTATAAGAAATGCATTGTGTTTAGGTGTGTTTAATTCAGTGGTTAATTAAGTGCCAAAAATTAAACTTCACTAAAGGGTCATGGGCCAGAAATAAACGTTACATTATACCAATGATTAAATCAAAGTGAAAGTTGTTCTTATTATTATTGATATCATAATATTTCAAATTAAATAATTAAATAATTAAATGACTCCAATCTGTTTAACTAATGCATTATTCAGAGACCTTTAAAGAAAGACAGGGTCTTTATTTTTCAGATGTTTTTAAAATGCTAAATGGCATTTTTTCTCTTTTTTCCTCTTTTCATATATCTTATGGCCCACTTACTGTAGTATTGATTGCATCAACAATGTTCTGTAATAATAGACAAAGCCAAATCATAGTATGTATAATTATAGATGAACTGAAACCATTTAAATGTAGGTAAATTTGAATGGGATGAGTGTCAAAGCTTGTAATTATATATATTTTTGAAAATCAGTTTTTACAATGATCAAAAGTGAAATTTCATGTACATAACCGAAATGATTCAGCTAATAAACTCCTTGACTGACCAACAGGGGGCAGTACGTCGCCACGTAAAAATGAGAAGCCAAGCCTTAATCCCTGCAGCCTAAAAAAAGTCATCAGAGATGTTTTATATGCTTTAATATTTTCTATTTATCCTAGAGATTGTGATGTTTAAATTGTTTTTTGTACTCAGTGATGTGTCTCCTTAATGCAAAATTCATAAAAACCTAATCGTTGTGAATAAAGCATCGGGAGCAAAGAGTAAAATCGTTTTTGCTCGTGTTGAAGTCACTGCTTGACTTATCTTTCGGTGTAAAAAAGCACTGAATTATGAGACGACAAGGTTTGTGTCAAATCATACAGAGCTCTATTTCAGTTTTCGAGCCTGGTAAAGCTGTCACTCCTGAGATATTACTCATTTCAGAAACAAACACATGGAGCTGCAATAAGCAAGACACAATAAACACACAATCTGATTTGTAACCGAGCCAAGACGTGAGGCTTTGTAAAAATGGACGCATTTCTCAACCGCTTCGATGTTGTTTATCAATTGCTTTATCAATTCGTCATCATTTCTCCCTCATTACATCGTCCATCAGTGGAGACAGAAGCGCTGCTGGATTTATGTCTCTATAAAACGAATTGTCAGAGAATTTGAACATTGTGTATAAGGATCTTGTGACGGTGATTGAAATGGAGCCTGCAGCTTGAATAGGAAGACAGGAATAAAACAGCCACCTAACACGGATAGAACTGAAGGAACGATTTACAGTCAGAGTGAGTAGTGTTAATGTCATAGAGGTGATGGACCAAAATACAACACACACTAGTAGATTTCAGTACAGTCTCGGTAGATATTCGACGGTCTTTTTAAAGAACAGAGGGGTTTATAAGACTTTTTAATAATTTATTTATGAATTATTTCTTCTGGCCATAAATTAATGGCATTGTACAAAGCAGCACAGGAATTCAGAGAGTCCCTAGAGACGGAGAGTCCCTCCAATCGGATGTCACGAGGGACGAGACTATGGAGCCCACGTCAGATACACCACAAATGGAGCCACCATTCTGGAAGTCTCTCTCTCTCTCTCTCTCTCTCTCTCTCTCTCTCTCTCTCTCTCTCTCTCTCTCTCTCGCTCTCTCTCTCACTCACTCTCTTCCTCTCTCTCTTCTACTCCACACACTCGCTTTCTTTATCTCCCTCTCCATCAGTCTTTAGAGCCAGTTCCCTTCTTGCAGCTATATAGTTAGGTGCATTAGGTGTTCTCTCTCTCTCTTTCTCTCTCTCTTTCACTCTCTCTTACTCTTTTTTTTTATTTCTCTCCCTCACACATCTACCCATCTAGAGGTCTACTCCCTTTCAATTCATCTCTGTTTTCTCATTTTTTTTCTAACCTCCCTTATTGCTGTCTTCCTTCTGAGAGTTTTCTCTTCATGCGCAACAACTGGTAGCTCTCCCCCCCTTTTCTCCTCCTCCCCTCTTCTTCTTTGCGGAAGGTCCGCTTATCTTCCAGCACCTGTGCTTCGAAGGGTGTTGGAGTGCAAAGTGGGAAGGGTGGGGGGTTCCTGTGGTTTTTGGGTACAAGCCAAGGAGGCAAGAGGAAGCCACGAGGTTTAGAGCTTCTTTCCGGCATCATCAGCAGCAGCAGCAGAAGCGGCAGAAACGACAGAAGAGGCAGCACATCCCTCTATCTCTCACTCACTCTGCTGTTGTTTGAAAGGAAAACGAGGACCTTGCAGGCTTTGCGCCAAGAGCTGCGGAGAAAAGAGAAACAGAGTGATGGGGACAAACTGACAGGGTAAGGCGCTTCTGTGGACTGGGGATCCGAGCCAGTTCTCTTTTCTTCCACTTTGTCTTTTGTTCCTTTGTGAAGAGTCCCACTGTGTGTGGGGTGGTGGTAGGGGGGGTCTCGTGCCGGTGGGTATTGTGTGAGCCGACTGCCGCAGATTTGTGTAATCAGGGCGGTGAAATCTTTCCTTTTTTTTTTCCCGGATTTGTCAGCTGTGTTTACTTTATTAACATATTCATGGGATTGTTGCTCCTCTGCTTGAACAGTGATTCTGTAGCTGACTGGAGGATCCACAGGAAGAGCTTTTAGGATTTTACTTTCCTCTTCCATGTATGTCAGTTTGTCTATTATTTTCCTACAGGTTGTTGTTGGTTGTGTTGTTTTGTGCTCCAAAAAAGGAGAAGTCAGCAAAGAAATTGACCTGAGAATGACAAGTTTGATAGTTTTCTTATATGTTGATACTAAGTAAAAAAACACTACAGGACAGCTTGGCCACTTGAGTTGATCCGAGGAAACCTCAGAATCTGTTCTTGGCCTGATGAGGCTTGTAGTGTGATGAACCATCAGGGCAGCTGCATTTAGATTTCAGATTAGACAGCACCATTTGAATAACGAGGAGAGAAAATCTTGCACCATGATGTGTCTTCCACAGTCCCAATCCGGTTAAAAACAAAAACGGGTAATGGTGAAAGAATGGAGTGATTTTAGATATATGTGGCAACTTTACCCAAATGATTAGCAGTACTGCATGATGGTGCCAAGTGTGACTACTAGGTAAGAAACGTCATTAAAGCTGCTTGAATTAATCTGCATAGAGTAGAATTGAAAGGGCAAAAAATCCTTTAATGATGAAGTGCATTCCATTTTTGGAAATACATGAGCAGATTCCACTGGACTAAGAAAAAAAGCCCAGTTTTTCTGTCCTTCTTTTTTCACTTCCATTTGGGAGCTGGTGCACCCCTCCAAAAATGAGAGTCGTAATAACAGTCATTGTTCCTTTTTTTCTGACAGCCGTCATTCCATTCTGCTTTTTCCCCCCAAACGATCTGTAATTTGCCTCCTGCTGCTAATGGATTTTCTGTATGACTCCTCTCTCTCTCTCTCTCTCTCTCTCTCTCTCTCTCTCTCTCTCTCTCTCTCATTCACTCTCTTTCTCTCACTGTCTGTGAGTGTGTGTGATGAGCATGTTTGACTCAAAGGGCTGACTGCAGTTGACTGTTAATGTGGCTGGCAGGAGTTAAGGGCTCGAGGGTGAATGGCAGGAATCAGAGAATTTTCGAAGTCATTAAGTGGATTCATGTAAAAACCTGGCTAGTTCTCCCTCTCTCTGTCCACTTGCCATCCTTTATTACTTTTATCCAGCTATTCATTTGCTCAAGCCTCCATCCATCATTCCATATCTCACTGAATACTGTACTGTACGTGTGTCGAACAGGACTAACTTGTGATTTGTTCTGCCATTTTTTTCAGCATCCATGGATCCTGGCATGTGTATCTCCATGTGGAGCGTCTGGGACCATCTGGATAAACCCAAAACTGCCATGATGGGTCTCCAATTCACCATTCAGGTAAGACTTTTGTCTGGCTTTAGTTCGCAAGAAGAGCACAAATCAGTCCTAGCTTGCTCGTGGAAAAAAAAGAAAAAAAAAAACAAAAAAAATCCAAAGTGTCTTCATTTCTGTCTACAGATGCAACGTTTGGCTGGCTTGCCCTGTGAAAAAAAGCCCCATCTTCAATCAATCCCCCTAAAGAGAAGGTCTCTGGTGTTGGCCCGTGTGCCACAGTGGCTGTTTGAGTGTCAGGCACTTCCCTCCTCCTTCTTCTTTCTGAGGCTCTCTTCGGTGACGGGTATTCTTGGGTGGATAATACGGATCACGTTGTTATTGCTTAAGAATACGCGTAGTTGAGGAGAGTCATTTTCGACCGTGCCTTCAGGGAGCTGACCTCGGCTTAACCGCTTTCCAGACGTCCTAGCCGAGTGCCGTTGTTAAAGGAGGGGGAGAAGAAAAAATTAAGAGGGGGAAAAGAGTGAACGTTTCTATCGAGGTTCATTTATCAGTGCAGCAGATAATCATTTCCCCAGCAATTGCATCGATTTCTCTACGGCAAGTCTTCATGTTGTTATTACTCCAGCGTTCTAGCGAGTTGTATCAGGAGGCTGGCATTTCCTGCTTGCTGAGACTTCATCCGTATCCTCTGTGCATTTATATTTCACCCACCATCTTGCTATCATCCATCCTGCCACAGTGATGTTTTATGTAGCGCTATTCAACCACACTGCATTCTGTATTTCACACAATTTGCTTGGTTTGCTTGGAGGGTGTTGGTGTGTGGGGTAGAGTGGGGAGTGGCGGAGGGGACAGGCTGTTTATTCTTTACTCCTTAGGGAGCGTTTCAGTGTGCACACGCCTGCTCGCCTCTCTGATGGGAATGCATTTACTGCCTTTTTATAATCGTGGGCCTTTAAAGGCTGCGAGATCCCTGGACTGCGCTGAGTGCACACTCAAGCTGATTACGAGAAGGCCTTAAACGGGAGCACCAAATGCATACGAAGGCCTCGTTTCAACTGGAAAAAGATACTATATCTTTATAGCGCAGCAGGAAAAGCAGCAAAACAGCATACTCTACTCAAGAAATCCAGACGCATAGCGTAGTCTATCTAGCATTCTTCACATGCTCCCTTGTGACTGTTCTCTATACAGCTGAAATGTCTCGAACGGCTTTCCTCCTACTGATAAAGAGCCTTTACGCAAAATGATGCGCTCTGTAAAAGCACTAATTACATTTTAATGATGCTCGCCAAATGCCTGACGTGTGTTTCTGAAGCCCAGTGAAGCCTGTGCCACATGATAATGACCATCGCTTTCCATATAGCCGGCCCCATTTATATGCCATCACATTCCTTTTCAAAAATGTAATATATGAACCAAAGAGCAGCAATTAATTACACGCAATCGAATCATGTGCAAGTGTAGCATCTTACTTCTATCAATAGTCCTAATTTGTTTATGGATTATGGCGTAAAGAACTACAGTGTTCATTAAAAAATAAAAATAAAAGAAATAAAGTGTTTTTTTTATTCATTTAGATTAATTATAGTTCATCTGTTTGAGATAAAAATGAAACGCAGGTGTTCTGCATAAGACAGGAGATTTCATTCATTAAGCTATAAGAGACAGTGGAAAGCTTCTGTTAATCAGCCTCATTATTCATCATGACAAATACAGTCGGCAAAGAGACAACGTTTTTATTTACAAGGTAGTGAAACTCCTGAAAATCAGACACATGCAGTCTGCTAGACTAAATAGCATGTTGTCTCTTCATACTGTCTCTGCGTGGCTAAAGTATCACAAAACATCTATTCGAAGAAAAATCCAGGTGCAGGATAACACAAAGTAGGATTTCTTTTTTAGCTTTTTTCATTTATCAGCATTGTATCGAAGTGACTATTGATGAGAGGAATTCATATTCAGTTATCAAAGTGCAAAACTGCAGATAAACCAAAACTAAAAAAACAACAACAAAAAAAATACTGTAAATCACAGATGCTGAAGACAATGTCAACTTTTTTTTAAATAGATTTAGCCATGATCCAGCTCATAAAAGGCTTCCTGAACACTTAAATAGCTGCTTTGTTAGAGCAGAGGGAAATATAGTTTGAAGAGTTCTCTAGTGAATAATTACCTCAGTAGAATGAAAAACATTGAAATTCTTCTTTTTTTTTTCAGGGAATGTGTGTGTGTGTGTGTGTGTGTGTGTGTGTTGGGTGGGGGGAAGCAGATGTAATTCCACTGATGTAATTAAAAGCATTGTTAGAATATTATTAAGCATTTTGAATAGGGGAAATCAGTGAAGTAGAATCAATCGCTCAAAAAAGCGTTCAAGCACGGCGATCAGAGGATGACGATGAATTCTTAATCCAGAAGTCGATATTTCCATAGACTTCTTTTCTACCCTGAGCTAATTGCACTACATTTGATTTAAATGACAAATTCTTTAGCAGCATACGGCTTCTATGCAAGTTTCGAGACAAAGTCTCTCTCTCTCTCTCTCTCTCTCTCTCTCTCTCTCTCTCTCTCTCTCTCTCTCTCTCTCTAAATATATATTTATATAAAAACAGAATATTCTCTAGGCCTGACCTACTAGTCTAAGCCTGGTTTTACCAACACATGTGCATATGCACAATGGGAGAGACGAGATTTAGACGCTGATTATATATGTCCTATTGTTCATCTCTGAAAAACCCATGTTTCCATTGTGCTTTCATTCTGAAAGTCTCTGACCATTGATATTTTTAAGAAATAAAATAGATTTTGTGTGGAAAAAACATTTTGTGTAATGATCCCAATTAATCAAATACTTTGTGTTTGAAATTTACAATGAGTCCATTCAACCATAGTCATGCACTACCATACAGTATGTCATGCATATCATACATTATGCATAATGTTATTAAAGTGGACTTCTTGGTGACCGTTATTTATCTTATACATGCTGGTCAAAATTGTGATAAAATGTTGTTGTGTTATAAAACTGTAATATCAGCGATGCAGTAAGGCAGTAAAGAAGTGTTGAGTGTTTCAGAATGTTATAATGACATCATTTGCCTTTTAAGAAAACCTATGTTTGCTTTCCTGTTCAATAAATGCACAACTTTTTATGACTCATGCTCTGCTAGTCCATTTTTTAGTCCATCTTTGCCATTTATTACGTTTAGTACTTTTCATTTTAATGCTTATCCTGCTGAATGGACATCAAGTACTGTATTATTTGCACTTTCATGACCAAAAAAAATGTCAGAGAATTAATTTTTGAATTGCACGTTTTGCACATTGCATCTTCTGTGCAGTTAATGTAAGTTCCATTACAAACTTCTTGACAGAACTCATAGAGTTTCAGCTTTCGTGAACTTTGCTCTTTGCTCAGGCTTTTTCTTCCTGTTGTGTGCAAGTTTGACAACAGCCACTTAGCCACAGTCTCAACTTAATGACACTTGGAGTATAATCTTTTTTTGGGAAGTGAGAGCAGTAGACCCTCTTACCAAGAAAACATGAATCACGCTTCCCATTCGAAAGCGGTTCATTTTAGTCAAGAGGTAAGCAGGCATTGAAACTGCGATGAGGCGTATAAAAAAAGGGTAGCTTTTAAAAGTGTTTTTCCATCACTCTACACCACATTTTCCCTGCCACAGTCTAGCACACCTGGCATACAATAATGTGAAATGCTGACATGGCTTAAACAGTGCATTAAAAAAAAGGCTGATGGAATAAATGCATTCCAAAAGCAAGCCCGTTTGGCCAAACATGATCTTGCACCTGTTATAGGTACCAGAATCAACACATGCTGATTATAGGGATGTGTGTAAAGCAGCAGTTTGTCGGTATGTGTTTGTGTGTTGCTCACAGATGTGTGTGTGTGCATTTGTGAGCTATATGTGATTTTTAGCTCCCAGAAGCCCCACCCCCCACACCTCTTTCCCCAGGAGGCCTGCTTTATCACACGCCGCTTTTAACCCAACCACTCGCTCTCTGGAGGGAGACTGTCAAAAAAAAAACAAATAAGGATGGAATAAAACACAACACACTGAGCTGTTTTAGGTAAATAATCTGCAACTGGGTTTTTTTTTTTCATGTGGCTGATCCCAGAACAGCATGTCCTAAGTGTTTCGTGTTTCAATCTCTATAATACCACAGCAATTTGCTGGCAACTACAATCTGAATGAATGAAATAATGACTTTTTGATATATTTTACATTTACATTCAATTTTTGTTAATGGTCAAACATCCAGCATCTCTTTTTTCACTTTCTGAAAAAATTTAATGCCTTGATGCCGGAGACTCCTTTCATGAATGTTAAATAAATGTCGTCGTACAGAAAACGTCTTCAGTTTTTAATTAATTTATTATTAGATTTAGATTACGTGGAACTTCCCCCATGTGTATGAGCTGTTACTATAGTAACGACAATGTATTTAAATTAGCACAGTAATATAATCCTGCAGTTTGCCTTGCAGCCAGAATAACTATTATAGAAAATTAATTAACACCTTCTGGCCAATCAGATTTGAGAATTCAACAACACTGTGGTATAAATCAAACTAATAAATGGCCTGTTGTGTGTAGTGGTGTAGGATGTAGAAACTGGATAGTAGTCATTCATGATTTCTAATCGTGATCATGCATATAGATACTATATGCCTTCAAATGCAAACAATCAGTTTTGTGTACAATTTTCCATTTGGATTCTTATAGTGTAAGA
Organism: Silurus aristotelis; assembly: GCF_946808225.1. Taxonomy (NCBI): domain Eukaryota; kingdom Metazoa; phylum Chordata; class Actinopteri; order Siluriformes; family Siluridae; genus Silurus; species Silurus aristotelis. The sequence goes on along the minus strand of NC_139581.1, from coordinate 8,759,365 downwards.
AATCACTGCAGCATAGAGTGTTTGAAATATCTGGGAAACATTTCCAAACCACCCCAAATGAAGCATTACACTTCTAAAAGCTATTTTTTAGAGTGCCCATTGGAATTTAAGATTTTGAATTTGCATTATTTTTACACTCAATAGTCCATAGTGTTTGATAGCAGATATAATGACTCCATTTTCATCATACACGTATATTTTCATTATTTCTAAGACTTCAGTAAAGACATGCAAAGCATTAGTACTTGTCCTGTCTTTTGGTCAAGTGCCTAGTCTTCAGCTATTTGAATATTCAATGCCTGCAGGAGATTTGTTCTCCCTCTCCCTCTCTCTCTCTCTCTCTCTCTCTCTCTCTCTCTCTCTCTCTCTCTCTCTCTCTCTCTCTCTCTGCTCTCTGTAAATAAGCTTTGACCTTTTGCTACATAATCATTTCCTGGAGGCTGCACACACACTGCTTGTTTACTCCATCATACGGATCACCTCCAGACAAGACCTCTTCCTGCTCTCCACTTTTCTCCACCTCACTTTCTCTCACTTCCCATACTTGCTTTTTTTTATCCCTCTCTCTAACCACCCTTATCTATCTTTCCCTCCATTTTCTCTGGTTATTCCCTTTATCTGCCACCTATCTTATGCTCTTACATTACCTGTTGTTGCTCTCTATTCCTTTCTCCTAGCTCTCGCTTCATATTTTTCTGTCTTATTGTCCCCACCCTCATTTTTTAAGTCTTTTCTTCCTTTTTCTTCTTACTTCCACCAGATTTCTGTCTAGCTGATCCTGGGTGTCTCTCTATTTTTGCTCTTGATTTGAGGGTGGAGCTGCTGTCACGCTACTTCTTTAGATGCTTGTAGCAATGTTATAAGTGACTCATTGGAAAAGGGGCATATAAAAAAGAAAAGCAGCAGGTAAATGGGAGGTAAACTTGTTGGGGATCTTTAATTAAAAATAAACTTGTTCATTTTATCTCAGTTGGTCCTTGTTTCTGGTGAGCCTTAATATACCCCCTGTCTGTCTGCCATCATAATAGTGGAGAATGTGAGCATCTTAATGTATTTGCCTCCTTGGAAAATTTGTGAATTAAAGTCAAATGGCAGTTATTTGCATGTGGACGAGTTATCTAGATTGCTCTAGATTTTTTTTTTATATATATATATATATAAAAAAACGCTATCCAAGTATTCCTAATACTCTAACAACCTGTTTCTCTAAGAAGGCTAAAGCCTGCAGCTGTGGCTTGATTCCATTTAGAATCTGTCAAAAGGGGAACATGGCTCTCATCTGGTGTGGCGTGTTGAAGGACTTTTATCAAATTTCCAGTTCATCACACTTTTTAACATACTTTTCACACTGTGCTCACAATCTCCTTCTCTTAAGTTGACAGAAAACCATCACCTTAACCTACAAGGATTGCTTTATGTTCATTCTGAGGACACCAAATGAAGGGTTCTTGGTAGAAAGTCACTAATTATAAAAAAAAAAAAAAAAAAAGCTCTTCCAGCTTTGGGTTGTGGAAGGCCTCCCAGTCTCACTGTGACTTAACTTCACAGATAGATAGACAGACTAACATGTTACTTGGAGGATTTGACCAACTATTACTGCGGTTTGATGATATTGTCTTTTATAGTAACAACTTTCTGCTTGTGCTTTGCCCTGGAGAGACTGTTACACACAGACATAGAAAGAGCCTCAGATCTCTGGACTTTTGATTTGGGTGATAAGAAACCGGTTGAGAGGAAATGTTCTGAGAAGCACTGCCTCTTGTGCCTCAAGACTTCTTCCTCATTTTGCCCTCTAATGTCTTTTATTTCATTATGGTTCCCAATCTTCCTCCATTCTTCTTGAATGCCTTTCTCCTCCCATCCCTCTGTTACATTCTTCTGCCTATTAGTCTTTATCCCTTTATTCCTCTATTTCTACTCTTGTACCCCCATTTGTCTTAATGCCCTCTCTTACTCAATTCCTCTTTTTCTCACCGTTTCTTGTTCTACTGTACTTCTTGCTTTCATTCTTTGACTTCCTGTGCTGCCTAACCATCCCTCCCTCATTCTATTCCTCTTTATCCCATCTTGCTGATGGCACTCCCAATATATACCTCCCTCCCATCATTTTCCCATCTCTTCCTACTCTCCCTGTCCATCCATTTCTCTCCTTCTCAACTTCTTTTATTTGCTTTGTATCCTCCCCTCCATTTATCCCTCACTCAAGTTTCAACATTTTTTCTTTCCGTTTTCCTCTGCTTTTTGTCCCTCTTTACTAGCCCTTGCTAACCATCATTCTTTTCTTCCCCTGTTACCCCCCCCTCTTTTTTTTTCTGCCACGGGGGTCATATCTTTAATTATTCTGTGGTAATTAGTCCAACAGGGCATTTTCTACCGCACTGATATAAGTCGGTTCACGTTAGGATGCTTGGTGTGCAGGAGTAAAAAGAGTGTACAAAGGTAATCGGTATGCGGGCCGTCACTCTCATTGCAGTATTAATAGACACCAAGCAGTAATATAGAGAGAAAAGGATGGAGAGAGAGAGAGAGAGAGAGAGAGAGAGAGAGAGAGAGAGAGAGAGAGAGAGAGAGAGAGAGAGCAAATCAATTGGGCCCATGGCATGAAATTCCTTTAATGAGTTATACACTATTAACATGTAGCAAACGTTCTAGAAAATTCCGTTGTTCACTACAAAGGTGCATGCTAATTTCACACCAGGATACCTCTAACAGTTAAATATTTTTCTATTTATTCTTAAATAATAATAAACATCTGCCGATTACGTTTTAATGTTACCAAATCATTTATACAGTAATTAAACTGTTCTTAAAGCTGACACAGACCTTTGAACGCTGTCATATTTAAGACATGTTATCAATATCTTATTGGTCATCATCAACAACAAAAAAAGAGGCTTTCCCTCTTGCTTATCAAGTTTTCCTACGGTAGATTTAGAGTCTTAAAGAACTGATGCAGCTTCAAAGAGGCAGTTCAGTGAGCCGATGCTGTTTTATCCCCGGAATGATTGACGCCAGAAGGAATTCCAGTTCAGCTGTTAACACATTTGTGTGCTTAGAGCTGACACATTGACACACATAGCAGCACGTCTCTGTGTTAAACAAATGGTTCGTTGAGCCGCAACTTGCTTGCAAATCAAATAAAAGCTCTCCATAATCCTGTAAAGGAGGACAAACACTGTTTCAGTTTAGAAGAGACGCTGTCAGTGCCGAATGAGCTTGGATTAAAATTCACCTCAGGAATGAAAAGCTAATTGAAAGAGTCGATGGATTTGAAGAGTTTGTGGAGTGTATATAGTACTGTGGAAAAAATTTCATATCTGGACATTAAAAAGAAGAAAAGAAAAGTAATAAAGTTGAAATTTATAAAATGTTAAACAAAAGTTTAAAAAAGTATCTTTATAAATTTTAGATCACTGAAAATCTAGAAATTCAGTTTTTTTTTTTCATTTTCCTTTCTTTGAAACACACATTCATATAACACTTCAGTATATCTTATACAATATATATTTGAGAATTTACCTGTAAAGTCAATGTCATTTTAATGAATCATCAAAGCAAATGAATGGCATACCAAACTTTTAACCTATGTTATTGCTAAAAGCATACTTTAAAATGAAAAAAGCAGTGATTTACGAACGATTATAGGTTTCAGAGAGAAGGAGCAATTTGTAAGCCTTATTCTCACAGACATTTTATAGTCAGGGTTCACTTTAAATGTAAAATAAAAGTAACTTATAATTTCTTTTTTGTAAATTTTTTGTTGGTGTTTCTTAATGTACTTATCTTCGCAACAATGTTAATGGTATTGATGGTACGCTTAGCTTTTTATATAGTAAACTAGATGAGCAAGTTGCTCTAAATTAGTGTATCTGAAATACTTAAATGTAAAAAAAAATAAAAAAATACAATTTCTGAGCTTTTCACCATTTGGACCATTTTTTTATTTAAATGATAATTAGATTCCAGCCAGTATAATATTTTATGCATATTAATTTTGAAAATGGTGGTTGGGTTTTTCTTCACCTGAACAATTAACAACTTCCTCCCATGTTCATGGTGGTCCCCAGAATCTCTCTAAAAACCCTGTTTCTTATACACCCTTAAACACACTGAATTAATTACTATAATCTTATGAAACATTTGCGCTATAACATAAATGGGTAAGTGTGATGTGATTGGATTGTTATATCCATATACCATATGATAAAAAAAAAATTAACAAAAAAGGTTTATATGCTATCCCTATGCCAAATTTAAACACTTTGGATATAACCCTCATAATCTTCCAACATACCATAATTTACATTTACATTTGTGGCATTTAGCAGACACCTTTGTCCGGAGCAACGTACAAAAGTGCTTTGAGTTTCTATCAATGAATAAATCTACACTGGTATGCTAGATTACAAATCAGCCTACAAATCAGCCTACAATTTTATTTTTTACAACGCAAATTTGGGAAGTGTTAGTTTAAGTTAAATATGATAATGTACTGTATACGTAACTGTGAAGTGGAAGACCACTATTTTAAGCAAACCAATATTTTGCATTAGAAATCAATTAAATAAAGCAAATGCAGAACTAAATCTAAATGCAGATTAATATACAAAATGCCAAACAAACTAATCATCTTTGTCTGATTCATGGAAATTATATACATCAACATCAAAATGCCCCACAATTCCAGCATCAGCGTCAGCTGCATGGAGGCATGCTCTAACACACTAATGCTATATTTGCAGTACATATCACACACTCATAGTATGTGCAGGTATGAGCGAATAAAAGGAGGGCTTTCAGAAGCATAATGAAATTTGAGGAATTAAAGAGTTATATCATTTACGGCCGGTGGGATGGGGGTTTAATTATTATTGGACCAATCTGAGATGTGTTTGTTCCAGTAATGAAAAACAAAACAAAACTGTTTTGGAAGTGTGTTTTACACATATAATGTATACATACATATATAAATCGTTCGAAGCTCCAGAAACCCAGATTTTTATAATTTTTGATAACTTTTTTCAATTCTAATAAATCAATATTAACTTAAGTCAATTTTAATTAGGAACATTTATGTGACCAAAGACCAAATACATACATATACATATATATATATACAGTGAGGAAAATAAGTATTTGAACACCCTGCTATTTTGCAAGTTCTCCCACTTAGAAATCATGAAGGGGTCTGAAATTGTCATCGTAGGTGCATGTCCACTGTGAGAGACATAATCTAAAAAAAAAATCCAGAAATCACAATATATGATTTTTTAACTATTTATTTGTATGATACAGCTGCAAATAAGTATTTGAACACCTGAGAAAGTCAATGTTAATATTTGGTACAGGAGCCTTTGTTTGCAATTACAGAGGTCAAACGTTTCCTGTAGTTTTTCACCAGGTTTGCACACACTGCAGGAGGGATTTTGGCCCACTCCTCCACACAGATCTTCTCTAGATCAGTCAGGTTTCTGGACTGTCGCTGAGAAACACTGAGTTTGAGCTCCCTCCAAAGATTCTCTATTGGGTTTAGGTCTGGAGACTGGCTAGGCCATGCCAGAACCTTGATATGCTTCTTACAGAGCCACTCCTTGGGTATCCTGGCTGTGTGCTTCGGGTCATTGTCATGTTGGAAGACCCAGCCTCGACCCATCTACAATGCTCTAACTGAGGGAAGGAGGTTTGGTCCCCAAAATCTCGCATTAATTCTCTCCTTAATACAGTGCAGTCGCCCTGTCCCATGTGCAGAAAACACCCCCAAAAAGCATGATGCTACCACCCCCATGCTTCACAGAAGGAATGGTGTTCTTGGGATGGTGCTCATCACTCTTCTTCCTCCAAACACGTTTAATGGAATTATGACCCAAAAGTTATATTTTGGTCTCATCTGACCACATGACTTTCTCCCATGACTCCTCTGGATCATCCAAATGGTCATTGGCAAACTTAAGACGTGCCTGGACATGTGCTGGTTTAAGCAGGGGAACCTTCCGTGCCATGCATGATTTCAAACCATGACGTCTTAGTGTATTACCAACAGTAACCTTGGAAACGGTGGTCCCAGCTCTTTTCAGGTCATTGACCAGCTCCTCCCGTGTAGTTCTGGGCTGATTTCTCACCTTCCTTAGGATCATTGAGACCCCACGAGGTGAGATCTTGCATGGAGCCCCAGTCCGAGGGAGATTGACAGTCATGTTTAGCTTCTTCCATTTTCTAATGATTGCTCCAACAGTGGACCTTTTTTCACCATGCTGCTTGGCAATTTCCCCGTAGCCCTTTCCAGCCTTGTGGAGGTGTACAATTTTGTCTCTAGTGTCTTTGGACAGCTCTTTGGTCTTGGCCATGTTAGTAGTTGGATTCTTACTGATTGTATGGGGTGGACAGGTGTCTTTATGCAGCTAACGACCTCAAACAGGTGCATCTAATTTAGGATAATAAATGTAGTGGAGGTGGACATTTTAAAGGCAGACTAACAGGTCTTTGAGGGTCAGAATTCTAGCTGATAGACAGGTGTTCAAATACTTATTTGCAGCTGTATCATACAAATAAAAAGTTTAAAAATCATATATTGTGATTTCTGGATTTTTTTTTTAGATTATGTCTCTCACAGTGGACATGCACCTACGATGACAATTTCAGACCCCTCCATGATTTTTAAGTGGGAGAACTTGCAAAATAGCGGCGTGTTCAAATACTTATTTTCCTCACTGTATATATATATATAATATATTTCATATAAATAAAACATTAAATTAAATTAATCACACACTGATGATCAGACCCCAATAAAAACCATGGCTGGTGCATCACAGCGTTGCTATAAATGAATAACCTCATAAGCATGTAGTAATCTTGAAACGTCTTTGAATAGCATGTCTGGCCAAGACCGCATCCAGGTCAACGCTTCATGGTGCCTCTTTAAGGCCCAATTAGCTCATAATGATCCATGTCTGAGCCTCTCATTCTTATTAACAAATTACATGTTGACACTGAACCTCATTTCCTTAATTTTTCTATGAGGTTCCTGTGTGTGCAAATGTCATTACAGTTATTTACTATTTTTCTTATAAATGAAGCTACACTACTTGCTGCAGCCTACAGTATTATTGTTAAATTATCAAACCTTAATTTACACACATTCTCACCTGATGTGTGTTTGAATGTATATATATATTGCACATATTCCACAGTGCTGCATGCACGAACACGGAGCACCCACCTTCATATGTCAGTGTGCCAAAATACTTTGTTCTGTGTACATCGGGAGCTGTGCAACTGTACTATTCTGACCACATACTTTACCACATCTGCAATTCCATCATGGACAGCAAGTTAAAACAAAGAGCAAACGTGAAATTTTGTGTGAAAAAATATTATGCCAAATCTGCCAAACAACATGATCTCACCTCCTCACACTCACCTTCATGTTGTCCAACTTTAAACACCAACATTATTCACTTAATTCCACCCAATAGATTTATTGATGCTTGCTAAAGCAGATCAGGTCATTGTGCTCTGGGCATCACACTCCATCCACTATTATCACTGTTACAATCTCTGCAGCTAGATTTGCATACAGGTGTTCAAACCTGTCTTCCTGTCACCTGTGCTTAATCTCTCTGACTGACAGTGAGTGAAATCTCAGTAACGCCTGTTAAAAAGGTTGCATCCATTTCTATACGATGTATTGTCTATGGCTTTGTCAGAACCCTGAAGAGATTCTGGCCCATGGGTGCCATCTGTTCTTCACAGGGGCCATTGAAACCACCACACTCACACATTCATGCTTCTTTTCTTGCAAAGAATTAAATGACGCAAAAAAAAATTATTATTTTTTTTTTTTTCAAGATATTCGCAGTTCTTTCACTCATTATTTAAATCTGCACTTACACCTGGTGATAAAAATAATGCTAACACAAGACGCATCTGACAAGCTGTGATCAGGCAATTAGCAGGGCAGCTATGGAGTATTAATATCTGTGACTAACCGGTTTAAAGATATACTTGAATATCTTTTAAGATATACTAAATATATATTTGTGATATTTTTTTCAATGATGTTTTTCTTTTCTTTTCACTTAAAAATATATATACTATATTGACAAAATTATTTTTTGTCACCTGATTTTTTGTACACCTGATTTCCAGACGTATGTGATTGGAGGCATACAATAGTATAGGATGTCTTTGGATGTGGTGGCATCCAATTTTCTGTCCACCTGTTTTAGCATGACAATGCCCCTGTGCACAAAGCCATCTCTTTGATGGTATGGTTTACACTGGTTGGAGTAAATTATATTAATGAATTGCAATGCTGACTGCACCACAGTCCTCCTTATACTACATCCGTACCTGATTTTACTAATGTCCTTGTGACTAAATCTTGACAATCACACTCCAAAATGTAGTGAAACATCTTCTGAAAAAAGTGGAGGTTATTATGACCAAAAATTGCTATTAAATGTGTAATGAGATCTTCAAAAAGCACAAATGAATCAGTTTATGATCAGATGTCCACAAAACTCCTTACAATGTAATTAACAATACATTTTGCTTGCGACACAATGCATTACAGTAACAAAGTACAAACCTACAGTAGTAACTCATTTACAAAATTTAATTTTTAATAGGGACGATTTGATACCAATACTGATAACGGATATTTGTTTAATGCTGCTCTAATAATAATAATATGCTCTGATAACAAGATCTTATTCCATATGATAGTATGTGACATTGTTGCACAAATGAACAAATGACCCAGCAAATAATCTGGACCTATTTCATAATGGCAATCAAATCATAGCAGCTTGCGAATTGTACTCTGTGTAATAGAAAATCAAGAAGAGCTACTACAAGTTCATTTTTTAACAGTACCTTTGTTAGAAAGCAAGACAGCAGTTGACTTGAGGATGCAGTGCAATATCGGTGTGTGTGGTCATTAAAAATGAGCTCAAGGCACCATGAAATGTGAGAACTGTTGCAGGTGAGAATGCGTACTTTAGTTCTGCGACTCTGAGACACATCTACAGAACAAAAACTAGACTTTGACTCATTATTGGGAACATGAAGAAACTCTGTTTTTAGGATTAATTGGTAGCTAGCACGGCAGGACCCAATGTAAACAGAAGTAAATACTGTTCTCTGGCACCCCTGATTACTTACTATAAAGAAGATTACTAATTTTAGTATCACTGGTGTTACATGTACCACAAAACACATCCTCAGTCTCAGTCTAAAAAAACAGTAGTGGCAGATCCATAATACTTTCTTGCAGCTGTGGCTTTTGTGGTGAATTTTACACTGGCTGTAAAAAGAAAGAAGAATGTTAGAGAATCCATTTCTTTTTTTGGTATTTTCTGTTTTTTTTTTTTTTTTTTCTTCCCTGTCATTATCTTTTAGCTGAGTTAACACCAGGTCTAGCAAAATACCAATGAGAATTAAACATTTGCTTACCGAACTTTACCCCATGGTAGAAACTGAACTTATTTCTTTCTTTTTCCCTAAGTGTGAGAGATCTATGAAAACATACTTAGCATTTGAGATAAACTGTTCTAGTTTAATGTGGAAAACATTTTATTTTTTACAACGAAAGTAATATGAACAGGCTGGACATTGAAAGACAAGATTCAGGACAATGAAAAATGACGTAGTTTCAGAACTTTTCTGCACAATTTCTAATGTTTTCTCTACAATATAAGATGTGCTTTATGTTTGTATAAGAAACCTTGCATACACGGTAAATGGAGGAAATGTGAAAGTTAATCTGATTTTGATGAGCTTCACTTTTAAAACCTGCATGCCATCATAGTTATGAGATACTAGCAAATTAATTCAGTGGATAGCAAAGCTTATTTTAGACAATAATTACACATCATCTAAAAAAGCGATAATATACTAAACAGAACTTTTCGAGAATAATAAGGAATCTAAAGAACGACATATGTTGCGTTCCAGCTTGTTTTGCAACTCTTCTCGAAGGCTTTTGGAATATTTTATAGATGATTTAACAACTTAAACCAGAGAACCAAAGGCAGATTGACAGAATTTCGAAATAATCGAGATTACAGTAACAATTTCTCAATTTTAATGAACTATTTGGATAATGATGGAATACATTATAGCTCACTAGTATTGAATAAGCTATGTCTGGTATGGTAGTGTAGTGCGGTTATTGCACAGTTACAGGTTCTTTGGGTGGGCTTGGGTGGGTATGTGGAGTTACATTTTAGTGAATGTTTCCTCAGTGTACAAAACAATGACCAAAGGGAAAAAAACAGTTAAAAAAACAAACAGCAAGTAGGTCATTTAATTGAATCACCTAACATATAGTTTTATTTTTTAAATAGACAATTAATTAATTGCTTTGTTTGTATTTGTACAGCTAACATTATTAATAAAAAGATAAGGAGTAACTCCAGATTAGACAAATAAGTAGCCTTTATTAGCAAATTAGAAGTCTTTATGTGATTGAACTGTATGAAAGCTCCACTTGAGATATATAGTAAGTAATTAATCTTTTAGGCTGATCATTGCTGTACAAGGTTAGTTACAAAGAGTTTCAGGAAATACATTCTAACAGTTGAAATAATGAAGTGATTGTTTTGAAATCCAACCCCAGGGCTGTTTGTCTTACATATTAGTCATATTTTCTTGTATCTGTGGCTAGGTACTATCCACACCCACACACCACGCAACATTAATGACTCGTGTGTAAAAACAAAGGCAGAATGGAAGCTCAGCTCCATCATTCCTACACACTTTTCTCACATTAAAAATGTTCACGAGTTGTTTACATCGGCCAGGAGATGCTGCTGTCAATCAATATGTAATCTTACATGCCCACACAGTTATAAACAGTTCTTAGTTCTTTTGTATTACCTAATTATAATTCAGTTACAGTTAGAAATATAAAGTTTGTATATTGAAAGTAACAAATGGTAAAAGCTTTTTGACTTATTTTCAGTACCACTAATGTTTTTTTTTTATATATTAAAATGAGCATTTACTGTATTTACAAAAGTCTTTACATAAGTTAGTCAAAGATTTAGTAATAATATGAATTCCTGTTAATGTTAAAAAACATTCTGTAGAGGACCTCGATTTCTGTCAGGACATTTTTCCACATTCAAAAATATTACATTATATAAAAAAATTATATTCAAAATCTAATCTAATCTAATCTAATCTAATCTAATCTAATCTAATCTAATATAATATAATATAATATAATATAATATAATGTCTGGATGTGGCACAGTGGGTAGGGTTGCCAACTCAGCTTTAGGTTCCCTGGTTTGATCCTGAGTTTTGATTCCTGGTATCAAAGTTGTGTGCATATTTCATCTAGGTTCTTTTGTTTCCTGATTTGTAAGTTGTAAGTTACATGTATGTAAATCTGTGTGTGTGTGTGTGTGTGTGTGTGTGTGTGTGTGTGTGTGTGTGTGTGTGTGTGTGTGTGTGTGTGTGTGTGTGTTTGTGTGTGTGTGTGTGTGTGTGTGTGTGTGTTCTGTACTGTGGCCTAATTTCCAATCCCATTTATTCTGTATTACTGCGGACATTTTAGATTTTAGATTAAATTCATTTATTTTGATTGAATTGAATTGAATTGAATTTCATTTTATTTTGATCTCATGCCCCAAAATGATTAAATGCTCAAATCTGATTGGTCTGACATACACTAGTATCAGACATACTGGATAATACACATAATATAAAAGTAATTAAAATGTGTTATTTAAAAGTAATTCTTATACTCTGTGTATTTTGTGTGCATCTGTGTGTTTGTGTGTGCCAGGGAACAACTGTTTATCACAGATATACTGTAACATAGGTGAGAGGAAGAAGTGATTAATCTCTCAGATCCCAACATTAAATGTAGCTATAAAACATTATAATGTGTGACGATTCATCCAGTCATAAATATGTGGTATGAACAGAATAACATACTTTAGACCAAGCTGTTATGCAGAAATAATGTACCTTGGAGGGTAGTAGTGCACAAACACCCAACCACTCTGGTCTGGTGTGTGTTGTATTGTATTGTATTGTATTGTATTGTATTGTATTGTATTGTATTGTATTGTATTATATTATATTATATTATATTATATTATATTATATTATATTATATTATATTATACAGAAAGCTTTTTAAATCAGTTTTATTTCTAATAAAATGTAAATTATTTGATTGCTTATTTGAATATCTAAAATCAAACATGTATTAAATGTAGATTGTAATTGTAATAGTAAATAGAACAGATGCTAATTATATGTTCTGTAAACAGTCAACAAACTACAGTTTTACCCATGAGCTCCTAGTAAAGACCAGCACCATGATCCACTGTTAAAGGATTTCACAATTCAGAGCGCTACAGCCTAATCCATCCAATCCGGTTGGAGTTGACGGTGAAGCTATCCAGCACCTTCATATTTAATCAGAGCCTTCAAATCCTTACCTTTGAGCAGAATAAGAAGTGTAGTGCTACATCATTTCAGTAAGCTAATGTAACCCAGACACACAGCTAGAGCTTTAATCCGGAGATGTTGTGACAGAGCGAGTTTAGTCTGTGTACGCTGCAGGGATGTGAGGTGATGGAGACGGCTGGACCGGAGAGCAGCTGAGAAAAGCTGATGTATGACTGATGGGTCGACATACTCCAGATCTGACAGCACTGACACAGATACTCCTTCCAGGCTTCAGGTGGAGCGGGTCCTGTATTATTAAGGTGCACTGAAGAAAAAAAAGCCCTCATGATTTGTAAAATAATAAACCTGTTTATAAACATTATTCTAATCCCTCAGAATGTTTCGTATGAGTTGAAAAATTTTAATAAGCAAGGATAATTCATTATAACTTCCTTACTTCATTATAATTATTATTCATTATAACTTCATTACTTTTAACTCTAAATGAATAAGGAATTAAAAAGAGGTGTGGATAATAAATCTGATCAATACCTCAACTTACACGTGTGAAGTAATGCTGGCAGTATGAAGGCAAAAATCATTTTTTTCTGCATTTCTTTGGTATTTTGTCACAGACTGAGTGACACCTCTGACCTGAGAGGATGGTGACTTGCATGTGTTTCCTTGAAGACACTGAAAACTGAAGGTGAATACTTCAGAAAACATTTAAAAATTTGTAAACCGATATTTAAAGAAAAAAAAAAAAAATTGGGGACATGCTGTTCTAAAATAGTCAATAAAGAGAGTAGCTTGATACAAGTGATATGGTACCAGTGTGCCATGTAATGAAGGCAACAGCAGATGCGAGTGCAAATGTTTTATGATCTATGTTAAGAAACCATAACCTTAACATGAAGACCAGAATCATCTAAGACAGGGTGCAAACTTTTTTAGCATGCGAGCTACTTATAAAACTACCAACCCAAAATGATCTACCTACTATAAAAAAAGCATAAATAAATATACATTTAGATCGTGATCGACGTATTGGGCACCCCTGATATAAGACAACATGCTTTGGTAACATGTGAAAGAAATTTGAATTGAGGTTTGAGGTAAAATACTGTATATACATACAGTATGGTAACTAACCCTAAAGGTAAAACAGGTATAGCAATCATGTGACATGACGCAGATAGAAAGCATAGTCTCCAAGCCAAGTCAAGTCAAGAAGCTTTTATTTTCATTATTTTTATAAGTTGTCCTAGCCACATAAAATGCATTGTGTGTAACCGAGTGCAAACAGCGCAAGACAAAAGACAATGCACCAGACAATACAGGACAGTGTGGGACAGAATCCCGACTCAATGCAAGTCCAATTTACACTAATAACCCTTAACTTATTAATATATATTGTGTAGTATTTTCTAACACAATTCTCCTATACTGCTTCCCACTGCCAACTATCTGCTGTGGCGACCCCTAATAGGAGCAGCCGAAAGAAGAAGAAGAAGCCCAAATATCCTATACCTCAAAATACACACCTGCCGACAGAAAAGATTACAATATGAGTGATTACATGTTTTTAAGTTTAGATTATTTGGAATGTCATCCATCCATATACCTGAGTAAGCTATTACAGATACTATAAGTACAATTGTCTCATTAACATAAACCCGAGATTTGCTTCTGAGCCAGAATCTGTCAGAAATCAGAAATAAAGTAGAAATGAAGCCCTTCTTTCCCTGTCTGAAGGAGTTGTGAATGCAAGTTCAGAGGTAATCTAGTTTTTTCATTTCAATAAAGTGCAAATCTACAAAATACACACCACAAAGTAACAAATAAACCACAACCTTAGCATGAAACCAAGGATCTTAAACAATAGCAACATCTATGAAGGGAAAATGTGAGACAAAGAGTGCTGTGAAAAAATGAGTGTTATATACATGAGTGTAGTGGCTGATTGGATGTGTAGACTAGGGCCATAATCCTGAGACATTATAGTGCATTTCAGCATGAATCGACCTGGATGTTTTCTGGTCTATGGTTCTATAATTCTATAGATTCTGATGTTCTAATATACTATGGAGCATTATTTTTCATTTAATAAAACATATATGTAAAAATTAGGATTACAAGTGTATGCAGAAATTAAGTTTGCATTGTTTTCTATTATGCATTTCATTCTACTTTGCTGACACACAAAATAATTCACTATTTAAAAAAAATCAGAGATTAAAATAGTAATTATTTCTGAGCATCATGTGAATCAAATGTTCACAAACTACTCAGATGCACGACTTAACCATCAAGTTCTCGAATCATCACACCATGAGCACAAATGCAGGTATGTTTTGCTATAACTCACTTCTACGAAAATTGGAAACAGAACGCAGCTATGAATTCGGTGCTAGCAACAAAATGCTGTCGTGTTGCTACAGAGCCATATGCTGTAAATGTAAAAAAGACTGATCCACCCACTCAGCACACTGATGTGCAGCTTCTAAAATTGGTTCCCTCGCTTTTCTCATGCTATCCCTTCATCTGCCTCATCCAAAGCTCTGTTGCTGGATTCAGGCTTGATGTTGGAAACCCCCTCGAGGAAGCAGGCGAGAATGAAGAATGTATAAATGTTTAATGCCTCGCCAGCATTAAAACAGAAATGGGGAGGTTAATACGGAGTGTCACACATATCAAATCCCAAAGTTTCACCCAGGCACGCTTCTCACATGACTGCAATTTACGGGAAATTACTGAATCAATTAATTGCAATGCTAATGGATCAGCGGCACCTCCTGGAACAATATTGCAGTTCATTTCTCTTTTGTTTCATCATATCAGGGATAGTTATGCTTTCCAATATCCTTTTTGTTTGTGCTGGATGGCTGCCAGGTTCTACATTGGCACTGGTTCCAGGCAGCATTTTATTGTAGATTGCAAAAAAAATATAATAAAATAAATAAATAAATAAATAAATAAATAATACAAAAAAAAAAATAAAACAAACAACAACAAAAAATCCAAAAAATAAAACAATAAATAAAAAACATTTGAAGCTTGGAATTTTCAAATGCTTTAGCCTTGTTAAAAAAACAAATAAAGAACAAAAGAAAAAAGCAAATAAATAACAAATAAATACATTCACCCATTAAAATATCAACAACAGTGATCAAAATTAATAAAATTAATAATAATAATAATAATAATAATAATAATAATAATAATAATAAAATCATAATCAACATGCTTTTCTTCCTCTTATTCTTTTTTATTATTTACTAATTGGATTTGAATTTTTTTCTTTATTGATGGATTTATTGATTGATTGGTTATTTTTTGCTTTTATTGTTATTTGCTGCTATTTTATAAAAGGTTACCTTAAAGGTTAGATCAGAATATTAGGAATGTGAATATAAATTGTACGGCCATTAATTTTAACTGGATTTATATGTAGAATGAATACATTTCTAAATTAGTTTGCAGACAGAGCCTGAAATATAACGATAACACTGGCATTCCATTTGTATTTTTATTTTTTATCATCCATACTGAACATTACACATACAGAACGGAGGAGTCCAGGTGGAGTCCAAGCATAAGGTAGAGGGAAATGACAGAGAAATAAGATGAGAGAACAAAATGCAGCTGCTTGTTCTATCTCTTATATAAGAGATCAGTGTGCTCCTGTACGTCTTACAGGCTTTCCACAAACACACTTAGTCTTATTGCTTTCTTGCAGCTTGCTATCAAGCTGTGTGTTGGAAAGAAGGGATGATGTTGAAGTGACATGACGTTCAATTAAATTTAGCAAAATTCTTTTACTGATGCATCGCGATAAACAATAAACATTATTATAAAAAAGCTTGGCAGAAATCTGGTAGAAAAACTTTTCATAAAATTTGAATATAATTTACATCCTATACATGTATCTCTAATGATTAACATTTACATTTATGGCATTTGGCAGTCAATGGTTTTATTCATACAACTTAGCAGTTGAGCGTTAAGAGCCTTGCTTAAGGGCCCATCAGTGGCAGCTTAGTGGTGGTGGCATTTGAGCTCATGACATTCCGATCAGAAGTCTAACATCTTAACCATTGAGTTAGCCCTAGCCCATTTAGACACATTAAGCCAGATGCAATAGTAGATTAGTGGACATAAGAAAAGGATGAGTGTGGATAAGAAATTAGTGAAATGGACATAATAAAGAAAACCAAACAAGAGTCAGACTCCCGGCACGGGTCTGATCAACAGCTCAAACAAGTAGCTAGTACAGTGGTCCCTTGACCTACAAGTTTATTTCGTTCCGTGAACGAGCTCGTATCTCAATTTGCTCGCACATCAAATCAATTTTCCTCATTGGAAATATTTAAAATGGCATTAATCCGTTCCAACCCTCAAAATGACACCCTGTTTTTATGTTTCATGTTAATAAATTAGAAAAATACATTTCTAAATAACAAATCTTGTCTAAAAACATAATTGAAAGAGTGTGTAAAGATATAATAAGGTTTTATACAGTGTATTTACCATGGAGATGAGACGACTTGAGCTAACGAAGACGCCGGTGGAGGGGGGCGGGAGGGAGAAGCGATAAGCGAAGGCGGAGGGAGAACTCGTTTTTCGCTACTCTCTCTATCACTACTGTACACTACGTATCCCAAAACTTTAAATATTTTCCTTTTTCTTCTCTGCTTATCTTAATTTTTGTCACAATCTTCGCTTACTGGCTTCGCTTCGCCATCTAGCAGCAGCGTCTCGAGCTCGTACCTCAATTTTTGGCTCGCGTAACCTCGGAAAACTCATACATTAATGCACTCGTAGATCAAGGTACCACTGTATTAGTAACATTCAGCTTTAAATTATTTGGTTATTAGAGCTACCACTGTTGTTTCAGCTTTAAAATCAAGTTGTAAAGTAACTGTAATACGAAATAAAACCATAGTCATGAAATCATATATGCTATTCGATTGCTAGAAAATATTGTATTTTCACTCAAATTCATTTAAAAGCATCAAAGTACAGAAAACTCAGTGGGTAAAAATGCTTTCTCCTAGTTATTACTGTGGTAGACAGTTTATGTATGGTGCAGGTGTGTGTGAGAGGGGCACATAATGCTGCTAGGCCTGGACTGGAAAAGCTAGGTAACACTGTGACACCAAGTGGTGTTTTGGTGGTTCCTCACAGTATAAGGTGTTAAAATAAAACAACCCCTACAGCGATGACCTCGAAATGTTTCCACCTTAACAGTGCACAGACTTCAAATGACAGCAAGCAGAGGGAAGAAAAGAAAGCCTGAACAAGTCCCAGATAAAAGATCTGCAATTTCCAAAACTCAAAATAGGACATTTCCTTTTCAGCAGCTTCAAATGTGTTGTTTGAAACATTGTTTACAGAGGTTTTGTAAGATTATTTTTTTTAGGTGGGGGGACGCAATACAGAAATGGAAAGCTGTTTCTTCTCATCTCTGTGGCTCAGGCTGTCACATGAGGCAGTTTGAAAAACGTAGGGAAGTGTTTTGTTTCCCTGGTGTATTTCTTTTGCTATATCTCTCTGTCTCAAGGCCACCACGAGTCATTGCTTTTTGAACCTCTGCTGTCTGGATCAAAGCATGCAGGAAAGAACATGGGTCGCTTAAAGCCAGTGATGTGTTGAAACATATGAACAC
Organism: Silurus aristotelis; assembly: GCF_946808225.1. Classification (NCBI taxonomy): domain Eukaryota; kingdom Metazoa; phylum Chordata; class Actinopteri; order Siluriformes; family Siluridae; genus Silurus; species Silurus aristotelis. The sequence continues at coordinate 8,741,286 of NC_139581.1, read as the reverse complement.
GAATGCACGCTCTGTGAAGAGCTGTTGGAACTCCAGCAATGGCACCATGTGGCTCCATGTGGCTTCATGATAAGCATGAGAGGTAAGTGGGCGAGGTGCAATAAGAAACGTCGAGCCTTTCTACAATCACAGATCGAGAGGAATCCCTGGATCTAAACATAGCTTCAGTCATTGCTCTGTGGTAAAAAAGAAAAAAAAAAACAGCCACAAATGATGGATTTTTATTTTGCAGTGACACAACTTTAGGAACTAGTGTTCTCCAAAAATGATCATTGTCCCATCATTGTTTTTATAATATTAAAAAATTATGAACAAAATGAGACCAATATTTTTTTTTTTTTTTTTTTTTTCCTGAAGCCGAAACTTCAGTGCTTAGCTGTGCCATGATTGCAATGCATTGTGGAAATTTCAGTCCTGAACTTTGTATTTTTTGCTACTTCAAAGCTGGATTTCTTCTTAATATTATATTACTACTGCATACTGTATATAGTACAACATAAGACTGCCTTTCTGAGGAAGCTGAAGATGACGGTGATGGAGTGGCCAAGTATGTCTCCAGACCTGAACCTTATTGAGCACCTGTGGGGCATCCTCAAGCGGAAGGTCTACCATGTGTCTAACATCCAGCAGCTCTGTGATGTCATTATGGAGAAGTGGAAGAGGATCCCAGCAACAACCTGTGCAGCTCTGGTGAATTCTATGCCCAGGAGGATTGAGGCATTGATAGATAACAACAGTGCTCAAACAAAATATTGACACTTTGGACACAGTTTTGACATGTTGACTTAGTTTGTTTTCAGTTATTTAAACAATAATGGCTGTATGTAATTGCTGCACCTTAACTACTCTAAAATACATCAATTTTTTTATTTCTATGGCAATGTCCCTTGAGAATGTATAATAAATAGTTGCTGAAATGTGTGGGGTGTACTCACTTTTGTGATATACTATATAAAGTCCAGGTCCATTTTATACCCAGTCTACATGTAACCAAGTATGTTATTCCTTCATCTATTCATCTTCACTCATCCATTCATCTCATCTTTATCCCAATAAGTGAAATGCCTATACCAAAAACACTGAGTATAAGGCAGTGACAAATAACTGTTGGATTGGACACACACATATATACCTGGGGACTAATTTAGCATAGCCAATCCACCTATTTGTATATTTTTAAGTGGTGGGAGCAAATTGAATAAAACACACAATTACAAAAGAAAAAAAAACATGTTAAGCTCTGAGATAGATAGTACCTATAGTAACTCGGGATCAAACCAGCAGCAGTGGAATCGCTATATGTTGTGGCATTGTGCAAAATTGTTAGCTGGCCTTTAATGTAATTATCGCTGTCCAGTTTCACAATCTGACAATTGTCCCCTGACCTCTTTTGTCAACAGAGCATTTCTACTAACAGAAATGTCGTTCACTCTTTTTTTTTTTTTTTTGGCTTTTACAATTATATCCCTGTAGATATAATGTAGATCAACAATTTCTAAAACAAATCACCATCCCATTTCGAAAACGATAACCATGACAAAATTGAGAGATCATATTTATTATGAAGTAAACTAATGTGTTTGACCTGTATGTGCACAATTTAATGCATTATGCTGCGGTTGAATAACTGCAGAAAAAAAGCAAGTGTACAGGTGTTTCTGTTATTAATGTGGACGGTGAGTGTATTTGTGCTTTATTAAGCAATATTTACTATACACGTACATCACTAAATTTTATATATTTATGCTGTTAATAATGTATGGTTTAAAGATTTGCAAGGAGAAAAAAAAAACGAGCTGGAAAAAGCTGCACTTATTGTAATGTGACAATAAAAGTGGTTAGTGTGTAATTTTACAATATTTTTTCCAAGAACATTCATTTAATTAGTTATTGCGACTAATATTAAATGTAGCACATTATCACTCATCTCTGCTAATCTATCTATCTATCTATCTATCTATCTATCTATCTATCTATCTATCTATCTATCTATCTATCTATCTATCTATCTATCTATCTATCTATCTATCTATCTATCTATCTATCTATCTATCTATCTATCTATCTATCTATCTATCTATCTATACACAATCCTAATATAGAGCGGAAAGGTTTTGCTTAAGGCCCCAATAATGTCTTTTTGATGGTTTTCGGAATTGGATTAAAGTCAGGTCATGTGAGGCAAAAAGTAAAAGAGGAGAGGAAAACAAAGGACAGAACAGAGTATGCAAATGAACCACACACTTTTTTTTAAGTCTTTGTGTCATGACACCCCCATGCACACTGTTGTATGTGTGAGTATTACAGAGTTGAGTATACAGCTGTGTTTGATTATAATCATATTCTGACCCCTGCTGATTCCAGAGGATCCACAAGGCCTGTGATCAAGAAAAGTGCCCAGGGCATTTCGGCTTACTACATGGCGAGCCCCACATTCCCCTACATCAATATTAGATTTTTTTTTTTTTAAATATAAAATAATTTAAATGTTACGGCATACAGGAAACTCGAACAATAACGTGTATATGTGAGATTGTGTGGATGTGCAATAAGAGGGTGGGTTTGGAGAGTGGGTGCACACGGACGAACGAAATGCAACACGATTAATATGTTATTAGTGGATCTATATTTAGTGTTATATTTTCCGTGAGTAATTTCGTATGACTAATGTACAGGTCTGTGCTATTATTCTATTCTTAATAAATCATACTTACAGTTCTGGGCACTCAGCATTTTCTTAATGATGTGATTACAGTCATCCAGAACACGATTCTGTGAAACTTAAAGCACACAAGCACACACACACACACACACACACACACACACACACACACACACACACACACACACACACACACACGCATACAATTTTTGTTAACTTGTGTGGACCAGGAAATGGACCATCCTGAGGACCAGCCTTTCAGATGACAACAGTCACACACATGCACACATACGCATATAAACGTGTAAGGACTTTCAGATGGACCAACTAACCAACCAACCAACCAACACACACACACACACACACACACACACACACACACACACACACACACACACACACACACACACACACACACACACACTCACACACAGTTTTCTTTTTTTGTAAAGACCTATCATTAATGTACACACAGCTGTTGCAAAGTGTAATGTGTTACCTAAACACAAATCTAATCATGATTGGAACATTAAAACATTTACCCCATTTCATTTGTTTGACCTCTAACACACTTCATTTGTTGTGAATGTGCTGACTATGGTGACATATATATCCTACCACTGAAGACCACTGATGATTTATTTACAGAATTTTGTTAGTATTCTTTCGAATTTTGCATTTACAAAGATATTTTTTATGCAATAATACAAATTTAAATGATAGTTTTAAAAGGTTATTTTTGTAGATAACATACACTATATTCATATGTTACATTTTTATTATTTTGAATTATTTGTTGCAGACTATAGCAATAAAAATAAAAAAATGTTTATAAGACATCTGTTTAGGCTTTTAGACATGGGTGCCTTCCTTTCTTACTTAATTAGACAAATTCTTGACATGCAGTATCCTAGCAATTAAAATCTTGTAATCAAAAAGCAGTTTAATCATATTTAAATCCACATAGAAATTTGATTTCGGACTCCTGAAGCCTTGAGCATGACTTTATATGACTCACCATACGTCAAGACAGAAGGAAAACCTGAATCAAGACTCTTCTCTGTCCTGGAACCCAGGTGGTGGAATAAACTTCCTCTGGCTGTCTGAACAGCTGAGTCACTGACTGACAAATGAAGACTGAATATCTACCTAAAAACAAACAAACCAACAAACAAACACTTTCGAACCCTGTGTTTTTTCTTTCATGTTCTACTAACTCATCTGTAACAAGGTATTTTATTTATTAGTACTTTTAGACCCTAGCCTGTCTATGCAAAAAAATTTTTTTTGGCATATTTGCCGTTATGCTACTCTTGCTATCTTAAATCTCTAAATAGCTTGAATTGAATGTTCTAATAACATGGGATCAGTTTTTAGCCGATTGGATTAGTTTTTACATATAAAGCCATATATGTAAGACCCTGGTAGTTGGTGGGGGAATGAGGAAAAAAGCGGCAGGCTTTATTTGAGAGGGAGTGAGAGAGGCACTGTTGCATTAATTGTACAACCCCAATTCCCCCAAAAAGTTGGGGAAAAAAAATAAAATGTAAAAAAAAAAAGAGTATGCACTGATTTATAAATTGTATAGCAATTATTTTATTCACAATAGGACATAGAAAACAAAAAAAAATTACCATTTAAAGGAAATATTTGTTAATTTTGAATTTATGGCTGCAAAACATCTCAAAAAAGTTGAGAGGGGAGAACAAAATGCTTGAAAAGGAAGTGTTACTAAAAAGAAACAGATTGCAGAACATTTTGCTACTAATTAGCTTAATTGCCAACAGGTCATAAACATGAGATTATGCACAAGGGGCAAGGGCAAAAATCAATATTAGGTGGCCTTGGCATGATTATGTAATAGAAATGACTGCATGGACTTAAAAACATCTTCAGAAATTGTTGTCTGTGAACGCAGTTTAGCATGTCACCCACAAAAGTAAAATAAAGCTCTATCATGCAAAAAAGAAGCTATATGTGAACATTATCCAGAGCCATAGCTCATTTAAAATGGACTCGGGTAATGTAAAAAACTGTTAGTGGTCAGATGATTGGAATGTAAAATTATTTATGGAAACCATGGATGATGCCTCGTTCAGACTAAAGACGAGGTGGACTATCCGGCTTATCATCAGCAGTCAGTTCCTTGCATTGGTTCCTACTGAATAACCTGCTTTCACATCCTAAATGACATCAATGCAAAGATTTTAGAGCAACAAATGCCTTCAGTTCACAAAGTGATAACATTTATTTACACATTGAATACATTGGCAGATTACAAAACAAAAAATAAGATTAAGAAGACCCAGGACTGTATTACAAATGGGACAACATTTCTCAGTTTCCAGATGTACACTACATTGCAAAAAGTTTGCCAACACCTGGTAATAAGTTTGGTATGTGCTTTTTAAACATTGCATTCCACATAATTCTCTCCACTCATGTGGCATGATGTGGACATGAACATTTGTGTTCATAATCCTCAAGGGTGTTAGTAAAGTCAGGTAGTGATGTAGGTAAGAAGGCCTGGGGTGCAGTCAGTGTTCCAATTTATCCCAAAGGTGTTCAGTAGGGATGAGATCAAAGCTCTATAGCAGGCCACTCAAGATCTTCCTTTCCAAACCATGCAAACCATGCCTTAATGGAGCTCGCTTTGTGAACAGGTACATTAACATTCTGAAACAGTTTTGGGTTTCCAAGTTCCAAGTGAATGCAACATTTTATTTAACCATTTCCAAAGACGTCCTATACAAAATTCTGTGCCTTCAGCTTTGTGGTAACTGTTTGATGAATTAACCACATACTCTATGTCAGGAAATGTCAGGTGTCCCAATACTGTCCATATAGTGTATGCAAACTGCTGTTAGATGATGCTACACAGTGGTAAACATGGCCATCACTTTCAAAATGCCTCTTTTTTAATTGGTTCATTTCCTTACTTTAAACACTTGATATGTTTTCTGTGTTCTATATTAAATAAAATATGGATATATGGGACATGTAAATCATTGCATTGTGTTTTTTATTTACATTTTACCTTCTTTCCAACTTTTTGGAACACAATAATGAAAAAATAAAAAATAATGTTTTCATTAATTGGTCACAGGTTTATTCACTCACTCATTCTCCACAACTTCTCTACTGCTTCACAATCAGTGAAGCTATCAGTTTAGCTACACTCCCGCTGCCAAAGCACTGAATTTCTCTATGCATCTAAAATAGTTTGGAAAAATTATGAAATAGGTTTCTTTTTGTAATTTATTTTTCTAGTTATCCAATACAAAGCATATGTTTTGTAAATAGCTAGAACACTCAGAGTAATGCCTGGCTGTTGGATTCACGGCTCTGCGTACCATGTGCAAACAGTAAGCTATGGCACATGAAGCTAAAATAAACGACTTAAATGAAATAACAAATAGAGAAATTGCTTGACGAGGTCAAAAATCTTTGGTCTTGGGTCAGGTGATGCATAACCAGAGTAAAGGGAAAATGGTAGCTTAGTGTTCAAGGTTTAAGGGTGTTTAAGGAGGAAGACCAAGGAGGAGGGTCATGGATGTGGTGAGGAAAGACATGCAGGTAGTTGGTGTAAAAGAGGTAGATGTAGAGGACAGGGTGGTATGGAGACGGATGATCCGCTGTGGCCACCCCTAATGGGAGCAGCCAAAATAAGAAGAAGAAGGTTTAAGGCTGGTTTACTGATCGGAAGGTCGGCCACTTTTGGGGCCCTCAAGAAAGGCCCTTAACCCTCTCTGCTCTGGGAGTGCTGTATCATGGCTGACCCTGCACTCTGACCCCAGCTTCTAAACATCACTGGGATATGCAGAAAGAAAGAATTTTATTTTGTTTGCTGTAAAGTACATGTGACAAGTATAAATCACCTTTCTTCATTTTAAAATGAACACAGGAATAAGAGCAGGGACAAAAGTCAAAACCAGAAAAAAAGCATCATATGAATTAATTTTCTCCAATAAAGTTGAGATTAGAAACAGGTCTGGGAGTGCAAGATCAGTAACAGGTGTGTGTGTGTGTGTGTGTGTGTGTGTGTGTGTGTGTGTGTGTGTGTGTGTGTGTGTGTGTGTGTGTGTGTGTGTGTGTGTGTGTGTGTGTGTGTGTAAAATCAGAAGTGATTGGGAGCGGGAAACAAGTGACCAGTGTTTTGCGGAGTGTAGTTCATGTTGCATGTTTGGAGGCTGCGGTGCATGCTGGGAAATGCATTTTGTTGATTGCATGGCACTGACACTAAGAACATTCATTATAAAAGCTTCTTGAATACTAGCAGTACAGGATGTTTTTATTTGTACTCATATAATTTGTATTAAGTCTACAAAATCAATAATGTAGATGGGCTAAATCTGGAAGTGAAGACATTGATTTTTCTACTCATTTGCACACATATTTGACAAGATTTTATTTTAAAATAGTAAGAAAAAAATGTGCAAGAGAAGTGATGAAACGAACTCCACTGAATGTATGATGAAGTGACCTATTTCCAAGTGTGAGAGAATTAATTCTGATTAATATATATATATATATATATATATATATATATATATATATATATATATATATATATATATATATATATATATATATATATAAATCAGAATTAATTCTCTCACATATAAAACATCAAGGTCACTGTTGTAGACCCAGACGAATCCACAGTTGTAAAGGCTTTCAGTAAATCCAAGCTATTCACTACTCCACCTGTGCACTACAGTACGTAACAGGCCTTTTGTGTGAGCCAAGGTCATGATTCATGTAGCAGTCTAAAGTGACAAGAAAGTCTTTCTGAAATGTTCAGTAAATACAGAAATATAAATGTGTTATAGGAAAAATACTGCGTGGGTGCTGCATTATAACCTAACATGAAATGGAGATACTGATGCAACCTCATGTCTGACTATTTTCCAATAGCAGCAGTATGTATTGAAGTGTTTTAGACTTCCTAATCATTTAGATGTTTTATATATAGGAAAACATGTTCATTAATAGCCATTATCTGCCATTCCTTAATAGACAGTCTTTATGTTTGGTCTCTCTCTGGCTACTACTGTCATATAATTGAAGCCAAAACAGATGCAAGTTTAGATACAAGTGCAAAAGTAACAAAATAAGCAGTATAAGAACAAAACAAAACAACTAGACATATAAATGAGAAAATCATAGCAACAAAACATTAAAAGACAAGCAAGAGACACGAATTGTTGTGTGAGGTTATTTATTTAATTAAAAAATATTGGTTCAGAAATATATCTATTTCTAAATCAACAAAATTCAGTATTAGTTAGTTCAAATATAGCCTGGATTGTCCTGGATTGTATATATCTTAAAGAAAATATTTTATCTGGATTCCATCTTATTTCTGTTCTGCGTTCACATTTTACCGGCACAAATCAAAACTTTTTATTCTCAAAAGTGTAGTGGAAAGTTTTCCACTACACTTTTGTGGTGAATTTTTTGACATGGTGAATTTTTCTACATCTTATTTTACTATATACACACACTGTATACTGTGTACAGCCTTAACGGAAAACTTCTGAATTGTAATGTACTTATGTATTTAACATAACATAACATTACACACAAAAAAGATCAAGATCATCAGATTTGATGAAACAAAGATTTAACTGCTACAAAGAATAGCAGAAGATCCTCCAATTCAGGTGTGCAAAGCTTGTTGTGTCATACCCAAAACTTCCTCCAAATAATATACAGTAGACATAATGTCTGAACATATACTAAATAATAAATTAGAGGGAATTACAAAGAATAGGTCTATGCTTATTATATCTCTTAAAAAAGTTTAATCTGTAAAATTTATAACCTAAGAAAGGCACGATCCTAACTAATGATTCACTAAAATGCCAAGTGTCTTACTAGACTGACATTCTTAGGACCTGTCTGAAACAATGGTAAAAGCAAAAATGTAATTTATAGCACTTGATATATATTATTTAAATTATATATATTATATATATTTTTATTTATTTATTTATTTATGAAAAATCTCATACTATATACTAATGTCATTAAGGTCAATTTGTCATCAAGTAAAATAATTATGTGCTACTATTCCCCAGGTTTCTTTAATTAAAGTCTAAGATTCTACATAAGGCTGTATGTATATATACTCTATATGTACTGTATATATATATATATATATATATATATATATATATATATATATATATATATATATATATATATATATATATATATATATATATATATACAGTGCATTTAAAAAGTATTCACAGCGCTTCACTTTTTCTACATTTTGTTATGTTAACAGTCTTATTAAAAAAAAAAAAAAACATATATGCGTTCACATTAACATAAAGCAAAAAAAAAAAAGAGAAATGAAAGAAAAGAAATGAACAGTCATGACCAATATGTTACAGCTCAAGTGATAATAAATTAGTTTTTGGAAAAGGGAAGCTTATTGTATTTCTCCTGCAACATATCTCAGATTGAAGGGTAGAACAAGAGAGGATAAGACAGAAGACCTTTCTTTTTCCTCTAACACACACACACACACACACACACACACACACACACACACACACACACACACACACACACACACACACACACACACTAATACAATCTCTACAATCTACTAAGGTGCACAGTGAACAGAAGATGAGTTTAGATGACATATTTTCATTCATCGTTCATAACCGCTTTCCAGTTCAAGGTTGCTGTGGATCTGTAGAAGAAAACAGTAGTGGGCAGGACTCCAACTTAAGCAGTTGTACACCAAAATAAATTAGGTCATCATACATTAAGGATTTAAAACATTGACTCAATATGTATTTTTTAAGTGCCCCAACTGTATTTATTTATTTCTGTATCTATTTTTGGAGTTACCTAGAATAGAGAAGGCCTAAACTGGAAAGTTATATTTTTTTGAGCATTATCCCTCACTGAAACATATTGGAACATGCTAGGTGTAGAAATGTCAACATTGTCAGCATTGTCTGGAAATTGTGCCTCTGACAGTATACTCTTTGACATCTCTGACATTCTAGCACTGGCACCATATTAAAGTAAAATCCTCATGTTCGTGATTCCCCTCACCTCCTGGGTACATCCCTAACCATCCCTAACATAAGGGGCAATTTAGAGTATCTGGAGAAAACCAACAAGGACAGAGACTTTCTTCTTTTTCTTAACATTCATTTAACCAGCATAAAAACTTAGTGAGAGAAAAAATGGTTTCACAAGAATAACTTGTTGCAGAAGGCAGCAGAATATGAAGAATATGATGCCCATCATAAGTCCAGAGGTAGCAGTTCAACCTTGATGAGTTTATAAGAAATTAATGAGATATATTTAAATTCTGTACCCTAGACATGTGGCATTGAACAATGTAAAAGTAGTTATATTACATTACCCGTTTTCCAATTAGTAATTTTAACAGACCTGCTTCAGAACCATGGACAGCACCACAGTTTTCTGTTCCTCCATAAGATCAGTCTAAGCTTTTCTGGGGGGTTTTTTTTGTTTTTTTTTCTCAGATTCTAACACATTCAGATTCCTGCACTTCAAAGGTGATTTTGAAAATGCTCTCCAAAGTGGATAAATTTTAAAACGCTGTTTTCACATTGCAGTGTTTACTTTGAGCCTTTAAAAAACGATGACACATTTTTAGTGACATTTCAGAGTGGATGAGCAACTTTCGGAAAACAATTAAAGATGATCGTGTGGATGCAAAGCATTTTTAGGTGTTGTTATAAGGTGCCCAGACCACCTCAACTGGGTCCTTTCAATTGAGAGAAGCAGTACCTCTGTTCTGAGGTTTGACTAGGTTGTTGAACTCTTTACACTATAAAAGAAGATGACTCAGTAGATTCATTAATTTCTATGACTTAAAGTCTCATTTTCTTTTAAACTTTCAGTCACCACCCACAGTTTGAGTAAAATAATAATGTGAGTTTCAAACAATTTTAAATGTAAATTTTTGTAAAAAAAAATGCAATAAAGTTAAAAGTGATTAACCTGTATTAAAATATCTGCATAGATTGGAAGAGAAGGGACTCATATCCTGCATCGTTTACTCATACTCATATCGTCTACTGTATATTAGAAAAGTGCATCATAATTATTTGCATTATGTTTGTGGCATTATTCCATTACACCCATCAGCCTCAAACAGGCATTTCTGTATGCTTCTAAAGCCACTTCCTAACATCTTAGACAATCTAGCCAGTTTACCATTTGACAACCTATATCTATTTCACTCTTAAATCAGTGAGTGAGTTCTTATGTCTATCTCTGAAAAAGACATTTAGTTTGAGCTTTGGGGTTAGATTCTGCTCCATAAGGCAAACCTTTCAATGTGCCATGTTTACCCACAACCTCTGTGACCTCAATAACAAAGCGATTTTACACAAAATACTCATAATAGCTCCTAGCCCTGAGCATTTACTGACATGTTCTAAAAGTGCATTTCAATGTTTGTCTCAATACCTTTTTACAATAAAAGCACACAGATTTTTACATTACCATTCTCTCCATCCCCTCCTGATTCCTTCTCAAACCCTAAAAATCTAAACTTTATACTTTTCCACTTCCTTCAAATGTACTATGCACTTCAAGCAAAAAAAAAAAAATTCCAGTAATCTCATGCTTGTTTAAATGTCATTTACCATGTTTCAAATAATAAAATAGGTGTCAATTTTAATGAAATACAAAAAAAACCCCAACGCTTTACTTTGGTACGGTAAGTTTGCACAAAAAATGCTGTTTGGAAATTGTTTACACAGCCTGAGGGAACAAACTGGAATTTTCAGTAAGGTAATCTTCTTCTTGGATGCTTTAATAGAATGAGTTCAGGGTCTTGTAAAGGAAGTGACAATGAAGGTATCAATGATAATAATGTGTGTAGATGTACATAATATTTGAATTAATAAGAACTACAGTATACTACTACTACTCCTACTGCTTCTTCTACTACTACTACTAGTAATAATAATGATATAAATAATAATAATTATTATTATTATTTTATTATTATTATTTATTGTAATTTTTAGTCTTTAGGATTAATTATACTTGGGATCAGCTACTATTACTGCTTTCTAAAAGAAATACAGTATATTTTTCTTTAGTATATATTTTTAAGTATTGTTGAAAATTTGTACTTGCATTCTGCCCCAATCTGTAAAAAAAAAAAAACTAAACTGTTTATAAAAATATAAACCTAAACTATTGTAGCTTTTTAATACAAGTCAAGTTCCAAATTTGCAGATGCAAAATAAAATTAAAGGAAATTAAATACAAAAATACAAAAATCGACGCAGGCAAATATATGGATTCAAATGCAAGATTTCTTAAAAACAGATTTTGAAATAACAGGCAAATGTCAGAGTAAACAGAAACAAACCAAAGTCAAGAAAAAAAAAACATTTACTGTAAAAAATGTATTCTATTTATATTTTGTATGTGTGACTGTAGATATGTTAGTTTGATTAGATGTCTGGTGATTGTGATATGTTGAATAGGTGGTTTGGATTCAATTATATGTGATGTGGTTTGTATTTGAAAATGGTAAAAAAAAAAATGGTTAAAGAAAAAAGGTAAGAAAAAAATATTATGCAGATGTTTGTCAAATGTTTGAATTGTAGAAACTAAATGAACAATAATCACATAATATCACTGAAAAATATATATTTATTTTTATCTGTTTAATTGGAGGCTCTGAAACAATATCAACAGGTGTATTTTACAGGTCTGCTCTTAAAAAATATTTTTTATAAAACATGTTGCTACTTAAGCCAAATAACCAGCATGTTAACATTACGCTAGTTACAATAGTAAAAAAGAAGCAGAGCATCAATCAGAGTTGAGAAACCCACATTTTCCTACCACAGTGTAATGGCCTCAGGTAGAAGCAGACTGAGACTATGAGCTCGTCTCTGCAGCCTTAAATAATCCACAGCACATGCCGTGCTGCTCTTTCAGCCAAACAAGTATTATAAATCATTGAAGGACTTTTAGTTTAGATATGAATGAGAGAAAGATGAAAAAAGATAAAAAAAAAAAAAATTATATATATATATATATATATATATATATATATATATATATATATATATATATATATATATATATATATATATAAATTAGATTGCATAAGTGAGGGGGTTCTTTGTACAAGCTGCGAAGTCTGAAGGCTTGGCTGAGAATTAGGTTGACATTTTTGCAAGAATGGGAGGAAATTTAAGATGTCAGGTGTTCTGGCATCATGTGGTAGAGCTGGATTTTGAATTAGGTCTCTGCTTTCATTCAGAATCACATGCCTGACAGGTGTAGACATCTGCAAGCTTCTCCTTAGAGCAAAAACATGACTGAAAGAAGTTCTACAACAGGGAAGGAAGATCAAGCTTGTTTTATCCTTATCAAATCCACACTGATGTCGATGTGTCAAAATTAATAGCGAGTAAGAGATGTTATAGGAACATAATCAATCACAAGTTGTGGAGAAGTTGCTTTAACTGTTTAAAACAACAGCACATCCTGAGGTGTTTTATATTCTACTGATTGTGTGCATTATATTTTATTTATTTTTTATTTTCTCCTCAATTCTGTCACCTAACATAATTTAGCTACTAGAGAGGGAAGGTGAAGGCTTCCTACAAAAACATATGAAGCAAGTCAGACACATTTTTAAGCTGCAGCAAAGGTCAACATACTATATTGCATTTACATACTAAGCACTATTTGCCCTCTTTTGCAATTTCAGAGACATACACCAAGTTTTGCAAGTTTACAGACATACACCAACCATACCTTACCAAGATGGCGTCAGTGAGGTCGGCTGCCGTCACGACAGCTCCGGTTATGCGTTGTTTTTTTTTGTTTATTTCATATTTTTGTTTACTTAGTTACCTTTCCATTTACACAAGATGGACATTATTAGATATGACCGAGACACTCTATCTATTGGTGTACTATCCACTCACCTTTTGGTGGACTGACCAATCGGTTGTCACTCTGCAGGACGCTTTGGATAACGCAGACTGGGACATGTTCAGGAGCAGCTCTGATGACGTCAACATGTTTATGCAAGCAGTTGTGGGATTCATCTGGAAAACTAGCTAATGATACGGTGATATGGTAATGACCCTTTTTAGATTTACATCAGCTGAACAGCTCTCTATTGAGTCTCAGGTTCAAAATGCTGACCCTAAAACAGGTCATGTCCAAAATCAGGTCAAAGGACCGGTTTGTCATGATAGATCTGAAGGATTCATATTTTTATGTATACATCCTTCCTTTACTCAGTAAGGTCCTAAGGTTTGCTATTGCACTTGCCGAGCAATAGTTAAGAAAAAAAAATACAGGCCTGAGTGCCTGTATGAGACCTGGCTGTTGTTCTGGAGGCGTTGTCTAAGACTCCCTTTAAGCCCCTGTACAAAGTGCTCTTGATAATTTGGACAGTCAAGCCTTTCTCTGAGCCTCAGGCATGGCTAGTGCATTCCTCTACCCCAGACCAGGGTATGTCCCCAAGGTGCCCTCGGCTGTCTTAAGACCAGTCGTGCTCCAGGTATCCTATTCTCTCCTTTTCAGGCCCTCGACCAGGAGAAACTTAAACGGGTGTGCCAGGTGCGAGCACTGGACATATACGTCCACAGAACTGCTGTATGGAGAAAGTCAGACCAGCTGTTTGTCTGCTACAGTCCATATAAAAACGGTTTTCATGCCGATAAGCAGACCCTCAGTAGGTGGATTGTGGATGCTATCTACTCCTCTTATGAGTCCTCTGGTTTCGCAGCTCCTTTTGGGGTCAGAGCGCACTCCACCCGGAGTGTGGCGGCCTCTAAGGCCTTATCCTCTGGGATATCTCTCCAAGGCATTTGCAACACTGCATTCTGGTCCACCTTGCTGGCCTTCATCAGGTCCTACAGCCTTGATCTTAGTGCCACTCCTGGCCCCTCTGTCCTTAGACCTAGCTGTACCCATCCACACTAGGAAAGGATTGATCAGTCTGGCAGTATTGGACACTCTTTCCCAAAGTGCTGTTGACGCAACTCGAGTTCATGAAAGGGAAATTGCTAGGTTACATATGCAACCCTGGTTCCCTGAAGGAACAAGATGCAATGTCTGCTTCTCTAATCTACACTTCCTGCATCCCTGCAAGTGCTTCGTTCACTTTTGAAGCTAACGGCGTCTCCACGGCATGTGCTTATATAGCTTCCTGCTCATGACATAACTCCGCCAGTGACGTCGTGCTTTTCCGTTGGACCGATTACACACGTGATTAAGAGCGTGGAAACGCAGAAGCATTCCCAAAGTGTTGTTGGTGCAGCGTCTCGTTCCCTCAGTGAACCAGAGTTGCATACATAACCTTGAGATGTTCTTGGCAGACTTCAACGCAGTGTTCCTTTTGCTTCTTGGTCAGCAGCCTAGGCACAAACTTGGCAGCAACACGGTGCAAGTATAAATCACAAGTGAGGATCGCCTTGACTGTTCCGTATGACAAAATGGCAGCAATGCTGTGGATAGTTCTCAGACAACCATCATGCACAAGTTGCAAAATGGTTTTGACATTTTCAGGGGTTGAGCTTGTTAAAGGTCTTTATGGTCTCTCTTAGACTTTCCGTAGATGTTCTTCCACTCCTAAAGCAGGTGTGCCTCTCAAAACAGCTTGAAATACTTATTGCAGCATTGCTTTAAACATGTTGAATTATGTCAAATGTTTTTGTTGCAGATTTGCTCAGTTTCTTGCCGAAATGTATGTATGCTCTTTGCTCTAACTTGTTGTCCATGATGAAATTGCAGATGTGGTAATGCACATGGTAAGAATTCCACCAGTTTCATAGCTTCTGATGTACACTTCTTTTGGCACACTGATTTATGAAGATCGGTGCTCTCTGTGACTGTGCATGCAGCCTTGTGCTGCCATCTGTCTATGTGATACAAAACTAGTCGTATGTGCAAACCCTTCTCTAGCAAACTGTTCAGCTACAGCACACATCTTTGGCTTGTATTCATGTACAGTCTTGGAAACTTACACAACTTATCCTAAATTTATGTAGCTGGCATATTAGCCGTGTGTGCCACATGTCGAATGACGTAAACCTACATCAGTGTAATTGTTACATTTGATGGTCCTTGTGTATTGAGTACATAGGAACATTCACACCGTCTCTCATTACCAGTTTTGCTCAAGAGTGCACTGACTATGACGACGTGACCTTGGCACGCCTCGTATGCTGCAAAACACGCACTAAATGACTCCTGTCTGCCACCCAAAATACCTCACTAAATGTCATAATAATGGCTGTCCACGGGGCAATTAAATGGGCCATTCATTTTGGTGGTGCTGTCAGACGTCTCATTTTAATATCCTGGTTTTTCAGACAGTGCTAAATGCACGTCTTTGTGTGTGCTCATGGATTCATGGGGGAAAAAAAGTTTAAAAAAATCCTCCCGGACGGCCATCAGCGTTCGTTAAAAGCGAGATTAATGTGGCCATTTACACAAAGGGCTACGGCTCTTTTATGTCAGACTCTCAAACCCCAGTGTCCACTTTCCAGTAATGAGTCAAGTACCGTGACAGAAGAGTGTCAGAGCTGAAAAGGCGACATTGAGATACGAACGTTATAAAAGCCCCATTAGTTGACAGACATCCATATCATAGATGTCAGAGGCAGAAATTGTACCTGTTGGAGCTGTCAGTGCCGTCATGGTGAATAAACCCATTTTGTCAAAAGCAGCATGATCACATTGTGGTTCTTTTTTTTTCAGTCATTGCAATGATTTGTGTGTACATGAGCAGAGCCAAAGGTCTCAGACTGGCCTGCAATGTGTTATGTACAGATTGGAGGGATTACATAACATTTTCTATTTTCATGCCAGTTCATGAACTGAGCAAAAGTTCAGGAAAGCATAGAATATAATTAAAATCTTTAATCATTAATATTTTTAGTACTCACTGACTAAAATAATTGGCAACAGATAATTCTAAAATGTAACCTCAAAAAAAAAAGGTCATTATTTTTTTTTAAATATCCATCAACAGAGCCACTGATTTAGATCAGTGTGCATCAAGAAAGGGTTGTTTAGCCATGGTGTCAAAATAAATGATTGATGTGTATTAAAAAATAATATGAGAACCATTAAGACATCATGATTATCTTTAGCTCCACTAAATTTTGAGAAACATTGAGAACAGTTTCTCTACTGCAACATTTATATATATATATATATATATATATATATATATATATATATATATATATATATATATATATATATATATATATATATATATATACACTACAAAAATATTGGGACACCTGAATTTTCAAGCCATATGTGGTTCTTTCCCAATCTGTTATCACAAAGTTGAAAGCACACAATTGTATAAGGTGTCTTTGGATGTGGTAGCAGGAAATGTTCCTCTCCACATAAACTAGTAAAACCCAAAGCTGTTCCAGCATGACAATACCCCTGTGCACAAAGCAAACTACATGAATATCTGCTTTGCATAGGTTTGGGTAGAAGATCTCTTGCTATAGAGCTCTGACCTCAACCTTATTGAAAAACTTTGGGATGAATTGGAACACTGACTGCACCCCAGGCCTCCTCACCTCTCTTACTTCATTACTTTACTAACACCCTTGTTTTTAAATGAGCACAAATCACATTCCAAAATCTAGTGGAATATCTTCCCAGAAGAATTCTATAATTCCCAGGGGGAATTATAAGCTTGAATTGGGATTAAATATAGAATGTGATGCTCAAAAAAGCACATACCATACTTTTGACAAGGTGTTCGCAGAATTATTGCAATATACAGTAGTGTGTGTGTGTGTGTGTGTGTGTGTGTGTGTGTGTGTGTGTGTGTGTGTGTGTGTGTGTGTGTGTGTGTGTGTGTGTCATTGTCTTAGCACCAAGTGGACTTGCTAAACATGAAATGAAAATATATTTTTTATATTCTTTATATATTACCATAAAGTCTACCATAAAGTTTATATATTTAGTAAAAAAAAAAATTTCATGTTCCAATTCTTTAAACAGTCTCTTTCTTTTCATTTTATCCTGCAGAGAAACCTCTTTTCTGCCACCTGTCTTTGCAACCATGTTCCTTTCATCACTATCCACAATCCAATAAATTGCACGACAGTCCAATACCCACTTTTCTTCACCACTACTGTCCAATACAATGATCGTAGCACCGTTCTTTGTAAATGTCACCCATGTTTTCTCTTATAGATTACATGATGGGTGAGGTCTCTTACCTTACCTGAAGATAAACTCCAACTGTTTCCCAGTAGGACATGGAGGTGCTGAGTTTTATTCCACATTTAGCAGTAAAGCGTGTGTCAGAAGATCACCGAACTTGGTGCCAAGAGAACGACATAATCTGCAAAAATAGGGATGTTACCTCTGACCCTCAGCAACCACACCCAAATCTGGACAACTGTTCAGCAGTAGCTGTGTCTTAATAGCCTGTTTCTGAAAGGTACAGTAATAAAATAATGGATTATGCTAAACTGTAAAATACTAATATATATATATATATATATATATATATATATATATATACAGTATATATATTGACATGCATTTATTAAGTCCAAGAGATTTAACATCATGCATTTATTTTTTTTATATATGTTCTCCGCAGACTGATGCACATACCTGGAAAGGGGAGTCAAAGCTTTCCCCTGGAACATGTTGTTTTTTAATGAGCGCCATCACTTAATAAAAACGTAACGGGGCTAAAAGTTATTCTGGGGTTTCGCATTGAACATTAGCAGATCGCTCAAGCGCCGTGGCTTCATTTTGGCTCAGCTGGATCAATTCAGGTATTGATTTCACGAAAAAGGGGCCTGGCTAAGATTCTCTGGAGTCTGTGTTTAACTATTCTGCCTAAGGCAGGCATGAGGATTTATTATAAAAGATGAAGTGCTCTGTGGAACAGGGTTAAATCCTGTACAAATGGTTTGTTATTGTTATAAATCTCTGTCTTTGGTGATTTGCGCTTGGGTATGAATTCGGGAAGGTTATGGAAAGTGAATTCCAGGTTGCTGCACTTGTATTGATCTAACAGGGGTCAAGCATGCAAGCTTGTTGTGTGCAATCTTTTGGGTTTGACATTTTAGATCCAGATGTGCATCTAGACACACATGATGTGGGAAGGTCAATTAAAAATCAGGGCTATATATATTCTTCAGGTTGGCTGCTACAACATAGTGAGTGTGAGGGTGATTGAGTGAGTGTGCAATGATTGAGGTGTGAAATTTGCAAAAAAGCTAAAGTGGGAGCTCTACACTTTACACCATTGCATTGTTGTCATGGCTCAGTTGTTTCTAATAAAAAAAAAAAAAAAGATTTATCTGCTAAAAGTATCACCTTAGTACAACACCCTTCTGTCATCAAACTCAATCCTACTGTAAATAAATAGGGCTACATTGTATAGTCTCTGCTTGAAATAGTTCTTCCACATGCACAGACCTTATGAATGATATCAGTGGACAGCTCCAATAATATTCACTGTCCTTTTCTTTCTATGTCGGGAGTAGATTCTGCATCCTTTCACAGGAAAACAGCTTGCATCGATTAGTTGTCTCTGTGGATTAGTGTGATCAGCCGTGAGTGATAAAGGCAACCTCCACCATCTATAAGAGACGAGCAGAGCAGAGCATCCTGCAGGCCCAACTCCAATGTTTTACACAAAGGTCTTGGAGTTGAATAGTTGTGCTTATATGCCTTTTCACATACGCCCATTTTTGTTTTCATCATCCAAATCAAATCTGTGGCTCTAAATCACATCTATCCAGGATCTTTCACTTTAATTGTAAAGTAGTGCTGACAGAGCTTGTCATCTGCATCTGAAATTTGATCATTGCTGAAAGAGATTATGATCTCCGATAAAACGCTTTCTAGAAAATATATACCACTCAGCATAAATGCATGTCTTCGCACCTACTAAATATTGATCCTACAGGTTGACATGCTTGAAGAAAGGAGCTTTTTCTCTAAAATCATTATTCTGTCAAGAAAGTAGAACCAGTCATAGAAATCGTAGAGGAAAACACATAAAGGTGTTCTCCTAGAGCAAATGTTTCATCCTTCACATTCTCTCTGAAGTTAATGTAATAAGTGCAGTGCATGGTAAGCTACCTTCATCTTAACAACTAACATAAATCCAAGTTATTAGATCAATTTGCTACAGAGGATCTACCAAACAAATGGCACAAATAATAACCCTTATCACTAAAAGATTGAGGTAAACTCCTAACAGTTCTATACCTTTCATAGCAAGTCCAAGAAAGCAAAATTGCAACATCAACAAAAAAAGCTGTCAGAGTCGGAGCAATAGTGTACTATTTTGTCAATCACAATATCACTAGCCAATCTGTTAAAGAAAACATGTGTATGTGTCTTCCTTCCTGGGTTAGGAGCTCTGGTCTAGTGGTCAAGATTAAAATAGGGAGAAAATCAGTGAACAAAAAACAAACATTTTATATATTAAATTGAAATATAATATTAAACTAAATTTATTTTAATAGCTGGTGTCAGACAATAAAAACAGGAAGTGGATGAAAATACAGATAATTTAAATTTCTGTGCAAATATACAAAATAAGAACAAAGAAACAAAATGCTTAATACTATGAGAAATTTAAATAAAGAAAGAAAAACTTTTTTTTAAAACATCTGTATCCAATGACCACCATAAATCAATTCCTGAACATGAACAAATGGATGAATGGTTTAATTTTTGCTATTTTAGGTATAAATGGCATTGCTGAGGTAAATTAATGTCTTTAAATACAGTATTTGATGATGTAAATGTTTTGTACGATGCCTGCAAGATTATTTTACTTAGCTTTATCATAGCTCCAGTGCAAAGCTAATGATGCAAACTTATGGTGTTGAGTTGACTAATTTAGCATAGAAATACTTAGCTTTTCATTACTACTTATGGGTTATTGCATTGTTTATTCATTGTAAAAACAAAAAGAAAAAGAAAAACAACTCACTAATAATAATAATAATAATAATAATAATAATAATAATAATAATAATAATAAATATAGCTGCAAGCAGCGATGACGGGCCCTCGCACGTTTGTGTATCGCTATACGGTGCCTCCCAGAAAACAATGCACGGTGGGCAAGTGCATCAACTGGGTAAATGTTAGTGGACTGTTTTATGTTGTTACTGACCCATTTGGGGCTGTAGGTAAAAGACATCCCACATTTGAGACAAACGGGGCCGCTAGTGAGCCACTTTAGAGAAACACCGTTGTCCGACCTTTTTGTCCACACTTAACAGCCGACAAATGTGATGTACGTGTCAAATTTCAAGTTAATCTAAGCACGCCAAAAGCCTTAAATATGCCTAAAATAAAAGTAAAGTTTGATGCATTCCTATGGGAACAGCGTTCAAGATATCAAAAATCCCTTCGCAATTTATCATCTACAATGTCGCGACATCATGTTGACCACTTTTGGTGTCAATCGCACCAATATCCTAGGAGGAGTATTTAAAAGTTCACCACATGCAACTTAAAAAAAATCCACCTTTTGTGACACTCACTTCCTGGCGCCTGTTGGTGGCGCTACGTCCGAGATTCACAATAGGCACATCGATGCGATCGGAATCCTTGGCCGAACATACACACCGCGTGTCATCCCAATAAGACATTTTTTGCCTTAGATATTAGACACTTCCTTTTCTCTGAATTCGCCATAATTTGTTGCTTCGCCATGGCAGCACCGTTCGAGATATCAAAAATCCCTTCGCAATTTATCATCTACAATGTCTCGGCATCATGTTTATCACGTTTGATGTCAATCGCATGAATTCCCTAGGAGGAGTATTGAAAAGTTCACCGCATGCACTTATAAAACAATCTAAAATGGCCGACTTCCTGTTGGGCAGAGCTAATAGGTTTGACTGTGAAAGTTGTTCGGGTCGATGAGATCTATATGCATACCAACTCTCGTACATGTGCGTACATGTTTGCCCCATCTGTGCACCGATATTTGTTTTTGCATTACAGAGGGCGCTACAGAGCCCTACTGCCACGCCTATGTTCCAGTCTTTGCCCCGGCCTAGTGACATACGACTCTGACATGTGTGCCAAATTTCAAGAGTTTTCGAGCATGTTAAGGGAACCCAAATGGCCAATGTGTGTAAAAAAAAAATAAAAAAATAAAAAAGAATAATAATAATAAAAAAGAATTAATTCTAAGGAAAACAATATTGATAATAATAATAATAATAATAATAATAATAATAATAATAACAACAACAGCCTGCAATAGAACTGTGACAAACCTATTAAATGCCTTTGGGATGAATTGAAACAATAGGAAAGTGCTGTTCAAATCCAACGTCCACCTTTTGAGAAAGATGTTTAATTAGATTATGGTGTGTTCACAAGAGGTTTTCTTGGTTAGTCCAAGGACCATTAGTCTCAAACCATTTTGATATGAATATACTGTACATGTATATATGTTTATTCAGCAGAGGTGGCAAAGGTACACACATCCTTCACTCAAGTAGACGTAGAGATACTTATGTTTTAAAATACCTTGTTAAAAGTTAAAGTACTGACTACACTTTTCCACTCAAGTTAAAGTAAAGAAGTTTGGGCTCTGACATTTACTTACCCTCTCGGCCTTCAGCACAGTGCCAGTGCGACCGATATCCCATTGTTCTCAGGTGTTCATGTTTAGCAATAGATTAAAAAAATAAGGACAAGAGCAAACATGACTAACTATACATCATTCTAAAGCTCTAAGCCGCAAGCAGCGATTTCAGATCACTGTTTTTCTAAGAAAACTGTATATTGAATGTATTTGCTAAATTTGTGTAAGCAGTACACAACAACATGCATCATAAATGCACTACTTACATTATTATTGTAATAACGAGTCACAAACACATCCACTGCTGCAAATCCCCATTTATTTTAAAAGAAAAGGCTCCACTGAACAACATGCCGTAAAGTTTTTGCTCGAACCAAATAATATGTTGTAATTTAAATTATTATAGGTTATTCTTTTGTTTACAGTCCACAGTACTTCGATTGCTGTAATGTTTGTATATGTTTCTGAATAATTTTCGCATAAGAAAACAACATCTTGGTGGTTAAAAAACAAAAACAAATATGGCTGGTAAAATATAGTGTTACAAAACAAATAAGAACACACACACACACACACAAAAGAAAACTCCTCTCTACAAGCAGGTGTTGACGTTTTTATTATGCACCTATCATTTCAAACCTTTTATTTCCAGCCAGTAGCATTGCAGAAACAAAATGATTGATGGAAAATGTAGCCAATGAGTGCAGGATTCTAAGGAAATGTGGGAGGATTTTATTCCCCACGTGGTGGAGTTCTTAGTTTTATTACTCTTTACAAACTCTTAGTGGTTAAACAGAGGAGCACGTGCACACAAACCAGGAAGTAAAGCAGCTCTCAGTTCTGCACAAACAGCTGTTTTCAGCTGTTTACAAAAAAACAGATAAACAAAGAAAAAATAGACAGTCAAAAAAGTTGTTTTATTGGAGATTTGCACAAAACAGCGATGTGGAAAATATTCTTGGGGGCGGAGCAACAACAGAGACTTGGAGATCAGCATGGGGCTGGAAAATCTGAGCGTATTTTACATCTGTAAGTTACAATATATCTCCCTTTACAGTTTTATATGATATTATACGTTCTATTTGTTTTTATAAGAGAAATGCTTGAAAAGTAAGTGTGTGTGTGTGTGTGTGTGTGTGTGTGTGTGTGTGTGTGTGTGTGTGTGTGTGTGTGTGTGTTTAAATTGTTGAAATTGAAATAGTCAGACATCAATATGAATGGCCATTACTGTAAAACAATAGCTTGTCTGGATACCTGGCAAAAATATTAATGCCAAATCAATATCAATATCCAAGCATATAACAATTGCCTTTAATGGTCAGCCATTCATTTCTATGCAGACTGTATGAATAGAGTATGAATGGACATCTGAGTTTAGCAGTTGGCAGGGGGAGGAAGAAAAGAATCAAACATAGTCTCGGATAAATGTTTGTAGGAATTTCATTTGTCATGAAAATCTTCATAAAATTTTAAATATAAACTAATAAGACATGTGGTTTTGAACTCAGAACTTTTCTGGAGCGCTCCAAGACTGATTTCATGTATTTATATATGCAATAATAATAATGTTTAATGCAGGATATGTATATCCATGGCATGTCATCATCTATAACTTAATATCTTTTTGAGCAATATTAAATTTGATGATTGACATTAAAGTTCAAAGTGTCTTCTTTCCAACGATATCTAAATTGTGTATGTAGCACATTTTTATCAGGAACTGTTTATCTATTTATCTATTAACTATTTAGGGAGGGCATTTTAAGCTGTAAATCCTGAAATTTGGGCTTGGTGGGGCGGGAAGGGGCAAACCAGACATAATCTCAGATAAATGTTTGTAGGAAACTCATTTTTCTTGATATCTTCATTCAATTTAAAATATGACACATGAGACATGTGGCTTTTCTTTATTGCTACATTACTGATTTTATGTATTTATATATGAAGAATATATATATTGGGCCAAAATCCCTCCTGCAGTGTGTGCAAACCTGGTGAAAAACTACAGGAAACGTTTGACCTCTGTAATTGCAAACAAAGGCTACTGTACCAAATATTACCATTGACTTTCTCAGGTGTTCAAATACTTATTTGCAGCTTTATCATACAAATAAATAGTTAAAAAATCATATATTGTGATTTCTGGATTTTTTTTTTTATATTATGCCTCTCACAGTGGACATGCACCTACGATGACAATTTCAGACCCCTCCATGATTTCTAAGTGGGAGAACTTGCAAAACAGCAGGATGTTCAAATACTTATTTTCCTCACTATATATATATATAAAGAAAAAAATATATTTACGGTACTTCATCATCTATAACTTTCTATAACTTATTATTTTTTTGAGCAATATCAACTTTGAATAATGGACAGTAAAGCTCAGTAAAGACACAGTAAAGTGTCTTCCTTTTAAAGATATTTAAATTGATTCCCAAAAGCAGTGGTGAAGGCTAACAGGTTAAGTAAAAAGTGGCCATTACTACTACCTGTTTTACTGTCATGGCAACTGGACCTCAGATCATATTAATATATTAATATAAAGGAATTACACATTTTTTTAACTAATAATTGTATCCAGACTGAACAACCACAATATATAACACAAGCAGAGAAAAGATTAATATAGTGATCAGGAATGTTTCTGTTCTCAGTCATGTTTACATCACTGACTTCCTCTGTCTCATCCATGTTAGCCAAACTTCTAGTTGCCTCTGCCTTGCTTGTTGTTAGCTTTGTAGGCTAGCCTATATCTGTGGTGTGTGAGAGCCAGGAAATGATACAGCAGTGGTGGATTAAAAAAAGCCACGAAATTACAAGAAATAGGTTGATTGGCTCAAAACGGCACACAATGAGAAGAACAAATAGACATCCAAAAACTTATAAACACTGCTAGCTGATGAGAGAGAGAGTAACCGGTTCTTAATTAAATGAAACAGCAGAAAACTGAGCAGTAAGAGGCAGAGATAAATTACAGTCCAAAAATAGTCCAAATCAAACACCAAAAAAAAAAAAAAAAAAGATCAATACAGGAGAGACAAAATATAAATCAAAGTCCAAAGTCCAAACCGGGTAACTAGGGAGGCAGGGCAGAACAGGGATCAGAAGACCCTGAAAAGGTCAGCAACACACTAGTTTAAATGAAGTTACTGTTTTTAATTTATCTAGTTTATATACTGTTTATATTTTTTATGATTGTCACATGCATGAACAAACAAAAATTATAACTGTGCAAGTTAGATAAAAAAAAATGAAAAAATCCAGCTCACTAGATGAGACCAATGTAGCTCGAGTGATGTAGCTGGGGCTGAGGAACTGTCAGAGACAGAATACACACACCATGTAACATTTATTAAAGAAAAATAAAAAATACAAAAATAAATGAAAATTACATTATTTAATGCACAGTTCAATTTTTTCTTATTTAGGAGTAAATTGTTAGATGCGTGCATTACTCACACAATTACCTGCAGATTTATTAACTCTTATCTTATTTGTACTTTTAATTTACACACCAGTCATATATAAACATTTATTCACAAAAGAATAAATAAATCAATCAATGGGTACTTTGAGAATTAGTTCCCTGAGAACCCTACCTGAGCATATTGTTTAACAGCTCGGTTATAAATGTTGCAGTATGGGATTGTGTATTAGCAAGTGTGTGTCTTTGGGGAAAGGATTTCCCTGACAGGCACCCCTGATGTCGGCGTGTTCAAACCAGCTTATTTCAATTTGCTCGTGGCCTCCTGTTCTGCCCTTTGTCAGATTATGTTTCAGCACAGTGAAATGACCGTGGCGATGCTACCCTTTTACACTACGAAAAGCATGAAATTGGTATTAGGGTGGCGGTAATGCTTGCCTTTCCCTCCTGTGTTCCTCTTGCCCTCTGTAAACTGCCTATTAATTGTGTTTGCCATTAAAAGACCCCACAGTGGCTCCTGTCTGCAGTGTGTGTGTGTGTGTGTGTGTGTGTAAGGATTATATGACTGGCAAGTGTGACCGGGTTGGACGCATTTCAAATGTAGGTCGCTCCTGGATCAAATGATGAATCGTCTTCATCACACTTCAGATTTCATAGTGTGTGTGCCATTTATATCAGGTATTTGTCAGATACATTCTTTATAATATAATGTACAAAATATTTACAAGATCTAAAAGAAACATACTACTTAATTATTGTATTAATCTTCAGTAATTTCTTTATTAGTTACAGTGGATCTGGGGATATCCTAGGCATGCCAGAAAGCTGGGAATATACCTTTTATCTGGCACCAAAACACATACACAGATGCCCAGACACACATACACAAAACAAAACAAAATTTTAATCTGGTAGGATCACATGAAATTTGGATAACATGGAACTTGGAAACTATTATGGTACGATAAATTGCTGAGAATCTGCTCATAAACTTGATAGCCAAACACTGAAATATCACTCTTATCTACCTTTGTCAGATTACCACTTCTTTACTAGCAGTGATTTACTTGTTAAAGAATGGTTAAATATATTAGAAACTTTAAATTCAGAGGCCACACCTCCTTCAAACACTGACCAACAAACACTGAGGCCATACCTCTTTTAATAGTACTCACAAATAACAGAATTCTTTAACTAGAAATGACATTAGATGCCACTTCTCCTGGGACTTACTGACAAATCCATAACTAAGATATAAGCACAAGTCCATGTCTTTTTCACTGTGACCAACATATTTGAGGGCCACACCTTCTTCAAGACCAAAGATCAGGGTACAAGTTTGATTAAGCTCAAAAACACATACTGTGTAAGATACCTATCAACCAATGAAGCATGAGTACTGAAAAAATACAGAAAATAATTCTGACCCTGAGCTGATTTTTGTCACTCCTAGTTCATTTTACCTTCATGCATCATTGGCTAAAATCCATCCCTCAGCCATAAATGTAGTTGCAAACCATTTTTTTTCCAGTTACACATTTATACATTACACTGTATACATTGCAATATCCTGAATCTTATTTTGAGGTTTAAGATGTTTGAGGTGTAAACACTCAGTGTTATATCCACTCTAGTTATGGCCACTTTACTGCTTCTTAACCCAGTCATGCTCTGCTGGTTTGAGGTCCTGACCCCCAGCCTGCCTGGCTGTACTCTGATTATGGATAGGAACCTTGCCTGGCTGTTTCTTGACCCACAGCCAAGAACTTTCTCCTATCAGTAAAACCCCGAATAAAATCCAAGTAAGTGACTCTGCACATTCTTCCTGCTTTTTTTTTTCAATTTAAGACAGAAAGAGGAATGTCGTGAGAAGTTATAATATGACTCACTCAGTGACAACCGGAGACTAGAATTCACTTCAACTTATGCAGAAAGAATTGTTTTAATTTTACTTTATTTGTAGTTATACATTTTATAAAAAAACATCCCGCTGTTTTCCTTATGGTGCAGTTGTATTGGCACAATCCAAGTTATGTCTGTATGTACAAATTGTATACCATTGCACTGGTGTTCAAGATTTTCTCAGGCATATAAAGCAGAAATGTCCTTATCTTTACACTTATTATAATGTAATTACAGCTGACAAATCTTTGATTAGATAGAAAGAGAGCTCACTAGTCACTGCACCTGTACCAAACTGCACAAGCTCAAATATATTCGTGTGGATTTAATGGATATTTTTCATCTCACAATGACTGACAAAGGTGAAGAAACTGATGTGGTCACAGATATAATTACAAGAAATTCTAAACGGATTTTTTGAGCAAAGTTAAATTGTGAGAAAAAGTCAGCCAAAACTGTTCAAAACATTTGTTATGCTTTTTCATAAACCATTTATAGTTTGGGTTGCCTTTCCTGTAGAATTTGCACAAATTTGCAGAATTGTGCCTTCATTTTAAATCAACAGGAATGCATCCAACCGTAATGCATGAATAAAATGTACAAAATGCACAAAAAACCCGGGGTCATTTTATTAGGTTAATATTGATGTTTCTGATGTTTATGGTTTGGACATGTGCAGAGGAGGTACATGGCGTATATTGGTAGGAGAATGCTGAGGATGGAGCCACCAGGTGAGAGGAAAAGAGGAAGGCCAAAGAGAAGGTTCATGGATGTGGTGAGGGAAGACATGCAGGTGGCTGGGGCCAAAAGAAGAATATTGATGTTTCTAATTAAGATAATACATTGCTTTGTTATACTGTGTTTCCTTATAATATTGATGGATTCTATAGCCATGGCATCATAATAATGGTATTAAGAGTGGATTGATTCAGAAAGGACATCACTTAAGGCCTGAGTGTGAAATGTTTGGCCTGCCACTGGTAAAAACATATCTGATTATCACAGTTGGGTGCATTCCCAAATTTAAAAGAGGCATATGTAAAGGACAGAGTAGTGTGGAGAAGGATGATCTGTTGTGGTGACCCCTAACAGGAGCAGCCGAAAGAAGAAGAAGAAGACAGTTGGGTGCATTCCCAAGTTATTTACTTTACCACATACATTATACATGTTAAATATTCTTCACATATCATTGACACAGCAACCTTGGGTCTGAGAGGGTTGATGGCTTTGCTCACAAGTCCAACAGAGACAGTTTGTTCATGGCTGGGGCTTGACTTTTTTTTTTTTTTCTGAACATTTGTTTAATAACCTGGAGCCCTGATCAGGGTGAAGCCAGAATATAACACAAATTTTGTAGGGTTGTAAAGTTTTAAGAGAATAGATCACCACTTTTCTCTTCCATATCCTAGATGGTTTGTTCAGTTTAGATTGGTATTTAAATCATCTGACATTTTAAATATTTCCTGGATTTGCTTCAGTCTCAAAAGCACTCTGATTTAATGTATTGTACTGTACCCTGCTGAAACCTTTCTGAAGCCCTGGGTTTTTAATTGGGCCAGTGGTCCCATGGATAAAGCATCTGACTACAGTTTAAAAGATTATAGTTTCTATGGTCTAGGATCTTTCTCTTTGTGGAAGTGGTAGATTAGTGGTTACAATGTTGGACTTCTGAACTTGAGTTTAACCATCATTTACATCTATGGTATTTTGCAGACACCCTTATCCTGAGCGGCTTACATTTATCTCATTCATACAACTGAGCAGTTAAGGGTTAATGGCCTTGCTAAAGGGCTCAGCAGTTAAAAAATTAGTTGTGGTGGGATTTGAAGTCACAGCATTCTGATCAGAATCTTTACTACTGAGCTACCACTTCTTTTTATCAATTTCTCAGTTGTACAAATTAAATTCAATTGTAAGTTGCTCTGGATGAAATATTGTAAATGTAAATATACATGAGTATAAAGCTACAGTTGAAAGTGTAACATAAATCTGCCACATTTTATCAGAATATATATATATATATATATATACAATGGTCCCCCGGGTTATGTTCTAAGACCTCCTGCGAGTTCTAAAAATTTGCACATTTTGGACTCACCCCCACAGCCCCTATGTTACCTTAGTGAATTCATGTAGACATTATGTCACTTTAATGCAATAATGTGTTTTACACAATTTTATAAAATTTGTTATTGAAACCATAGTTGAAAATTTTATTTATAAGGTTCCTGAACAGTCTTGCTGCAAATTCCCGTGAATTTTTAGATGCTTTGCAACTTGCTGTTAGTTAGATTCCAAATAAGATCCCGCAAATTTTCCAAAAAGCAAAATATCGGGGGTCGATTGTATACACATACAAGGGGTTGGAATACAATGTATGATGAGATGAATCAGATAACAGAAACATTTATGGTTACATATTTTTCTTATGGACATTACAGAGGTCTGCTCGTTGTTTGTGTAAATGTTCAGTGTTAGTCAGTTTGAGAAGTCGGTCAGGAAGAGGATTTATTTTTTCTCATTTAGAAGGTCAGTGTTTGAACCACGAATGATTTGGTAGTCTGCCTTAGAGGTTGTACAATTATATTATGCCATAGAAAAATCAGTTGCAAATCTGTAACAGCTTTGACTGCAGTTGACCCTCCGCTCCACCAGAGGGAACCTTTACCCAAATTCTAAATACCTTTGGGTCAAGGGTCACTTTCTTTTTGCAGCCTTCTTATGCTACACTATTGATTTACTGCAATGTGAAGTATTGGGTTTTTGTGCAGATACCAAGCCTTTAAATGACTAGAGACTTTTCTTTTATGTTTCAACTTTTGCTTATTTTTTTCTAACTACGCTTTTGTTTCTGTATATTTGTTTATTTTGTGAACTGATTAAATTGTGTATCAAACTTTCTGTCTGTTTTTTGACTCTGGATTAAATTTCTCTACTGTTTATTAGACTGCACATATAGAATACTTTGCCTCTGGAGAATGCGTGGTTTTGTTAATGCTGCTAACTGGGAAGAACTTAGAATGGGCTTCTCTAGCCTGGGACAGTGATGAACAATCAGAGGCTACTACACATATTTCACTCAGCAAATCCGAGACGTGTTTGAGTATCTGGCTGGAGCACTGAATGTTTTGGGACAACTTTTTAGCCGCTGACTATGCAATAAAATTCTGGATCCTGGCGGCTCAGAGTGGGTGGAATGACACAGCCCTCAAAGCAGTTTTCCAAAAAGGATTAAACTTCACACTTCAGGCAGAAAGGCCTGTAAGGATCAAGATATCGGCAACCAGTGCCCTTCAGCCCGGCTTAGCGCTATCCCCAGGTATTTTGAACAGCATTGACAACTCAGGCTGAACTGTGTTTAAATTGTGGTCGAGTCAATCATCATTTTTCCACAAGCCTAAAGAAACCCAGGTTTAAGCTGGTAAAAGTGAATTTAACAAACTGTTCTTACAGTGTTTGGCTACCAGTACAAATCCACACTCATAAACACGGGATCGGCTGTCAGTTAAATCCACCAGTGGCTGAAGAGCTCCAACTCCCCATGACCCTTTGTGACTCATCTCTGAGAATCACTGCAGTTGATAATGGGCACATTGGCAAAGGCTACATTACACATCAAACCCTCCTGGTAAGACTACATTTAGAACTGCTCCAATTGAAGAAAATTAGTCCATTTCATTTCCTCACCTGGCAACCCCCTTATCCTAGGGTTCCTTTGGATTCAGGCCCATGACCCTATGATCTTGTGGGACATAGGGAACTGCTACGATGGTTGGTCCCTGAGGTGCATTGAGCACTGCCTAGAACGAAACCTGCTCTGGCCCTGCCACACCACCACAACAGAGGGCCTGGAGTCGACAACACTGATCTGCACTGCCATGATCTGGAGGCAACATTCCACAAGGAATGAGCTACGTCACTTTCCTCACATCGCTAATGGGACTGTAAGGTAGAACTCCTCCTTAATATGGTTTCTCCACATTGCTGCATTTACTAATTGTCAGCACCTAAAAATAAGGCTATGGAGGAGTACATTCAGGCGGCCCTGGCAGCAGGATTCATCTGGCCCTCTACATCTCTCACAGCTGCAGGATTCTTCTTTGTAGAGAAAAAGGATGAGGAGTTAAGACCATGCATAGACTACTGTGGGCTGAATGCAATCACAGTTAGATACCCCTACCCACTCCCATTAGTGCCCTTGGTACTTGAACAACTCAGTGAGGTCCATTATTTCACCAAGCTCGACCTCTGAAGTGCAGACAAACCGATAAAGATTAAGGAGGGAGACGAGTGGAAAACAGCCTTTTACACCACTAGGGGAACTGAGAGTACTGGGTAATGCCATATTGCCTTACCAATGTGCAGTGTTTCACACAATGTGCAAAGTTTTAGGCTTTTATTAATTAAATATTTTGGGTTCTCCTGACCTGTTTTGTAGGTGAAACTTGATTTAACTCGCATTTCTCTGCATTGACCACAAGTTGATGATGTATATTGGACACAAAGGCTGTAACTCTCTACCCCATCTTCAACCAACCTCACCCTGTTACAATGTGTCCTGGGCTACCAACCTCCTTGGAAGAAGTCGCGGACGTCCCTGCGGTGAAGGACTGGTTCCACAGGAACAGATAGATCTGGAAAAGGGCTTACATGCATCTGCAGAGAGCAGTTCAATGTCAAGAGATGAAAGCAAATTGTAGATGATGTAGACCCACTCTATCAATCTGGCCAAAAGGTATGGCTATCAGGCTATCAAACATTAAGTAAAAACTACCATGTAAAAAACTACCTTTCAAAATTGTGTCAGATCACCTATTATCTAAATCTTCAACCTGAATACTGTATTTCTCCATTCTTCCACATCTCCCTCCTCAAACCTGCACATATGCCCCCAAATGATACAGGCAGAGTTTGACTCTAATACCTTGAGGACAGGGAGGGGTACAGACCGGAGGAGCAGTGTTGGGTAAACCAGTAGGATATTCCAGACCTGTCACTGATCGAGGACATCCACAGTAACCATCCTGACTGACCCGCTACCCGAACCTGTGTAAAGCTGTGTAGGAAAACACTTAGAGGTGTTCCTAGAAGGGGATAATCTGCAACAGCTTCAACTGCAGTTCCCCCTCTGCTCCACCAGAGGGAACCTTCACCCGAATTCTAAACACCTCCGGGTCAAGGGTCACTTCCTGTTTGTAGACTTCATATCACTCACTGCTGTGCGAAGTATTGTGTTTCTGTGAACATACCAAGCCTTTTTATATCTACAGCCTTTTCTATTGTGTTTCATATTTTGCTTATCCTTTTCTGACTACACTATTTGTTCTGTGTTCTGTGGATTTGTTTATTTTGTGGACATTATATTGCGTATTGAACTTCCTGCCTGTTTTTTCCACTCTTGGATTCTTGGATTAAGCACATGGATTCTACTACACCTGGTTTGGGGAATATATTACAGAATCCAAACACAATTATTTAATTGAATGGACTCTAATAATTGGAATTACTAAAATTCTTTCTCAAATTTAAAATGGTCTAATTGTTTTACAGATCACTTCATGAACTGTTATTAAGCATTAAAGCTCTTGAAGCTGTAATGTACAGCCTGTTGCACATTTGCATTTTACGAAGCACAGAAAAGCGATTTATAGTGCGCTGTATTTTATAGTGTGTAAATGTGATGATTGCACTGGTGATGGCTTTGATTATATGAAGCTGATGAGAAGCAATAATGCATACTGTAATTAGTTTCGGCCTTTCTATTTGATCGCATTATTGTACAGAATGAAAATTTTAAACTCACTACTGATTTTGTTTTCCCATTAAAGAACACTTTAGAGTTGTGGGGGAACAGCATTGAATAAGACATTATAAAAATGTGCCACAAGCAGATGCCCCGGAACGGATTAAATATTCCAAATTTCCCTTCCACCATTATCATAAACCCATACCCACTGAGCCAGGCCTCATAACCATATTTAAATGTACATTTTAAATGCTTTTTTCTGCCATGCAGTGACTGGGCTGATTAAAAACCAAATCTTGTTTCCAGACTTTGCATATTAATTAGCTGCTTAAATTACACTGTCAATTCCCAGCACTAAGAGTTTTGTCTAATTAATAATAATAAAGCCCCAAGATGGTGGATTTTGCTAATCCTTTTGCAAGGAAAAAAATGCAACACGTAATTTCAAGTGAAAATGTCAATGGTTATCCCAGCCGCAACAACACGGGCGTAATAAGAAATGTAATTATGTTTCATTGTACTACACAGATGAGCTCTAATACCACACAGACGCTCTGAGATTAGTCTTAGGTGATACAGTGTCAAGTATCTCTGCATTAACCCATATCAAGAGTCATATTGGGTCTTATGAAATTGTGCTAACATTTAAAGAAAGGTTTGTGCTCTTGATGTCTTGTTATGCTAAATAAAGTCTGCATCGTGTGCTGTTCTTATGGACAAAGAATATAACCAAAAACATAAAGGAGCATTTTATTACAAAGTTTAATTTCCGGTGTTACAGCAGCTGTGAATGTTATTTTCTGAACAATGCCAAAATTTTTTATGATTTTTGATTAATAAATAATTGATTATTTACTATTTAAATGGAATGATCAATTATTTATTAATCAAAAATAAATGATTTTTGATTATTAAATAACATTATTTACTATTTAAATGAAATAATTAAAAGCAAAAAAATTTTTTACTTTGGTATTAATGTAGTTAACAAAAACCTTCAAAAACTTGTTCGAGTACATGCAAAAATCATCATGTATTTACATGAAATATTAAAATTATGCTATTTAGATGTATGAAAAAAATAATAAAGATATAGCAAATTATCAGGTATAGAAAAATATGTTTTTTACTAAAACCTTTATAAAATAAAAAAAGATTTTTGCCCAATTGGCAAAAAAAAACATTGGACCTAAACTGGCAAACATTCAGCAAATTATTGGTTTTAGCAAAAAATGTGGGAAAAACTTTTGTGAATATTAAACAAATAAATAATGGAAATTTGTATGTGATAGCTTTTTCCTTTGGTGTACAGTAGCTAAACCTGCTGACAGCTTTAACTGAAAGAAGAACCAATGTTGCTTCATGAAATGGCTTCAAACAGTTTACGAGTACTGGATTAATGTATCCAGGATTAGTTTGTGTTTGATATATCAAATATTCTCCACAGGGTTTGAATCTAGGCTCCGTTCAATTTGAACCTAATGACTCATTCACAAGACAATTTGTGTTGGTCTATATGAGGTGCAAGAGTGTTAGTAAATTCAGGTACTAATGTAGGTTGAGGGGTTCTGGGGTTTTTGTCAGTGTTCCAATTCATCCCAAAGGTGTTCAGCAGGGTTAAGGGCAAAACTCTACAGCAGACCACTCAGAATCTTCCTCTCCTATCCATGTACAAAATACCTTTCATTCCAATATCTTTCAGTTCAACTCATGTAAAGAGAAAATGTAATGGTTCTTTTGCTTCTAAAGACATCTGATTATATTGTGTGTTTTTTTTTAACAGTTTGAGGAATAACCACATATAACGTGACTGGAAATGTCAGGTGTCCCAATGTTTATAATTATTTAATTGCTATATATCAATTACAAGAATATATTAAGGATTTTTTTTGTTTTTGGGAAAGAGATGAGAGTTTCTAAATGTTGTACATAAATAGTTGTTGTCCTGTAAGCAATAATATGATTATGCTTAAAAAAAAAAATCTTATCTTAAAATGTAATCACTTAGTTTTTTCCTTCTTTTTCGTCCTTCATCCACCCTTCTTCTTTCATTCTTATTCCCTTTGTGTTTTCCTTTTTAAAATAAATGTTTCCTAAACTTGGAGAACAATGTGCATATTGCATTTTTTCCCTTTTTCTGTATTTTACCATGTGCATGTGAAGTCATAAGCACTGTTCTTCTGTCACTCTTTTTGAATTTCATTAAGAAGATTATGCCCGACATTACAAAGGGCCCCGCTGAATAGTATTAGCTTATTATAAAAGGCAAATGGCTTACATTGAACTTTGGTTCCTGAAAAATGGGGCAAAATCCTCTTTAACTCCTTGCTCATAATGTCAGCCATGTCATGTTACAATGTTAAATGGCACCAAATTAATCCCTTCCTGTTCAAAGGAATTGTGTTCAAGCAGGATAATCTCAGAGTAGTATATTAGAGTGACTCACAGTATAATCCTCTCATATGTGTGCAAACCTATGATTTTGGATGAACCTCTGTTTCCCGGAGGAAACGAGAAGTGAAATAGTGCAATACTGCAAACTGTGTGTAATCTCTGGAGTTGTATTTATTTAACTTTATTTATTTATTTTTTTTATCAACACTATAGGCAATACTAGATGCTGCACACAGTCAAGGTTAAATCTACCAGCACATAGGGACACACGGGGCAGGAAAAAACAAGTGCATAGGCAAAAATAAAAACAGTGAGCAAACAATTTACTAGAAGCTGGTCTGAAAAAAACGAGTAACAGAAAAACAAACCAGCAAGGGTCAGATACCTGGAAAGTGACTAAGGCAGCAATATGAGACAAAGATTGGTAAAGTCACAGCCTCATCCTGTTTACTTTCTGGATTCTCTAGCTTCCCTGCTTTTGTAAAGTGCCCTTGCATGTCACCTTGTCTAGGGCCAAGTTCCTAATTATATATATATTTTTTCTATTGTAATGCCTTATTCAGTGTAATTATGTCTTGACAGTCTTGACTCACTTGTTTTGACACAATAAACACTATATGGGCAAACATTTGTGGACACCTGTCCTAAAGATTCAGATATGCTTTTTTTGAACATCCCTTGCCACATTTAATATTTGATTGCTGTTATAATAAACTCCACTCTACTAGAAAAATGTTCCAATAGATTTCAGAGTGTGCTTGTAGAGATTTGTGTGAGATTTGTTGTCATTCAGCCAAAAGGGTGTTAGTAATGGTACCGATGTAGGTGAGGTGAGGAGGCCTGGGGTACAGTCAGCCTTCCAATTAATCCCAAAGGTGTTCAGTAGAGTTAGGTTGAAAGCTCAATAGCAGAAGATCTTGCACGTCAACACATGTAAGTCATATATTTATTAAGCTTGCTTTGTGCACAGGGGAATTGTCATGCTGGAACAGGTTTGGGTCTCATATTGCAAGAACAAGCCTCCAACTTTGTGGTAACAGTTTGGGGAAGATCCACACAAGGCTGGATAAGTCCGGTGTCTTAATTAATTTGTTTATGTATTGTGTATAACATTGCATACTTTACAAATATGAAATGTACAGTTCTCTCAGTTACCCCAAATATAATTGATATTATGATATTAAAATTTGATTTTTACTTTTTGCTCTGAAGCTAGAATAAAGAGAATGCAAACATGATTTTAATTTGTGCAAAGCTGCAAAATGATCACTTTAAAAAGTGCCTATTCTCGAATATGCCTGCAAGCATTTATAAGAAAGTACTTACAATTTACAGCCTGCCTCTGATTCCATCTTAATAAATACCTACTGCATAATGCAGGAACAACCACCTTCATTAGGATTAACAGTTTTATTAAAACAAATGTAAAACCAAAATTTGTAAAGTATGAAAAAAAGACTTGTTAAAGATCTAAAAGAAGTGCTGTGGCTTAGGGGCAATAATAACAAAATGGGCGATCTTTTCAGGGGAACAAAACAAATGCATGCAACAAAGAAAAAGGCACAACAAATCTACCATTGGGGTAATTTGTATATTTATTGAATCGTAATGATCATATCAATTAAACATTTTCTATATTGATAAGGAAGATTTTCTAAAGACAAAAAGTGTTCCTCACACACCTTTCTTTATAAAAGAAACTACTTACTTTTTAAATAAAACCAAGAAGAATGTTTTGATTAAAGAATAGTTAGTGGGTGGGTGGGTCTGATGAGTCTTGATTTCTGCGGCGACATTCGAATGGTAGGGTCAGAATTTAGCGTCAACAACATGAAAGCAGGGATCCATCCTGCCTTGTATCAACGGTTCAGGCTGGTGGTGGTGGTGTAATGGTGTGGGGGATATTTTCTTGGCACACTTTGGGCCCATTAGTACCAATTGAGCATCGTGTCAACGCCACAGCCTACCTGAGTATTGTTGCTGACCATGTCCATCCCTTTATGAACACAGTGTACCCATCTTCTGATGACTACTTCCAGCAGGATAACGTGCCATGTCATAAAGCGTGAATCAGCTCAGACTGGTTTCTTGAACATGACAATGAGTTCACTGTACTCAAATCGCCTCCACAGTCACCAGATCTCAATCCAATAGAGCACCTTTGAGATGTGGTGGAACGGGAGATTCGCATCATGGATGTGCAGTCGACAAATCTGCAGCAACTGCGTGATGCTATCATGTCAATATGGACTAAAATTTCTGAGGAATGTCCAGTACCTTGTTGAATCTATGCCACGAAGGATTAAGGCAGTTCTGAAGGCAAAAGGGGGTCCAACCCGGTACTAGTAAGGTGTACCTAATAAAGTGGCCGGTGAGTGTATGATGATAATAGTGAGAAATGATTGATGGTAAATGATTGATGGACAATAGTCATCATTCATTATTTCTTAAAGAAAATAGTGAATAGTTATTATTCAAGTCAAGTCAAGTCAAGTTTATTTGTATAGCGCTTTTCACAACAGACATTGTCTCAAAGCAGCTTTACAGAAAACAACAGTGAAGGTGAATGGTGTGCGTTTGTCCCTGATGAGCAAGCCGTGGCGACAGTGGCAAGGAAAAACTCCCTTAGATGATATGAGGAAGAAACCTTGAGAGGAACCAGACTCAAAGGGGAACCCATCCTCATATGGGTGACATCAAGAGTTTGATCATAAATCTTTCAACAATACAGAACACTGGAGAGAGAGAACTAACATAAGTACTGGAGTATAAGATTATAAGTGAATGTTCTTTCTACAGTCTTTGGTATAAAAAGCTCAACATTTGTGATCGTCATAGATCCAGCATCAGCTTCTCCATGCCAGGGCCTTTAAACACTCGGCATCTACTTCTCCATGATCATCCATAGGTCTATAATCTTCACGAGGTGGGACGTGACTGGAGCTGGCCAAACCTCAGGATGCCTCGGGATGAGGACAGAAAGAGAAGCAGTGGAGAGGAATTAGCGTAGCTGCTGTTCATGATATTAACAGCACAAGTTGATAATGTGCATGTGATCAGATGTTCTGGAGCACAAGGTTGTAATGTGATGTGTGTTATGTTTAGGCTTTGCTAAAAAGATATGTTTTTAATCTACACTTAAACTGGGAGAGTGTATCTGAACCCCGAACACTGTCAGGAAGACTATTCCAGAGTTTAGGAGCTAAATGTGAAAATGCTCTACCGCCTTTAGTGGACTTTGCTATTCTAGGAACTACTAGAAGCCCAAAATTTTAAGATCTCAGGGAGCGTGACGGATTGTAGCATGTTAAAAGACTGAAGAGATACATGGGAGCCAAACCATTTAGTGCTTTATAAGTGAGTAGCAGTAGTTTGTAGTCTATTCGAAACTTAACAGGAAACCAATGTAGGGACGATAAGATTGGGGTTATATGATCGTATTTTCTTGACCTAGTAAGAACTCTTGCTGCGGCATTCTGAACTAACTGAAGCTTGTTTATTAATGATGCAGGACATCCACCTAGTAATGCATTACAGTAGTCTATTCTAGAGGTCATAAACGCATGGACGAGCTTCTCTGCATCAGATATAGATAACATATTTCTTAGCTTAGAAATATTTCTAAGGTGAAAGAAGGCTGTTTTTGTAACTTGATTGATGTGATTTTTAAAAGATAAGTTGCTGTCTAAAATAACTCCCAGGTCTTTTACCGTTGAACTAGTAGTTACAGAACAACCGTCTAAATGCAGGCTGAGATGCTGGATCTTCTGTGTACTATTTTTTGGGCCGATGAGCAAAATCTCCGTTTTATCAGAATTTAATAGCAGAAAGTTATGGGTCATCCAATCTCTTATTTCTTCAACACACTCAGTTATGCGAGCTAATTAAGCTGTATCGCCTGGTTTGGATGAGATATATAGCTGGGTATCATCAGCATAACAATGGAAGCTAATTCCATGCCTTCTAATAATATTTCCTAACGGAAGCATGTATATTGTGAAAAGCAGGGGTCCTAGAACTGACCCTTGTGGCACGCCATAATTTACTAGCATTATCCTGGATAGCTCTTCATTTAAATCTACGAAATGGTAACGATTGGACAGGTAGGATTTAAACCAGCTTAATGCCTGTCCCTGAATACCGATGTAATTCTGTAAGCGATCAAAAAGAAGATCATGATCTATAGTGTCGAACGCAGCACTAAGATCTAGTAAAACTAATAGGCAGATGTAGCCTTGGTCTGAAGCTAAAAACAGGTCATTAGTGATTTTAACTAGAGCAGTTTCTGTGCTATGATGGGGCCTAAAACCTGACTGAAACTCTTCACAGATATTGTTCTCCTGCAAGTGGTTACATAACTGGGCAGCGACAATCTTTTCTAAAATCTTAGACATAAATGGGAGATTTGAAATTGGTCTGTAATTCGATAGCGTGTTTGGATCCAGATTAGGTTTTTTAATGAGGGGTTTAATAACTGCTAACTTGAGGGATTTAGGGACATGACCTAACGATAGTGAGGAGTTAATAATATTGAAAAGAGGCTCACCAGCTGTATATAACACTTCCTTCAGTAGTTTAGTGGGAATTGGATCTAACTGACATGTTGTTGATTTAGCTTTCATAATAGCATCATACAGCTCTTCCTGTCCTATACATGTAAAACAGTGTAGTTGTGGGGTTGTAGGTACGACTGTGTCGGGAGATGCTGTCAGAGGTTGAACTGCCACAATTGTTTTTCTAATGTTATCTATTTTTTCAGTGAAGAAATTCATAAAGTCTTCACTACTAAACTGTGATGGAACATATTTTTCAGATCCCTGATTTGTTGTTAATTTAGCGACTGTACTGAAAAGGAACCTGGGATGGTTTTTGTTATTTTTTATGAGTTTGCTCAGGTGTTCAGCTCTAGTAGCTTTTAGCGCTTGTCTGTAGCTAAGCATACTGTCTTTATACGCAATTCTAAATACCTCCAATTTAGTTTTCCTCCATTTTCTCTCCAGATTACGTGCTGTTCTCTTTAGGGCATGCATATGACTATTAAACCAAGGTGCAGGTGCTTGTTTTTGAACCTTTTTTAACCGGATGGGGGCAACAGTGTCTAAAGTGCTAGTGAGGATAAGGTCTATGTTGTTCGCCATCTCATCAAGATGATCAGCAGTTATGGGTTTAATGTGAAACTGAGATAAATCAGGCAGGTTATTTATGAATCTGTCCTTAGTGGTTGGAACAATAGTCCTATCAAGTCGATACCGTGGTGAAACACAGTTAATCTGCTCTACCGGTAGTGTGTACAGTATGAGATAATGGTCTGTGATGTCATCACTCTGGGGTAAAATATCTATATCAGTGACGTCTGCTCTGTGGGATATTATTAAGTCTAGTTTGTGGTTAAAACGGTGGGTTGGTCTGGTGACGTTTTGTTTAACTCCAAAAGAGTTTAGTATCGTTTACATCATCTACATGAATATTAAATTCTCCTACAAGCAGCACTTTATCAAAACTGATCAAGAGGTCTGAGAGAAAACAAGCAAACTCTTGAAGAAAATCAGCGTAGGGCCCTGGGGGTCTGTACACGGTGACCAGAGCGAGTTTTCTATGTATGTCTGAAAGTGCAATTTTAAGAATGAGCACTTCAAATGATTTAAAACTGAATCCTAATCTCTGACTAACATTAAGAGAGGCACTATAAATGGTTCCTACACCCCCCCCCCACGACCAGTCTGACGGGGCTCATGCTTATAAACATATCCTGACGGTGTAGACTCGTTTAGACCCATATAATCACCTGGTTTAATCAAGGTTTCAGTGAGACAGAGTGCATCGAGATTATTATCTGTGATCATCTCATTTACAATCAGTGCTTTGGGTGCAAGTGATCTAATGTTTAAAAGACCGAACTTTAGAACTTTGTTGTGTTTGTTTATCTGGCATTTTTCAGTTTTAACTGCAATAAGATTATTTCTGGATCTTGTGTATGTAATTCTTGGTTTTACTACACAAGGAATAGATACGGTTTCTATAAACTGGGCTGTGTGTGAACTTGTAACTATTTGGTCTGTTGTATGCGTGTTCTGATAGTTGAAGATTTCTTGATGTCTTACCAGTCAGATGGTGTGAAGTATCCTAGAGATGTTATCTGATAGCACTGCTGCTCCAACTCTGCTGGGGTGCAGGCCATCAGGGCGGAAGAACCTAGGACGCTCCCAGAAACAGTTCCAGTTATTAACAAAGAGAAGTTTATGTTCTCGACACCATGACTGTAACCATTCATTTAAAGCTAAAAGTCTACTAAACTTCTCAGCCCCTCGCTGGTAAGTGGGAAGAGGTCCTGACACAATGATCCTAGTTGTGGGTGATGTGCTGCGTACCGTCTCCACCAGAATCCTGAAGTCCCTCTTTAAGATCTCCTTTTGCCGCAGCCTGGTGTCGTTTGCTCCGGCATGGAGAACAACCGCTCCGAAGTTCTCGTTCAGGATCGCAGGTACCTGCGCAGCGACATCCAGAACACGAGCACCAGGAAAACAGCGAGTGTGCACCTTACCTTTAGCTCGGGTAGCGCGGACATGCCGGACGATGGAATCTCCGAGAATAACAGTTCCGCATTCCGTCTCACGGAGGGGGGCGAAGCGGTTCTCGGTCGAGATCTCGAAGGCCGGTGGTGGAGGTGGAGACGTCCTCGATCGGGGCTTGGCTTGTCTCTTCCGCCGCGGCCGCATCCAGGGTCCATGTTGCACCAGTGCCGGAGTTGTAGGTGTGCTGGGCCTGGGCAGAAAAGCACGCGGAGTTGTAATGGGAGCGTTAGGTTCAACCCGGGAGTTTACCTGGGATGAGTGCGCGTCCGCCCGGGATGTTTCCAGCGCCGCGAATCTGTTTCTCCAATGCCTCCATCTCCAACGCCACCGTTTTGCAACTCGAACGAGTCCTCACCTGTGCTCGAATGCAGACAAACAACCGGCATAGTGCTTATTATCACGAACAGATTTATTATACAGAGATGTGAGTGAGAAAAAATAAATATAAACAACACTAGTGATAGTCGAGTTAGCTAACTACAGGCACAAGTCAGGAAGACAAAAACAATTAAGGATTATTAAAAGAGGAAAAACGAATGGATAGATAGATTGTCAGGGATTCACCCTGCCACGCCCCCCTCTGTAGCTGTCAGGGATTCACCCTGCCACGCCCCCGTCTGTAGCTGTCAGAGATCCACCCTGCCACGCCCCCCTCGATAGCAGTCACGCTGCTTCCCAAGATTACCGACAGCTGTGGCTCATGAAAGATCAGACTACATAAACTCACATTCTTGAGTCACAGGCTGTCGGTCGTTATATTGTCAAGCTGGACAATCGCGTGGCTGCTCGACCGCCGGCTGTATATGCGAATTCCGCTTCCGACTTGGATTACTTATTGCCGAAGGCTTTATGGATTATGCTTGGGACATTCGAACTCATAGCGGACAACGCGTATCGAGCGGATGTCTTTGTTTGTTGTTTTCAACGGCTTATGAGTGTTTTTGTGTTGTACGGTTGTTAAAATAAA
The DNA here is from genome assembly GCF_946808225.1 of Silurus aristotelis. Taxonomy (NCBI): domain Eukaryota; kingdom Metazoa; phylum Chordata; class Actinopteri; order Siluriformes; family Siluridae; genus Silurus; species Silurus aristotelis. Next base: position 8,697,995 of record NC_139581.1, on the reverse strand, counting down.
AGGACAATGATCGGACTATATCGGCTTCCGCGTCTGCAGCCTGACAGAACGACCGACCTATACCGAACGCGGATTCGCTATTCCGCGATTCCGACCGCAACGGATCGGCAGCTGAACCCGGCTTCGGATTTCCTCCGGAAGCTCAGTGCCGCTTCTCGCGGTTAAGATCCACAGAAGCCGGATCATGAGAGCGCGGCTGCGCCACGCCCCTCAGAGTGCGCGAGGGGATTACCGGCTCGTTACTCGGGGAAAACAGACGAATTGGGCGGATTTCTGCAAGGCATCGGCGAGTATGTGGCTGTTAACATTTCCCGGTTTCCTTCCGAACGAGCCAAGATTGCCCTCTGTATTTCCCTCCTGTCTGGAGAAGTTCTTGCCAAAGCCAGCTCACTATGGAGCGCCAAAGGGGGCAAATTCGGCTCACTCGCCGAATTCAGCGGGCTGCTTCTGGGGAAGTTGGGGATAGAGGTGGTGGATATCCACTACAGTCCCCTTGAGGAGGAAGGTGCTCCATTCCAAGGTTCTCAAGAGCACGCGGCTCCGTGCCGGATCTCCCATGAGCCTGCAGCTCAGCCCCAATGTTTTGATGAGAGGGCTGCTTCATCTCAGGGTCTCTACCAGCGTGCTGTTGTGTTCCGGAGTTCTCGTGGACGCACCACACCATCTCCGAGCGTCGGCAAACACCATGCCGTCACAAAGCTTCTACAGGCGTGCCGCTCTGTTCCGAGGTTCCCGTGGGCGTGCCACGCCGCCACAGTGTCTCCAGGAGCGTGCTTTCCCGCCACAGAGTCTTCACGAGAGCGCCGCGCCGCCACAGAGTCTTCACGAGAGCGCCGCGCCGCCACAGAGTCTTCACGAGAGCGCCGCGCCGCCACAGAGTCTTCACGAGAGCGCCGCGCCGCCACAGAGTCTTCACGAGAACGCCGCGCCGCCACAGAGTCTTAACGAGAGCGCCGCGCCGCCACAGAGTCTTCACGAGAGCGCCGCGCCGCTACAAAGTCTTCACGAGAACGCCGCGCCGCCACAGAGTCTTCACGAGAGCGCCGCGCCGCCACAGAGTCTTCACGAGAGCGCCGCGCCGCCACAGAGTCTTCACGAGACTCCACAGAGGGCGACGTCTCGCCCACAGGTCCTCTTCAGGACGACGGATCGCCCACAGGATCCCCGCATGGCGACGTCGGTCCTCCAGGTCCCTCTGACGGCGACGTCGGTCCTCCAGGTCCCTCTGACGGCGACGTCGGTCCTCCAGGTCCCTCTGACGGCGACGTCGGTCCTCCAGGTCCCTCTGACGGCGACGTCGGTCCTCCAGGTCCCTCAGAGGGTGGTACGACGTTCCTGGTCTCCGCCCGGGACGTCCTCCACTCCCCGGTCATCGTCATGGTTGGCGTCCAGTTCCGGTTCCCCGCCATGGAGATCGCTCCGGCTTCAATCCCCGCCAGGGGCTTTACTCAGCCTCCCGTCAGCACCGAGGGCGTGGCTCCGTTCCGGATCCTCCTGCAAGGTGTTGTTCCATGCCGGCCCTCCGCAGAGGATGCTCACCAGGCCTCCGTTGCTCCCAGGCGTCTAAGGAGGCCTTCCTCGGAGGGCCCTGGCCCGCCTGGCATAGGTGGGTTTTGGGGCGTCATTTGTCGCCCCTGGATGGGGGGGTACTGTCAGGGATTCACCCTGCCACGCCCCCCTCTGTAGCTGTCAGGGATTCACCCTGCCACGCCCCCGTCTGTAGCTGTCAGAGATCCACCCTGCCACGCCCCCCTCGATAGCAGTCACGCTGCTTCCCAAGATTACCGACAGCTGTGGCTCATGAAAGATCAGGCTACATAAACTCACGTTCTTGAGTCACAGGCTGTCGGTCGTTATATTGTCAAGCTGGACAATCGCGTGGCTGCTCGACCGCCGGCTGTATATGCGAATTCCACTTCCGACTTGGATTACTCATTGCCGAAGGCTTTATGGATTATGCTTGGGACATTCGAACTCATAGCAGACAACGCGTATCGAGCGGATGTCTTTGTTTGTTGTTTTCAACGGCTTATGAGTGTTTTTGTGTTGTACGGTTGTTGAAATAAAAGGACAATGATCGGACTATATCGGCTTCCGCGTCTGCAGCCTGACAGACAGATAGATAGATAGATAGATAGATAGATAGATAGATAGATAGATAGATAGATAGATAGATAGATAGATAGATAGATAGATAACAAAGTTTGTTTAAAAAACGCAGAGAAAGATACAAACACGTAACTCGCGGCAAACAAGTCAAACACATTCTTTTGTGAAACAGTAAACTTTAGCGATTGGTCATTAATCAGAGCTATCATACTCACAGAGAAACAATGAGAACACTAGATAAAATCATAAAAGCAATTAGAAGAAAATGCAATACTTACACATGGTCAGAATAATCCAGAAGTTGTAGTATAATTAGGATATGTGAATGTGTGTGAGATCCCCTGATGTGCAAAAACATGGGATGGAAGATTTAGGAATAAATGTATTCTCCATTCTTTTCGGTTAACCCAAACAGGCTGAAGTTAATGGAGATCAGAATGAATATACAACCCCTAGATGACACACAGACGAGGGCTACTGGGGAGCAACACATTTCTGGGACATTCCAAATCTAATGGAAAGTGGGAGGAACTAAATTCTGAGAACGTTCCAAATGTATTTGTAATCGGATGCTGAATGGGGGAGGCACACTGTGTGTCTGTGTGTAAATACTGATCATTTTGGCATACATTTTCAGACTATCTTTGACATGTCATGAGGTTTGATTGTGATTGCAATAGACTTTATTTTTGCTTTTTCTCATCCAGGTTCCTAAATTTGTGTTTTTCTGAAGAAAAGTATTTTCAAGCAACTCTGACAGTAAACTTTCTTTCGGCTTCTCCCATTAGGGGTCGCCACAGCAGATCATCCTCATGTTTGATTTGGCACATGTTTTTACGCTGGATGCCCTTCCTAACGCAACCCTCCCCATTTATCCGGGCTTGGGACCGGCACTAAGGTTTATGCAACCTAATGGCTGGGGTTGGTTCCCTGACCAGGGATCGAACCCGGGCCGCAGCGGTGAGAGCGCCGCATTCTAACCACTAGACCACCAGGGCAATGCTGACAGTGAACCCAGAAAAAGAAGACCCAGCTGTTTGTTGTGGCAGTGTTAGATCAATAACCAGTTAAGCACATGACCAATCAGCAAACACAGCTCATTAAGGCTTTACACACTTGTGGTAAGTTGATTAAAGCCTGCATATATAGGGTGGTATCAAAATGTTTAAAAACTAGCTCTGTTTACAAGAAAGTACTTTATTTATCTACATTTACACACCTTCAGAATAGTTCCCTTATACAGCAAACCAGCGCTGTGTTTCTGCCACTTCTGGAATGTGTCCTGGAAGTCTTCATTTTAAAGCGTGTCAAGCACCTTCTGAGATTCGCGCTGGTTTTTAGCAATGGTGTCAAAAAAACGGCTACTATTGAGATAGATCTTCATCTTCGGAAAGCGGGCAAAGTCTGCAGGAGCAAAATTGGAAAGTAGGGTGAGTGTGTGAGTGAGATCACGTGGATTGTTCTCCGACAATCATCATGCACAAGTTGATCAAAAGATGTTCTTCCGCTCTTGAAGCGTGTGTGCTACTCAAAACACCTCAAATTACTCATTGCAGCATTGCCCTATGTAAAAAAAAGTATCTCATGTCAAAGATCTCTGTGGCAGATTTGCTCAGTTTCACACAGAATTTCACGTTTGCACTTTGTTCTAACATTCTGTTCATGATGAAATCACAGATGTAGTAACGCACGCTATCAGTATAGCACCAGTTAGCACTAGTGCTTGTCTCTAAACCTTTTGATACTACCTCATAACCAGCAGCTATGATATGAGCTAGAGAGCCACTTCAAATGCTAGACAATCTGTAACATCTGCTTGGAAAGTCTTTATAAATAAAGTCTGTAAAGAGGTCTAAAAAAATGTATATACAGTATAATTCCATAACACATTTGCTACACTGGCCACACTGTTCAAAAAGCTTTACAGTTTTTTTGTTTTTTTTGGAATCAGGGAGCTCAGGTGGCAGCTGTATTGTGAATTGGACAGTCATTTTGTTGCCCAAAAATATTTAAATTTAAAAGTATTGGCATATTTGGCATCAGGGCAGTTTCACTATGAGAGGGGACTACTTGGATGTTTGTATGTTTCGGAAGTATAAAGATAATATTCCTCATAATATTACTTAAAATTTAATATTTTATTACGTTATTATGTGCAATTATGCAATAGTTTGCAAGAAAATCTTTTTTAGAGGCTGGGGGAATGAGGTAATGACACTGTAAAAGTCAGGATCAGACCTTACCCAGAAGGCATTGGGATTCTCCCAGTCACTTTAGTAAATCAGCCAAATCCTTTTATCCATTTCAAAAGAGCAGTAAATGATGGATGGGGTTGTTTGGAAATGTTAACAGGAGCAATACAATTCTCAATATTTCATTTTTAGTGTTCATGGTGGATTTCATGTAGCTGAGCGATCCGTCTGCATTTAACAGGCAAACACAGCTTCTGTAGCGTTTCCTTGCTATTCACTAAATAGATTGTTATCAGGCCAACGAATGAGCACAGTAGCTAAATACCATACTTTTTTAATCAAGGTGGAAAATTGTATAAGTCTTGCATGACATTTGCAATGCATGGTAACCAGACTGTGCTTATATACTATATATACTATATATACTTTTTTTTTTCCTTCTATCTATGTATATCTAATGCTTTGTTTAATGTCTTTCAATGTACAGTATGTGAACTAGAGAACAACTCCAATCAGAACAGGCACGACTGTGAGAAAGCACCGAGGTAAGCACTGTCTCCATGGCAACGGTCCCAGGAAACCCAGAGAAGAGTTTGTTGGGGTTCATTGGGGTTGTAGAAAGTGGGGAGTGTGTTTGTGAGTGCACAGAGTCAGTATAAGTTAGTCACCATAATCAAAAAATCAGTAAAGCAGACATTATGAAGGTTCTTTTTACACTTGTTTGCCATTTGGCATCACATGACCGTCACAGGCAAAAAGTGTTTCTGCGCCAACTCTGCTTACGCATAAAGAAATTTCCTGAAATGGCTTTGGTGCTGCCAAAAAAGCAAGACAAAATGCAACATGGCATGCTGTGACTCAGCAACACCTGTGTCCAATTACGCCAAATGAACTCCACCGCAATCAGGAATAGAAAAATTACACGTGAAATAATTAACGTTTATCTCAGTCATTTAGGAGAATCAGCCAAAATTTCTAAAGAAACCTGTTTAAAAGAAATCTCGACAACGGCGATGTTTTCTCATAATGGTTTAAACAACAGAAGTGGGCTTTGTGTTTCAGTGCAGCAACAATTTAATAATGTTGACTTGGGGTGTGATTGTTTTTTACACACACACACACACACACACACACACACACACACACACACACACACACACACACACACACACACACACACACCTATATATGCCTATACAGTAAAATGATAAAATTGAAAGATAGCAGAAGGCTGATGCCTCACCTGATAGACTGTAAGAAACATACTGTTATGTAGCAAATACTATGTCTTCCAAATACAACATAAATGCCAGTAAAGTAAAACTAGAATAATATGCTGTCCAGCTATAAAAAAAAAAAGTATTACAAATATATAAAAGTTTCATGTATGTGCAATGAGAGATGCATTACATACATTTGCATTTACATACATTACATACATGTGCGATACATTTGAGCATTTTAATGTGTTCAGAGATGTGATTGAGAAAGAAGTATTACAGTACTATGACCCTAATGCATGTATTTTACCTATGATTTATGTTGTAAGTAATATACACTATATAGACAAAGGTTTGTGGAGACCTTACCAAAAGATTTGGATGAACATCCTATTCCACATTTAATCCCCATTTGCTGTTAACACTGTTTTGGGAAGATGTTCTACTAGATTTTGAAGTGTGCTTTTGGAGATTCATGCTCATTCTGCAACAAGGGGGTATGTAAAATCAGATGCTGATGTATAATGAGGAGGCTTGAGGTGCAGTCATTTTGGGGAGGAGTGGTGGCTCCAGCGGTTAAGGCGCTGGGTTGCCGATCGGAAGGTCTGGGGTTCAAGCCCCGGTATCGCCCCGGTATCACCGGGCTGCCACTCTTGGGCCCTTGAGCAAGGCCCTTAACCCTCTATGCTCCGGGGGTCCCTTACGAGGGAAATATCAAGGTCCGTGACGTCGGAGTGACGTGGGGCCGCCTTCCCGTGGGCTCACCACCTGCAGGAGGGACCGTAAGGGACAGTGCTGTGAGGATTGGGCAGCAGTCGAAGGCGGGGGCCTGCTTAGACTGCTGCCCCCACGACCCGAATTACGGATAAGCGGGAGAAAATGAATGAATGAATGAATGAATATGGATCAAAATATTTAAAAATAAGCAAAAGAACAAGAACCAACAGGACAACCATAAGATAATAAGTGATGTGAAAAGACTTCTACACAAGTGCTAATTACAAGACAATGTAATACAGGTGTGAGTGATCGCTGACATGATAAAGTCCTGACAGTGCATTGTTTGATGGTAATCGTAGTCCTGAGCTATAATCCTATAAGTAGGGCTTTAACGATTCTTTGAGTTACTCGAGTAATTCAATTTCAAAAATTCATTAAATCCAATTTATTTGCCCCAATGCTTCGTTTAGTCCATTTAACTAAACACAGAGCACTGTTTCCCATGGACCATTATTACTAAGCTCTGGAGCTCGCTGCACAGGTAAACACAGAAGATGTGGCAGAATATAGTAAATGGAGGAATGGGAAGAAAACAGCGAGGGGAAGATTCAGGCCAAAGAAAACAACAAAAAGTTTCCAAAGTTTGGCATGATTTCAAACTAAGACATAAAGAAAACACTGTATAGTGTGGTCACCATTGTTAAAGACTGTAACTTAATTTAAAATGTATTTTTATATTTTTATTTATATACACTCCGTTCAAAAAGTCCCTCTGTAGTGGCCGTGTAGAGCAGGTAGTGGAGCACGTTTTTAACGCTGGCGATAAGTACACAATTTTAGTGCATGGAAAATTTCAAGCAGCTTTTCTGGAGACAAGAAAACCACATTGTGATATTGTGTGAGATTTAATATATATACATGAGTGAGAATAACAATTTGATTAAAAGTTTAATTTTTGGAAGACTTTTGGAACTCAGCTATATTTGTCGATATTCTTGTATGTAATTTCAGCAATAAAAATGATATTTAAAAAAAAAAAAAAAAACTAATTAATTTTGGGAGACCTGTCTTAATTTCTATTTTTCTTATTTAGTATTACTCTTTACTAAAGAAAAAGTTCTTATCCAATTACTTGATTCAACAATGAAATAATTGTTAGACTACTCGATTACTAAAATAATCGATAGCAGCAGCCATCCCTATATGTTTTTTTTTTTTTAACAAGTGCATCCATTTAACAGAAGGTCAGACATTTATATAACATTTTATGATCACAAACTACTCATACTTTTCACATTGTCCATGATGGGAAAGATCACTTATTTAAACTTTCATATATTTTTGTCCATGAATATAATATAGTCCCAATAGTCTGTTCTCTTTCTTTCATTGTGTTTTTCTCAGGTGTTCTGTTACAAAAAAAAAAAAAAAAAAACAGAAAGGTTTCTATTGAGTTTCTATCCAATCAGATTTTAGCCAACACATCACGTGTTATTCGGGGCCAGAGGTATCTGTCTGCCTTTAGCCATCACTCTGTACACACTAGGTGTCCTGTTGCTCACAATCCCTGTTGCTGTTTTTTCATTCCACAATGACTGACAGAGGAGCAAAAATTTATATGGTCACACATATTCATACAAGGACATTTACAAGATGGGCATTTCAAGAAAAGCTGGACATCGTGAGGAAGTGTGAGTCCAAACAATTTAAAACAACTGTTTAGCCTTTTTATGCTTTTTCTTTCCTGTAGAATTTGCAAAAAACACACAATTTGCTTTTATTTCAAATCTCTAGAAAAACTGTAATGCACAGAAAAAACAAATGTACACATTTCTGGTCATTTTATGAGGTAAAAATTAATGCTTCTGCTAGAGATGATGTATGCAGACTGTGCAGCTATGGCTGCAGTGAAAGGAGATTTGTTGAATTGAGGTAATTGGTTTCTTTCTTTAGTAATGGCATTCACTTTCACTGAATGAGATACCTGTTCGTGATGCAGCGCTCTGTTATGCATTTTTCTTTAATAATGGTTACTTCTATAGCCCTGGCCTCATAATGATGATATTAAGAGGTGGGTTCACTCATGAAGGACACCACTGAAGACCTAGGTGTAAAATGCACGGCCTGCCACTGGAGTATAGTATAAAGTATATACAGTATGAAGATTGTTTTCAACCCTCATCAAAATAATTCTTTTTGCAGTGGTAGAAATATGTGCATGCATTAGCATAAATTAAAAGTCTATTCACATTTGAAAACTACTACTATTACTATTACTACTACTACTACTACTACTACTACTACTACTACTAATAATAATAATAATAACACATAGACAGTGGCATGGGCATGGCTGTAATATTCTGCCAAACATTACAAAGCACAGACTTCATTTTGCCCCTGAGTACAAAAAAAAGATAATTGGCATCAGTGTAGCATCTTTCTGATCTGCTTCAGTCAGATACATCTTGCTTTACAAATGTCTTTAGTTATTTGAAGTACACTTTGTCGTAACAGTGAACTACGCTGCTACTTTAATTGCTTTTAGCTTTAAAGGCCGTCGTATCAAGCCGACAGGCTCCTTTCCTGCCGAACGAATAAATTAGTGACTAATTGGTATAATAAATAGCTGAATTCAAATAATGTCTAGTTGCAAACAAGAGAAATAATCAAATAAATGGTAGGTGTCACATCACAGAGAGTTGGAGCCGAACTGGCGCAAAGCGAGACGTTAGGCGGGTGACACGGTGGCTGATTTGAATCCGTCTCTAAACGGGACTCCCCCACCGTGCCAAGCTGCAGACTTGATGAAAGATTCAGGTTTCCTAAGTACCAATAATGTCAGACATCAAAGTGAGAGCTGCCGCCGTGCTCATCACAGGAGGCGCTGTCTTTTGGCCTCAGACACGGACTTTGTGAAAATCAGAACTGAGCCAGGAAGTGTGTTCCTCATTAACGGCTACACCGTCGACTCCCTAAGACACTAACTAGCGCAGCAAATTCACATATCAAACTCTAGATTGGCTATTATCAAAAGCATGCTTTTTTCCCTGTTAATGATGGCTGGTTTGTAATGAAAATAAGCTCTGAAGATGCTTATAACTGTATACACATCTAATCACCAAAATATTAACTTGAATTTTCAATCTAAATAGTAGTTTCGAGATATTCCTTTATTCCTCTCTTTCTTATTTTATTCAGGAGCCTTTCTAGTCCTCCATACCATTATTTGATTGTTGCTATGGTTACATCTCTGAGGACATTATCTCACTCAGTTTCTGATGACTTTTTAATTAAACACTTGAATGCAACCTCCTAATGCAAATTCCCTGCCTGAATCTTTTTTAACTTGTTTGTTTGTTTTTGTTTAGTAGCGTGAGAGTAAAGATGATGGCAATGTGTACAGTTTATAACAAAATAATAACTAAATCATGATTTATATCATGGAAGCAATGCTACAAAAATATAGTCTCTAAGTTTACCCGTAATGAGCAAGCCAAAGGTGAGTGTGGCATGGAAAAAACTCCCTGTGATGGTATGAGGAAGAAAACTTGTAAGGAACTATGTTCAAAAGGGAACCCTTTCTCACCTGGGTGACACTGAATATTCATTTATTATAATTCCTCATTGTGAGATTATTAGCATTTCATTGATGCACAAATTGAGTGCAACCTGCCTGTTCATGGCTACTGTAATCCTTTAGCCATTGTAGTAAACTGTTTATATTTATTATAGTCCAAAACCATCTTCATGGTTCTTCAGTTTAACCTTCAATATGTTTATGTCGAGCCATCCTCAGCAGCAGCAAGGGGTTTCCCACTAAAGGGAACTCCATTTAGTAGCAGGGCATCAGGATTGATCAGGCAGCTTCATAAAGAGGAAGGGAACAGGATCATTAGTGCTCATTAATTAATCAGATAATTTTTTTTTTTGCAGGTATTAATAATTTTGCATGCATTTTCACACACAAATAGCTTCCTGTCTCTAAATCTAATTACATATAATGCAAATAAACCCTTCCATATGCAGGCTCATGTTGCAGTTGCAAGTAAATATTGTACCATACAGTACATGAATTTATTTTTGATGCATGGCACATTATATTTGCATAGCATTGCTCCCGGTAATTGATCAAACGCATGTACGTTCTTTCCAGCTGATCCAAGAATCCGTTCTGGCTTCACCTGCATTGCACTAAATCCCTTAGGTATGAAAAAATATTATCTTTTAGATGTTTTTTTTTTTTTTTTTTTGAGTATGAGTACCTTAAAGCTTAAAAACTTCCTTTGGTGTCTGCTGTCAAACTGATATTGCAACTAACTGAAGTCAGGGAAGAAAAATGACAAGCGCTAATGAGAAATAACTCCTCTTATTACTCTGTGCCCCATCACACCTCTGAGTGAAGTACTATTTTTTCCCCTCACCCCTTTCTTTCTTTTGCTCAAGAATAGAAGCGGTGTGTAAAGGTGGATTGATCATTAAAAAAAAATGTTTCTTCATCTAAGCTGTCCTGGCTCGCAGGCTGAATGGGCTGCTTCTTTGATTCGCCGTGAGATTTAATTGGCCGGATAGAAGTCGGTTGAAGTAATTAAGGTGACAGAGGCAGCACAGGAAACGAATAGTTCCACTGCGTATGTATCTCAGATATATGGCACCTCTCGAGAGGATTTTGGTATGACCCTGTCCTGTATTTTTTTAGTGTTTCCGGTTTTTGATAGCTGTCTTGTTACGTGGCCCTCCACCACGTACTGTACACCAGAGTACACCCCTCCTTACAGTTATTTCAGACAGGGTTCATACACATTAGAGGCACTAAGTGCTTTGACAGCGACTGCTGACACTGCCTTGAAACAAGCTAATAGCTGTGTGCAAAGTTGTGACGCGTTGAGCAGTCCGCTCTCGGCATGTTTCTTGTTACGCAGTGACAGATTCCGCTGTTTTTGTTTCATCTCTGAGATGTAGCGGGCTGAAAATACGAGCAAAAGAGAATGTTGTCTTTAGGGTATTGTTCTGAAGACATGTCTTACCACTTCATGCATTGTTCATGAACACACACACACACACACACACACACACACACACACACACACACACACACATACACACGCTGACATATTTTTTTTCCAACACGTTCAAAAGGGAACATACAGTATTTGTAATTTTATATGGAATCAAATTCACAGTCATCAGCTCCTGGGACAGCCTTATTTCCTAAAAAAAAAGTCTTCATTAGCTGATAATAGCCAACATTTTTTGTCTCAATCTCTAATATACAAGCAATTTGCAATTATTAGCGATATTAGATTCATATTCAGATTAAATGAAAGACATGCGGTACATCGTTTCCCCAATAGTGTTAGTGAAACACATTGTTTTCCTCCTCTTTGTTTGGTCTTTGATGTTTGCTTTTTTAAATTATACCAGTGTAAGGTAGAAAACAAGGCATGGAATTCATTACGCACAAATCTTTTTTTTTAACACACATGCACACACCATATACAATATACTGCACATGCATCAAATAGCATTTCGATTTGTAGCAATGATTAATGATTGCCGATGTAATGTAGGACACATTTTGTTCAACAAATGAAGCCATTTTGACTCTGTAGTTACATATAGTGTTGTGGAAGTTTCTTTAATATATTATAGTGCCAATATACAATACAGTCTTTCATTAAATAAAGGTATTATTTTATTAATTATTATTCCATAAAATACAACCTGTCATGTTACCAAAGCTTTTTTGCTCTGAAGGCATTTTTGAAGATCCTTCCACACTATTACTCCACATTAGCTCTGTGTACTGTTTGATTTTGCACTAGAACTCACTGTGCCAGGTATTTTTTGGTACAGTTTTTGCACTCGTTTCTACACATGTATGTAGTTCATGTAGTCATGTTTGTAGGTCTCTAATGTCATGTGAAATTCTCTGTTGTTCTCTGTGGCATCATGGTCCTGGAGGTACAAGGTTTTGATTCACTGTGTACAGTACTGTATCACATGTGTATGGTTAAAATGACAATGAAGCCACTTTACTAAAATGATAAATAATAGTAATAATTTCACTGTTTATTAACTAACAAGAAGTTTTTTTAAATCAGTTTGTCAGCGTTAGATGCAAATATTATGATAACAATTATAAACATAACAATTATAAACACAAAACATAAATAATATTAGAATTACAATAAAAACATTAAACTATATCCTTAAATAACAATTTATATATATATATATATATATATATATATATATATATATATATATATATATAACATATGCTACATATTTATCTACACTATTTGCTCGATTGCTACTTTTTGCACGTCTGGTAGATGCCAAACTGCATTTCGTTGCTGTCTACCTGTACTATACAATGACAATAAAGATCTATCTATCTATCTATCTATCTATCTATCTATCTATCTATCTATCTATCTATCTATCTATCTATCTATCTATCTATCTATCTATCTATCTATCTATCTATCTATCTATCTATCTATCTATCTATCTATCTATCTTTATTAAATTATATAAATAGCATTCATTTTCTCTTTATTGTAACTAAAGTGCATTTATTAAGAAGCAACCTGTTTTGGCACATCTATGAAATGCTTCTGTAGGTGACAGAAAAATTGCAAAGAAATTGTCTGTTTCCTTCAACTGTAGGAATGAGAAATGTTTGTCACAATTGTTTAATGAACGTGATACTCAAATGCTTTATTAAATTCTACTGGAGTCAAATTAGCAGCACATACTTAGAAACATTGGCTTAACTAGTATTTTTTGTTAACATGAGGCTGTAGTCCTTTGATACTGTAGGAACAGGGGGCATCGAGCTGCATGCGTAATCCACAGGTCGTGCTCAGCTTGACCTCCCACTGCGCCTCATTTACAGACAGCACAAGGCCACTAACAAATGCAAATAAATAATTGAGCAAGTTCTTGAATTCAAGAGCGTATGGAGCGCTGGTAAATTGGTTCAGGCTTTGTAAAATTGTCTTCCTAACTATACTGCGCATAGCACAATGTATACATCATTTGTTTCTATACTGAACCACTCATTAAAGTGGTGCTATAATGGTGCTCGCTTGCATTTATTATTTTTTTATAATGTCTTCCTGAAGGTTGCTGACTGCACAAGTGACAACAGACTTGCTCCAATATTTGCCTGTTGTACCTTCGTTGCACAATATGCCAGATTTCTCTGCTCTTAAATAATGAAAGACCACCAGGAGCCGCAATCGAAGCCATCAATCTGAGATCGGGAACACTAGCCTGCAGGGGCTACTGTTTATCACCACCATGTTAATGACTGGTTTTAAATAGCTGGCATAAAACATATATTACTTATAGCTGATTTTAATGATACTTTTATGCACTTTCAAGTGGGACCAAATCCAGTCCAAGCTGAAAGCTGAGCTGTGTTGGCACAGAGGATTAACAGTGGCTTAGTGGTAGTCCTGGGACCAGAATTCACAGCCATAAGTTACTACTATGGGTAATGAACTACCACTGCTACAAAGGTGCAAATTATATTAAAGCTGCAGTCAGAGCACCTTTCCTGATATTTAGTATAAAAAAAATTAAAAGCTTATCCACCCATCCAAAGGCTAAATGGAAAATTCATGACAAAATAACCCCACCAAATCACTAATTACACATATTTTCTAATCTGTTTACGTAGTGCATCCTTCATGCAACTTCCTGTGTATGTTGTAGGTGGGATTATTTCTCAAGATGTCGTGTTGCAGATAAATAATCAGCCTTCAGTCTTCTGACCACTCGAAATCAAGTCTTTTAATCCATTACATTATGTCATATATTACAGTCCAGCATGCTTACAGTATAAAGATGCACAGTGTTTGTCATAAGAGCAGGATTGTATTTGTGTGTGTGTGTGTGTGTGTGTGTGTGTGTGTGTGTGTGTGTGTGTGTGTGTGTGTGTGTGTGTGTGTGTGTGTGTGTGTGTGTTAGATGTCCAGAAAGCCTGCTTCTTTTAACTTAGGGAGTGATTTGTTAAATACTGGGAACTCCTGAACTCTGACTGGCTCCAGACTGAATTTAAAACTTTCTCAGTGTAAGTACTGTGTATATATTGTTTTGCCCTAAATGTCTCCTCGAGGCTTTTTCATGACTAGTGTCTTGGTCTTAGTTGTAATAGAATAATAATCAGACGACACTACTCTAAGAGTTAAAATTTGAAAATGCTTGACATTTGTCTTTTTTTTTCAGTTGCATTTCTCATATACTCCTGTACAGAAGGATATGCTGATCTTTCCTTTTTTTAGTTTTACTTATGATTCTACAAGCACATATGGAATGCAAATAAAAGTGAACATTGTTTGTCATGATATTCCCATTTACTAATACACACGCAAAGTCTGTCACACGTCGTTGTGCTCCAGCACAGGCGTAGGGAATATGCTCCATGCATTTTGTTTCTCCATGAATATTTAATTTCCCTAAGCCAAATTATCCCATGTATAATTTAAAGCGGGCATGTTGTTGTCTACCAATATGGACTTTCCTGTCATTATGTAGTCAACAGTATTTATAAGACTTATCAGTCTTCCTGCTTCTTGGCTTCTTTCCTCTAACCACACAAAGGGCAAGTCATTATCTGCTGCCTGTGCACCATTATCTGCTAGGCATAATGGAGAATTGGACATTTTAGCCATGTCTTTTTTTCTTTGGCCTGGGGTTTGTATGCTTGATTGCATATTTGTTAAAGGGATATTGCAATTGTATCCGGTTTCATGACTAAATTCATGAAGCATAATATAACGCACAAATGGAAGAGTACGTCGTTCTCCCGATGCATTTAGTCGCTGTATACATAATACAGTAACAATGAACCCAAATCTAATTTATCATAATATAGTAAAACAAGTAGCTTTAGGCAAAATTATCCAATTGTATGGTTTTCTTTCCATCTTAAAGAAATTAACCTCTATAGAAAAAAAGCAAAAAGAAAAGCTGTAGCAGGACACTGGGTGGTTAAATAGCTTTGTGTATCTTAATGGATCTTTTTCGAACGAAGTGCATCTGAGCTGCGTGAAGGCCTCATAACCCCGCCGTGCCAAAAATATATATATATAAATAAATAATAAAAAAAAGTCCAATCAGCAAGTAAAAATAGACCTGCTCCCTTGAGTAAGTCAATATCTTGAAAGGTCAGAGAAGATCCTTATTACGCCTTTCCAAAAGCTTTCCAAAAGAAATTCAAAAAAAAAAGAAGAAGAAGAAGAAGAAGAAGAAGAAGAAGAAGAAGAAGAAGAAGCAGACGAAAAGCAGAAAAGGTGCACAAAAGCATAAGGATGACATTTGGGACTTTTTTTTTATTTTTATGTAAAATGGATTCATGCACATGCACAAAGGGAACAATATGTCTTGGGGAGGATTATGGATTCGCCCAGAAAAAAACAATTTGTTGAGAGATTTTGTTGTAGATTTTACGCCTCTCATTCACTAATTTTCATTAATGTTTAATAACAAAAAATAATGTTTCACGAATGGTTGCCCACTTTATATAAGCAGTTAACCTCAGGGAGTATGTGTGGGTCAAATGCAGAGGAATTATATCTTAAATAAACAATAAACAAGTACTGGCTTGTATATGAATTTTTATATCAAGAATTATTCTGCAGTTCATTAAAAAAAATTCTACAATTCATATTAAAGTCACAAAATTCAGATTGCTTAGCCAATGTCTTTTGAAGTGCATTTGAGATTTAGAGTTTGCACAATGCTAAATATAATAAGAACCATAAGCGCTTTTATTATTTATTAGTTATGCTTGTGTACCAAACTAAGTTATAAAGCAGGGGACCCTGAAGACTCTGTAAACCCTGATGCATGGCTTTAATATTGGAGTTGTGTACAGAAACTATATGTCTGTCTCCTACTCTTACCTTGCACTGGTTTGCATCATGTCAGTGATGCAATTGTAATGGTCGCTTTCAGTAACCTTCTGATGACCACAGAACAGCTGTGAGACAGCTTTGTGTAAATATAGCTCAATGTATTTGTAAATGTTGGAAATGTCAGTGTATTTCAAGTTGCGTGAATGAAGTATGAAATGCAGGAACGTGAAAAAAACCTACATTATGGTTTTACAATGTAACATAACCAGGAGAAGGTCAGGTTCTTACTGAAAGCCTTTCTGTAGGCTTGTTTTATTCTTTCTTTATTTAAAATATTCTCTTAATTGAAAAAGTCTGTGATCTGTGAAGATCTATATCTTACCCTTTATCTCTGCAAATAAAAGAAATATTTTGGATTTTGTAGCCTTGCTTGTCATTTTTGTAAATAAAAATAAAAAAGTTTTTCTCCAGCCAAATTGACATTTTGCCCATTTTTACCCCAATCGAGATAAAAAAAAAAAAAAACATGCCCACACATATACACAAATTCTGTACATATATATACACATAATGTAGCTAAATAAACACAAAAACAGTGTTTGTTTGCTGTCCCATATCATGTTTTTTGTCTGGCAATGGAAGTGTTGGGGAGTTAGTAGCTAGAATCAGTTCTCTAAACCAAAAGCACAATTTGTTCACAAAATGTGCTTATAAAACAGAAAGCGGATATGGCCTCCTGTTGAAAGTGCAGGAGGTGCATGTGTCCATAAAGTACATGTGTGCAGCTGGTGCAAACAGTGCAAAAGACAACACAAGACAGTGCAAGACAACACAGGACAGTGCAGGACAATACACAATACACAAAATATAAAAATAAAAATGGAAATAGCTCCGCCGTAACAGAATAAGGTGCAGTGTAAACAGAAAAGCTTCTTGACTTGACTTGACTTGATGGAGAGTGGCTTACATTGAGCATGCATGTGCATTTTGTTGTAAATTCTAGCCCTTGAGAAGCTCTGTGTGACTTTAGCAGATATTAGTCATCTTTCCAGTGAAATAAACTGTAGCTCAGAAACATACATCCTGAACCTATGGTCTGAAAATAAGGCACTGAGATTACAATTTCTGGTGCATTAGCGCTGAAGTGCTCAACACAAAACATAGGACTGCAGAAACATGTGCCCTTTAGAACAGTGGAAATGTAAAACAAAATAAATTCAACTATAAAAGGTTTATACAGCATCAAGCAGGATCTTTGTTTGTTTATAGTAAATCCAGCAAGATTTATTTGTTTATACTGTATTTTGCAAGATTTTTATTGTTTGTTTATAGTGTATCTAGCAATATTTGTATTTGTTTATGGTCTATAAAGTCAGATTTCTGTTTGTTTTTAGTCTATCTAGCAATATTATTGTTTCTTTATAGTATATCAAACCAGATTTTTGTTTTTTTAGAGTATATCTAGTCAGATTTTTTTGTTTATTTATACAATATCTTTCAAAGTTTTTGTTTGTTTATAGTCTAACAGGATTTTTGTTTGTTTGATGTATCTTGCATGATTTCATTTTCTTTATGGTCTATCTAGCCAGATGTTTGTTTGCTTATAATGTATCCAGAAAGGTTTTAGTTTCATTATAGTCTAGGATTTTTGTTTATTTATAGTGTATCTAGCAGATTATTTGCTTGTTTGTGCAGCAGGGTTTTTGAAAACAAAACATTCTGTTTGTTTATACAGTATCTATCAGGATATTTGTTTGTTTATACAGTATCTATCAGGATATTTGTTTGTTTATACTGTATCTATCAGGATATTTAGATTGTTTATGCAGCATCAAAGAGAGTTTTTGTTTACAGTATATCAAGTAGAATTTTGTTTGTTTATTGTTTATCTACCAATATTTTTGTTTGTGTGTATGTATGTAGCAGGATATTGGTTTGTTTATAGTGTATAAAGTTACCATTAGCACAATGTTTTACTCCTGCTTCGTGAACATGTTCCTGGAATCTGTTCTTGTAATCACTGGAGCTTTACTGTTAATCTATCCTTCCTGACAGTATGACAGTAATGGTTCCCCTCAGAGGTCAAAGGTTACTACTGTATACTTATTCACTGATTAAGTCTGGAAGCCACCTTGTACCTCTAATCTCTGCAGTATGATATCGATGCTCAGCATCCAAATGACAAGTGCTGTACATACCTAATATGAGAGCTGTATGCTGTTCCTCTAAACACACACAGCTTTGTTTTATAATAAAGTAGTGTGTTTTTTTCTGTAAACATTAGGAATTCAAGAGTTTTGTGATGGAGAGCTGGCTGAGAGGAAAGATGACTCACACAGAACAAAGAAGCATTCAGATGGAGAAAATAGAGGACAACGAGCTTACTGCCATCCCAATTTAGTACACAGAGCAAAAACACACTTGCCCTCCATAGCGTAATAAAAAAACAACAACAAAAAAAACCAGATTCGTTTTGTAAAAAAAATGAACAACGAATATTTTAATCAATCCTCTAACGTAGTTGTGTTTTGGTTTAAAAAACAGATAGCATGTGTACTTTTTTTAATGCTTACTGACCTCACACCTTGTGGCCAAATGCATAACAGTTACCACTTACAGATTTCTAAGTTCTCTGAGCTGCTGTTTTCAGTTTAAAATAACATTTTAAACAGTTTTGGGGAATAAGAACTATTTAGGAAGCTTGTGGTACATGGTCTCACAATCAGCTCTTATGCTGCTACAGTTTTTAGTAACAGCATAATTACATTGTAGTTATAATGTAAATTATATTTTCAAATACAAAATTCCTAAAAATACAAAGATGTTCCTTAAATGCATTTTTCTGTTCATAAATACACTGTCAATTTAACAGGTAACTACTGATTGATAGTTTTATTTACATATGTATTCAACCCAGAGTTTTACAAAAGCCATGTCCATTCAAATCATGTTCAAATATCTGTAAGCCTCTGATGGTATCATCTTTAACAGCTAAATATTATTAATGTGACCATAATGTGTCATGGATGGACATTAATAAAATGTTAAATAATTGCATGATTTTTTTTTTTATTTACAGAATTTTTATGCTGGACTTGCTAAGCTTTTAGAACAAGGGATTGCTTATCAAGTCAGGAGGCAAAGAAATATTCCTAGGATATATAGACACTGAATTTTCTAGTTTGGTTTTAATTTGATCACTATGGCAATAAACAGAATACAACAATTTTGAAGCAATTATTTATTTATTTGGTAAAACCCTGTTTGAGAAAATCTTTAAATTGTTACCCCAGAGTGACAAACTAAGAGTTATAGATTTTTACTTTATTTATTCATTCAGTCTTTATCCAGGTCAGGGTCATGGGGGATTTGCAGCCTATCCTTGGGAACACTTGGGATAATATGGGAATACACCCCGGTTGCAATACATCAGTTCTATCATAGAGCATGTACAAGCACAATGCACACACATTTATTCTCACCTGGGATTAGATTCGTACACAAACTGATGTTGAAGTTGGAGGAAACTGGTGGAACCCCATGGGATACACCAAGAACTTGCAGACAACTGGTAACAGGAAACAAGGAGGCTGATCATTGTTATAGTTAAAACTGCAACAACAATTTATTACTTTTCTTGCTTTGTAAATTTCATAGCATCGAATTTACATCATTATAGCCTATTGACAATATTAGAATTTAAACACAGATACCCAGAAGTATAGTGATTGTGAGAAATGTCTTCTTACTTCATATAGCCATCCTAATAAAGCTTTTTAAAAGTAATGGTTCAATGAGATTCAATACACATCATCTGTGTAATGGTTGCTTTTTATTTATCTTTTTTTTTTTTTGGTTGGTACTTTCTCACTGGATTTATGAGGATAATGAAGCTAAACCTGTTTTAGCTGTTTCAAACAACTCTAGCTTTCCGGTGCCTTTCTGCCTATACCCTTTTAGCACATGGATTGATAAGAAAAAAAAGCCTTTAATTATCACCTATGCAGTGCACAGTGATATATTTTTCTTTACATATCCAAGCTTGTTAGAGCACAGGGTCAGTAAACTGTAAAAGCTTGGAAATTATTAATAATCAAGAAAAAGTGTCCTAGGGGAAAACATTTTTATCTTTGATTTTGGTTAATGTCCCATAATGTCAGTGTGTTCAAATGTATGATGAAGTTTTGTTAATTTTATGGCTAAAAGCAAACCTGTTAAAGTCCGCTTATTGACTTACTGAAGAACTGAATGCAGATCATTATGAAAAGTTTCGGATAAAACAAGCTTCCAATACTTTCTACATTAGCTTCAATACAGAATCATTGGAAGACATGACGGACACCAGACCACCACGTCTCGGCTGATTGACTACATTAAGAGTAAAAAGACAATTGTGCACATTTTGTGTTTGGCCAAAGTATTACTTTATTAAACAACATAGCTATTTTCTTATTTGTAGGTTTCTTATTAGCTAACATAACTTATGTGAGACAAAGGTGGAATTGACAAATGTATGTTATAATGGCAATTTGATGGGTTTTGAGGATAGTTTTTTGTTGGAAGACACAATTCCCAAAGAACTGATTGAGATTTGATTTCCCTAGCATATTTAGATTTAAAGGAGTTGCCAGATCATTTTCTAAAAACTGTTGGCTCATATTTAGGTACAGGATTCAATGCAAAAATATCCTACTGACATGTTTAAAGTTAGAACTTGTTCTGAAGTCACAGCGAGTGTGCGTCTGCGAAGCACTTCTGAGATCCCTCGGTTCCATATTGCTTTGTGAGGTGGTGCAGTTTAAAGCTGATCTGATGAAGGACCTCGATGTAATGAACACGGTGTACCTGAGAGACAGGAGGTGGGGGGAAATGGAGGGAGGAGTGTGGGAGGATGTCGGTCTCACGAGCAATCAGCAGGCAAATGTCACTGACATTAATAACCGCAGGAGGAACAAAGCAAGCAAACAAAACACAATTAAAAGCCACATTAAGGAAGCAAGTGGCTAAGACATCCATCCGTCTGTGGCTTGAAAGCTGTGATGGTGAGAAATGCGAATCGATAGTCCTTGCCCGGATCACCTGACCACGAATAATTTGATTTGGGGCTACACAAGGGGAGGATCCAGAGCGAGAGAGAGATGGTGGGTGGGTGAGCTGTCATATTTGATGATCCTTGGTTAAGGTCAGGTGGAGGGACAGTGCCTCCCATGGGCTGACCTTTATTTCAAGGCTTTAATAATGCTATTTCAATCCCATCAATTATTTTAATAGAGAAAATAGATGTGGAACAGAGGTAGCAATGGTCTATCACCTTACAGACTGTTTTGAAGAATTAAAGTGCTGCTGCCTTGCTGTTATAACTCAATCTCGCTCTATGGCCATATTCCAAGCTGGCTTAGTTAGGATTTAATTTAAAAATTGTAGGTAAGGAAGTTAAAAAAATTTTTCTACATTTGTTTTACAGTTTTGCAACAATGCTGGTCTGTCAAATTGGCAATTTTGGCAGTATTTTGTGGCTACTACTACACACACACACACACACACACACACACACACACACACACACACACACACACACACACACACACACACACACAAAAAAACCCACAAATATAATACCAAATAGTAGTGCTAGAATTAAATAATAAAAACTTTTACAACACCAATCAACAGCTGTAGGGCTTCAAGCTACGAAATCCAGTTCAATTCAGAAGTCATGCATTAGAAACACATGCAGGGTAGAGTTTGTTGAAAACTCAGTTACGCATGATTCTGCCTCAGGACTTTGACATTGCTCTTGCATGAGTGAGCAACTGCATTAAGACCAACACCACTGGCTGACAGTTTGATATAACTACAATATGACAGACTAAAATTCATATTTTAGGCTGTAAATACTCATATAAAACGGTGTAATGCTATTTGGGGCTATTATTTAATACGCAAATATTGCACTATTTTTAAGTTCAAAGTACTTTTTTTTTTATAATTGTTTTAATACAACATTGCCAAAGTAACAGTAAAATATAATAATATGAATTATTGTTAAAAAATAATACCAGGCGTGGTGAAAAGAAATGTGATAAAATTAGAAAATTACAAGATGTAGCACAATAAAACAAAAAAGGTTTTCAATAATTAGGTGCAACATAGTAAAGTTGACAATTAAAAAGTGAAAAAATACAGAAAAATATTATTACTATTAGTTAGTAAAGGGCAATCAGAGCACTATTAATTAGTAATATTACAGTACTGCTTAAACAAAATATTCAGTATTCAATGAATATAATTTTCTATCCTTTGACCCCCATCCAGTCTTTATCTTCTAGTCTCTGTACATATCATTGTTTTCTATTTTCCATCTCTCCATCATGCTCTGTGTCTTTCTTTGTCTCTCCATCTCTCTCCATATCTATTTTGCTTTCTCCTCCTCTCCTCCACTGGCTTTTTCTTGCTTAAACACACACACCTAGCTTCTAAGTTAAATGTCACATTCATTTTTTCTTGCTTGTCTGATGTCCGTATTTAACCTTAATGCTCATAAGCTGGTGGCTTCGCTGCTCCCCAGAGCAGAAGGAAATGTCTTATTCGACTCATTTGGCTTTCTATTTTTATAAACATAAGAAAACAAAGCATGCCACATCGTATTGATTTGATTCGAGAAATTTCAATCCGCTTCTCACCGATGGCTCCGGGTGTTCGTTCCTCTTTTATTAATATTTTTTTCTCATAATTAAAAGAAATTCATATTATTTATTATGTTTGGAAACACACTTGCCTTCTGACGAAAGAGGAGCTTGAAGTGTTCAGGGAATTCGTTCTGTTATAAAGCAAAGAAAAGACATGCTTGAAGTTACAGAATGTGAATTTCGCTTCATATTATTGAACAATTTTTAATTAAAATATATTTTTTTATATCTTTTAATGTCAGCCTGGTAGGCATTCAAGGTAAGTGTAGCCCAGCAACTAAGGTTTTGTGTTAATCACTGGAAAAAAAATGTCTGGCACTGGAGGGAAGAAAAACAGAATTTTTGTCCAATATACAGCAAAACAACATTAACACAGATACCAGATAAACATTAGAATGACATGCAAGACACAACCTTGTTTGCTAATTGATAAGATGGTGGCATAGTCTTTAATTTATTTTCACTCGTTTCTTTCAGCTACCCTTGTGTATAAAGTGTGATTTCAACTTATGTGTTGTAAAACAGCATTTTATCTCAGTTATTATTTATTTAACCTATGTGCTCTCACTTAGAAACAATTTTCAGCTTTATTTTCCTTCACTCAACTTTGTTTTTTTGTGTTTAATTGACTTTTTTAACCAAATGGTAAAACATGACTGACTGCAGTAATAAAAACATGTAGATAAATTCAGCTTTTCAAAAATTATAAAATAGAAAATAGATTATTAACATGTGATCAGAAAAAGGCTGTTCCTGCTCTGTACATCACCATCATTAAGGGTTAGTGCCATAACACACAAACACACAAACAAACACACACACCTCCTTCAGTGAGAATAACAATCTGAGAGGCCACACCTCCATCACTGGAAATCACAATCACAGGAGCCACACCTTCAATGAGAATAACAAACTGAGAGGCCACACCTCCATCACAGGAAATCACAAGTACAGAGGTCATACCTTCTTCAGTGAGAAAAACAGAGACCACACAAACAATGCCTTGTGGTGATAATAAAAAGCTGAGAGGCCACACCTCCTTCAGTGAGAATAACAAACTGAGAGGCCACACCTCCATCACATGAAATCACAAGTACAGAGGTCATACCTTCTTCAGTGAGAAAAACAGAGACCACACAAACAATGCCTTGTGTTTATAATAAAAAGCTGAGAGGCCACACCTCCTTCAGTGAGAATAACAAACTGAGAGGCCACACCTCCATCACTGGAAATCACAATCACAGGAGCCACACCTTCAATGAGAATAACAAACTGAGAGGCCACACCTCCATCACTGGAAATCACAATCACAGGAGCCACACCTTCAATGAGAATAACAAACTGAGAGGCCACACCTCCATCACAGGAAATCACAAGTACAGAGGTCATACCTTCTTCAGTGAGAAAAACAGAGACCACACAAACAATGCCTTGTGGTGATAATAAAAAGCTGAGAGGCCACACCTCATTGCCTGGGGACAACAAGTACAGATAGCACCTCTTTTACTTCACAGAGAAGCACACCTCCTTCAGAAAAAGAACTGCACTGTGCCAAAGGAAACAAATTTGATAACGCTTCTAATTAATAGTAATAAAGAAGACCTGGACTGATAACAAGACCATTCAGCCCAGGTCTCTTCAGCTGCATCCTAAATACTGAGCCTGATGAGTTTTTACATGCAGACACTGGCCTCAGCTGTGAGAGTAGAGACTGGGTTAAGCCTTACAGATAATCCTGTTGCTTTTTATTCTGAGAACACACTCCAATGTGCTTACCGTTTTGGCCTTTTGTTACTTTCCACTGGTCAGTGATGGTGTGATGTTCTAAACCATTTTCACTGGGGGTGGTGGGGAGGGCAGGGTGTTTGAGATCAGGCTCGGGCCAATCGTTTTGGAGGAAAAAAAATTATTCTGGTCCACACAGAAGACTTGGTCCACATCCTGAAAGGGGTCTGATTAAATGTATTCTTTTTTTTTCTTTTGAGTTTTGCTTTCCCACCATATGATCGCAAAAAGAATGTGTGTATGCAGTATTTCAGGTTGACTCACATCAAATGTTAAAAACACTGTAGGCTATGTGTGTTATTCACAACAAGTTTGGAACATCTAGCTCATTCTTGGAACCATCTGTGCTGCTGGTCATCATATTATTTTTGATGGCTAGTTCTTCTTTTAAATAAGCAACACCGAAAGGTACAAGCATAAAAAAGGCACTGTACACAGTGCATTCGAGCATGTCCACATCCCTGATTAAGCTCCTTGGGAAGACCGGTTTCGAGGGTTCGCAGCAGGCGTACCAGTTTCATATGGTACACTGTGAAAGAAAGCAAATGTTATCACAATCTGAGCAGATGGGCAAACCAGGGCAAAGGCGGTTCTCTGTTCTGAAGCTGATTACAGTTTGTGTCCGCTATGTTACATCATTTACATAACAGCACTCTGCAGTATGTGGCATTTAAGCTGTTCAAGGGTCAATTGATGTTATTACAGCTTGCGAGTTTTGCCCCAGTTTTTCTGTAATTGGGGGCCAACTTGCGCAGATAAGGTCTTCTCACTGACAGCACGTTCTACACTGAATGTCAATATGCTTAGTGTGCTATAATAACCATTAACTGAGGACACGGTAAAAACAAGTGTGTGCGAGTGACCTTATGCAATACAGTCAGCCATTTGTTAATGTTCACAGGCCACTCATGAATCACTCAGAAGGGCTTGTTGGAAAATGAAGTTTTGGCCTTTGTGGGAATTTTCCAGTTAAAATAAATCAAATCACTGATTAATCTGTGGCAGACAGAGTTTTTTTTCTTTATCTCCTAATAAAAATCTCGATTAATGAGCCCACTTGTAGAGATGTAATTCAGTCCAGTAGACCAGACAGAACAGAACAGAACAGAAAGAGAGGCATTTTTCCCTCACCAGGCAGCTCAAATGAGTGTTGAGAGAGATCCTCTACAGGTTGTCCTTCTTATTACTGCTCTACTCTAAAGCTTTTAAGTTTTCTGATGGTTGAGGACTGGACAAGTGAGAGGCTTTCACTTCATGACCTTGATTTGTTTCTTTTGATGATGTTGATCATAGCCTGTCAGCATCAGCGTGGCCTTGCACTGGTGACTCAGGTGTGTAAAAGCAGAGCAGTGTGGCCTTGTGGTTTTCATCATTGAGAGCACTAATGGAGGATAAGCACCAAGCTGAGGCCTCATGGACATGACATTTCTGTGAAAGGAGGTGTGCTTCAAACACAGAACATATGAACTTTTATAGACATCAGGTTTGTGCTGATTGCAGCTAAAGCTTTTAAAGCACTTTAAATGTAAAATTCCAATTTGGGAATTTATTTTGTTTGATTTTAGGTCTTAATACATCATATTCAAGAGATATGTCATTGAGTTACATTGTAGAGCCAGTGTAAATTGAAATGGTTGATTTGTTGCCATGTTGACTGGAAAAGGAAAATATATTGCAACTCAAACAGAGTTAGCAAGTCAATGACTGTTTTTAACTGTCTAGTTACAGTGAATCTAATCTCAAAATAATCTGAAATTCAGAAATCTGTTCAAGAGCAGACTTTTTCCCTGTGGTTTCCCTCCACCTCAAGGTTCAAC
Source organism: Silurus aristotelis (assembly GCF_946808225.1). Taxonomy (NCBI): domain Eukaryota; kingdom Metazoa; phylum Chordata; class Actinopteri; order Siluriformes; family Siluridae; genus Silurus; species Silurus aristotelis. Next base: position 8,671,591 of record NC_139581.1, on the reverse strand, counting down.
CTGCTGTGTGTTTGAACAAGATTTTCTGCTCACCAAAGTTTTAAATAGTTGCAATTTAAGTAGACTTCACGTCACCTTGAACCAGCCTAGACATAGTTCTTTCAAGAATGTTGAATTACATACTGAATGGAAATTCTACTGAGTGTTGTACATGTCCCAGGATATCAGCAATTTCTGAAAAAGCCCATCAACCACAATCATGTCATGTTCATAGCCACTAAATGTGGTAAAAAATGGGATTTTAGAACAACTGCTCCCTTAAACTGTATATTAATCTAGAATATTTGCACTTTAGAGCTAATGTAAGGGTCCGAAATACACAAACTGACCAAAATCATGTAAACACCAGACCATTAACCCTGTTCTGTATGTGTTTGTTGAATAATGATTCCAAAGGCATGGCATTAATTGGTTTGCTGCTATAACAAGCCTCCAGTTTTCTCCAGCATTTCAAAATGTGTTCAGTAGGGTTTAGGTCAGGGCTTTTTTACAGGCCACTCAAGTGCTTTTAAACCAACTTTTGCAAACCATGTGTTCATGGAACTCACTTTATTGTCATGCAGGAGAAAGTTCATCTGCTTTCCTAGGCAGCTATATTGTGTGACTTTGTGGAAACAGTTTGGGAAAGACCTACATAGCATATGTAAACATACAAAAGTATGATGAAACAATGGATACCTATTGCAAAGGCAATATTGAAAAATCACAATTTTGAAGAAACACTAAAAAAAAAAAAATATCTGCATCTTTGGCTGAGTGTTCATTAATAAAAAATTTAAAAAATGCAGATTGTTTCAAAGATTGGCTGTAACACAAGAGAAATTACCAGTGTTCTGTTTCTGCATTATGCAGAAAACTTCATGGTTTGAAGATTGGCTTTAATGCAGAGACATTACCGGTGCTCTGTTTCTGCATTATGCAGAATGCGGAACATAATATTGCAGTCTGTCTTACTTTGGCAGCGGGAACGCATTGCTCAGACTACAGTAGGACAACAACGGCCTGGTCAGATTGTGATGGATAGGGCTGCACATCCTTGGGGTTCAAGCTAGTCCCTAATGGATATATTTAAGATGACAGAGGTTAAGTACAGTATCTCTCAGCTCTGATTTTGTGCCTTACTGACACAGTTTCTCTGTATGAGGATGACCTGTAGTAATCTGCCTCATTGCTGTGGTTTACGGGAAAGGAATCATAAAAGAGAAATATCTATGTTACCTGACCTTCTTTTATTTCTTAATAAGGAGTTTAATTATATGCATTATAAGGTTGCAAAAACATGCTTGGAAAAAAGCCTTATGGTCAGAATGCTTGTTTGTGTTTGTATGGATGACTTGTATATAATGAATTAGATTCCTCAATGCCCCATAACTCCACTAAACATGACAGTCTGATATCGTTACACTTCCAGCACAGCCGGATCATTTTACTTTGAGCAAAAAGATTGTTCTGTTTTGGGGAAATACGGAACAGCAAGAAACACAGTACAAGCATAATAAACAGCTTATTCTGACTGAAACTACTGAGAAGATAAATCATTATGGGTCTAATTTTGTTTCTACTCTTAAACCTTAGCTTTCAAACAGTTGAATGGCAGTGAGTGCTTAAAAGTCTTGACAGTCCTTGCTAATGGTATCTCGAGTTAGAACACTATAGTTACCACTTATAGTTATAGAAAGCTAAAAGTAAAAATAAATAAAGGAATAAAATTCAATTCTAGCTAGTTAACAATTATCTTAACACCACATTATAATAAAACTGTTTCATTTTAAATGAATGTGAAATAACTCTAAGCTGCAGATGATGTATTCAGGGGAATAAGTACAATGTATGTATTCAACCTTAATACTATGATGTTCTATGGCATAGCTTGGCATTTAAGATTATTTGATATCCTGAATAAAGAACAAACATTAAAGCAAGATTTAAAAAAACATTCACTACAGATATCTAAAATACAGAGGTGGTGAAAACCCGAGGCATTTTTTTTAAACAACAGTATTTATTAACAACTGTTCCTATTTCAGCTTAGCTATGCTTTCATCATGTTTTTTGACATTTAATACCATTTTCTATGAACAAGTCTTCCATGGGCGTACAGATATTAAATGGTTCAGTCGTCTTTCGATCCAAGGACTTCCCTTCATTTGTCACTAAAGTAATCAAAGCAAGAAAAGAAAAATAAACTCTCTCCATCATTTTTTCCTTGGTCTATTTTTTTACTCTTCTCTTCTTTTTGTACTTTAGTCTTCTCTTCTTCTCTTTCTCTCTGTCTCCCTCTCTCTTTCATATATCTCCCCTATTTTTTATTTTTTTTTCTCTGTAATTTATCTTAGCATTCTAGTTTCTCAGTCTCTCTTTGTTCACAGATCACAATTTTTTACTCTCTCCAGCAGTGGTATACTTTTCTGTCTTTTTCCACTTTGTGTTTTTTTTTTTTTTTCTAGTTTATTTTTTCAAGTTTCTTAATGCAGTTGAGTTTAGATGTCTTTATTGACACAAATAATACAATGTTCTTATATCATTGAAATGAGTTATATAATGACAGGGAGGTGTGATGCAGTAAATATAAAAAAAGGGGAAAATGTTACCCATTCACACTACAGCCAACACATGCAATCAGTTTTATTCGTCTCATACCACAGCAATTCAAAAAGAAAGTTTTTTTTAAATTAATGAATCTTTTAACGAGTGACACCTTATAGCATTTAGTTTATAGTTACGTCTTATCTTGTGCAACATCTACAAAACAAGTTAATTCCTGTTGTCACTTATATAATAGCAGCAATAAACAGCCATTACCTTACCATTTCTGGGATTTGGCACCTAAAATTATTCCATTTATATAAATTAGTGTTTAGGTGCCCAGCAATGAAGGCTTGGTGGTCCTTCCAAGTCCAAAAACACCTTTCAAGTCCAAAGTCTTATACCCTGTGCTCCAACTTCCCTAGCACTTTCTCTTTCTGTTGAAGCTAATAAGTGCTGCTTTTTCTGAGAAATGACCTCTGCCCTAAAGACTCTCATAGTGAAAAAATCTTGTAATTCTGCCAGATTACAGATATCGTCACATTATAAAAAAAGCATTAAAACATGACTAAGCAGATTTGAGATTACAGCAGCACTGTGGTGTAATAAACAATAATGTAAGCAAGGTAGCAATGGATCCTGAAGCCAAAATATTTAATAGGGATATTTTTTTTGGCCAAGTTTAGTCCTTCATGTTATTTATTTGTATGCCTCAAATACCTTTAGAGTGTATTAAAAAAAAAAAAAATGAAAAAAGAAAGGAAGCAATGCAAGAAACTCTATTTCAGACATTTAACTGCTGTGACCTTGGCACACCGGCAGTGTGGTGTCATGACCAGAAGCTTGAAAGCACATGGAATGAAACCAGCACTAGCTTCTGAAAGGGAATGAAGCGCTGCAGGGATGCAGTCAGTGTGGCATAGAGACATAGCATATCGTTCCCCTCGGGTAACCATAGTTACATACGTAACCTGGGGACGTTCCCCTTAAGGAACTTGAGCTGCATCAAAAACGATTTGGGAACGAGAGTCTGATCAAGCCACACTGACCAATCCCTGCTTAGTGTGGATGGGCACAGCTAGGGCGAAAGACAGAGAAGCCAGGAGTGGCACTGAGGTTGAGGCTTTAGAATGTGACATAGGTCAGCCGGGTGGACCAGCCCACAGCATTGCAAATGTCCTAGAGGGAAATTCCAGAAGACAAGGCCTAAGAGGCCACCACACTTTAAGTGGAGTACGCTCTGACCACAAGGGGAGTAGGGAGACCAGGGGACTCATAAGAGGAAGAAAAAGCATCCACAATCCATCTGCTAAGTGTTTGCTTATTCCCAGGAAGACCTCCTTGGAGGGCCATAGCAGACTAACAGCTGCTCTGACTTGTTGTGTTCTGTGGACATATATGTCCAGTGCTAGCATTGGACACAGTCAGTTAAGCTTCTCCTGGTCTGGGGCCTGAAAGGGAGGTGCCGCGGAGAAAGCGTATAACCAATGGGTTCTTACCCAGTCACTGCCCCTCAAGGGGGGCATGACAGGCCACAATGGCAGACATGTAAACCTTTAGGGTGGATAGAGCCAACCCTTAGGCGAACTGTTCTTGAAGGAATTACAGCACTGAGCCGACTGGACAGTTATCTGGGTCTGGGTGGTGTTGTTCACACCATGTGGCTGGGAGCTGTGGCACGGCCAACATCTCAAAGGCAATTTATGTGCCACATTAGATAGGACCTCACCCAGAGACCTCAAGCAAATGACAGCTCCCCACTCTGTAAGAGATGTGTCAGTCGTAAGCGTTTTGCTGCACCCAGGAACTTCCAGCACGGGGCCCAAGAACCCGGGAACCTTGATTGTACAAAGTGGATTGCCCCTTCGGGAAAACCCAGGGAGGATGACACCCGAACTGAATCATATAACCTCTGTCTAGAGTGAGCAGGACCCTTCAAGACACATCTGGCAGAGCCTGTTAAGGCCTCTTAAGGCAATCAGTCTCTCAAAACTGACCTTTGACATACCTAGAGCCGGAGCAATGCCCTGAAGCAGCTCTGGTGGCCTCCTAAGAGGAGCTGGTCATGCCCTGAGGCACCAAGAGTGGCAGTGTTAACAGTCGAGCTCCCTTAGGGCGCCGGAGCGAGGTGGGCACCGTATAGTGCAGTTCACAGCACCCTTTCACAGTCAGGTCCCCAGATGGTCCTAGGTCAGGACCTTTTGCCGTCTCACAGAGTCCCTTTCATGGGAAGTACGTGTCTCTCTAAACACCTTACAATGCCAGGAGGTGCCAGGTTGTGGTGAAGGGTGCCACGGGGGGCGACGTGGAAGGAAGCACTAGAATGGAAGGAAGTACTGGAATGGCACTGACTGTTTCTTTGCCTCCTGAAACCTTTCGACTACCACATTTACATTGTCGCCTAACAGGCCTGTCAGCACCAGTGGGGTATCCAGGAGGAACAGCCCTCTCCCTATCGAAAATATCTGACAGGGTGAGCCAGATTTGTCTCTCTGGTGAGATGAAGGTGACCATGTACCAGCCAATGGCCTTAGCAGTCACCTTAGTGGCCCTTAGGGCCAATTCCATAGTACAGCAGAGCTCACGTACCTGCTCACCACCCGGGACATCTCCCACCTCCAGCTCCCACAGCAGATCAGCCTGATAGGGATTTCTCAGGGGCTTGGTGGGCAGTGCTGGGCTTTGAGGGATGATGCATAGGGGAGAGATAGCTAGCGAGCGTCTCTTCGATTTATGGCTTTGCCCATAGCCTCACTTCCTCAGTCCTACAATATTTAAATATAGAGACACCCTGGAACTGAAGAGGTGGGAGGTATAAGGCCTAGCCCAAGACCTGGACTCCTCACGAAGGGAAGAAATCACCGAAAGGCTTGCTTGGGCACCGGACCAGGCAGGTGAGGGCAGCGAAAGGGACAAGCCCATCTATAACCCCTCTGCGAGGTCCATTTGTGAGCCCCAGGTCCTTGCACGCCGCTCTGCTTCAGCTAAAGTGGGGCCGGTGTCCGGATCTTAAGGGCACATGGCACTCATTTCCGGTTTTGTGCCGCGCACCTCCGGTTCTGCGGTGTGCACTTCCAGGTAGGCGACCATCTTGCTGTTTTTCCTTTACTTTAGCTGTGGAATGAAAACCTGCACCTACACAGGCCTTTTTCAGAAAAGATTAGACACCACTGTGTTTAAAGGAAAAAATTTTCTTAAAATAGACATAATTTACTGGATCTGTAGCATATGTGGATAACTAAGGAATTATTTTCGTCATAATTCAAGTCAAAGAGCATATCCTCAATAAATATTGAGGAAATGAGCTTCACATCAAATTGGTTGAATGGTTTACTGCCTGACAGTGAACATATTGTGAAAGCTATGTTCATAATGTAGTCCACAAAACTTGCTCCAAGAGAGAATAAAAGCCTGTTTACTTGAAGCTTACTTATTGTGGAAGATCTTATTGTTGAATACTCAAGATGTTCCACTCCTATCCATATACACTATATCTTCATGGAGCTGGCTTTGTGCACAGGAACATTGTCATGCTGGAACAGGTTTGGAGGTTCTAGTAAACATCTATCTTCAAGAGAAGAAAAAATGTAATTCTTGTCCACCATACTTTTATGCTATACTTGCTCTATAAGTGAACACTATGTGAAACTCCCCAAAGAGTTAATAAGTGGAGCTTATTTCCAACAAAAGTGTTAAACATACAGTCCATGGACTAAACCTTGCCTGGTGAAGATTTAACTATGGCCCATCGGTGTTTCACATTAAAATCATCTTGTGGGCCATTGTTGGAAGATAAAAATAAAGACCTTGACTTATTGTACAACTGGGTCAAAATAGAGCAATAATCTCAGGACCATAAAGTCTTACTGACAAATGTGCTAATGATGTCTTCCTAAATCTTCCTAAGCAAGCAAAAATAATCCCAATTATATCCAATTCAGTTAAAGGTTTTAACATGACACAATGTTGAAACGTGGAAGAGGGGATAAATACTTATGCAGTGCAATAGGTAAGAAATCATTGATAGGTTAGGGGTTGGGTAGATGGTGTAATAATTAACTGCACTCTGTTAAGAATGAGATATACTATAAGTTAATTCCATTTGTTCAATCATAATGGATCTTCCAGATAAATGCTTATATATTAATGAACACAGTTAAGAATTAATGTTATTGTCTATTAATTTTTTTTTTTTTTTAGCTCAAGGATTAAGTATAATATGGTCTGTTACCTAAAATGAGTTTGACACTTCAACATTACTTCTTTTCTGCTCTTGCTAGTTGAGATTGTACTGTATATAAGGATTGGTGTGAGATTCAGTATTGACCAAACACACTCAGTAGTCAAGAGACATCTACAGACAGCAGCACTGTTGGACTGGTAGTGGCAAATTTCAGAAGATTGTCTTGATACTGTTCATCATAATAATGAGTGTAGGCAGCACAGCGGTATATGTCTGTCACTGATATGCCATTTTTGCTAAGCCAGCAGTGGGATTTTTCTGCTCTGATTGAACAAATGAAATGTGGATGGCAAGGTCTTGCCTATATCACATCAGGATTCCTTCAGTCTCAGACACAGTGGAAAGTATTTAATTAGAGTGAGTGTACAATGGTCCAAATGTAAGACAGTAGGTGGGTGGATAGGTGTGGTACCACAACACTGGAACTTGTTCCCTCAATGAAAAATAACATGCATTAAGATGTAATCATGTGAATAATAGGTACAGAATTTGTAAAACAAACAAAAAAAACAACATTTGAATCCCTGAAACTGCACATTAAAATTTTAAGAAAAGATGTCATGAACAATGTTGTAAACAATGTGTAAAAAATTAACATGTGAACACAAAGTAAAAAAAAAAAAAAGAAAGAAAGAAAAAAGATTGTGGAAATGATTGTGGAAAAATCATGGAAAGAAAAAGAAATAAAATGGACAAATGGACAAATTTCTTGTTTTGTCTTTTTAAACTTTTAAGTTTCTAACTAGGGGGACAGATTAATTTTGCTTTTTCACCAGAAATATTCTGCCTATAGAACAAAACAATTCCAAGCTTGGTGTTAGTATAATGTAAACCTAGAAATGAGACTGATAATATTTACATTTGGTTAATTGTAATATATGAACAAGAAAAACAAGAACATTTCTTTTTGCATTTATTTTCAGTGAGAAAAATTACCATGTAAATGTAAGTGAAATGTTTAAACATTAATTAATAATATGATCCAAATTAATAATAAAAAAAAAATTAAATAATACAAGTATAATAATACAAATCAATGCATCGCAGCATCAAGACATAGAAATGTTAAGTGTCTAAAAATGAACAAGTGTAAATGTCACATGCAATTCAATCATGGTTATTCATGTGAAATTGTATGATTTTGCTGTTTGCCTTTATGTTTCATCCCATACCTTGAATGTCACAGCAAATTATCTGCATGATTTGAAAAACAGTTTCTAAAAATCTAGGGATCTACTAAAGATTCACCATGTTAGTCACCACAGTGAAAAAGAAATGAAAAGGTTACTGATGAAATGAATGATGTACTGTAGATATGTGTGTAGATTGCTTGAATAAAATTGCATCCACTCCAATCCTTAACAACAGAAAAGTACTGTAAGTAGCCATACAATGTCAATTTGAATTTAGAAATCAAACACCCTAATAAATACAAATATACATACAGTATATAATATATATACCTTTTTGTTATGTATATAATTCCATATATAATTCCACATGTGTTAATTCATAGTTTTGATGCCTTCAGTGTGAATCTACAATTTTCATAGTCATGATAAAAAATAAAGAAAACTCTTCGAATGAGCAGGTGTGTCCAAACTTTTGGTCTGTACTGTATATATATATATATATATATATATATATATATATATATATATATATATATATATATATATATATATATATTATTGCACACATTTCTAATGACAAGTATACTGATTAGTTTAATAGTTTTTCATTTTAATAATTATATTTGGGGTTTGTGGGAATTCTTTTAAACCAAAATGGATTCCTATTTGTAAAAAGATTGAGACGCATTTGTGTGCACCATGTTCCAAAATTCTCCCAACAGCAATACAGCTCATGATACACTTGCAGGTAATACAATTTACTGAGTATGCTTTCCTACCAAATAATACCACTGTTCTGTGATGTTTTTTTTCCATTAACAGACAGGTTAGAGATGGCCAGAAAACAGATGGAAAAGAAACAGTAATTGCCATTGTCTTCTCAGCTGTATAAACGTAGTGTCAACACTATGGCACTGAGATGTAGTACACTAGCTTTGCTTTTACATGGTGTTTGGAACGACATCACCAAAATCCATGCCAACAGCCTCCTGGAAAAGATAAACAATCAAAACAACACCAGCCTCCCTTATGCTGCACCTGCAGCTCATGATGAGCCCCTGTTTCAGGTGCAGCTCGGCCTCCAGCTGTGCCCTTAACAAGCTTCGCTCTCTCTTGTGAGATAGAGCTGCAAGGCTTCATAGTCACTATTTGTTTTTTTTTTTTCTTTTTTTTTTCTTTTTTTTTTTTTAAATCATATGTCTCCTCCTGTTGAATCCTGCGGATAAAATCGCAAACCATTTTTCCACTATACAGGGAGGTAAACCACGGTAATATCAATATCATTTCTCTCACAGCTGTCCTGGCTGGAGCTAGATGAGTACAGGTGTTTCAGTCACCACCATTGTCTGTCTTCACTCTGTGCCCTCCGTACTGACCTTTTATTTTGGGGCAGTACCATACGAACAGTGGGGACAGTTGGAGCTTTGTCAGTGATGTGATCTGTTGTCTCAAATGTGTTGTGATGTTGAAGGCTTATGTGTGGTGGCTTTTTAAAGTAAAGCTGTAAATGAAATCTAATTAAATAGAAAAATTTAGACCGACATTGTACATTGAACTCTATGTACATTGTATGCTCTGTGAAGTTGCTGAGCACCTCAAGAACTTTGAGGGTGGATTTAAATTGTAATTCATATCAACAGTTTACTGCAATGGCGTAAGACTGCAGGTTGCATGAACAGTTTTTTACTTAAGCGCCTGTCAGTGCAAACTTTAACTGAATGGACAATCTGTGACACCCAGATGACAATGGGTTTCCCTTTTAAGTCACCACTGGCTCGATCATTAGGGATATACTACAATTATAAGGAACAAACTTATAGGCACTAAACTTATACATTGTTTTATACAACTTTAGAATCGCTATATTTCCATACAGCTGCTTTGAGACAATGTGCATTTTTAAAAGCACTATACAGAAATTTTTCTTTTTATTGTTATTATGGTGCTGAATTTTTCTTTTGTGATCAGAAGTTAGAGCTCAGGATTTCCTTTTTGAGATATACCACAGTTACAATACCATTTAACAGGTGTGAAATTTTACTTATTACAAATGGTCAGGTTTTCACTGTTAGCTTCTAAAAAACTGAAAGAACCAACAGCTTCTTTTCTCACTTAACATTCAAAGTCATATCTATTAGAAATCCAAAATTAGCTAGTGAATAGAGCAGCATACACAGTTCAATAGAGTTTCACTGAATTATGCTGGGGATTAGGCTAGTTAGAGATCTGTAAGATAGCACTGATGCCGGTATTTGCATAAAATGTGAAGCTTTGAAAGCTGCGCAGATCTGGATAGATTAAAGATTAAAGCACTGCTGCATCTCGCTCTCTGTAGGTAGAAAGCTTTGAGGACTAAAACACCACTGACAACAAACATGATGATGAAAGATGTTTAAACAAAAAATGTGAACTAAACCACTTGCTTCTGCTCAGAATGGCTTCATGTGGACAGCTTAAACACCACTGTGGATTGTACTAATCAAGAACCATGAATATACATTTGGCCTGGAATTGATATCAGTAGTTTCCTGCAATGGATAAGGACTACGATTGCCTGAAACCATTTTAAACTCAAGTCTTCATCAGTAAACAGTTGATAACATCAACAATGAGGAAATTAGAGGGATGAATTTCAGGGGTCACCAAGATAACACATAGTTCCCTTTTATTTATGGTTCATTTCAGGGTTTCTTTTTCATAATCTGAGGGAGTTTTTCCTTGTCTCGAACACCACTGTCTTACTCATTATGCACCGTATCTGTATCTGTAAATCTGTTTTGCAACAAAGAATGGCCATTGTTAAAAAGTGTTAAATTATTCAAATTGAATTTGAGTAGAAATATAATTACAATATTATAGCATAAATCTTGGATATCACTGATTATTATTTGTTTGTTTGTTTGTTTGTTTGTTTGTTTGTTTGTTTGTTTGTTTGTTTGTTTGTTGTTAAGAAATAATATGCCAGTCATTTATTCCAAATCTTCGACTAGGTGGCCCATCCAAAAGCTGCTCTACCAAATGTGTTCAGCTGCTCTGTAACATTGTTTAAGCACCAATTTGGGAAAAAAAAATACGAGGTGGTTGGTTTTGTGTGTGCCAGAGGAAGCATATTACCCTCTAAGGAGTTAGCTGTCAGTCAACATGAATACAAAAGTTGTTAGTGAGATTCGGCGATGACTACATTGAGAGAAAGTTGGGGTAAAATAAATCTAAAATATTTCCCTGCGACCGTATTATAACTCCTATAACCTTCTTCTGCTCATATTTAAAACACAAAGCCATGCAGGGGAAGGTCGTTTATTGTGATGCGACTCAATAAGCAAAGTGTATGCTTCTTCCGAAGACAAACACGACTTCATCTAAAGCATGTGTGTAAAAAAGAAGAATCTTGCACAGAAAGATATACTGGGCTCAATAATGCACCCAGAATACCCAAAATACATTTCCAAAATGAGCCTTGATTATATCTGCAGAGAGAAGTTATATATATATGGCGCAGTGTGTAACTGATAGGACTGTGACAGCGCTTCAGCTCTGTACTGCAGCACATTGGATTTGAAATGTAACCCTGTTTTATGACCAGAAAGGAAATGTGGAGATGATACACCACCCAAAGAACATTTGGTAAGGGGCGGTCCTATTACAGGACAGCTGACACATTGTACATAGCAACAGATGGGCTACAGTCTGTACCTGTATACTGCACTTAAAAAAGGCTCCTATATATGGCAGTACAGGTACATTTATCTCCAGGATTGTGTAAAATGGAACAAGCAATTTATGCCATATGCAGAAAAGATTAAAAAGGTGGTTCCAGGCACAGTTTCTATGATGAGCTACGCCCTTATTAAATTGAACTGTAATGTCAGATAAAAATACAAGCAAATTTTCTGGACACACTGCTTATAATTTACACTCCTCATGTACATAAATATGACACAGAGGAAATACTTTTGCTTATCACTCTGGTGGAATAAAATTGGGGATTTGCTTTTTGCCATTTTACCTAACTTTTATTTTTACATTTAGTATGTATTGTGTTTTTTAACTGAAGACACACACACTTCTTTATATACTGTAAAGAAAGTATTGGGACACTTTGTAACCCTTTGTAACTTTTTCTGGGAGGATCGGGCAGGTTTGTAGGGTTTTTTACCAATAATAGCTATAGTAAAATCATAGTTTAAAAACTGTATTTTTGTATTTGGTAGCTTAGTAATAATACCACTAATAAGCACATAGAACAAATCACAATTTAAGTGATTCCAGGTAGTTTTTTTTTTTTTTTTTTTATCCTTAATTTCCTCACTGATATAAATGAGAGTTAATCCATCAGCGAACAAGAAGGTAAAAAAAAAGAGTTTGTTCAAGAAACTTTTTTGCTGAAGGTGACGGTGTGAAGATATTTTTTTTGTGGGCAGCTCTTCATAATGAGCCATTTTTTTCCATGGTACTATTTAACAAAGTAATTATCACATATTCTTTTTTCAATGACAACTGTTGTGATGCTGCCATGGAAACAAGGCTGGAAAAGTTAAACTTAGAAACGCATAACTACAGAAACTATTAGCACCATTTTAGCGTTGTGCGTGCTCGAATGGGAACGTGCCAAAGCTGCTGTGGCCACAAATTAATCCTCTTCAAAGATGGGCCAAAGATCTCGAATTGTGGGCGTCAGGAAGCTGGAGCTACGTTTTACTAAGCTGAATCTGTGGACTTCGACAATTTTCGGAGAGCCTGAATGGGAGGAGGCAGAAAAGGGAAAATCACAGTAATTGCATTCAGAGTGTTGACAGAGGCTATTACTGTACCGAAGCACAAAGTGACATGAACATGAACCTCGACAATGCTGCACTTTCAGACCTACCTAAAGTTGTACAAAACCCGCTTAAAATAATCTTTTGGAAAAGTAACAGTGGAGTTTAAATCTGCAAAATAAATTTGCCTTGTTTTAATATTAACTGTGAGAAGAAGAATCCCACTAAGTATCTAAACATAATTTGTTTATAATAGATGTAAAGTAGCACTCGGTTATCAGATACTAATCCCTGAAAATGTCAACCCTACCACAGCATCGGAAGATCTTTTAAACGGCCCACTTAGGTCTAAATTCAGCTGTTCTGATTGAATTTTTCAGAAAATTGCATCACTTAACCACCAGATATAAACATTCCTCCCACACGGATCAGCACTTCACCCAGCAAAACTGCACCGTTTTACAGCATTTTACTGCATGCCATCAGGTAAGAGTCTGGATGATAAGGAGGCTTCATATTCCTTAAAGCCATGAGTTCGGAATCAAAATCATGTTTATTGACAAGTATCATGGGTTGCATGTACAAGAAATTTGTCATGGTGTGCTGGTGCTATAAAAAAAAAAAAAAAAAAAAACTAGGAAAACTAGGAAAATAAAATAATAAAGATAAATTGGTGATAAATAAAGTGATAGGTTCCCTGGTGGTCTAGTGGTTAGAATCCGACGCTCTCATTGCTGCGGCCCGTGTTCGATTCCCGATCAGGGAACCGACCCCAGCCGTTAGGGTTGCACAAGCCAGTGCACTCTTAGTGCGGGTCCCAAGCCCAGATAAATGGGGAGGGTTGCATTAGGAAGGGCATCCAGCGTAAAAACATGTGCCAAATCGAACATGCGGATCATAAATACGGATGATCCGCTGTGGCGACCCTTAATGGGAAAGGCCGAAAGAAAGGGTTTTTTTTACAGTTTGTATAGTGAGGCAGTGTAAAAAATAATGTAAGTGAGTTCTACATGATGTCTTGATGTGCTGCTGTGAATGACCTATCACTATAAAACAAATACATCCAATCCAGTGTCTTAATAGTGCACCATCATCCCTATCACCATCATCATCATCATCATCATCAGTAAGCACTTGATCCTGTAAACACATATTTAGCCCTAGGGGTAATTTAGAGGAGCCAATCAACCTCTCTGCAGGATTTCGAGAGGCAATCAGACAACCTGAAAGAAACCCACATACAGTACACTATATTGCCAAAAGTTTGACGACACCTGGTCATAAGTATGTTATGCATCGCATTACAAATTTAGTCCTAATTTGTGCTGATAATTCCCTTCACTCTTTTGGGAAGATGTTCCACTTGATTTTGGCGTGTGCTTGTGGAGATTTGTGCTCATTCAGACACAAGAGTGTTAGTAAAGTCAGGTACTGATGTAGGTGAAGTGAGGAAACCTGGGGTGCAGCCATGTAGGGTTGATGTCAGAGATGTAATCCAACCCATGCAAAGCATATCTTATCATGCTGGAACAGGTTTGGGTCTTCTAGTTCAAATAAAGGGAAATTTCATGCTACTGCATCCAAAGACCCTGCACACAATTGTGTGCCTTCAGCTTTGCAATAACTGTTTGGGAAAGAACCACATATGGCTGGGAAATTCAGGTGTCCCAATACTTTTGTCCATATAGTGTAGACATAAAGAGAATGAACAGAAACATTAGCCAGACAATAACCCAAGCTCAGAATTAAATCAGGTACCAGGTGTGACAGAGGTGCTATCAATGTCAGCATTGTTTAATTCCCACCAAAATCTTTACAAAATGTATCAGGTGATGAACAGGAATTGGATGCATGTACAGGAAATTTTAATTTAAAGTGCACACAGAAACTATAAAAAACAAAAACAAGAAAACAACCAAAAACATGAACAAAAAGCAAAAGCGGAGTGTAAGCATCAACAACTATGAATGACATACAACAGAAAGATTGCAGTGAACAGTGTGGCTTATACACAAGTGCTCATTAATGAGAACATGAATCAGGTGAGCAAACAGACATGTGAAATAATCCTGTGATGTGCAGTAGCAAATGGGAAATGTTGTTCCTGACATAACCCTGACAACAGGGTTTATTCCAGTGGTGGATGAAATGCACAGTTTCTGTACTTGAGTAATAGTACAAATCCCCTGCTTAAAAACATTCCAGTTAAAGAAAAATGTACTCCATTTCCATTTGGATTTGAGTAAAATTACAAAACTACTTTCTTTGGAATGTCTGTAAAACTAAAAGAGTTGATCTATGAGAACAATATCTGAATAATTGATGCAATTCAATCTCTCATTGTAATGTGCAATGTACCTTTCTAAAGGAAGTTTTCTTTTGTTACATACACACAGTGATAGTTCCTTTACTCCGTACACACTCTGTAGGGTTGTGCTTGTGAGCTCCTGACAGCTTTTTATTTAACACAGTTTATGTATTCACTTCAAAGTAGCAAGAAATGACATATTTTCCAAAAATATAGAGGCGTAAAAAGTAAAACATTACACATGAAAATGTAGTGAAGTAAAAGTTTCTCTGATAAAGAATGCAAATATAAAAAAATTTACTCAAGTACGGAATCAAAGTAATTTTTGTAGACACCTGACCATGAGCATGTGCTTTTTAAACATTTCCACATTGAATCCCCTTTTTGCAAGTTAGAATAACTTCCACTTTTCTAAGATGTTCCACTAGAATTTGGATTGTGGTTGTGGAGATGTGTGCTTATTCACATACAAGGGCTTTTCCAAGCTCAAGGACACTTTACAATAAAGAGCAATACGACAATCAAACAGTCAATCTTATGGATAAAAGCCAGTGCAGTTGCATGTAATGAGTAAGCCAGTGGCGACATTGACAAGGAAAACCATCTTGAGATCATGTGTGGAAAAGACCTTGAGAAAAAATGTCGAATGCAGAGTCATCTGGGTGATGCTGAATGTCCATTGATTATAGTTTTATTATGAATCAAATGTTTACTGATAGACACTTGAATGCAAAACTATTTAGAGCAATTGAGCCCTAGGCCGTGTTTATATCAATTACAACCCAATATACAATCTAATACATGGAATATATTAATCATACTAGATAAGTCCTAATACAAAATTAAAACAATTAAAATTGAAACAAATTAATCTTTAATATTTGAATATAAATATTAAAAATAAATATTAAAATAATATTATAATATGTTATGATAATTTTAATAATTTTAAAGACAATTTTAAAGACGATATGGCTATTTCAGCATTTGCTTCAAGAATTTCTTTTATGAGAAGAAAAACCTGACAATTCCGAATATGGAGGGAGTGAATAGATGAAGGAATGAAAACCTTTGCTAAAGTATGCTGAAATAAGTAGAACAGTTAAGTAGAACATATGTTTAGAAAATGTTATATTACACACACACTTATATACACATATGTTTCACACAAATGTGGTCTAACAAATGTAAAATATTTGATTACATTTTTCCATGTATTTATTTTATTTTAATTGATTTAATTAATGCCAATTTAATTGATTACTTTATTTAATTCCTATAATAAAAAAGTGTATTGCATTAATTTGGTCTATTTTATTTCATTTTTAGATATTTTATTTTGATAAAAAGTTATATGTTCTGCATTTCATCCGCTTAAGTGTAACGTAATTGAACCAAACCATGACCGAGGTACGTACTGAATCATGGATTTTGTGTACTTTTACACCCCATATACATATATATCATATATATGAATGAAATTAAAATGGGTTAATAGTGTTTATAGTGGTTATATTGTTGTGACATTTAATACTTTTGATCAGACAGTCAGGAGGAATAAGACTTCCCTTTCAGTTTCATCATGTGGTGATGGTGATGAATGGAACACGGCATAGTTTTGCTTTTCTGCCAACTCGAGCAGCTGGGTGACGACACCTGGGGCGTGTTCAAATGAGCAGCGCGTCTGTCTCGAAAGCCGATTACATCACTAGTGCTCTCGGCTCCTTTTCTAAACGACCCCGCAGGTGAGATCATGCCAACAGATTGATGTTTTGTGCTTTGGAGAGTTAACACGTGCCTTTGGGGCAGGATGTCTTTTTGTGCTTTATTGTGAGTATACCAGGAAAATAGTGTTTTTCCCCTAAAATATCTTCGAATATCTCAAAAAAGACACTAAATGAAAAGCGTGAAGCTACATGGAATAAGTGCAGGATGCCTTACAATAAGATAAGATAAGAAATGTTTTAGTAATCTCTGAAGGGAAATTCAGTTTTAGAATAGCAGTTGGTATACTGTGTGTGTGAGGCACAGTTAAAAGCTACCAAAAGCAAGAATTGTATACACTTGTACAGGATCTCTTTGGTTGCAGTATCATTACATTTTTTTCTTCATTAGGAATATAAGACCCAAAACTATTCCAGCAAATTAATGCACCTATGCACAAATCAAGCTCCATGAAAACTTGTTCATGCTTTGCATGGGTTGGAGTGCATGATCTTGAGTGGCCTGCTATAGAGCTTTAACCTCAACCCTATTGAACACTTTTGGGATGAGTTGGAACGCTGAATGCACCCCAGGCCTCCTCACCTCACCTACATTAGTACCTGACTTTACTAAAACCTTGTGTGTAAATAAGCACAAATCTCTAGTTACACTCCGAAATTTAGTGAAACATCTTCTCAGAAGAGTGGGGGATATTATAACGGCAAGTAGGACTAAATGTCAAATGGGATGTTCAAAAAGCACATATGAATCTTATAGTCAGTTCACTAAAAAACATTTGTGTATATAATGTACATTGGATTATTGCACTTTCATTTTCTTTTCAGCACAATCTGTACATTGCAAGATGTTGCATGTCTCACTGACAAAGACCATTAAGATGGTTTTTTATCCATATTTAAGTGAAAGTCAAGTATTTTTTGTTAGAAATATCTCTCTCAAGGTCTTTTATATCTCTTTGTCCCAAATCTAAAACTATTTGATCATTATTACAATTTCTTTCCCAAAAAAAGACATTTTATTTGAAGCACACTTGCACTCCTCTACACACGTCAATCTTGCGAAGATTGATTGAGTATGCTGGTGGATTTTATGTCGACAATGCTGCTGCTGCTGAATAACAAGAGGTCTGATTGCTTTAGAGACTCAATAACAAGATTCATTTTGTAGGTGCTGGGCTGCAGTTGATAAAGTTTTGGTCAATTACACACATTGTGACATGTTTTGTATTGTGTTAAGTTATTTATTTGGAGCGTGTAGCAGGATTTGAAAGGAAGTCTGCCATTAAAGTGGTCGTTTCACTGGTTTACAACAGCCAAGTTTTTTTTTTTTTATTATGGTACGAATCAAACTACTTTATCTACATGTTTGTCTATTTCTTATTGCAGTTATGTAAAATGAAGTGCAAAAGTTTGCACATGCTCAGGAATGTTCCTTTATTGTTGCATTAACAAATTGTCAGGCTGGAAGAACAAGCTGAAGCCGAAGTTCAACAGAACAGAGATGTGTTTAATTTTGAAGGGAATGTAGATAAACCAAACCAGCAGTAACCACGGGATCACTGAAGGCACAGGCAAAGAGCAGTTCATAAGATATATCCATAGGATAGAACCACAATGAAATAAGTCCTTGTTGACAATCCACAAAGAGATAGTCCATAGAAAGAGCAGACAGAAGGTCCAGTGATGTTCTCCAGACTAATCGGTAGAACGGACGGGGAGTGTTTGGAAGTGTGTGCTTATATAGTGTGAGCTGATGAGAGTCAGGTGTGCATGATTAGTAGGACAGGGAGCTGCTAGGAGGAATGTGTGGCTCAAGTGAGGGTGTGGCTGGTGGATCCCTGACACAAATACAATAAATATGGTTTGTTACAATATTAATAATGAAAAAATGTCAAAATGTGACATTCTTTACTAACATAATGTACTAACAACATCTTTTCAATGTTGTCTTTAAAAGAGTTGAATGTCTTTTTGATATCCTCTAAACATTGTTTATTCAGTTGTAGTATTCACACCAAACATGCTACAAGTTTTCAGAATGTATGGCTTCATAATTTTCCCTAAAATTCACTGCCTATCCATTATAACATTGCTAGATAATTCTGCATTTTCCTTTATTTTATTTGTATTTTTACTCATTTAAACTACAGAGCATGCAAACTTTTGACCTTTTTAACAACTTGTGTTGGACTTCAAATGACATCTCACCAGTTTTCTCTGCTGCTGCATAGTGTACAAGAAGCTGTTCATGGTGATAAACGTGCAGAAAGTTTGCACGCAGATTTCACACTGGCAACAGCTCAAGCACGATTAAGCACTACCAAGTGGGAAAGTGTTAGCAGAAACATCTGCTTCCTCATCTGGAGCATCTGAGATAGGTCAAGGTGCTCAAAGAAATAAATAACATGCAGCATTGTGTGTATTTAGTTAATGCTGAAATTGGTAACAGACTAAACTGGAAATTTGCATTCAAAGACTGGACTTTACCTTAAATCAGATGTTTCTTGGTTATTATTATTTTATTATATCAGTAGTAGGTCGAGTGTAAAAGTTTAATAGTTTGATATAACAGTAATAGGCTTGTTAAAACCTATTGAGAGACCTCGAAGATATTTGTACAAATTGGTAAAAATTCATTCATTACAAATGTATAAAAATAGAAATAATATATAGAACACACATACAAAGCAGGAGAGCTGAAGACGGTTGTACCTGTAATAATACATGGATCAGAGCGATCAGTGCTATAAAGTCCTCATTACTGCTTCCCTATTAAACGTGTCACTGAGGGGTCACTCAATGTCTCCTAGAGAACGCAGATGAGCAGACGTGTTCCCTGGATCTTCAGCATCGATCTTTTCTTAGTTGGTTATTTGACAGTCTTGTTTTTTTTTGCACATACAATGATGAATAATGTAACGATTTGAAGAGGGACATTCGGGTTCATTTAGCAATGTTTACAGATGATTGCGCGCCAGCGATTTGGAAGTCTGAATGCAAATGCGGCATCTCGCACTGAAAGGTGAGGTGCTCAGTCACCCGACCATGAATCGTTTCCCTGTGATTCTTATCCAACTGCTAGATTTTCCTCCTCCATGTTTTATACTTTTCCAACACAGTATCAAAAAAAGAAAAACTTGAAGAAATAGACACTGTTTTTCTGCCCTGAGCTGTAACCCTATTCAATATAAGACACTACGCGAATCCTTTTAGCATGAACAAAAATACTGTTAGTGTTGGAATAGAGTCCTACCTACTCAAGAGAACTTAGTATTCACAGTTTAAATGCATTTACTCTTAGAACAAGAGTATTATTCATGTTCTGTAGACCATCAGTTGTCTTCTGCAGAGAAAAGGGTGAGTACAGAGACAGTTGCCCTATTAGTGCTACTACAACTAGTGTACAAATCAATTATTATGGCAAGAATCATTCAGATTAGTGAAAGGAAAAGACACCCTATCAATAATTTAAGAAATTAATGTCAATCCATCATTAATAGATCCTAAGAACTTTAAAAGTAGCCCAAAAAACATCAAACCCTATGATAAAAAAATCTCTCATTAGAACCGTAGGGTAGACCAAGAGCTACCTCTGCTGCAGAGGAACCAATATACACTATACTGACAAAAGTAATAGGACCTTTCAAGCCATATGTGTTTTTTTCCGAGGCTGTTGCCACAAATTTGGAGCCACACAATTGTATAAGATATACTTGGATGCAGTAGAAGTACATTTTCCTTTTACTTAAACTTGGAGACCCAGACCCGATCCAGCATGACAATGCCCTGTGCATAAATCCAGTTCCATAAAACATGAAATTATCTTCTTTTAAATGGGTTGGAGTGGAAGATCATGAGTGGCCTACTATAGAGCTCTGACTTCAACCCCAATGCTGACTGCACCCCAGGCCTCCTCACCCAACATTAGTACCTGACTGTACTAATGCCCTGGTGGCTGATTGATCACAAATCTCCATACCTTTTTCCAGTATTTTTTTATTGTAATGAACATGTTAATGAGAAAATATTAGCATGTACTTTATTAATTTGTTTGTGTATTTATTTATTTGTTTCTTTGTTTTGTCTGTAGTGGATATCGTTTTTTATATGGTGTAAAATGTAAACAAGGTAGTGTCGCTGTTGATTTAACATCCGTTCTTGTAAGACAAAGACAATTAGCAACACGTTTACAATATGAAGTTGTTATTTCATTAATTAAAATGGTTTTTAATTCAATTAATATCCATTATCCATTCTATATCACTTTTTCAGTGATATAGAATGGTTTTCTGGCTCTCTGTGAAGAAATACTGTTTTGGTGTTTTTTGGTTTGTCCTTGTATACGTAGAAGCCTAAAACCGGCTTTTTGTTACCACATAAAATCATCAAATAATCATCAAATAATCAAATAAAACCTGACTAACTATCTGATGAATTCTTACTTCTTTTTGTAATTCTTCCTAAATATGTTTTATTCTATCAACTGCTGTTTGCTGTGGCTGTTCGTTGAATTATGGCAGTCTTAAAAATGTTTCCTTCCACTGATGAACAGAGAAAATGGGATCAATACATCATGCGTAAACAACATGTCCAGGAACCATTGTATCCTGGTTACAAATTTGATTCTAAAAATTTTTTTTACTTGATATAAATTTCCCAAATCTGAACCTTCATTAATTCCTAAGCATTCACCTTTAAATGTCTATGACCCTGTTCAGGTAAATAAACCAAAATGCTACACAACCATACAAGTGTTGTGTATGTGTTTGTGCGTGTTTAATCTGAGTGGTAGATCCCCCAAGTGAGCCGTCACTGAAAAGCAGCCATTCCCTTGTCAATAAGCTTTCACCGCTAGCCCACTTATCTTTCCTTAGCAGATTTGTGCACTGCTGAATGATAGCCATCGTTCTGCGGGAGAGAGAGGGGAGATAAGAGTCCCAAAATGAGCGCTGTGTTTCTTCACAACCCCCCTTGATTCATTCCCCATGATAAATGCAGCAATATCTCAACAGATACCCACAAAAAAAATTACATTTACTGTCAAAAGAAGTGTTGGCAAATGCTTGCTCTGTGTGTATTACCTTGTAGGTGTTACACCTATAACTTTTCCTTTTGCTTATCCATCGCTCTCACTGCCATGTTTTTGGATTTGTTATCCATTCTTACTTGTGTACCTGAACAGCAAAAGTCTTTATAATGCTAAGAAAACAGGACTACTCCTATGTGTTTGCGAAGAATTTTACAGACTGTTTATCCAATTCAGTAGACAGTGTGTATGTGTGTGTGTTTCATGAGAAGAGCTGAGAAAGAAGAAAAATCTGTAGTTACAGCAATTAAAGCTAGGCTGCTGTCTAATCTTTGCCAATCTTAAGTGCTCTTTCCGTTCAGTTCAATATGGTCAATGAGATACTAGTATAGGACCAGACAGGGCCATGGCATTCGGCTGAAAAGTGAGGGCGAGGGAAAGCCATTAAGCAACCACTATAATTACACAACCAATAAACAAAGGCAATCACTCTGACTTCTTCACTAAATATCGAATATTAGGGTTAAATCTACATGCTTGAAGTGAATGTAATCATTTTTTTGCATTTTTTATATGCTTTCCAGCTCAGTTAAGCTGCTTTTTTGTCTAATTTTCACAAACTTTATAGTAGTTATTAAAAAAAAACTGTGGCTCAAACTATCATTCATTCTATTTTAAGTAAAAGCAGATGAAGAGAACACCTGGTAAATACCTTACTACTACTACTACTACTACTACTACTACTACTACTACTACTACTACTATTACTACTGCCACCTACAGCTACTACAAAGACTAATTGCAACTACACGTCTACCTCCTACAATGACTACTATTACTAATACAATACCACTACTACTATTGCCACCTACAGCTACTACAACTACTACTACATTACTACCACCTACAATGACTACAAGCACTACTACTATAATACCACTACTACTGCTGCCACCTACAGCTACTACATTTTCTACTACACTTCTACCACCTACAATGACTACAACTTTTGTACTATAATCGACTACTACTATCACTACTACAGTATACCGCTACCTATTCTATTACTACCTACAGCTACTAATGTATGACTACTTTTACTATCAACACCTAAAACTACTACAAATACTAGAGGTGGGAAGTAATGAAGTACAAATACATCATTACTGTACTTAAGCAGATTTTTCTGGTGTCAGCACTTTACTTCACTATACATTTTTTGTAAACCTTTTTACTTTTTTTACTAAGCTATCGATAAAACAGGGAGTCAAATCAGCAAGCAGAACCAATAATGATATGGAGGTAAAAGTTGGGTACTGAAAAAACAACATTAACTGGAGAAACAAGGACCTGAACAAGTGAACTAAAACAAGCTCAAAAACCAGGAAATCGAGAAACACAAAACATTATATCAGGTTTATATATTAACATAAATATATGAACAGCAATATAAATAAAATAAATATAAAGTGATAAATGAAATAAAATAAATAAAAAGGCTATGGGAAAATCTTGAGGAAAAATAAATTAGAGCAAGACGTGAAGAGTAAGAATGTTTTATATACATATACAATATGATATACAGTATGTACATATATACATATATGCATGTACGTATGTACATATCTCATAATGTAAACCAAAAGAAGCGCATTGATATATACATGTAATTTGAAGGTTCAGATTAATTAACAATGTCAGATTCTTTGAGTTTGATCAGAGCAGTTGTTTGATGTAATGGAGGCAAGGAAACTGCTGGCGTCTTGCAACATGTTTCATTTAAATAAAAGATTTTAGGAGATACAGGCGAAACTGTCACACTTTGCAACTTCAGTTGCAGATGATAGGGTATAGAAAGAACGAGAGAGCGAGCAAGAGAAAGAGAGAGAGAAAGAGAGAGAGAGAGAGAGAGAGAGAGAGAGACAGACAGACAGACAGACAGACAGACAGACAGACAGACAGACAGACAGACAGACAGACAGACAGACAGAATAAGAAAGAATGAGAACAAGGGAGCAAAAGTGGTTGAAAACAAATGGGGGATAAAGAGCAAGGTATATAATATATGATATAAAATAAAATTTAATATTTGTAAACATATTAGTAGTTTTATAGGTTGCTTAAGATATATATTGTAAAGTATATGTACAAACGTGAAAAAAATGTGATACATTAAAGTAGAACAGAATATATGAGATACCTGTGTGTGTGTGTGTGTGTGTGTGTGTGTGTGTGTGTGTGTGTGTGTGTGTGTGTGTGTGTGTTATGAAATTAGTTACTATAGGAAACTAATGTCAAATAGATGATAATGTAGAATTTGCTAATGGGTCTATTTAACACTGATACACTCCTAGAGAGTAATTTAAGAGATCAGTCTTGTGGATGTAGTCTCTGGATGTAGATCTGTTAAATGCTTACATGTAAATGGAGGGGAATTAAGTTGTTCAAGCTCTTCTTTGAATAGAAGCAAACAATTTAAATAATATATATTTATAATGATATAAAATAACTAATATTGCTCAAAATGAGTCTATCGTAACATGATGGATCCGAAATGTGCCTTACAGTCGCAAAAAAAAACAAAAAACTATATACTTCTTGTGATGCTGACTCAGCAACTAGGAATATTTGAATGAAAATATGTGGAGATTTTATAAGGTAAGGTATTTTCTATATTTATAAATGATTTACATATCAACAATTTTTATGATTTAATCGGTCTCGATTTAATAAATATCTAAGTTTTGCGGTAACTGCAGTTATAGGTGAATTAACTATTTCGTGTTCTAGAAAAAAACATATTTAGAGTAACTTTGATCATTATAAGATGTACTGTTGACACTAAATGTTTTACAGATTGTGTTTGTTATTTTTAACAGTTTTGTCATCTCGATGTACATTTTACTTTGCTAATATAACTCTCAAACAAACATATGAATGTTGTCTAAATGTAAACATATATATATATATATATATATATATATATATATATATATATATATATATATATATATATATATATATATATAAATATATACAAAAAATATACACATATATATATATATATATATATATATATATATATATATATATATATATATATATATATATATATATATAAAATGGAAATTCACATCTGTTATTAATATTTGTAACTATACAATAATAACTATAAGTATAACTATACAATAATTGTAACTTTAATCATTGCAAGATATTTGTGTCAAGCTGCTTTGAGACAGTGTCCAACTTCTATACAAATAAGAATGCATGAAATTAAATAAAATTAAATGTAATTAAGATATATGGTCGCCTTATGCATAATATTAAAGCAAATTACGTGCTTTTGAGATTTGTCATCTGGAAGTTCATTTTACTTTGCTAGAAATGTCCTTTGCAAATATGCCAAAATATTGGACAAACACACTTAGTCAACTGTTTCTGAAAGTTATCTGCATTTAAAGGTTTGATTTCATGTTAAAAAATTCAAAAATGATGTACATGAAGTAAAACATGCATTTTTGGTGTTGCATCATTCCACATTTTTTACTCTAGTTTGGGACAATCACTAAATTACAGTATGATATTTTTCCCTTTTTTTTAAACAACTTTACTCATGTAATTTTTTTGTGAAAGTTTGATGTCTTTTGTTTTCTCTCTCCTTTTTCTTTTTACTTTTAGATATGTGAGTTTTGAGAGTGACATTATTCCAACATTTTTGACCAGTTTGGGACAATCACTCAAATTCAAGCATTTCAAGTTTTAGATCAGGAGAAAGTGCAAATTGACTATTGTACCATGCAATGATATCACAATGTTACTTTAAAAAATGTGAAAATAATGTTTAATGTTGCAATGTTACACTAATATTTTGAAATATATACAGTGGGGAAAATAAGTATTTGAACACCCTGCTATTTTGCAAGTTCTCCCACTTACAAATCATGGAGGGGTCTGAAATTGTCATCGTAGGTGCATGTCCACTATGAGAGACATAATCTATAAAAAAAATCCAGAAATCACAATGTATGATTTTTAAACTATTTATTTGTATGATACAGCTGCAAATAAGTATTTGAACACCTGTCTATCAGCTAGAATTCTGACCCTCAAAGACCTGTTAGTCTGCCTTTAAAATGTCCACCTTCACTACATTTATTATCCTAAATTAGATGCACCTGTTTGAGGTCGTTAGCTGCATAAAGACACCTGTCCACCCCATACAATCAGTAAGAATCAGTACAGGAAACGTTTGACCTCTGTAATTGCAAACAAAGGCTCCTGTACCAAATATTAACATTGACTTTCTCAGGTGTTCAAATACTTATTTGCAGCTGTTTAATACAAATAAATAGTTTAAAAATCATATATTGTGATTTCTGGATTTTTTTTTTAGATTATGTCTCTCACAGTGGACATGCACCTACGATGACAATTTCAGACCCCTCCATGATTTCTAAGTGGGAGAACTTGCAAAATAGCAGGGTGTTCAAATACTTATTTTCCTCACTGTATATAAATAACACATATTTCTAAAACTAAAATCCAAACATAAACATGCATGCAATTATTTTGCTTTGCATATATTGCTCTAAATCAGATTCCTGTATAGAGAGAGAGAGAGAGAGAGAGAGAGAGAGAGAGAGAGAGAGTGGCCACAGGGAGTGCAGGATTTAGAGAGAAAATGCACTCGCTGACAACATTAGAGGTAAAAGTAGCAACACGGACAACAGGGTGCCGAGCTCCTCTGCTTGTCCGATGCTGCAAGTCCAGCGATGCTGTCATTTCTGCTTTTTCTCAAACACACTTACTCGTTCTCTGGCTTAAACACTGTTTTTTTTTTCCCCTCTTTCTGTCATTCACCATGAGTCACTGTGTTTACCCTGTTTCACACCCGTCCTACATTCCTACAGAAATGTTCATTTTTATCTTGCATTACAACCTACCGTTCCTGCTAGAACATGGCATATGTAGCAGCGTAATGCCATGTTGGTTTTGTAGGCCCCGTGTGTGTGCGGCCCATCAGTGGCAGCTGTTCTTGAAAGAACAGAGCAGAAACACATGTTGGTTTTGTTCACTCTCTCTGTTTCGAATGCAACCTTTCACAGTGGATATTTTGGCATCTGTCAGGAAATGCAGCAATATGCCTTTTGTGTTGTGGGCGAATGTCCATGATTTGTTTTTAGGAAAAGTCAGCCAAAAACGGTACTTGTGACTGAAAATAATGCTAATGGATGCTGTATTTTTCTTGTTAAAATGCAAGAATAAAAAAAGAGAAAAATGTTTGAATTGAGTGCTGTTTAGCTGCAGGAATCAATGTGGCTCTAATGCTTTGAATAACTTGCTTCGGGTCGCTTTGTAACTTGATGCTACGTGAAGTACTATGATAAAACATAGAGGATCTTTCTTTTGGTTTATTCTTAGCAAAAATCATCTCTATTTTGCGCCTTATGTTATTTGTCTGTATAACTAAAAGTTCTGTTTTAGAAATTTTTTTTAAACAAATCTCACATTAAAAACATTTTCTAAGAGGGATGCGACTGAATATAAATATAGTTTTCGGTATGAATGGATACAGATTTGAATGATACATATACAGAGTTTTTCTTTTTTGGTAAGATTTTTGGTAAAATTGGTATTTTGAGAACTGGAACGAACTATATTTGCTAGAAAAATCCCACAGGGAGGTACAAACAATATTATAATAGAATAGAATAAAATATATATAAAATCTTGTTTTCTGTTGAGATGTGTGTTTCCAGAGGCATAGTGGGAAAGAAGAAAGAAAGAAAGAAAGAAAGAAAGAAAGAAAGAAAGAAAGAAAGAAAGAAAGAAAGAAAGAAAGAAAGAAAGAAAGAAAGTATCCGGTTTAGGCCACACCCACACAAAGTTTAAAATTAATATACAGATATGGATATTTGAAGAACTAGCAGATGCACATGCAAGTGCAGATTGTGTCATTGTGTCACACCCCCATACATTAAAATACATCTTTCTATCACAGCAAAAACTCTAAAAAGGTCTTAATTTTTTCTGTTTCTGAGATGGTTAGGGTTATGGTTAGGGTTAGGGTTATGGTTAGGGTTATGGTTAGGGTTATGGTTAAAGTTAGAGTTAGGTCAGGTAGCTTAAAAACATGAATCGTGATGAAACCACTTTGTGCTAATTCAAAATGATGTACATTTCAAAGTTTCATCCAAATATATTACTATTATTTGAATGACACTTTAAAATGTACATAATTTTGAATTGAATTTTCAAATAATTACTTTTCTATTACAGCACTGCATGGGGATCTCTTGCATTATAGGACATGGAAATCCCAAGTAGAACACCTTTAGAAAGCTTAAAACTGAACCTAACTTAACCTTTACTCCTTTTCTAAGATTTTAAACCACTGTCCACGGTTTACTGTATTTCTCCAGTAAGCTTAAAATTGCAGCAATATCTGTATTCACTTTACACTTAATCTAGAACCTTAAATGGGTCTTTAGCTTCTTATCTTTTGGGAGAGTTTGCTTTCTCTTTATCAAAAAAGTGTCCAAGTTGGATGTCTTTACCCTATAGAAACCCTTTGGTGTAAATGCAAAATGCTGTAAATATGATTTGTCACCCAATAAATGCACACAAAGTTAAATGTTCTATCATGACATTACATTTAGCATGAAGCTAAACAGCAAACCTTTCATTAAATAAAGCATTAGAGGCACAGTGATTATAGAGATAATAGCATTTTAATTTACCGTTGTCTTCTGAAACACTCAAGACGGCCAGTTTCAACGGCACTGCATTAATCCTAATGTGCTTTCTGAACTCCTGGTAACATTTAGAGTGCTTTCTGTCTCAAGGTCCCACACATTTGGCATTACCGGCAGCCGTATGAAAACACAGCATGAACTTCTGCTAGATGTTTTTTCTTTTCTTTTCTTTTTTAAAAACTGCATTTTCTGGTTTATGGGGTTTAACATTAAGACATCAGCAATGGCTAAGAGATGGAAAGAGCAGGTTCACACTGAGGTTAATCGTTATAATGTACAAGTGGCCAAAGGAAGTCAGGATTAAGTGCATCCACCTCAAATTCATTTCCAGCAAAGCGCCTCTGTAATCATGGCTGGCACAGAAGGAAGTGGTCAAATATCTGAAATGGCTTAATTTAGATGTTTTCCGATTTTTCAACTTCATATGTGTAAGTGCTGGAGATAATTTTTTAACCAAGCAATGTTGGACACGTTCTACTCACTAAATACAAAGATACTGGAGGGAGACTGACTTGAAAAAATGTGTGCTAACAGATTCCACACATACAATTTACAAATTAAGTGAACTGGTTTATTTGAGGTAATGGTTGGGTGATTAAACAGGTGTGCTGAAAGCTTTAATGCCTTCAGTGTAAATCTGAAAGGGTAAAAATCACAGAAAATTCAGAAGAGGTAAAACTGTTGAGTAATAATTTGAATAGAAATAATATACCTGACAGAGAAGAGTCTGGTCTGAAGCACCACCAGCAGAGAAAGGATGTAGAAGTGTATGATTTGGAGTGTAAAGATGGAAAAGTCGTGGATATGAAAGATTAAAAGCGTAAGTGCTTTTAGTATTTCACTGAGTCTTTGTAAACGTCATTGGCCAGAATTTTCGTGAGTAGCTCTGAAGTCATGCAAAAGCTTCTGAAGTAGTGGATGCAAATATTAATGAAGCCAAATTAGTCATACAACCACTTAACATCACACACACAAACACACACACACACACACACACACACACACACACACACACACACACACACACACACACACACACACACACACACACACACACACATTCAGAATGTACTCAGAATTGCCAAAACAAGGTACATTATTTAAGTAGCTTAAACACACACACACACACACACACACACACACACACACACACACACACACACACACACACACAAATCTCTATCACCTCCTTTAGACACTCATACATCTGCC
The DNA here is from genome assembly GCF_946808225.1 of Silurus aristotelis. NCBI lineage: Eukaryota > Metazoa > Chordata > Actinopteri > Siluriformes > Siluridae > Silurus > Silurus aristotelis. Next base: position 8,641,904 of record NC_139581.1, on the reverse strand, counting down.
TTGTTAGCAGCATAGTGTTTTTCTTGACATACAGGGAAGCGGGGGAACATGTGCAAACTGTTTACTGAACAGCAGAAAAATATATCTTTTTTGTTTTAATTTACTTTCTAATTCGAGTGATGGGAAAATTAATCAGAAACATCTGTTTGTTCTGAGCTTGCTGGCAGACCTTCATTATTCGAGCTTGGAAAGGGAAATGGCATACAGGGAAAAAAAACGAGAAGAAAGCAGAAGACCTCAGATGGAGGTACATCAGGCATTGCTATAGCAACACTATGAGGCATCCATATTGCAGCATTGACCCTACAATAGACGTCACGAAGGAAGCACCATTTCTGGGACAGGAGAGAAGCAAAAGTCACTTATAGCTGAGAGAGAGAGAGAGAGAGAGAGAGAGAGAGAGAGAGAGAGAGAGAGAGAGAGAGAGAGAGAGAGAGAGAGAGAGAGAGAGAGAGAATGTATATTATATTTTTAAATCTGGGTTTTGTTTATAAATGTTATATATATAAATGTGTAATAAAAGGCATTGCTGACCCTGAAAACCATGAACATTACCTATTTTCATTTGTCTTTTTTGTTTTACACTTTTTAGATCTTGACATTGCTTTCACGCTTTTTTTTTCTCTACACATAATTATTTTATTTTCACTATCAAATTTTCCATATGGCACAAAATAATGGTCGCATGTTAAAATGCACTTTTATGTGTTTCTCACATTTACTCACCTAATCACACAGAAGTATGTAGTCTTTTATCATGACCCTGTGTGAAAAAAAAAAAACACTGATAGTCGTTTGCTTAACATATTAGTGAATCTTGTTTGAAACCAACAAAACTGCTTCTCTTCTTGATTCTGCAGAGGGGAGTTGGAGTTTTTCTGGCCTCCCGACATCACTTTATTTAGTCCTTAAGCATCATGTTGTGACACAGTGTACGGATCTCACTATTACTAACACAGCTCACTGGATCCATGGTCCATGTCAATGGAAAGCTCCAGAGTGGAGTTAATAAGTCTCTGAATCGCAGGCTGAGCCGACTTCATATCTCAGTAAACAGAAATCATATTGCTCTCTAGATGTTGGTGCTGGGTGATTGCTCCCTGCCACTCTCCTTCTCTCGCTCTCTTTCTCTTGCAAGCAGGATGAAGGAGAAATCTTTGGTGTCAACACGTCCTGAGCGCCACTGAGCTCCTGGCATCATTAGGCTTAAACATGGGGGACTCTTTTTTAATATCCTGTTTGCCTCGGCAAGATCGGCCACCTTTGGAGGCCACGCTGCTTGTCGATAGCATTCGGGAAACGTTTGCTTCGATTGTTGCTGTGGATATGGAAATGGGATAGCAATGCGGACATGCAAGGAATCGCTAATTAAACTCAGCCGTATCAGGGCCGCTGAGCTAGCAGGCGGTACTTTCATTAATTATAATTGATGAGCTACATTGCATATGTAAATGTTTTTTTTTTCCTTTTTACTCTTCACTGAGAACGGGTCCCAGGGGGGTGTTTGAATCATAAGGACACAGAGCAGAGGCTCTGGGATTCCTTTTTCTGCTTTGTACATGACAGTTTGTGCCTTTTCTCCCTTTTCTCCTTTATTTTGGAGCTCTGAAGCATCCCTTCAGAGCCCAGTGATGTGTAATCTGTCATAATGCTGAGACAAGACCTTCAGATGTCTAATGGACACTGAGATTTCCAGCCGATGTGGCCCTGTGGGCTTAATTAGCAAGCTAATTGATCCATAGAGATGCAGCAGCTATGAAGTGGGCAAATCCAAATCCACATCAAAAAGGTTAACAAAAATCTCTGTACACCATTGTGCTTAAACCATATAGAGTGACAGGATTCCCAGTTCAGATGTGGTGAAGCCTGAATTAAATTTAATAACAAACATGATGTGACATATGCAACACATAAAATCATTAGTAAACATGTAATGATTTAGATTAGGTTTGTTCGCTTAGCTAATAATATTTTCTAGCACAGTTGAGTACTGATATTACACAGCAAAGTAGTTAGCATATTTAACATGTAATGCTAAGCAAATTAGCTAATCTGATTGAATTATTAGCAAATCTTAGTGCAGGATGAAGCTGGAGCATCTGCTAAGGAATGTGTTACAATATTGGTTTCTTGCAAATCTGTGCATTTATTATGGGTTTGCTGGTTTAAATCTTAGCTAACACTTATTACAAAGACACCAAAAACCTAGCTGCTATGACTGCAAGGGAGCCCCAGTAGGAGGTGTAAATGTCTTCATATAACCAGTTTCTGGAATGCATTTTTAGCAAATACCAATCAGGGTCAGAATACACCAAACCCAGAGTACACTGTTCATGAGATTAGAATGCAACTTGCTTGGGAGATCTATTACCAGCTATTCTCGCCCAACCATTCACACCTAGATATATTTTGGTATTCCAAGTCCACCTACCAACATGTTTTAGATATAAGAAGCATGAAACTCTGACAGTAATCAGGAACGAACCAGGCACAGTGGAGCTCTGTGCCAGTAATGCTAGCTCCTGCACCAGCATTCTGTCACCTCTGTCCATTTAATCCAAATTCAAATAAAATCCAGTCTGTTTATGAAAAAAAAATGCCTTAATGTACATGACAAGCAAAAAGCACTTTTCTTTCATTTTTATAAAATTAGAGTGAGTCCCACATCACCCAACTTAAAAAAAATATAGTGTTGAAGCTCTGGAAGAATAAATATCTGGGTTATAGTTAAATGTTATCATAACGCAAATATAATGTTTTCTTAAATTATAGTCAGACGTTTTTTGACCCTGAACTATGATTCTGTTTGAATGTCAGGGCATGTTGTAATAGTGTCTAGCTGTGGTCAGTAGATTCTTGTCGTTGCCATCGCTGTCCTGGATCTAAAGATTTAGAGCATTCAGTGTGTGTGCGTGTCAGCCAAAGCAGGCAGCAAATCGATAATGGCTGGGGACAGAAGACTGCCTTCCTGCAATTAGCAAAAGTTTCTTATGGGCATGTATCTCTTGAACGCGACTTGGTGTGGGAGGAATTTTATTGCACTAAAAGCCACAGCCAGGCAGAGAGCTAGATAAAGAGAACAAGAGAACAATAAAGACAAAGAGACGAATCCAAAAGGTATCATTTTTGTTTGTTTCTGGTGTCTCCATGTAACTGCTTGCAGGCATAAATATATTTCTTATATGCAAAAATGAAGATGAATTTAAACCCAAGGGGACAGATGAAGAGAAAAAGAACACAACGGAAAAAAAAGACATGGAGGGGAAAGGAGTCATTAAAAGTAGTTTTTTCATTAAAATGAAGGTAAAACCACACAAACAAGTAGAGAACATGGAAAACACCAAATAGACAGAGCTTCATAGAACCCCTAAACCACAGATAGTTTCCACATGCTGATGCAAATTACTAAAATAAAAGTTCAGATATTGAATCTGTGTGTGGTGAACATTTCATTTTTGGCTGAAGGATTTCTGTAAAAATGTTCAGTAATATGACACAAATTTCAATTACACTTTGAAATTACACTTTGAGCAGCTAAAATAAAATATGCCTATCTATCTATCTATCTATCTATCTATCTATCTATCTATCTATCTATCTATCTATCTATCTATCTATCTATCTGTCTGTCTGTCTGTCTGTCTGTCTGTCTGTCTGTCTGTCTGTCTGTCTGTCTGTCTGTCTGTCTGTCTGTCTGTCTGTCTGTCTGTCTATATATTATATACACAGTACAGACCAAAAGTTTGGACACACCTGCTCATTCAAAGAGTTTTCTTTATTTTCATGACTATGAAAATTGTAGAGTCACACTGAAGGCATCAAAACTTTGAATCAACACATGTGGAATTATATACATAACAAAAAATTTAACTGAAAATATGTCATATTGTAGGTTCTTCAAAGTAGGCATCAAGAGAATGCCAAGAGTGTGCAAAGCAGTAATCTAAGCAAAAGGTGGCTACTTTGAAGAACCTACAATATGACATATTTTCAGTCGTTTCACACTTTTTTGTTATGTATATAATTCCACATGTGTTAATTCATAGTTGTGATGCCTTCAGTGTGAATCTACAATTTTCATAGTCATGAAAATAAAGAAAACTCTTTGAATGAGAAGGTGTGTCCAAACTTTTGGTCTGTACTATATATATATATATATATATATATATATAAATATATATATATATATATATATATATATATATATATATATATATATATATATATATATATATATATATATATATATATATATACTGTATATATACACACACACACATATATATATATATATATATATATATATATATATACAGTGGGTACGGAAAGTATTCAGACCCCCTTAAATTTTTCACTCTTTTTTATTTTGCAGCCATTTGCTAAAATCATTTAAGTTCATTTCTTTTCCTCATTAATGTACACACAGCACCCTATATTGACAGAAAAACACAGAATTGTTGACACTGTTGCAGATTTATTAAAAAAGAAAAACTAAAATATCACATGGTCCTAAGTATTCAGACCCTTTGCTCAGTATTTAGTAGAAGCCCCCTTTTGATCTAATATAGCCATGAGTCTTTTTGGGAAGGCTGCCACAAGTTTTTCACACCTGGATTCAGGGATCCTCTGCTATTCCTCCTTGCAGATCCTTTCCAGTTCTGTCAAATTGGACGGTAAACGTTGGTGGACAGCTATTTTTAGGTCTCTCCAGAGATGCTCAATTGGGTTTAAGTCAGGGCTCTGGCTGGGCCATTCAAGAACAGTCACGGAGTTGTTGTGAAGCCACTCCATCGTTATTTTAGCTGTGTGCTTAGGGTCATTGTCTTGTTGGAAGGTAAACCTTCAGCCCAGTCTGAGGTCCAAAGCACTCTGGAGAAGGTTTTCGTCCAGGATATCCCTGTGCTTGGCCGCATTTATCTTTCCCTTGATTGCAACCAGTCGTCCTGTCCCTGCAGCTGAAAAACACCCCCACAGCATGATGCTGCCACCACCATGCTTCATTGTTGAGACTGTACTGGACAGGTGATGAGGAGTGCCTGGTTTTCTCCACACATACCGCTTAGAATTAAGGCCAAAAAGTTCTATCTTGGTCTCATCAGACCAGAGAATCTTATTTCTCACCATCTTGGAGAACTCCATGCGGGTTTTCCATGTGTCCTGCACTGAGGAGAGGCTTCCGTCGGGCCACTCTGCTATAAAGCCCTACTGGTGAAGGGCTGCAGTGATGGTTGACTTTCTACAACTTTCTCCCATCTCCCGACTGCATCTCTGGAGCTCAGCCAAAGTGATCTTTGGGTTCTTCTTTACCTCTCTCACCAAGGCTCTTCTCCCCCGATAGCTCAGTTTGGCCGGTCGGCCAGCTCTAGGAATGGTTCTGGTCGTCCCAAACGTCTTCCATTTGAGGATTATGGAGGCCACTGTGCTCTTAGGAACCTTAAGTGCAGCAAAAAAATTTTTGGAACCTTGGCCAGATCTGTGCCTTGCCACAATTCTGTCTCTGAGCTCTTCAGGCAGTTCCTTTGACCTTAATGATTCTCATTTGCTCTGACATGCATTGTGATCTGTAAGGTCTTATATAAACAGGTGTGTGGCTTTCCTAATCAAGTCCAATCAGTATAATCAAAAATTTCTGGACTCAAATGAAGGTGTAGAACCATCTCAAGGATGATCAGAAGAAATGGAGAGCACCTGAGTTAAATATATGAGTGTCACAGCAAAGGGTCTGAATACTTAGGACCATGTGATATTTCAGTTTTTCTTTTTTAAAAAATCTGCAAAAAGGTCAACAATTCTGTGTTTTTCTGTCAGTATAGGGTGCTGTGTGTACATTCATGAGGAAAAGAAATGAACTTAAATGATTTTAGCAAATGGCTGCAATATAACAAAGAGTGAAAAATTTAACGGGGTCTGAATACTTTCCGTACCCACTGTATATATATATATATATATATATATATATATATATATATATATATATATATATATATATATATATATATATATATATATATATATATACTGTATATATACACACACACACACACACACACATATATATATATATATATATATATATATATATATATATATATATATATATATATATATATACAGTGAGGAAAATAAGTATTTGAACACCCTGCTATTTTGCAAGTTCTCCCACTTAGAAATCATGGAGGGGTCTGAAATTGTCATCGTAGGTGCATGTCCACTGTGAGAGACATAATCTAAAAAAGAAAATCCAGAAATCACAATATATGATTTTTAAACTATTTATTTGTATGATACAGCTGCAAATAAGTATTTGAACACCTGTCTATCAGCTAGAATTCTGACCCTCAAAGACCTGTTAGTCTGCCTTTAAAATGTCCACCTCAACTACATTTATTATCCTAAATTAGATGCACCTGTTTGAGGTCGTTAGCTGCATAAAGACACCTGTACACCCCATACAATCAGTAAGAATTCAACTACTAACATGGCCAAGACCAAAGAGCTGTCCAAAGACACTAGAGACAAAATTGTACACCTCCACAAGGCTGGAAAGGGCTACGGGGAAATTGCCAAGCAGCTTGGTGAAAAAAAGTCCACTGTTGGAGCAATCATTAGAAAATGGAAGACGCTAAACATGACTGTCAATCTCCCTCGGACTGGGGCTCCATGCAAGATCTCACCTCGTTGGGTCTCAATGATCCTAAGGAAGGTGAGAAATCAACCCAGAACTACACGGTAGGAGCTGGTCAATGACCTGAAAAGAGCTGGGACCACCGTTTCCAAGGTTACTGTTGGTAATACACTAAGACGTCATGGTTTGAAATCATGCATGGCACGGAAGGTTCCCCTGCTTAAACCACCATATGTCCAGGCACGTCTTAAGTTTGGATTTTTTTTTTTAGATTATGTCTCTCACAGTGGACATGCACCTACGATGACAATTTCAGACCCCTCCATGATTTCTAAGTGGGAGAACTTGCAAAATAGCAGGGTGTTCAAATACTTATTTTCCTCACTGTATATATATATATATATATATATATATATATATATATATATATATATATATATATATATATATATATATATATATATATATATATATTATTCTATTTTTTATTTTTTTTTTTTTTTTTCTTACTGAAGCAATCCAGATGTGATCTTGTCTCAGTGATAACAGGCTACATACAAATCTGTGTTAAAAGAAATTCTTATATCCCGCTTATGCAGAAACATGGCCCTAATCAATACTACTGACTTACACATTAAAAGTGGACAAAGTCACAGCCTGGTTACAGATTAAAGAAGACTTTTTGTGTAGGTTTGATTTAAGACAGCTGTATTATATTAGCTCACACACATTGCTGATGCGCGTGGGAAGCTCGAGATTGATGGCAGGAGATTCGTCTTTGCTGGGACTTTTTTCAAACACCATGTGTGGGAGTTATATTATACTATATTATTCTTAACTTGTTGAAAATGTACACAATGAGTCATTCGCCACCACCTTTCCGTGACCTTGGACTTCATGAAGTTTAGATTCCACATGTTTTACTTGTGAGCTGAACTCGAGCTCGAATTTGAACAGGTGCTGTTGCTGCTTCATGATTGACACTACGGTGCCAGTCTGTTGATGGTAAACTTAGATAGATCAGGGGTCTTCATTTCAAATTTGTAAAGGGGTAGATACATAAAAAATTATATGTACAAAACCACCAAAATAACTGAATAGTGACCAGACTATGGACTTACAAAAATATACTTTGCAAGCTTTTTAAGTCCCATTAAAAACATTTTTAGACCCATATTATTATTGTTATTATTATTATTATTATTATTATTATTATTATTATTATTATTATTATTATTATTATTATTATTAATTAAATAATTAATTCATTTTTTTTATTTATTAACTTTTTTTTTTTAGTGGTTGTTCATCGATTCAGCCCCTGACACCCCCCCCCCCCTCTCTCTTTTTTTTTTCTTTTTTTTTTGAACAGTTTTATTATATTATTTATTTGAGACTGGCCCAGTGAAGGACTATTTATGGTAAGTGGGAACATTGTAAAATTATATAAAAATAAAATAAAGATTTAATTTTTCACTGAATTGTTTATTACACAAATTTCACTCAGAAGGCATACACATTTTCCTTTAATGCAGCTTTAGAGAAACCCTTGAAAAAGTTTAATTCGTAGTTTTAAATCTGCAGCATTTAAAAACAGTTAATAAACCTGCGTAGCTCTCTTTTCACCTGAGCTCCACTCGCTCTTGCAGTCTTTGGCCATTGATGAAGTCCACTTAATTCCCAACTCCCATCTGTCACAGATTCCTGGGTCATACAAATGCAAATATCCATGCCCTTTGCGCCAAACGATTTCTGAAGAGCTCTTAAAGGTGCACATAGACTCTACTGTATTTACTAGGGTTTAAAGGATTCACGAGCATTGATTCATATTGACAACAATGTGCCGGTACAGGGAATGCAAAGCAGTCACATTCATTCAGTTGGTGTGTTTTGTATACAGAAGGTCAGAAGTAATTGCCACAATCCACAGATAAAGCCTTTTCAAGTGTTTACGTAAAAAAAAAAAAAAAAAAAAAATCAATAGACATATTACATGTAATATAGGACTTTTTTTTTTTTTTTTTAAGTGTAATAATTTCCCATGTGGCAGAAACACATGCACAAAAAAAAAATCTGGACTAAAATAGCTTTGGGGATTCTATACAAAATTGCATGAATGTATATGTGAAATTCCGTCATCACTCATCCCAGTAAGTGACATTTAGCACATGTTCATCAAGATGGCTGCACTGAAAATTCTAATACTATGTAATGTGAATTGACATGTTTCTGGTAAGGGAAGTAGTAGCTTAATGAATTTAAGGTTATACGTCTCCACTATAGGGCTGCTGTATCATGGCTCACCCTGCACTCCAACCCCAAAGATGGGATATACAAAAAAAGAATTTATCTGTGCTGTAATGTATATGTGACAAGTAAAACATCTTTCTTTTCTAAGTAGTATCATGTGGTTATTCATGTAACATTGGTTACATGATGGTTTTATGGTATTCTGTTAGTAATGCCAATACGTTTTGAATTATTACAATCATTTCTTTGCTCTGTTAATCAATTCTGTTCTAATCAGACAAGCTAAAAATCAGATGTGAGTTGTCATTCTGAAATTTAGTTGAAGACAAGGGCCAGAGGAACGAGTGTTAAACAAGCCATATTTTGTTCTCTCTCTCTTACTCTCTCTTGCACATGCACACAACCAGCATGCAGCATCTGAGACTAACTATCTACCACGGCAACAGGTCAGTAAGCACAAAATAATCCATATCCTTCTCTTCCTGTGAACCCCCTTCTCTCTCTTTCTCTCTCTCTCTCTCTCTCTCTCTCTCTCTCTCTCTCTCTCTCTCTCTCTCTCTCTCTCTCTCTCTCTCTCTCTCTCTCTCTCTCTCTTGGTCTAGTTAAACATGCTCCTGAGGTTTCAGTGACCACCGTTCCTGCCCCTCTCCCCTCCATGGATCTTCCCACTTCATCCAGGCCTGCCTCTGGATGGTGTTCTCTTCAATTGGAGGCCACTCTGTGCAGCTTGGGATGGTTTCTCATCAACGCCTTGGGTTGTTCCATGAAATTCCGGAGTAAGAACAGGCGCTTTGAGAATGGATTTGGACTGTAGTTAATGTCAACAGTCTGCTACACTGACTCAGGACTACAATTTGCTTCTGATCACCATCACTGTACCCCACAACATTGTATATCTTCTATAAATGGACATTCGGTGCAACCCAGATGAGGATGGGTTCCCTCTTGAGTCTGGCTCTGGGCGGACCGGAAGTCAGTCTCGAGAGACTGATATCTCTTAAGGGAGCACCTGGCAGCCTGGATAGTTCGGTCAGACATGTCCAGATGAGTCCTGCGCACTGTAGAGCAAGGCTATACGATTCAGTTCGGGTCTCGTCCGCCCCAGTTTAACTGGCCCTGTCCCATTCTGGTGGGAAGCAAACAGGCTCTGGTCATGGAACGAGTAGACACTCTCCTGAGAAGGAGACCATTGAGGTGGTCCCTTTATTAGACAGAGGGTCTGGGTTCTACAACTGGTACTTTATAGTTCAGACAGCCTTCCTTTAAATTTGACTGATTATACACATTATTTAGAGCATGGACAATGCAGTCGCATTCCCAAAGTGTTTCAATGCAGCGTCTTGTTCCCTCAGGAAACTAGAGTTACATATGTAACCTAGAGACGGATCCTCTATGTGTATTAGTCCTCGTGAAGGCGGTCTAACCGCTGTTACTGCCAACATGACAAAAGGGGGTGTGGCCTGTGTCAGTCCCCATTAACTAGACACAGTTTTAGAGCCTGTCAATCTCACTTAAGAACGTGACATCGGACACCACAACGCAAATAATTTTTTTCTTTCACTTACTGTAAATAGCACAGTTTGTGCAAGAACGAATCAATTTGTATCCCTATCAAAACAGCAATAAATCATACAGTATTGAATGCCTTGCTGCCTAAATGAATCTTTCCCACATCGGATAATTAATCATGTATCGTCTCAGAACGAGCGATACACACGCCTGTCATAAGCCATTAGCTGTGGTGTTGCGGTGAAGCAATATCCCACTCCATGATCTACATTCAGTCCTATAAACCTCATGTGATCTGAGGCATAAAAAAAGAGAGAAAGTGAGGAATCCTGCTGAGAGACCAGATAAGAGGAATGGACACCCGCTAGCTTCTCTCCGTTCCTTCCTCACGCTGGCCTAATGATAGCTGTAGTCACCGATATAATTGAGGTCGAATACATACATGTGTTGGATTAAAATAGAAGCACTCGTTGACATCCATCAAAACAGATGGAAGGTTAGTATTATTTTAACGGCTAAACATTATTATATCCCCAGGGTCCTCGGTTCTGTCATTTATCTTTAGTATCTCTAACTGTACTTGTCTATTTATCAACATGCTTTTATTCCAGTTATCAAATTCATGACCTTTGAACCATATTTATCCCCACATCCCTTATGCTAATTGCTGATGCTGAGTTTGACTTTACTGTTTTGTTTGTACTGTTTTGTTTGTATTGCCTACAGCCAGACATCACCATATTCGCATTCATGACTGTATCAGCAGATGTATTTTGTGTGTGTGTCCTGTTTTGCACTGTGCTTTTTACACTCCTGTGTGAGTTTAAACAGTGCATCAGCAGATGTGTGGCCTCTGTTTTGCAATGTTATTCATAGTTCGGTTCCCCTGCCGTGCAGAACTAAAGTAGAGATGTATTGCCCTGTGGATCCGTTTCAGCCATTAGCTCTGAACACAGCAGCTGTTAGCAGGCAATGGATGCAGGATCACGGGGAGTAAGCATGCACCCGAAAACACGTGCAAACACACACACACACACACACACACACACACACACACACACACACACACACACACACACGCACATAAACTCCCCCTTATGTTCAATGCAGTTAGATTCGACTGGTTTCGGCCTGGAGATATGCCTCATATCCCAGTTGCTAGTCGTATCCGAATCAATCATGAGAGCTCTTTTGTATGAGTGTGAGTCTTTCTTTCGAACCACAAACAAACACAAAAAAACCCACAAAGGTGATGAAGTGTGTTTAGCGTGTCACTATCTTAATTGTTTTAAGTATTGTGGATCCTAATTAACACATGCAAACTAAGCCTAATTGCCCACTACTAATGGGCCATGGGCTCATCTCAACATTTATCATAGTTCCTGCTTTAAGTGCGCTTGATTGATGCTGCTGTTAGAAAGAAACACAAATGCATGGAAAATGCGACATAATGAAAATTAAATGAAAGTAATTAAAAGCGACTTTTCCGATATCTCCAGTGTATTCAGTGTAATTACTTGAGAAACTTTTGATGTACACGAAGTTGCTAGTTTATCACTCCTACCTCGTATCTACATTTACCAGCCTTTGTATCAGTTCATACATTGGTCTGCATTTACAGATTGTATCCCATCTGTTCTTCCAAGTTTGTTTTTGCTATAATTACTCTTAAAAAAAAAAAAAGAAGCAGAAAAAACATTCATTGTCATATCATGACCCTTAAGGCTATAGTTAACTTGGCGCATTCTTAAGGTGGGTATAATCCTTTGTTTCAGGTGTCAAATATGATATGTATCCAGCTGGGGGATTGATAAAATGTGTTTCAATACATTATTATAAATATTTTTTTGTCGTTGTTTAATAGGGACCAACCCCACATCGCACCATCCACCCCAGCCTGCAGAGTAATTGCTGGCCCCTTTCTGGCCACCTCTATGAAAAATCCCTAGCTCGACCCCTGACCCCACCTTGTCCTGCACCACCTCACCCCGCCCTGCACAATTTTATACAGGCTTGTATGTAATCTCTGAATATCTTGCTCTAGTTTGTATGATATTATTTATTGTTTTGCGAAAATAGCTCCAAAATGGACATTACTTCCTAAAAAAATGTTAGGTATGTTAGATTGGTAATATTGTGCACTGTGAGGCACTGATCATATTTGGTATTGTGAGATTTTAGCATTTACACTTGCTATTAAATGATTGAGGAAATGATTTAATAAATAATTTTTTTTCTCCGGTGTGTGTATTGTGACCGTGTCTGAGACTCACATTTAAAACGAATGAACACAACATATATGGTCCTATTCGATTTAATTATCTGTTCTGAAATTGCAGTTGTAGAGCACCAGCCTCAAACATGGTGTGATATTCTTTTTAGCTCCTCATGTTCGTATATATAGTGGTGTCTCTTATGCATTTATTTTCTCACATTAATTTTTTTTGCTTAACTCAACATTGCACTTGTGTATTTTTAAAGTTTTTAGTTCTGTTTGCATTCTTAATTTTGAGATTAGCACAGTATGCCTCCCATTGGACATGATATTATTATCTACATACTTCAAGTATACCTATGTCACTTTGTGCTTCTCTAGCAGAACCATGAATACGGTGCTCTTTGATGAACAGGAACGCAAGACTAAAATAATTTTTACACAATTCTCACATTTTCAAAATTAACGTTTCATATTTCACAGTGAGGCCATCTTGTTGGCTTCTTATCCATTATTTTCTATTCTTGTTTGTATAATGACATTACAGGTTTGTTTGTTAATTATGAATTTGGCTCCAGGCTTTCCAATTAACAATAATGCCTAACACTTGCTTTTCTTCAGTAAATTGCAGTATGTATCATTTATACAAACAGAATTTATATTCATGTAAGTCTTTTGATGATTATATAATGTGCAAACTATATACATTATTATACAGATTTTATTTGATTTGTTGCTAAAAGCTGAAACCTAAATGTCTGAGACCCACCAATGACTGTTAATTATTATTATCTTTTGCTCAAACCCAATGCATTTAATGCAATATGTACAATAATATGTTCATCGTTTACTCATTACAGTTTGCTATTGATACTAAGCTTGAGCATACATTTTCATATATTTTCTCTAGTTGATTATTCATAGCACAGTAAAGTGCTGTGTGAGGCACTGAGAAAAAAATAAATAAAAAAACACACATTACACCCACACTTTCTGGGTATATTATGGCACACCAAGTTCATTACCTTCAATCAGTTAGATTTTAAATGTAAAAAGCTATCAATCATACTATAACAATATACAACTATAACAATATAACAATACAAATGATATACATACAATAGGTAGGTAGCAAATATTGAAGCACAAGGTCTCCAGAGAAATAGTTTTGGAAACCATACTCTCTGCTGCATCTATATATTTTAATGTATTTTCTCTCCAGCATTTACAAGTCATAATTTATTAGATGTTTGTTTGCTCAGGTTTGTCACTAGCGTTACTTCAGTTTCTTGGTCCCAAGCCTGGGATCCTTCCCAAAATCAGGGACATGAGTGAGTAAACAAGGCTTAGCCCACCCCCAGCCCCAACATTGCAGAGTTCACTTCCTTTTCTCCTTCTCTCCCTTTCTTATCCTGTATTGTCATCTGTTCTGAAAGGGTTCAATATTGTCCCTGAAATGAGTCAGTACTTTTGTTGCTCCCATTCGAGGAGGGATGACGAAGCTGTCACTATTTTATCAACAGCTACAATTTTTCATAATAAATTATCTTCCTAACGCCAGCTTCACCAGGCTCTCCACACGCTAATCACACGGCTAGTCATTGTGGAAGTGAAGCGTATTCTCCCTCCTCTCAATGGCTTTACTGCAGAATGACACATTGTACCCTTTTTTTTTTGGTCACGTCATTTTTTACTTAAACATTTGCATTAAACACAATTGAGTAAAAGAAAATTGCTTGTTTCTGCCTGCTTCACTTGAGGATGAGAATAATTTCTGGATTGTACTAATAATCAAGCTTTGTTGCTTTAATGATTTTAGTTGATGATTGAAGTGATTTAAAATCTTCACTGCGAAGTTGATTGTTGGGTTATTTCATCAGCATTGTTTGCCTTGGGAATTATTTTGATTACAATATTTATTTAAATATAGTTCTCCAATTGTTTGGCAATTGGCTATTTAAGAGTAATGTATATCTATTAAATGTTCAACAAATTTTTTTTTTTAACTTGGTGAACTTTCAACATTGTACAGTGGAGGAATGTTTTCATGCATTTGTATATTATGATGGATACTGCATAGCTATATCCCCACATTAAAATACCCAGATAACTCACATACATTTAGCAAGCATTAGCATTTGAAATGTTAAAGAATTCCAAATGCAGCTTGTTTGCTAACTGGTCACATGTTGGCAAAACCTCAGTTTCTGTCTCTTTTAATTCATGGAGAACTCTCAGGTCTTACATTCTGGCCATGAGACTCATGTGCTGGGGTTAGATTTTATAGCCTCATACCAAACCTTTCGAATCTTGTGTGCTACAATATCAGCTCAAGTAATGAATTTGATTTCATTTGATTTATGTTGAAAGCTGAATGCCTGAGACTTGCCACTGCATTACTTAAATTGAAAAAAAAAATTATGCAATGGTGAGACTAATGAAACATCACCTGGACCTTTTCTAGTCTTTAGCTTTCCAGTTTCAATGAGCTTGAATTCTGAGAAACTTTTATGCAATTCTGTGGATTCTGAGGCTTGTAATTCTCTGCATAGGATAGCTCTTGATCTTTGGTTTCTGGGATAGTCCTCATAAGAGCCTGTTTCATTATAGTGTTTAATGGTTTTGGTGACTACACTTGGGAATATATACTGTATTCGAAGTTCATGAGATTTTTTAGATTGACTGACCTTTATTTCTTAAAGTAATGATGGACTTTCTTTTTCTCTTAACTTAACTGTTTCTTCCAATTAAATGTATTCGTACAGTAGTTGTATTAACACTAATAGGGCAGGACGATGGTCCAAATCACATAGAGAAGGCAAAATATGTCACATTAAACTCTTGACAAGGCATTTGTGAAATAAAAACCCTTCCAGGTGACTTTCTCGTGAATCTGATTAGAGAATGCCATGAGCTTGCCAAACTTTCATCAAAGCTATATATAAAACTACTTTGGGCAATCTAAAATTTAAATCATATTCTACGTATTTTACAATTTTCACTGAATAATTTCATGTCTTCTTCAGTATCAATGGACAATGTTGCAGAAAACAAAAACAAAAAATTAAAAAAGAGAAATCACTGATATATATATATATATATATATATATATATATATATATATATATATATATATATATATATATATATATATATATATATATATATACCAAATGTTGTAATAAACTTCAGCATCACTAATAACAGTATACATATTCCTTATTTTTTTGTCACAATATTCCATCACACCACTGGTTGGTATGATTTTCCCCTAACCTTTTATTCTGAGCCTGACATCATCACCCACTTAAGCCGCTGTTTTCCCTTCATACTGCGATCTGCATCTAAACGCAAATCTGAAAGGCTTGTCTATGGCACACAGCCACGTTACCATCATGCAACAACACCATAATCACTCGCTCTCTCCAATCTCCATGATTCACGTGCTCCTCGTCTGGTGCGACGGCTCGTGAAGTGTGCATTGGGACATGCTTGTCACATTGTGGCACACATTCCAGCTGCTCATGAAGTGTGTGTTCATCACAGTATAGGTGACGTTTGGAGTCAGAGGTGACGGGTGTGTGCTATTGTACAAAATTAATACTCAGAGAGGCATAATGACTAACTAACCCCCTGCAATGATGAACACACACACACACACACACACACACACACATACACACAGGGTTGAGGGAAGAGATGGAGTGATGAGTGGAGGATGCACCAACCCCCACACCCATTTTTAATATTGCCATATCAGCAGATGATTGACAGTTCCCATGGAGACAAGGGGCCTCTGGAGGGGTGGCTCGGTTACCTCAGCAGCGTCTTATTAAAGCGATAACAGGGACATTCCTATACTGCTCTCTCTCACACACACACACACACACACACACACATACACACACACACACACACACACACACACACACACAAACACACTCACTCACTCTCTCTATCTGTCTATCTGTCTCTTCTGATTCTCTCCTTTTCCCCTGATTTTTTTTTCTCCTTCCAATTTTCTCTTTTTTTATCTCAGTACTTTTTCTCTCACTTTTTCTCTTTTTTTCTGTTCATTTTCTCCATGTCCTTCTCCTTTCTCCTTACCTTGTCCACTTTATCTAGCTCTCATCTTCTCTCTAGATTCCCTACTCTCAGACCTTTTTCCTCTTTTTTTATATGCTCCTTTTTCCATTCTCTTTTCTCTCTTTCTGTCTCATTCTTAATTTCCTTTTTTATTTCTCGATCCCGATAACACTTCAGCTGTAGTCTAGGTTCTGCCTCTGTCCTTTCATTTTCCTCCCTCTTTCTTCTTGTTTCTCTATTTCTTCCTGTCCTTCTCGCAATTATCGTAATTTTTTTTTCATGTTCCTGTTTTTTTTTTCCCCCTCTATACCATAATTCTCTCAGTTTCTCTCTTTCACAATACTGCAGTTTTTTTGTAGTCATTTTTTGTGTTTGTTTGTTCCACTGAATATAGATTTGGCAACCCTGATTCCAGCTCAAACATCAGGTACAAATACATCACTCTACACACTTTATGATCACATTAAGTCACATTTTGTGATGTTTTCTGTATAATTTAATGGTGTTTTTTCTGTGTGCATAACTGGGAACATTGTGTGAGCAACATTTTTATTACATTGTGAAGCAAAACATTGCAGCAGAACATTATCTCTGTGATGTTAAAACCTAACCTTCTTTGAACCCTCCATATATGTGCACTGAATATCATTTTCTCTCATCTTTTCTTTCTCTCTGTCCTCCATACTTGTTCTTGCTGTCTCTCTTTCTCACTTTTGAACTTTTTCTATATCAGTCTGGTCTCCATTCTATCTGCTCTTTTCCTTCTTTTTTGATGTTGTCCAGCCACAGCTTCTCTTTTCCCCTACGTTTATGCATGTGTGTGAATACACAGTATTCACAGTGTAATAGGAGGTTGTGAGTGTATCAGTCTCTCCTGCACTAAGTAAACAGATAAGGTCAGTTCTGAGCGTGGCGATACTACACCTGCCATATCGCGTCTTGCACAGGATGTTGTTATTTTTCCCAATCCCTTGTGCGCTGAGCTTGAACACCCCGCAGATATCCGCACGCAAATACGAATAATCATGCGAATAGATGCTGGCAGAGCTCGCCTCCAGCGTTCTCTCAACACTTGTGTAGAGTGTAGAGCGAGCACGCCGGCGTGGCCTGCTAAACCGCCTTCAGTCGATACATGCCGAGAGGAGGAGGAGGGAACGAGGAGGAGAAGAGAAGCTCCAGGTCCCACATGCCCCCGAGAGCTAAAGGATGGATAGACTCATAAACTCCAACACATGCTCGCCTGCCAAACACCTCGTTCTCCTGCTCGGCCCACAGAAACCAGATAGGCACGTGATTTAAACCTCCCTGATCACAGCGTGAGAGTAATACCAGCTAAATCCTGCCCTCTGCCACGGAGGCGCGCAAGAACGCCAGCAGCATGATGTTTTTATTGGTTTAATAATGCGCACATGCCACTGGGCGCCCCATTCCTGACACACCGTGGCTTAAGGCACAGAGATGCCTGTTTCAGGAGGACGCACAATACAGAGTACCAAAGCCAGAGTCGTATTTTAGTATAAACACACAACATGACAAATCACAACTTATCAGTGATCCTGATTCTTCTGTTTATCTCTTTCTTTTTCTCCCTCCCTCTCTCTCTCTCTCTCTCTCTCTCTCTCTCTCTCTCTCTCTCTCTCTCTCTTATATTTTAGTCTCTCAGTTATTCACGCTTGCTCTTCTACCAAATAGTTCAGGGGGGAAATCTAATTTGCACAATTTTCCTCTTACCCCGAAGAAAATCAATCACCCATGGCACATGCCTTCTCTTATTTTCGCACCGCAACTAAGAGGGTAATATAGCTTACAAGTAATGATAGGAATAATCTTAAAGGAGTCTCACCCCTGTCCAAATAATTTATAAACAAAATCTTTAAATCTATCTATCTATCTATCTATCTATCTATCTATCTATCTATCTATCTATCTATCTATCTATCTATCTATCTATCTATCTATCTATCTATCTATCTATCTATCTATCTATCTATCTATCTATCTATCTATCTATCTATCTATCTATCTGATAAGTAGACAGACACTTTCCATAAACATATCTATCTGTTAGCTAGCTAGCCAGACAGACAGACAGACAGACAGACAGACAGACAGACAGAGACAGACAGACAGACAGACAGACAGACAGATAGATAGATAGATAGATAGATAGATAGATAGATAGATAGATAGATAGATAGATAGATAGATAGATAGATAGATAGATAGATAGATAGATAGATAGATAGATAGATAGATAGATATGTTTATGGAAAGTGTAAGGAAATCAGAGATCCTGGAAAAAGCCTGGTAGCAACCCAAACTGAGGATTGAACTAAGGACTCAGAGGGTATGAGGAAGCAATGCATTGTAGTCCATTTACCTTTTTTGTGCAGTTGAAAACATTTTGAGAGAGTCTAAGAAAGACGTGTTTAAACCTGATTAATGTGAACTCTGTGGCAGTTAGATTGATTTTATTTGTAAAAGCAAGCTGCTAAACCGACCCATAAGCTGCTAAACTGACCCATAAGCAAACTGACACAAAGGACAACGTAGTGCAGTATGAATGCAATAACTTATAGATTTCTGAACTGAAGGAAAAAGTAAAATGATAAATATGTTTCAAAACAGTTAGAAACTAGTTATTATACTATATTACTATTTATTATATTATATTATATTATATTATATTATATTATATTATATTATATTATATTATATTATATTATATTATATTATATTATATTATATTATATTATATTTTATTGTATTTACTTCTGATTCAGTATTCTCCGTGGTAGTTTATTTGCATACATTTCTGTTTGATTTAGTTTGAAATTATTTACCTTGATCTATCAGTATATATTTAGTCAGTCAATGAAAGATTTTGATGGGCACAATCTCTGAAGCTCAAACATTTTGAATGGAAACATATGGAGTCCTGCCAAAATATAGCTATAAAGAATACAGCAAAAGCACTTGAAAATCATCACTGTTTTTACAAGTGAATGGATATTGGTTTTATACAGCATTACACAAACATCTGAAATGCAATTTATCAAATCATGTATTCATGCATAATAAAATTAAACAGAGTAAAAGTATCCGTTAAACCCAAAACCAGTACTTGTAAATCCTACAGTAAACGGTCAGAACATCTGCACTTTCCAACATGCTATTTCTCTGCAGCATTTAAACTGAGCGCAAAACAGTGTGCTTTAGAACACCAAATATGCACTTTATAAACTTTTACAACTTTTCATTCACAGTTTGTGAGCACAGTTGGGTTTCCGTCGCCCAAAAAGCCCCAAATCCAATGATACAGTATCTGATGCAAATTTAACGTAGAACCTTCTCTGCACTGAACCAATGAGGCTTTACTTCATGAATATGGATGACTCCATATTCCACTGCCATGTCACATTGCTGAGATATGTTATGCATTATAAACAAATGTTTCCCTATTTTTTTATTTTTTTTTTTATTTTTTTTTTAACTCATATACAAGATGTATGCTGCATATAAAAGTAGGGCTTAAAACATCCCTGTGTGTATGCGAAAAAGATCTAAGCAGATAGAAAAGAAAAGAAAAGCACCTTGTTTACTTGAATGAATGCAAATGATCTCATATCTCAGTATGCACTATAGTCTAGGAATGTCTAGTATCTGGAGCATTGCAAGGTAATAACATGTAATAGTAAACTTACAGAAATGATAAGTCACTGTAAATAAGATAATAAGACCTATGGTCAGTAGAAGGCTGGCTGGGGGTTTGGCTAATCATAGAGTTGTGGATTATGCAATAGAGGTCTTTCCTACACTCAATTAATAATGTTATGCAAGTATGCATCAGCAAGCAAGACAGTGGCACCAATTGTGTAGAACCTACTGTAAAATTTATACCAAATGAGGGACATTGTTTAGACAGAATTTTACATTAATATAGACAAACTATTAGACAGAATTTGGTTTAGAGGCTTTTTTTTATTATTATTATGTATCTATATACTGTAGCTCGAGTGCAAATGTGGCAAAGCTGCAGTTCTAAATGCCACCAGTCAGTACTAATAATAAGATCACAGTAACTTCACCACACCAAGAAAATCCCTGTAAGGAAGTTAAGTACATTGTCCTAGAAAGGGTTTAAAAACAATAGCTAAGTTGTTCCCCAATTACAAGCTTTACAATTTAATAAAAGAAAACAAGAAAGACATTTAATTTTATACAATCATCAATCATTCTTATTTATGATCAATGGTTGGATGGATGGATGAATGGATGGATGGATGGATGGATGGATGGATGGATGGATGGATGGATGGATCGATAGATAGATAGATAGATAGATAGATAGATAGATAGATAGATAGATAGATAGATAGATAGATAGATAGATAGATAGATAGATAGATAGATAGATAGATAGTAACACAGTGCAAAAACATCAGTGTGAAAGAATGTGACAAGGTGCAGAACACAATCTCACACATTCATTCACAACAACAAAGTGGTGAGAAGGTTTGCAAGTTATGGGATACTATGTACAGACCAAAAGTTTGGACACACCTTCTCATTCAAAGAGTTTTCTTTATTTTCATGACTAAGAAAATTGTAAAGTCACAATGAAGGCATCAAAACTATGAATTAACACGTGGAATTATATACATAACAAAAAAGTGTGAAACAACTGAAAATATGTCATATTGTAGGTTCTTCAAAGTAGCCACCTTTTGCTTAGATTACTGCTTTGCACACTCTTGGCATTCTCTTGATGCCTACTTTGAAGAACCTACAATATGACATATTTTGCAGTTCACTTTTTTGTTATGTATATAATTCCACATGTGTTAGTTCATAGTTTTGATGTCTTCAGTGTGACTCTACAATTTTCATAGTCATGAAAATAAAGAAAACTCTTTGAATGAGCAGGTGTGTCCAAACTTTTGGTCTGTAATGTATATATAATATATATATATAAACGTTTGGTCTGTACTGTATATATAATATATATAAACGTTTGGTCTGTACTGTATATATAATATATATAAACGTTTGGTCTGTACTGTATATATAATATATATACAGTACAGACCAAAAGTTTGGACACACATGGTGTGTCCAAACTTTTGGTCTGAACTGTATATGAATGAATTCTCCTCAGTTATTCATTCATTCTGGAAGACTGGAGGCAAGTCCCATTGGGAGCGGACATTGAAGAGTGTGATGGCAGCTGGAAAAAAAAAACGACTTAACTTCCTAGAGCACCATGGTAGAATGAGTTAAAAGCCAAAGGTAAAAGCCATAAAAAGGATTCAGGTAATAGAATGGCTTTGAAAATCCAAGGGCATCTTTACCCTGGTTAAATAGATGACCCTCTGAACAATTTTTTTAATTTTTAAATCTTCTTCCACAATAATAAATCATGGATAAAAGAACAAAAAAGATAAATATAGCACTAAAGACCATTGCAGGAGCTTTGAAATAGAGGCAAGTATTTTTGTAACTAAAAGCATCACCTGTGCCAAACCCCTCAAAGGTAAAGGTATTTGTAGTTTCACTTCAATACATCAGCACTTCTGTTAAAGTGATGGTGAATTAGTTGATTGGTACTTGGGGTATGTGGACAATATATACATTTGCTATTGATTCAGTTCTGCAGGTAAAATTTCACCCCACATTTCCAGGGTCCCTGGTTAATCCTAAACTCAGGTCACTGTCTGTATTGACTTTAGTACAGCATGGGTTTCTTCCAAATTTCTTTCATCTCTTAAAAACAATGGACTGCTCTGCAGTGGACTGGCCATGGTATTTTCCCACTTTACCATTTTGTCAGAACAGACTCTGAATACACCATAATGCATGCACCATACATGGAACTAATTTAGAACAAGGAACATCAAGGTTTTATACAATTTGTCAACAGAAAGGAATTCCCGGTGTTCACACTTCTTGAAGGAATTATTGTATGGCTGATGCATCAATGGAACACCAATCTGAAAAAGGCTAAATTAAACAGATTTAGAGCTTGATTTACAAAGATTTTTTAATTAAATGTTTTAAATATAATTTAACAATTATGCGTGAATCTTAAGTGAACAGGTGTTAGATTTTTATCATGCCTATACATTTTTCAACCAGGGCAGAATCGTAGTCATCTACCATAACTTAAGTAAGAAGCACCAGTGCGTCCCCAGACCCATGGGTTTGGGAAAGGCTTGAACATTAAACTTTAAAAAAAATTGTTTTTGTTGAAAAAGATCAGGTTATTCTCATTTCGGAGAACAACAGTCTAATTTTGGCCTGTGTCAATGCAGGCTTTAGTTACACGTTCCTTAATGGTTCTGTTTGTTCTCTCTACCATTCCAGCTGACTGTGGGTGAGAGGGAATATTAAAATAGCAATCAGTTGCTAAGCTTTTGGTCAAAAGTTGTGTTACTTTAGAAGTAAAAGGTGTGCCGTTCTCAGTTTCAATCACACTAGGAATACCAAACCTAGAGATGATCTCTTTTGTTAATATTTTTAGAACTGTTTTATCATTCTCTGTCGCACATGCAAATGCTTCTGGCCACTTACTGAATCTGTCAACTATAACCAACAGATATCTAAAATTTTCTACAGGTGGCATATGTGTGAAATCTGTAGATGTTGGAAAAGGGCTTCAGGAACCAGTGTGAGGCCAATCTTAACTCTAACAACAGGCTGACTGTTCAATGGTGGGTAATGTGTCGACAGTCTTGTCCTATATTTGGAGATAAAAAAAGAGGGGGAAATTCGACTGTACTTCATGTACAAGTTGGAAATTCTGTGGTGAGGCTGCATGAGAGTGACTGCATCTCTCTCTCTCTCTCTCTCTCTCTCTCTCTCTCTCTCTCTCTCTCTCTCTCTCTCTCTCTCTCTTTCTTTCTCTCTGTGCATGACAGTATGACACTCGGTAGCTGCTAACCCTTTTACTCCGCTTGATGTGAGAAAACATCAAAGATCAAAAAGTGGCAGAAAGAAGAAGCCGACTGTTGTGTTTGCAGGAAGGAAAGCGAGCGGCCCATCGATTGTCACACGCTGCGACTCACAGCCTGAGGCGATTCATGGCCTTCGGGTGAATGCGCCACACCTACTCGCATAATACGCTGCATGCCATAACCTCCGCAGGAAGAGGAGTTTAACCCTCCTGACTGGTGTTTGTAAATCTGAAACATAAAAGTGCTTCTCATCTCCTGTTTACTTTATACCTTAGTCACACTTGGAGGGTTAAGGGTACGATAAGAAAAAAGGTTAAATGTTCACACAAACATACCTAATATATTAATACACACATTGTCATGATATGTACTACTCATGATCAACTATTTTCTAATTAGCAGATTATGTTAACATCATAACACCATGCAGATACAGATCAAGAAAGTCAGATCTTTTTCACAATAAACATTAGAATGTGGGAAAGTGTTATTACAGTGTTTTTGTCTGTACCATGAATGTTACTGCCCGACAGGCTGGTTTGATTATTTCAGAAACAGTCGACCTTCTGGGATTTTCACACAGAACCGTCTCTAGGGTTTACACTCACAGTTCTGTGGGTGGAAACACCTAATTGTTGTGATAGGTCAAAAGAGAATGGACAGACTGGTTTTAGCTGACAGGATGACTAGTGCAAGTCAAAAACTCTCTACAACCTTTGTGAACAGCAAAGCATTTTAAACCTTTGGGCAGATGGGCTACAACAGCCAATATAAGGAATAGGAAGCAGATGATCAGCGATTAAAATCATTTAAATTTGAACTGTTCTTCATTGGCTTCAGGAAACACTATACACCACAGGGATAGTAAGATTTACTCATTCGCTTTGGTGCATCGGCATAAACGTTAACAATATGATGCATTTATTTAAAAAAGATCCAAATTGTGATTCGAAGTAACTTGTATTCGGTGCACACTTTTTTAAATCAATGTATCACATTAACATATCTGTTAAAAAAAAACTATTTATTTATATATATTATTAGTGCTATAATTAAAAAACTTTAATTATTTAAAAACTGACCAATAATTTCTGTGCAGTATTTTATATGTAGACTGATTTCTCCTGGCTAAACTGTTATTCTCTGAGCACCACTGCTGCTACGTGAATATGACATATCACAACACAACACCGAGACCAAGACCAAGGCGCGTCCTGAGAGTCACATAGAATATAGATTAACATGGCAGAGGTAGAGCTCCATCGTCCTGGAGACAGAACAGGAGAAGAATGTCGTGTTATTCTTCTTTTTTTTTTTTTTGCAATACAAAGACTTTTTTTTTAATGCGCCATGCATTAGAAGTCAGAACGCACCTTCTGTACCATATTGAATTGCATAGCATCATTGTTTTTTTCCATTGCATAGTATTGCATTGAATCACATTGTGTTGAATCAAATCGAAATCGGATCACACTGCATCGTAATAGGAGTGAATCATACGGCGTCTCATGGGTAGCTTCTTCAAATGTAGCTTTAATGCATCGTATTGTTGGCTATGCATTGAGATGCGAATCACATTGTATTCCCAATACACCACACGCCACAGATCTTATCGCATGTTTGAACAGAAAATCTTCATGTAAGAGATTACCGCCATAACCATTTATTTTATAATATTTTGCAAATGAAATGCCTTGATTTTTTTCAATTGTGTTTTTTTTTTTTTTATATGTGCTACTGCTGTGCAACCTCAGTAGCAAGAGGATATTAGAATTCACAGAAAAATTTCAAACTCAACACGCATTCATCATGATTTTGACTAAATCATTGTTCTTGCATGTCAAATACTGTAAGATTGATATTTGTTGACTGTAGTTATTGCTTGATCTCACAGAAGCGAGCGCCACACACCGCCTTGCTTTTGCCGGCAGTCAGAGAGAGTATGACACTTTCATTTAGCGACTCACAGGCCGGGAGTTCTATTAAAATATAATTATTAATGCAACTTGGGAGTTACTCGAAGCATTCCGACATTAATCAAAGTGGCATGTAAGACATGCTGTAAATAAGCAACTTAGCTTAGTAGAGGCTTGATTTGCTCAAACAGAAGCATGTGGCAAAACTGTTGGATAATTTATGTGAATCAAGATGCAATAAACACCAATTTGTTTTGTTTTATTGTAATCTATCTCATGTCTATTAGCATGGTTGTGCAAAAAATAGAAGTTCTATAAAATTGGGTTATTTTCCCAAATTTACACTTGCATTTTAGGAGTCTGGAAACATAGTAACCATTTTTTATTATTAATTTAAGATTTAATGTATTCATTGAATGTAATTCCTTGGAAATGCACCTATTGACTAACAGGATTTTGCATTTTCTGTTTTGGGAGCATGATTTGCTTTGACTCGTGTCAGTTATCAAAGACATTTAAAAGATCATTGGAAGAAAGTTTGGGATTAGAATTTATGGGTAGAGTTTAGAAATTAGCATTAGGGTAGAGGATCCAAATTTTACACTTAAAGTATATAATGTATGTGTTAATGATTGGGGTTTAAGCAGGTGCATTAGGTTTTAGGCTTTACCCTTATAACTGAGGAATTGTGGGTTAAGGTTTAGGAATTTAAGTCAGTTTGATCGGTTACCTGGGAGGTGGATGGTGAAAAGCTGAGTTGTGTGTCTACAGGGAATTAGCCCAGTGATAACAAGAGAACAAGATCAGGCCTAGAACTTACCCCTGAGAGACTCCATTTTTGGTTGTAAAGTTATAAAATTGAACCTTTTCCAGTTTCAAAGTGGCAGAACCAATCTTTTAAACGTGATTAGAAGCATGCTAGAACACAGTATTTAATTCTAAAGTTGGAAAGAGTAGAAATGAAGATCTGGTGATTCACAGTGTCAAAAGGCAGCATGCAGGGAGCAGAGAGGGAAAACAGAATATACAAAGTGGCTTTGTGTAAAGTGTCTGTAAGGAGAGCGGTTTCATGCATGCATTAGTAACTAGACTGCTTGGTATCTAGGGGATCATTTAGTTGAAGATATAAAGGCAGCACTGCAAAAACTGCACATTCTTGGCTATTGTTGAAAAATTAATGTAAAGAAAAAAGTTTGTATTTAGCAACAAGAGTGAAGCACTTTTTTACTGGTGGCTTTTAGGGAAAGATGTATAATTTGAGATGATTTGAAGATAGATTGATCTAGATCAGTCATAGAGATACAGTAGACTGATTATAGCAGTCATATATGAAAAATATTATCTGAAAGAAAGTGGATAGTATGGGGGTGAGTATATATGCCAATGGACAAGTGACAGTCACAGCTACTACATAGCAGCACTTCTTCTTCCATTGTCAGTTACTTGTAAGTGTAGAAAATTGGACCAGAGAATGAAGCAAAAGTAGCCAACAAGAACTCAATGCTTTTGGAAACTGCTCAAGATGGCAAGCAAATGAAAGAGTGTTTCACCTTGTTTCGGTGGATGCCTAAATATCAGTAAGATCATATATCAAATGGTGGAAGGGAGAGAATGGGGATTATATGAAGATTAGAAGGTAGAGAATAAGAATAAATTGTGAAGATAAATTGATATTAGTGGGAAAGTCATGACTTTATTTTGGAATAATTAAAGACAGACTTTGATGTAGCTACAGACATGGACCAGAGAACATTAGACATCCAGGAGCTATAAAGCATCAAACTAGTTGGCTTAAAAATGAGAGGGAATAGTCCAAAGACAGCTGTGTAGAAGGTAGATGCAGCTGTGTCAGTTGGCAAATCTTAAAAGAAAAAACACAGAAAAAATTAAGTATTTGATATTCTGGAGTTCTGACTAATGGTTTTTGATTAAGTTTTGTGATCTGGGATCATCTCCAAGCACATGCTCCAAGCAACATTTCCAAGCAGGACCAAAGGATCTGTCAGTTGTTTGAAAGATAAAAAGGAAGGAATTAAAATTATCTATGAATCTATGTAAGATATTTCAGTGGACTACTAATTACATTAAATTCACATTTTATTCAATTACAATTTTATTTGTAACATACACATTCATACAGAGGACAACATTTAGTGAAATGCTTTTTACGACTGTCCAACATCGAAACATGTAAATACAGATATAATATTAAAATAATAACAAATAAAGTACAAAAAGTATAAAAGTATATGTATAAAGCATAAAATATAACTATAGAGTATAAAAATAAGGTTAAGAATTATCTATCTATCTATCTATCTATCTATCTATCTATCTATCTATCTATCTATCTATCTCTCTATCTCTCTCTCTCTCTCTCTCTCTCTCTCTCTCTCTCTCTCTATATATATATATATATATATATATATATATATATATATATATATATATATATATATATATATATATATTTAAAATTAGGGAAAAAGGACAGCATATGCAAGAATAGGTAATGAGCAAATCTGGAACCCGTCCCACATCAACCCCCAACCCCAAACCAGTACTGCATCTACTCTTCAGGATACAAGTGAAAGAGAAAGCCTTAGAGTGCAGCATCTGTGGACATTCTCTGTGGATGTTCCTCAGCTTGGTTTAGGGTTTCTGTCAATGCTGAGAGACAAAGTAAAGAGAGAATTTAGAAGTGTAAGCTGAGTGAAGTCAGCTTTGTGCACAGTTGACTGGCAGTCCCAGAGGATTCTGGCAATGAGCCTCAGATCTAGGTGGACAGATAAGATAGGCGAGGTCATGTTTGTATGTAGAATGCCATCTGCTAAAAAGAAGTGGTGAAGACAGTAATCATCCTGAAGATCATGAGTAATAGAGGAAAATCTATATGGTTTAGTAGGCAAGAAGAAGTAAAGCAACAGAGCAAAAGTCCTCACAGGCTTCCTCACCACTGTGGTGACATATCTGAGATGATTCTCTATAAGTCTATTTATCTTCTGTTTATGTAGAAAGCATATGACTAATATGTTGCACAGCAATTACAACAACGCCTTTCTGGATGTTTCTGACAGCCGTTTGGGATTTATTATATCAGAATAGATTAATATGCATTAGCAATCTCTTCAGACCTCCTTCTATCAGATCAGTCAAAGGATGGAAAAACACACACACACACACTCCAATTTGTTTTACATGTGTGATGGTAAGTCATTATAATCCATTACCATGGTTGTATGACATAAACATACATACTTAGATGTTAAATCACTCCCCCACTCCTCACTTTTAACCTGAGGGTATATCGTTTAGCATTAAAGCCTAGTCATTAGCATTTAACATAATAACTCATGTATTGTAATTGGTTTAAGTGTTAGGGTTTGTGAGTAAAGGATGTAAATGGTTTGGATAAAGATCGAAATTTAGGATTTAGAAATTAGCATCTAGCTGTAAAATTTTGGGGTTAGGGAATACTAGTTACACAAATTAATTTGCTAGCCGATCATTTACTCAAAAATGTCATCACTTATTCAGTCATTTACATGCTCTTTACCTCAGTGACACAGTCTACTTTTTTGGCAACATGTGTAACATACCATCACTGACTCCCTGAGCACTTTTTATGAATTCTCTAGACTTTCTCACTATTTTAGAAAGCTTGTCTGTTGGGTGAAAACGGCTCAGGCTGATACATTTTGTTCTTGCTTTCACTTTCTGAACTCTCATGAGGTTCCTGATTCAAGGCACCTGCCATGTTGTATGTTTTATAAGTGTCTTTTGGGTGAGATGGTGAAACTGAAGGAGCCACAGTGTGTGCTTATGGAAGTTCTCATGCCTCCCTGCTTTTTATTTCCCCAAGTGAATGAATTATCTCTCTCTCTCTCTCCCTCTCTCTCCAAAGATATACAACAATCAATTACATTTAATTTATTTGTATTTGTATATAACGCTGTTAACAATGGACATTGCCTCAAAGAAGCTTTACACAGATAATGTGGTAATAAAGAATGAATAAGATTGTTCTTTAATTGTAAGTTTCTCTCTAATGAGCGAGCCAGTTACTGTGACAAGAAAAAACTACATGAGATGGCATAGAAAAGAAACCGTGTAAGGAACCAGATTCAACATCCTCATCTGGGTGGCATCAAGTGTCCATTTATTACAGCTAAACAGTGTTAAGGTGTGCAGTGATGGTGATCAAATGCAACCTGTATTCCTGAGTCATTGTAGCAGACTGTTGACATTAAGTACAGTTCAAATCCATAATCAAAAGCTTCTGCATTGCTCGGTAACTTCATGGATCCCCAGGCCATTAATGTTCTTGTTTCTAAAGTTAATTTTTTTCTGTTTAGTGGTGAATTTTATTTATTTTATTTTTGCAACCAAAAAATAATAAAACAGTGAATGTATCTCTTGTATCTACTTGTGTCTCCAATGTCTAATATTGCTGGGGGTTCTATCGGGTGTTATAGACCTGCTACTGTAATGAGCCGCTGTTGTTTTCCCTATTTGTGCTATTGGCACAATTCTTCCCATTCCTAATTATAGGATTGGTTTCCAGTAGTATGCTGATGATGCACAGTGTATGTTTTATCAAAACCAGATGACAGATACAATCTTGCTCCAATACATTTCAGCATGAATGTAGTGTACCTGGTACAAGTAGTCAATCCCATTCATCCATCCTTTTTCTAAATCAATTTGACTTCTTAGGGATGTGTGTGAGTCTGGTGTCTATCCCGGGGAACTCAGCAGGGGTGCCAGCCAATCACAAGGCACTATTGCACACAAACTCATATACCCATTTACACACTATGGACAATTTTGCCTTGAATGGATGTTTTTTTGACTGGACTAGAAAACCAGAGAACCCAGAGAAAGGCTAGCTATGCAATGTTTACTCTGGAAAAAAGATTCTATTCTCTTTCAATACATGATGGAAATGGGATTAGCATATGAAGAAATCAATTTGGGGACACCTGACACATTTTGTTAAAAACTGGGTCCTTCTTTATCATTACAGTCTCGCTAATGGTCAAGTCAAGTTTATTTTTATTGTGCTTTTCACAACAGACATTGTCTCAAAGAAGCTTTACAGAATTTTAACAGTTAAGGTGAATAGTGTGCATTTATCCCTGATGAGCAGCCATGGTGACTGTGGCAAGGAAAAACTCCCTTAGATGTTATAAAGGAGAAACCTTGAGAGGAACCAGACTTAAAAAGAAATAATTATGAAATAATTAATAAAATAATAATATATAATAATAAAAAAAAAAAAAAACACAGTTATCTATATTAGCTGTACATCCTGTTTATGTTTCTTTCTACTAACGATCCAGTAACTGTTGCTACACTTTTTCTAATACAATAAAAAATGAATTCTTCTCCACAAAGTTAACCTGAATTAATTATAAAAAATCAAAAAACAAGCAAAGCAGAGATCTAAGAGTGCAGCTTTAGTAGCACATGCTGCTCTAGCTGTCTTGTGCCAAGACCCTTGTTAGTGTTTAACAGTTGTTATATATTTTAGATGTTTTTTTGTTGTTGTTTCAGTACTAGGAAACAGGGTGAAAGTCTTGCAGTATAGCAGCGATTAGGTTGAAAAATGTCGAAATATTCCATTAAGCACTGAGTTACTACTGTCCACATTTCTACATTTCTGTTTTTCCATTCAGAGAAAAGCATGAGAGTAAAAGCGTACACAGGTTCTGAGTAAATATTTTAAAGATCCAATTAGCTTTTGGCCGTTTGCAGCAGAAGTGCTACAGCATTATGGTGACGTTAATGGCCAATGCTGGATTGCTGCATTTCTCTGCTATGCCTGTTTACGGGCCAATAGGGAGCAGAGTCTGTTTCCCTCCGCACAGGACAGCACCATAACCATAACGAAGCCTCGTGCTGCCTGGAGAGAGCTCTGCTTAACTCCTACACACACACACACACACTTACACACACACACACACACACACACACACACACACACACACACACACACACACACACACACACACACACACACACAGATTCTCACACATGAAGCTAATCATAGCCTCCTGCCTGCTGGCAGCTAACCTCTGTGTGAACTAAAGCAAGTCACTATCACTTAATCACACTATCTGCTTTTTTTCCTCTTTCTTTTTTTCTCCTTTGTTTCTCACCACCTCTCTTTTCTTTAACTCATTCTTGTTATAACTTCGTCACGGTGCAAGAGAGGCTTTTCAGCGTTCATATAGAAATAAGTTGGAAACTGTGTAATGTTACATGAGCGCAGGATCGTAGCTTCGTGTTGTGGTGTTTAATCAGCAAGTCTGGAGCACTCTGTGCAATGGCGAGAAGCTTAACTATGAGGGTGGAAGCGTAGCGCTATCTGGCCACGGTGCCGTCAGAGAGGAAAAGCAATTTGGGTCGTACAAAAGGCTTAAATGCAACTTACAAAGACTCCAATATGCTAATGTTAAACAATTTTCCTCTTTTCAAACAGAAGAGGGTGACTGACAGGTTGGATCATGTTTATAACACAGTCTGGTGGTGTTCTAGATATTACCGTAATGTCGTCCTGTTTAAAGCAGCAATCGCAACGGATTATCCAAAAGGTGGAGCGAGAAATAAGCAATTATAGGTTTTGTGGTTACTACAACATTCAATCTGTTTGCTGGGGATCTGTGTAACTGGGTGTTTTGTTTGAGAAATTACTTTTTTTTATAAAATACAATACTAAGTACTGTTATACTAAGTACTGTTACAACAATACTATAACAGTGTTTTAGTGGACGTTAAAAAAAGTTAAAAAAAATGTACGATTATGAGAATAATATAATACAAAAAATATGAATAATAATAATTTAAGAGAAAAATATGTAACCATAACTTTCCTACATAACTGTTGCAGTGTCCATTTATTAATTATAACTCCATGCTGATGCGCCAAAAGACAAATAATTTCCTCATTGCCAAAACCTAAAGAAGGATTTAACCAAATCCTCCACATCCATTTTATGCAAAACAGCTAAACGTTTCTCGCAATTCTGTGATTTTTCTTTAGATATTACCAAATTACCAAATTTATTTTTACAAATATTTCGACTTTATTCTCGTAATCTCAAAGTTCCGATTTTAGATTATAAAAAAGTTTTACGTGGCACTAAAACTACGAAAATTTAAATACAGATACAGCAAGAATATATGGAAATTTGGGCTGTAAAAGATTAACCTGTGCTTGCGATTGAACCAAAGACCCCTCTGCAGCATATTTGTTTCTGATTTTGGTTCCACAGAATTATAAGATTGACAACAGATAAGCATGATGCTTCCCTTATATAAGGAAGATATAAATGCATTTTTAGTTCCTAGTGTGTTTATACTTCATAGAAAAGCTGCCTATTTGGTTAGAATTTAGGGCTTAAGTGACAAATTTTATTTCTAATCTTCTAGGGCTGATATGTCACACTGTAATGTCTCAATCTGAAACCTAAAAAAGCAGTAGGCATATATTTCAGGGCGTTACAATAAACAAGTGTCTTTTGAGCGACAGGGGTAAAATATGTCTCCGTAACAATCGACTATGTCTGCAACTTACACTAAGGTTTCCAAGCCTACTTTTCCTTAGCGCCCGGTTGCTGGACCTAGTAATAAATCTGACAAATCCTCACACTCAGCTTCCCCTGAGGCTGTACTGCCTCAAGCCACTGTTCTATTTATAGCTTCACTTCAGGAGGTTATACTTTTCATGTTTATACCGTATTGAATGCAGATTGGAGGCCCATAGTAGATGCATTTATGCCAAATGACAAGATCTATTGCTTTATAAAATGCTAACATTATGCACTCTTTTACTGACATTATCTCTCCTGCTTCTATAATTCTGTTAGTGACTTTCCTCTTTATGGGTCTGGCTGCTGGCCCCTTAAGCTACTGTAGAGTCTCCTGCTCATGGAGGAGTATGTGTGTGTGTGTGTGTGTGTGTGTGTGTGTGTGTGTGTGTGTGTGTGTGTGTGTGTGTGTGTGTGTGTGTGTGTGTGTGAATGAGAGAGAGAGAAAGCGCTCTGGGATTTCTTTCAGGCTGAGATGCGAATGTCGCCATTCCTTGAGATTGATGCATCTCATAACCAACTCGTATGTTCACAGGATCTACTCCCACTGCGGTAGAGGTTCGGCTTTGCCCTGTTTAACCCTTTCACTACAAAGCACACATGTGAATCTGGTTTTAGTTTTATGCATAGATAGTGCTTTTCCCATTGCACCAAGCTAATTGGGAGCCACGAGTAAGACACAACTGAAGTGATTATAGTAATGACATCAGAAAAGATAACTCAATAAAATGCAATTGAAGTCTAACAAAGAGAATGTGCCATCTTCTTCCAGGAATGGAACTTGGGGGAAATGTGTCAATTTTCAACATTTTGAAGTCAAGTTCAATGTAAACTGAAAATTAATTGAAACATATTTTAACCTTATTTTCAGGATATTTCTTTAGAAATTACAAACACATCTAGATTCCTTATCTATTCTATTTAATTATAAAAAAAGATGCACATCCCTTATATTACTGGATTTTTTCGGATAGATACATGGACGGACGGACGGACGGACAGACGGACGGACGGACGGACCACACCATCGATTCTTTCATTTTCTAAATTACAAAATGAGGAAAAGCTCAATTGAATAGAATAGACTCATGAATAGACTCCAGTCAAAACTTTTCTTTTTATTGTTCTATAAATGTCCAACATTTATAGAACAATAATACATATTTATTTCTGTCTTTTGGAAATTAGTAGTACCACACAATTCTAAAGACATCTCACATGTCCACAGGCTCAGTTTTCTTCCTATGTAAAGGAGCAGAAGGTATAACTGGCCCTGTTTAACCCAACTGAGTGTGCTGAAGCATATCCGTTTGTCTATAAAATGAATATTTTAGCTTCACAACCTTTTTTTGATGGTACTAAAGAAATATTTTTGAGGACCAAAAAATCAAGCTTAAACACATACTGGACTTCCACTAAAAACTTAATACTCAGACATATTAGATTGTTCATTTAATATTGTACTGGAGATTAACAAACAATAATACGTTCCAAATCCTTTCCACAAAAAAGGATTCCTCCTATCCATCTCAGGTTTCCTCTTTTCTTTCTGTGATGGTTTAAGCTTCAGTGTGTAATATATAAAAATGAACAAAACTTTATGGGGGGGAAGGTGTGTTGTACAATTTAACTGTCATTTATTTTTTTCCCTTTACACACTTTGTTAATGATCCACACAACATGGTGAAAGACGACAGCTGCTAAATAAACAGTAGTCACAGCTAAAAGGTTTTGCATTACTCAGAAAATCAAGTAAGAAAATAGCCCAAATTTGACCACAATTACACTTGAAAATAAATCTTACACTGCTGTCATTTTAAACAACAGCACAGCTCACAGGACCAACACCACAGTCTGAAAACAGAACTGCATCAGAAAGCTGGTAATAATGCACATAATAATACAAGCTCACTATTAAACTAGTTTGTAACTTTTCCAAATGCAGTAGTTTCTATAAAAATTGGATTACATCATTTAATAGATGCCTTTATCCAGAGTGACTTACATTCATCTCATTCATACAACTTAGCAGCTATGAGGTTAAGGGCCTTGCTCAGGGGCCCAGAAGTGGCAGATTGGTGTGACTGGACTCATGAATGATTTGAACTCATGACCTTCGGATCCAAAATCCAATTAATAAACCACAAAACTACCACCTCCCCACAAAGCTACAACCACAAAGCTATTTACCTGTGATAATTTAGTTTAAAGTCAGAATGTTTTTAACAGGGGTCACCAACCTTTTTGAAACTGAGAGCTACTTCTTGATCTGAAATAACAAATTAGCTTAATTTACCTTTTATTGTATGTTATTATTAAAATGAATGATATTCATCTATGTGTAGACACTGATCATGTTAATGATTTCTCAGAAATAAGTATCGAAAATGATTTAACAAAGTAGGAAACAGCTATTTTTTAAATAGGCCCACCACGTAAGTGACCCATGGTCTATAAGGTCTATAAAATAGAGGCAGATGGATGTAAATGTAACCTAACAATAATCTTACATGAGGAGGAACAAAAATAGGCGATACATGTCAATTAATATAAAAAAATAACAGAGCAAAAAGAAAGAAAGAAAGAAAGAAAGAAAGAAAGAAAGAAAGAAAGAAAGAAAGAAAGAAAGAAAGAAAGAAAGAAAGAAAGAAAGAAAGAAAGAAAGAATACATAGAAATTCAGAAAATTAGAAGTCAGTGAACTGGTATAAATACACAGAAGAAATTAGGGTTAATAGGAAACAGGTGAGTGAGAATGAGGTAATGTCTGGACCGAACTGAATTGCGGATTAAAGGTGTTAGTTGCAATGATTAGTGCCGGATATAAATTCATATATACAGTCTTTTTTGCTTGCCAGAATGATTCTGAGTTTTGAGGTTTGCATAATGGGACACAAAAAACAAGTTGTTTGAGCAAAACATTTTTGCTTTAATGTAGGCCAGCTTTCAGATATGAACCACACAGGGGAAAGAAAGACCATGTTCATTAATGTGATCATGAACAATTGATTAATGGTGATGCATTTACTGCATTCATTCATCCTTGATAACTATATATGTACAGGAATTAAAAAGAAAGAATTTTATTACAAAAAAGGACAAAAAGACCCATTTATTTTAGGCCACACCCTCTACTGGTTCTAAATGTACACTCGCCATTCAATTTTAATAGGTACACCTGCTCATTTATGCAGATATGCAGTCAGTCAGTCAGTCATGCATAAAATCATTTAGATATAGGTCAAGAGCTTCACTTGATGTTCACATAAAAAAAACAAAATGAGGAATACGTGTGATCTCTGTGACATTAACTGTGGCAATGTTGTCGGTGCCAGATGGGCTGGGTGGAGTATTTCAGCAACTGCTGATCTCCTGGGATTTTCACACACACACCAGTCTCTAGAGTTTACACTGAATTGTGTTAAACAAACAAACAAGAAAACATCCTGTCAGCGGAGGGTCTGAAGGCAGAAACAACTTGTAGATTAGAGAGGTCAGGGGAGAATGACCAGATTCTGGAACAGAACAGAGCTGGCAGGAAGTCTACAGTAACTCAAATAATCACTATTTACAGCCCCGGAGATCAGACAAAATTATAAACCTTGAGTTGAATGGGCTTAGGTTTCACTTTGGTCAGCCAAGAACAAGAATCTGAATCTATCATGGGTGCAAACTCAGTAAAACGTTAAAGAGTAGAAAAGAACCAGCATTTGTTTGTTTAATTGTCGTGTCCTTGATAGCTTTGATTTTTATTCTGGACTTAAGTCAGGTGCACACTACGATTTTGGAAACGATTTGGTGGTCTCTTGGTGGAATTTTGAAAATCTAAGCTAAATTCTGTAGTCTTTGATCGCTGGTTTGACATGTTCAGTCGAATAATGGCTGTTGAGATCATGTTTTTCCAATTTAGATGAAATTCTGGGAATGTCAGAAGATTTTAGACTCTTTTCTGCAGTTTGACCTCCTACAATGACCATCAAACCAGGAACCAATAGGAGCACCGAACCTGATAACGCAACAACTTAAAACCACAGGGAAAATGTCAATGGTTCATGTGGACAGTAAAGCAAGAAGAGAAACGTATTAAGTCATTAAGGAAAAAGGAGTGTTTGACGTTTTTTTCATTAGTGAGAAAAGTCTGCTGTTCATACAGTCTGATAAGTAACAATTGTGAAGGACTATTAAAAATCGCACAATGTGCACCCGGCATTATATGAGTCCAATATGGTCTTTTGTTGATGTTCTCTATCCACAGGTTTAGTGTTTGATGCTTGCTGAAATGCTTTTCTGTTCACCTCAGTTGTAAAGAGTGATTTATTATATCCTTTCTGACAGCTGGAACAAATTTGACTATTTTTATCTGACGACTCTCAATGTTTTTTCGTTGTTGTTGTTCTTTTGTTTTTAACACCATTCTGTGTTATAACAATTAAATTATTCTATACACTCAAAGTATTTTTCTGAGGCTTACACCTGCCCCCAAGTCTAACAATACATTGTACTATAGCCCTAATTAGCCAGAGGAACTTAATAATCTGTCCCAGGAGTATATTTGTGTGTGTGTGTGTGTGTGTGTGTGTGTGTGTGTGTGTGTGTGTGTGTGTGTGTGTGTGTGTGTGTGTGTGTGTGTGTGTGTGTGTGTGTGTGTGTGTGTGTGTGTGTGTGTGCGTGATTGTATGTGTGTGAATGTGTGGCAGCACATGCCCACGTTGCGAGGACATTAATGTCTCATAAGCGGCATCTGTTTTCGGACTGCTAACCTGTGGCTCTCCTGCTCTGAGATTCAGCGTCTGTCTTTCTCTCTGTCCTGCTGGAGGAAGCTGTCTCCATGCTGCTTATGACACACACACACACACACACACACACACACACACACACACACACACGAACATACACACAAATTGCCTGGAAATCTTAATGTGCTCTCAAATCCTCAGCACTCGCCTAAAGGTGCAGCTTTTTTCTCCCTGCTCAAACATTTTGTCCCTAAGAGTGCTGGAGTTCCTGGCACCTTTCGCATGGATGGGTCTCCCGCTGCCTTTTTCTTTCTCCCTCACACAGATTTTTTCTCATTTTCTCATCGTGTTTTTTCCCCCTCCGGTTATATAGCTTTCTTTCTCTTCTGGATTTTTCCAAGCCTCTCCACAGACCGCAGAACATTATGGGTAGTAACTTCGACAAAATTCAGTGTGTATTTGTGTGCATGTGCATGTGTGTGTGTGTGTGTGTGTGTGTGTGTGTGTGTGTCTTGTTGCCAGCCTTGTTAAAAAAACGCCGGCTGCCCACATACCTCCCACGGCCCATACTGGTGCCTATTTTCCTCCAATGTAGCACACGTTCTGCTCATGTTCCTGTGAGAAAAAAGCATGATCAAACTGCAAATCTCTCCTGCAAAAGCTCATTATCCTCACACACACACACACACACACACACACACACACACACACACACACACACACACACACACACACACACACACGTACCCCATACACATGCTGACAGCTGGTCAAAGGTGCTAAAGATCACAGTGGCAAACAGGAAGCGTGTAGGTTACTTTTGCACATGCCCATATTCAATTAGTGATAGTAGTAGTGATAGAAATACTTTAGATGTCTGCCATTTGCCTAAACATGATGTGGAACATGACATGTATGTGAAATCTACCCTGCAATAGAGAAAACCATTTGGGAGGAAATTATCATTCTTTATTTTAGCAGTTTGTCATCCTTAAATAGTTTGAGGACCGAATTGCTCCAGAATAAGCTGGATGTTCTGCAGATGACATATACCGTAATTTCTGGACTATTAAACGCACCCAAATATAAGCCGCACCCACTGAATTTTACAGATTTTAAAGATTTTTATTTTGAACATAAATACGCCGCACCTGTCTATAAGCCGCATTACTAATGAACTTTACACAGGCTTTAAAGACAGTGCCTGTTACACGGCTTGTATCTAAACAGTAGCCTACCAAGAAATTCATTGTTCACTGTCTTCCTCCTTTCTTTCACTACAATTCCTCTCGGGAGTTTTTCTTTTGGCATCGTCGTTCGTTTAAAAATCACCATCGGTGAAGTTTTTCTCCCGATGCCGTGCAGCTCGGAACACAGGTGAAGTGTGTTTTTTCATGCCCGGTTGTTTTCAGCGTGATGACTGATTCGCATTTCCTGTAGACAGTCCGAGTGAGCGGCAGGTCAAACGTCAGAGGAACATCATCCATATTTATGATGTGGTGCGGCCCGATTCAGTGGGAGCGTGATTTAATATAAAGAGTTTCATCGGTTCACCTGAACCCGTTCCGCAATTTCATTGGTCTAATGTTATGGGGTTCAGTTTTTTGGCTTGTAATTTGTGAAACCGGGAAAAATTCATAAATTAGCCGCTTCGTTGTTTAAGCCACGGGGTTCAAAGCGTGGGAAAAAAGTAGCGGCTTACAGTCTGGAAAATACAGTAGCTTCGCTTTATTTGATTTAGAAAATCACAACTATTTTACACAAGTTGGAAATGTACAGAAGAGTGAATTTAATATGACAAGAGTTGGGAAAACTACTAAAAATAGTTGGATGAATCCACCCATTAATTGAATCCTCCAGAAACAAAAGTTATAATATTAATTAGTCAGAACTAAAAAATTTTTTTTAGCTAGAATGTGACTTATATGTGAGCCCATTTACAGTTTTTCTTAGTTGCTTTGGAGCATTTGTCAAATCGTTCTTAATATTTGCAAACCAGTAAGTGCATTCTCACAATAGTGTGTACAAACGGCACAACACATTGGATTTCTTGCAAAAGCCTTTACTTTCCTCCAAATCCTTAGTTCATCTCTCAAAAGTAATTATTTGAGTCAACGAACATCTAAATCCCATCAAAATGAAAAATCCCTTTGTCATTGTTCACAAACAAGATCATCAAAATGTTCACTTGTTTTCAGTAAGAATGTGTACAATTTCAGTATTTTTTTTATATAAACTATGGTTTGTATTATAATGTTTGAAAATGCATAAGGCTGATTTTTCTCTGTATGGCATCTATGAGTTTCAGAAGCACAAATGTATTTATCTGATTGCATATTTAATTTATATTGATTGTAAGAGACTGGACAGGATTCACACTTTTCCTGTATTGTACTAGTGTCCATTTATTTGTTGGTTGTTCATCCATTTTCAGAAATTGTAATTCTGTGTTTTGCTCTATCGCCAGTTGAAGGCTCACAAGATTCACGTTTGACCTATTTTAGAGAACTAGTTAATCATCGGTTGATCTGATGCCGTTCTCTTACCTTCATTAGTGACGGTGAAGGTTCATCTGCACAATTCATCAATTCAAGTTACATTTAACAAAAAAAAGTTTCATAGAGATTTTAGATGACAGATGATGACAACTGGTTTAACCATTTTGCATTCAATGATTTGTGCAATGAACTGATGCAGATATGTTTGGGGGGGTTAAGATTATTTCGGTGAAACCAGTATAATATATTTTAATCAACATGAACATAAACAACTGATAATGTAGGAAACAGCAGACAATTGTACACAGTCGATTAAATGAAAGTACTAAAGCATTTGCAGTTTGATCAAATCAATGAGAAATGTTTTTATAATGTGCACAAATGACTAAATGACATGGAGGTTGAACAAGTAGTTTTGAAAATTTCATTTCTGATCTGAGAAACGTTTTGATGCAACTGAGAAAATCTGTAATAATTCTATTATTGCAAATATGATTTTAGCGTTATTTAGTCTTAAGTGTTAAGAATTACATTTCAAAAACACTTAAATAAAATATAAATACCTCACATTCATTGATTTAAGAATAGTATCAGTTAGTCACTGCTAAACATCACAATGTTAACTGAAGCAAGAAAAGGTATCTCTATATACTGGGGATTTTGATTTTGTTAGACCACCATTATTCCATTATTTGAAAGAAAGAAAAAAACTTCACTATTCAACTTCATCTGAGTTAATAGAGCAACTGTGAAATTATTATTTTTATTTAATCAATAAAAATCATTAAAACATTCATTAAAACAGACCCAGTTAGACCCATTTTGCTGTTTCTTTTTGTTCATGTTTTTATCTTCTCTTTGGTGTTTGTTGCAAAATGGAAAAAGTCTATTGCACAGTCCAATTTATTCAGGACATGCAAGTAGTGTGGAACATGTTATGTCAAAAACATGCAATGAGTCTGAAAGTTGCTGTGCCACAAACACCCCAAGATCTGGATGATAATTAGTTTTCCTCTAACTGCAGCTAAATGACTGCTTTAAAAAATGCTCTTGTTCCTTCATTCATAATCTCTGTTTATCCCTATTTTTTTTTTCTTTCTTTCTTTTAAAGATTAAAAAAAAAAAACCTGAAGAAATGTTTTAAAGAATAGGCACATGTTATGAACAAACACCCTCACGTTCGGAGGAAAACAAGAATGGCCCTGAGGGCAGCGGTTTCCAGCAGATGTCGGAGGAACTGGGAGCTCCGTTCGACAGCGGCGCATCGCATTTCCATTTGGCACGTCTCTGAGTTATGATGGTCTGTGCCATTCTCAAGATGCTGCGCCGTTCAAATCTCATTCATTATGAATGCCAGTGATTGGGAACGCTGCCACAATGCTGGCCTGCTATAACTGCAACACGCAATGGCAGAAAATATACGCTTTCACTAAAAAGCATACTTTTTATTGCTTCAAATAGTGGAAATGAATATCAAAGTATAGAAATTGTGGAAGAATTGTCAGACACAGCAGCATATTTGCTCAAACAGCAGTGTCTGATTTAAAAAAAAAATAAATAAATTTTAAAAGAAAAATTATATATATGTGTATATGTGTATATATATATATATATATATATATATATAT
The DNA here is from genome assembly GCF_946808225.1 of Silurus aristotelis. Lineage (NCBI taxonomy): Eukaryota > Metazoa > Chordata > Actinopteri > Siluriformes > Siluridae > Silurus > Silurus aristotelis. The sequence goes on along the minus strand of NC_139581.1, from coordinate 8,599,897 downwards.
ATATATATATATATATATATATATATATATATATATATGTGTGTGTACATATATATATATATATGTGTGTGTACATATATATATATATATATATATATATATATATATATATATATATATATATATATATATATATATATACACATATATACATACATATATATATATATATATATATATATATATATATATATATATATATATATATATATATATATATATATATATAAAGAGAGAGAGAGAAAGAGAGAGATTGAAAACTACATAAACTGCTTATTTCCTAAGGGAAGAAAGAAAAAACAGCCTTGAAAGTGAAAGAATGACATAAAAGTGGTGCTTTCAATCGACATCAACAAAAATTTTTTTCCCCAGCCACATCTGAAAGGGATGATTTGGTGATCTGTGAAGAGCAAATGTGTGCATGATTGTCTATGTAAGACCCCAAAAAAAAAGGATGACAAAAAACGTATACCTTGCCCATGCTTCCTATATCCACCACAAGTCTATTATAAAAGACATTTAAGCTGCTGTAACACAGAAGGAGATGTTTGGGTACATTTGCATGGCACAGATTTACTTTCACACCTGACTCACTTTAAAACACTTATCATTTACTAACTGAAATGCCAGTGTAAAATCCTCTCCAGTGCTTTTTTTCCAAACACACAGTGACACACTTCCAACATGTAATGACCAACCGATTACATACTGACAAGGAGAAGGACACAAAGATGCTTAAGGGGATTAATTGAGGACAAGGTGATTTGATCTAGGCTGATAAATTTGTACCCATAAGTTAATTATTTTTTAATACTTACACATCCTAAAGTGTACCTCAAGACACAGTATGTGAGAGTGTAATAATACTGTTTTGTTAAATGGAATAATGTAATAATTGTTATCAATATAAACCGTCCGAGAACAGACAGACAGCAAACATCTAGAGCAGCGGTCCACAACCTTTTTTGCGCCACGGACCGGTTTAATGTCGGAAAATATTTTCACGGTCCGGCCTTAAAGGTGTGGTGTATAAATGCAACAAAATAAAATTATATGACCGGCATAAAACCTGGTATTTTCTAAATATAATAATAAACGTGAATCCACTGTGTTGTTTCTTGTTCATTTTGCTCACTTGGGGGTTTGAATTTAGCGGTAATGTTTTAGCAGCTCCTTCAAGAAGGTAGTGGATGGAGGTAAGACATGTGACCAAGGCCAAAATAAAATAAAACATTCAGAATCAGATAATAAATTAAACAGTAATAATGTAAGTAATGTATTTTTTCTGTGCAGCCTGGTACCAATTGAACCAAGAACCGGTGCCAGTCCACAGCCCGGGGAGTGGGGACCACAGATCTAGAGTATTCCATAATCACAAATGTGAATGCAGTGGTCTAAAAATGGAAGTATGAGAAATATGGAAATGGAATAGACTGCAATGAACTTTACAATGAGACAATAGGACGTGAGGGCAGATAAAGATACGCTAGTCAAGGGAAATCTCCAAACAGGTGCACACATTAGATATCAGACCTTCGATATGTGCTTTAAAGAGAGAGGTCCAAAGTACAATCTAAACAAAAGCAAATAAATCAACCCAAAACAAAACATGAATTAATGAATTACTAATGATTTAATAATAAATGCATGTAAATGATTATTCATGTTATCACTTATAACAGCTACAATCACTTCAACAGTTTCTCCTGCTTTTCTTTTGTAGCACGTCATGTTACTGAGAAACTGAGAAAAATGTGCTCCGTCCTGAAAAGTATTTGGAAAAACCTAAAGTTTCAAACAATTAGCACTGGAGAGCATTCAGCTTTAATGGAAGAAAAGATCTTCCAGCCTCCTTTTATCAAAGAGTATATGTTTTTCCTTGTTAAATAACACCTTTCTAATCCATTAGTTATTAACTCAGATAATGTACTGTACAGAACACTCAAGTCCCTGTTAAGTGTTTCCTATAAAAACGATAATATATTAGAATTAGAGCACCTACTGACCAATCACATTTGAGAATTTAAAAGGTGATATTAGTGAAACCTTCACAATATAAAACTATCTAATAAATGGGAAAACACTACATAGAGAAATTTACCTTAACACTGAGTTAAGCAGATTGCGTTACTGTGATAGTTAGTTATCACATCAAAACATCTTACTTTTAATGTCTTTTTTGCTGCAACTTGACTGGATATAACTCAAAATCCTCCACTGACACATGAGAGGAAAAGCAAACAGTTGTGAGGAAATCCATAAGTAGTCATTCTTAATTTATCCTTTGTGATTTTGTTTTTAAAATAAAAGCAAAATGTACAAATGTCCTCTAAAACTATCTCAACGAACAGTCATTATTGTCTATATAACTGGCAACAAAAGTGAGTACACCCTAAGTGAACATGTCAAAACTGTGGCTAAAGTGTGAATATTTTGTGTGAGCACCATTGTTATCTAGCACTGCCCTTATCCTCCTGGGCAAGGAATTCACCAGAGCTGCACAGGTTGTTGCTGGGATCCTCTCCCGCTCCTCCATAATGACATCACGGAGCTGCTGGATGTTAGACACATGATGCATCTCTACCTGCTGCTTGAAGATGCCCCACAGATGCTCAATAGGGTCCAGGTCTGGAGACATACTTGGCCACTCCATCACCTTCACCTTCACCTTTCTTAACAGGGCAGTTGTCATCTTGATGGTGTGTTTGGGGTCATTTTCATGTTGGAAAATTGGCGTTCGGCCCAGTTTCTAAAGGAAGAGGGGCGTCATGTGAGCCAGCTTCCTTCTGGGACGATGGGCATGCAAACTGACTTGTAGAAGTGTGTGGTGTACGGTCGTGACACTAAAACAGGTAGTATTGGCTACTTTTTCATTTAGGTAGAAGTACAGATACTTGTTTTAAAATACTCTGGTAAAAGTTGAAGTACTGACTACACTTTTTTTACTCAAGTTAAAGTAAAGAAGTTTGGGCTCTGACATACTTAAGTAAAAAGTAGCCATTACTACTACCTGTTTTAGTGTCACAATGGCAACTGGACGTCACAGCATATTAATATTAGGGTTGTCTATTTATTTAAAGATTTCATCGCGATCAATCGCATGATTGTCATGAGTTAACCTACAATTAATTTCAACTCGATCATTTTTAAAACTGATTTTTATTAATACTCTTATCAACATTGGCAAATATTGATGCTTTATGCAAATGTATGTTTATTATTAGTGAAACCAAACTCAACATAGAGACAAAATGTTAAAGACAAAATATTCTTGTAAATGTTTTAAAGTAATTATGGTCTTTTCAATTATGCAAATCAGCAGGACGATGAAAGTAACCTTTGCTATGTTTCCACATACAATTGTTCCTCTTCTAACTTTCATACGGATTTCATAATCAGAGAATATTTGTATTGGATGTGAATAGACATTTTGAGCTTTCTATTGCATATATTTATTATGTCTGTGAGTCAAGTATTCACTGAGATTCAGTTTGTTTTATTTGTGTCTCCGAAAAGAGATGACAGCGATGGCACAGAGCGCCCCCTGTCTGTTGACTTTATTTTACAAAAGCACAAATTAGGTAATATTATGAGTGAATACAAATAAAAGTAGACTCTTTACAGATCGAACAATGTTTTGCTCTCATCTGTACGATTAAAATAAAAACTGAGTAATTTAAGTTTGTGTCTGCATTATAAGAAAAAATTCAACAATACTTGCCAGTGCGTTTGTTCACCCCAGAGGGTTAATTGTGAGCATCGTGTTGGATTTTGCTGCTGATTTAGGACTTGGTGCATCATTTTTTAAAATTCATCAAAATCGATGGAGTGTATTTATAATTTATATCTGAGTGAAGAAAGGACTTCATGAATAAATGTGTGTTGTGCTAAAGGTTTTAATTTCATCTCTTTTATATTTATTTATTTATTTATTTATATATTTTTTTATAAAAATGGTCAAACAGAATGCTGCATTAATCCCATACTTCTTGTTGTCTTCTGCTTTGCTTATGGTTAACTTCGTAAACTAGCCTACATCTGTGGTGTGTGAGAGACGGGAAATAATACACCACTGGTAGGTTAAAAAAGCTGTGCGATCACAGAAAATATGGTCATGGGCTGAAAACGGTGCAGTAAAAAGAAAAAGTTTTGACATTTCACCAAATAGAGTAAAACTAAAGTAACGAGGCTGGTTTGAAAACAGAAGAAGTAGAAAGTACAGATATTTGTGTAAAAATGTAATGAGTAAAAGTAAAAAGTTGTCCGAAAAATAAATAGTGAAATAAAATACTGATACCAGAAAAATCTACTTAAGTACAGTAAGAAAGTATTTATTACTTTCGACCTCTGGTTGCCAGCTATTTTAGCAATAATGGCTGTATGTGTAGTTATTACAGCTATACAATCTGCACATTGACTACTCTAAAATATATCCAAGTGTCATTTCTATAGTATTGTCCCTTAAGAACGTGTACTAAAATGGTTGCTGAAATTTGAGGGGTGTACTTACTTTTGTTACTATAAATAGACTCTAAATGTACATTTCCACAGACAACAGCAGCGAGTGTAATGCTTAAGCACTTGTAACATGTAGGAACAAAGATGATTTCTATGTTTTATGGCATCCTTAATACAAGGACATTCATCCATTCTTGCTGAGATTTAGACCAAAATGCAAGACTAAAGCCAGGTCTGCTTTACAGTATTTTATTCCAGTGTTATATTATGCGCCCTTCCTGATTGATAGATCATCAGATTTGGGAGTTAATATCCAGGTCTGGAGCTCGATCAGAGCAGAGTGCCAGCATGGATGATTCAGTTGTATGAGTGGTAATACGCTGAAATTAAGCTTTCGGAAATTGCTCCAGAATAGTCTGAGACACTCTGATATTTCAAACGTGTTTGATTTTTTTTTACAAAGAAATGAAGAAAGGAAGCCTGAGGTTGAACTATGTTTTCTGACTTGTTGCGCAACAACAAAACATCCAATATTTTGGGCTTCTAATGAAAAGAAGACATGTGGAAGTATGTAGTAAACAAAAACGTGTTAAATAACCCAGAATTTGTTTGATATTTACGATACTTCCAAATAGTCACATTATGTTTTAGTGAAATCTTTGCACAATCTTGGCATTCTCTCAGTTCACCTCATGAGGTAGTCACCTGAAATCTTGAGAAGTTCCCAGAGGTGTTGAGTGCTTGTTGGCTGCTTTTCCTTTACTCTCTGGTACACATTGTGCCAAACCATCTCCTCTGTATTTAGGTCATCTGATGCAGCACTTCATTACTTTCCTTTTTGAACAAATAGCTCTTACATGATTTAGAGGTGTGTTTGCGGCCCTCATCCTGTTGGAAAACAAATGATAGTCCCACTAAGTGCAAACCAGATTGGATGGCATGTCACTGCAGAATGCTGTGGTAGCCATGCTGTTTAAGTGTACTCTCATTTTAATTAAATCACCAACAGTGTCACTAGCAAAGCCCCCCCACACACTATCACACCTCCTCCTCCATGCTTCACAGTGGAAAACCACATGTTCAGAAACCGTCCGTTTACCCTTTATACATTTAAGTAAGACACTGTTACCAAAAGTCTTATTTTAGATTTATTTTAACAAAGGACAGTTTTTCCCTGATCTAATGTTGATTCCTTGTGTTTCTTTGATGCAACTCCACTATTAAGGCCTGACACATGTAGCACTCAATATACAGTAAAGATGTGCCCTCTGTAGTTTTATTAAATGGTGTGGAAAACAAAAAACATCATGCAAGCAAAAATTCTGCATTTCAGTGATGGGCCATGCATTTGGTACCTGGGCCTTCAGTGGGAACTTGATTTAATCCACCTCTTAATACCACCACTATCACATTGCAATTATAGAAACCATCAATACTATACAATAACACAATATAACAACACGTTGCATTACAGAGAGAGAGGCATTTCACATGTGGAGGGTGAATACCATTTTACTAAAGCAAGAAACCCAGTTAAGTCAACTCCAATCCTCTACACTACAACCGCAACTGTGCCACCTACATAATCTGTAGCAGTTCTGAATCAATATTTGTCAGATAACATGACAAAAGCATTATAAAACACAACCTACTTACCAGAGATGCATACTCATAATTTGCACAACTCCTCAGAGGCTGTAAGCCAGAAGTACCTCTCGTATTTACTGGTCTGGAAGTGGAGAAAAAACACTTTCCCAGGCTGAGACAAGCTAGGTAGCTTCAGGTTGGCCGACCACTCCTCACGATGTCTAGCTTTTCTTGAAAATGGATTTTTAAGTATGTCCGATACCAAATACATTTATTTTAAAACATTTCATTTAAAAGTCTAACTCAGATGTATTAATGTGTGCAGAGTGCGACACGTGTTTTGCCAGTCTAACCTGGCTGTAACAGTTTCCCTCTGACCAACCAATCAAAGGATGGAAAAATGCTGACGCTATTCTGGGAGGCAAATATGAAATCTGATTGGTTAATGAAACAGAGCTATTACTTAAGGAGACTTTGGTATAAAAAAAAGTAAAAAAAATGCCATCAGAACAGACGTTGCAGGCCCTCGGCTGATTAGATTGACATGGCAGCACATAGAGGCTGAAATCTGATTGGATAAAAAATCTAACATCCACATGCACGTACTGGAAGCAGTGCAGCCAAGAGAAACACTACGAAATGCAGAGATTAAACTGTTGGGTATAAATTAATACAATTTCATGTAAGAAATATTAGAATTTAGGTTGTAAATGTAGGTCAGTGCTTCTGAAAGTGTTTAGGCCAGCAGAGAAGGATTTGCTTGCCCTGACCGCCTGCCACTGCTGCAGGTAGATGCCTGGCAAACCTCTGCAGTGGTGATTGGCGGCTAGACTATATACATTTTAGATACTTTAACACATTTTTTAACACATATGACACATATTACTGTGATACTCCTCTTCACAATGCACACATTCTTTCTTTTGTCTATTTCTTTCTTTCTCTCTCACACTCCTTCTTATCTCAGGTTTCTCCTAACAAAATCTGAGCAGCTTTCTGATTCAAGCAGACAGATGGAGGTGTTCATCACATTACATGTAACCTCATTTTCCCAGTAGGTTCCCATTCATTGATCACATCTAAGTGTTGTCCATATTAATTTCTCCTACTTGGCTCAAAACCCCACTTCTGTGGACTGACAGTTTTTTCTCCTGCACACTGCTCTTTCTTAGCGCCGCTTTCTCTTGCGTGCTAAATGATCCTCATCAGCAACATCATCCCCAGAAATGGGAGGATAAATTGAATCACAGCGCAAATTTTCACATCCCTGCTATGCATGGTTAATTATGCACATATGGGTGCTTTCCCTGTGCCTCAGATTTTTCTTGCCACATTCTCTTCTTCCGCTGCTCCACCTGTCTGAGGAATTGATGGTGCTTTCGGGGGGAATGAATCATCTCGGCTCTGTCATGACATCCTAATATCACTACTCGCATTATTTCATTCACACAAAAGGCAATTTGGAAGCGATTTTGGGTATAAAGCTTCTGGCTAAAGTCAAGGGGCCTCTGAAGTGATGCTGATTAAACTTCTATTAGAATGCAACAACTGTGCACTTTCCTTACCGGCCGAGTGAGAAAATGAAGCCATAAAACCAATGTCACAATCACACTGAGCTGAAGCAGAGGCATGTGCTGCGGGTTGAAGCTCATTATGGAGCTTGTCACTTGATGTGTGTGAGGCACAGCAGTGGGATTTTGTTGTGCTGTATAACTGTGGCACTCCTTATGCCCTTCCTTGCACATACACACCACAATGACAGTTCCTATTGCTCTGATGGACCAAACACAATCCTGTCAGGAAGAGGTCACCTGCATCTGCTCGTCAGCTTTACCGCCTCTGAAGCAGCAGCTCGTCAGGCTCCGAGTCTGTCCTTCCTTCAAACTGTAGTGTGTATGTGTGCGCACACGTGCGTGTGTTTGTGTTTTGTACAAGTAATCTTGTGAAAACACAGAACAATGACCTGTGTGATCAATGACAAGCTGGCAGAGGGTTAGCCTCTATCATAGGTGTGTCGAATAATAAGTGATGAGAAAGAAAGATACACAGACTGATAGACAGAAAGAAATAGTGAAAAAAAATTGAAAAAGGATAAATAAAAAATTAACAAAAAAAAAATAATAATAATTTATTTAAAAAAATTATAAAAAAAAAAAAAAAAAGAAGCAAATATGCTCTATATTTCACAAACCAGTGATCCCTCTTTCATTGTTTTTTTTTTTTTTTTTGAAGGTGGGGGTGGTTCTGGTTCTCTTAGTCCGTAATAACTGATGAAAAAAATGAAAACTAAAAATAGAAAATACAAACAAACCTTAAAATAAAAAACAGAACAAATACTAATAAACAAATAAAAGAAAAAAACTAACTGTGCTAAATGAGGGGCTTCTAGCATATAATAAAGCTGATGATCATCCAATTAATCTTAAATCTTAAATTAATTTATAATAGCCTAGAAAGACATTCTTGGAACTTCACTTCATTTGCATTGCTGCCAAAAAATGTCTGTCAACTGCCGGTGATTGCTGTGCCACGATGTCTCTGACATCATAAAAGACTGAACAACTGTGTTTCTAATACAATACTTTATATGCAAGTAGTATGTTCGTGCTGCCAGTTCCAAAGTGAAAAGTATACTTTTAAGATCAGGAAAAAAAAGAAAATCGGATTGGATGCTTTTCCTTCAGCAGCTGCAGCCCCTTCTATGAAACACAATGGATAGGTGCAATCAGAGGATGCTGTAGTTCATTCATTCGTCTTCAGTGCATAAGTGCTTTATCCTGGCCAGGATCGCAGTTGATCCAGAGCCTATCCCTGGATCACTGTCCATCGTTAGGACATCATGCCCACACAGAAACACATTCACTGGCAAATCATATATATGTCATTTGTACTGTCATGTGCATCTATATGTGATTACAACTGTCATCTCAGAATACACATCATGTCAAACCTTAAGATAGACCTTTTTTTTTTTTTCAGTCTTAGCCTGGTAGCCTCAATGAGCTCTTCCCACTGTATGTCATTATGATATTTTTATGTAGAAAGCCAAAATCAAAATGATTAAGTAAAAAAACCTCCTTAAACTATGGATATAAAAGCTGATACATAGTAATATATAATTGAAATTTGTTACTTTATAAGACTGTATTCTTTGCTAGCAGACTATAATGCGGCTGTGATTGAACAGAGTCTTCTCTCAAACAGTCAGGAATATTTTAGATTTTCTTTGGAGAAGGGTTTAAACAAGGCCGTCACTTTTTTGCTTCCTCAAAACATGCCATCATACTTTCCACCGGTTCTGTTCCAATAAACTAGCCTTTAAACTGACAGAAGATTAGATGCCAACTAGAATTCTGTGCTTTACTTGTTTTTACCCAACACCATGCAACACAATGCTGCAAAAACTAGATTTTCCTTTTCATCTACTCCGTTTCTTTAGGATGAAAGCCACGATCAGTTGTATTGTTATGTCTCAGTACTATTCATAGTTCATAGCATCTGTGCATATTGCATTATTTTTCCTTGCTCAGTCGCACCTCCTACAGCCATTTCATTTAGCAGGCCTGGCTTTGCTTATTTGATCTGGCTCTTAATGATTGCCCATGCTGCTGGGTTTCTCCACTGTTCCGTGTGACATTGTGCACAGGAAGCCGTGATCCTGTGCATCCAGGACAAAGTAGGGTGCTATAATTATCCAAAAGCACACAGCCACTATTGCTGTCTCTAATTTGTGTCTGTTACCTGGCTGCATCTTTTGCCCCACCACCAAGTGTGTTTGAATAAAGATAGGAATTGGAGAGTATGCCGAGACCCTACACTCAGTCCTTCTGCCACGTGTATAGAATTCTTAATCAGGGTGTGTGTAGTGTTGGGGGGGAACGCTGCCATGGATTTTCAGCCACCTGTTTTTTTTTTTTTGTTGTTGTTTTGTAAAATTAGAATTTGCACATAAGGAAAAAAGAGGGGAAACCAACCAATATAGATAAATAAATATAGATAAATAAATAATATTTTACTGAGCTAAAAAGTATGAAAAGTTAAATCATAGAATCAGTTGCTCATTTATTCCAATAATGTTCTAGCGTTACATTTAATGTTATTTACATGAATTCAGATGTAGATTTAGATTCCTACTAAGCAAATCAAAAAGCGACATAAGCAAGGAAAAGCTCCTAGAGATGACTTGCTGAAGAAACCTTTAGAAAACAAAAATCAAAAAGGAACCCACCTCCACCTGGGTGACAACAGAGAGTCATCACTGGGAGCTTTTCCTTGCTAATGTCGCTTTTGATTTGCTTAGTAGGAATCTAAATCTACATCTGAATTCATCAGGCAGCAGAAACTGGGAGTAGGAGTAAAACAAAGTGCAGTTTTATTGTACCAACAAAAGTCAAACAAAGGAAACTATGAAAGTAAAGTGCAAAGAACAAAGAACTTAACTGTAGCTTAACTGTAACGAGGAGCACAGGTAAGCACGGGATCAACAAGGAGTCCGGGGGCGATGCACGGTAGATCGGACTGTAAGTGAGGGAAGAGAGAGCTCTTTTAAAGAGGGCTGATTAAGGGAAACAGGAGCCAGTGATTAATAGGGGGTAGAGGCTTGTGAGGGGTGAGAGCTTGAGGGGGACGTGACCGGTGGTTCTCTGACATTACCCCCTTTTCCAGGGGTGGCTCCTGATACCCTAACATGGTGCCGGCACGGCCATGGCCTCTGGGGCCGGGGCGGTCAGGGTGATTGAGGCGGAAATCCTCCAGGAGTGCCCGGTCCAGGACATCCTGTCTGGGGACCCAGAAGCGTTCCTCTGGATCATACTCCTCCCATTTGGTAAGGTATTCCAACGTGGGGCCCCGATGTCGTGAGTCCAAGATTTCTCGGACGGAATAAAGGGAGGGTTGGTCCAGCATCTCAGAGGGAGGCAGATCGGTTACGGATCTAGGGTTATCTGTGACAGAGGAAGAAAAGGGCTTAAGGAAGACACATGAAATGTATGGTGGATGCTTTTTCTTAAAGGAAGGTTGAACTGATAGGACACGTTGTTAAACGGCCCGGTATAACCAGGGCTGAGCTTCCTGCAGGGCAGTTAGAGGCATAGATCTCAGGTCGACAACCACAGTTTATTCCCCTGATGGAAGAAAGGAGCCTCCAATCTCCGAGGAGCTGCAAAACTTTTCATGGTCCTAAGAGCTCTTTGCAGTTGGGTATGCGCCGAAACCCAGACTCTCTCGATTTTCTCTGAACCAGTGATCCACCGCAGGAAAGTTGGAAGGTTCCTCCGTCCAGTGGAACAGCGGAGGTTGGAAACTGAGTACGCACTAGAATGGAGTTAGACCAGTGGTTTCTTGATGCGAGGACTTCTGTGCATACTCAGCCCACGGGAGGAACCAAGTCAAGTCAAGTCAAGTTTATTTGTATAGCGCTTTTCACAACAGACATTGTCTCAAAGCAGCTTTACAGAAATCAACAGTCAAGGTGAATGGTGTGTATTTATCCCTGATGAGCAAGCCATGGCGACTGTGGCAAGGAAAAACTCCCTTAGATGTAATGAGGAAGAAACCTTTAGAGGAACCAGACTCAAAAGGGGAACCCATCCTCATTTGGGTGACATCAAGAGTTTGATCATAAATCTTTCAACAATACAGAACACTGGAGAGTGAGAACTAACATGAGCACTGGAGTATAAGATTATAAGTAAATGTTCTTTCAACAGTCTTTGGTATAAAAGTAGGAGCTACTGAGCTCAACATTTGTGATCATCACAGATCCAGCATCAGCTTCTCCATGCCAGAGCCTTTAAACACTTCAAGTCCAATGTCAAACTCCACACATGCAGTGGGATCCAATTGCCACTGGTATGTCTCTAGATGGTTCAGGATGTTTGCGAGTTTGGCATCTACTTCTTTAAAGTCCATAATCTTCATGAGGTGGGACGTGACTGGAGCTGGCCAAACCTCAGGAAGCCTCGGGATGGGGAGAGAAAGAGAAGTAGTGGAGAGGAATTAGCGTAGCTGCTGTTCATGATATTAACAGCACAAGTTGATAATGTGCATGTGATAAGATGTTCTGGAGCACAAGGTTATGATGTGATGTGTGTTATGTGTAGGCTTTGCTAAAAAGATATGTTTTTAATCTGCACCTAAACTGGGTGAGTGTGTCTGAGCCCCGAACACTGTCAGGAAGACTATTCCAGAGTTTAGGAGCTAAATGTGAAAACGCTCTACCACCTTCAGTGGACTTTGCTATTCTAGGAACTACTAGAAGCCCAGAGTTTTGAGATCTCAGGGAGCGTGACGGATTGTAGCGTGTTAGAAGACTGGAGAGATACATGGGAGCCAATCCATTTATTGCTTTATAAGTGAGTAGCAGTAGTTTGTAGTCTATTCGAAACTTAACCGGAAGCCAATGTAGGGATGATAAGATCAGGGTTATGTGGTCATACTTTCTTGACCTTGTGAGAATTCTGGCTGCCGCATTCTGAACTAACTGAAGCTTGTTTATTAATGACGCAGGACATCCACCTAGTAACGCATTACAGTAGTCTATTCTGGAGGTCATAAACGCATGGACGAGCTTCTCTGTATTGGATATAGACAACATATTTCTTAGCTTAGAAATATTTCTAAGGTGAAAGAAGGCTGTTTTTGTAACTTGGTTGATATGATTTTTAAAAGATAAGTTGCTGTCTAAAATAACTCAGAGCATCCGTCTAAATGCACCAGTTCCAGCTGTTCTGATCCTGGTGGCAGTATGATCATACCGAGCAACCAATAGCGAGATCGGAGAAGAAGGAGAGTAAACCTCCTGCTTGGGTGGCCCGAGCCCGGGGCCTCATGGACTGAACTCAACAGGAGCGGACGGCAGGTATTTAGGACAAATGTCCTCCTCTCAGGGCATTCTGGTGGAGCAGGTTCCGAGAGTGTTGCAGTCCAGATTTCTTCATTGATGCTCCATTCTATGGGACTGAGGATGAGATTGGGGGAATTATAGGCTCCAGGTTCTTGGGGTCATTGGGAGTGTAGATTCTTGAGAGGGCATCAGCTTTACCATTCTTGGAACCAGGGCGAAAGGTGGAAAGTGTAATTGAATAATGCCCATATGGCCTGATGGGTTAAGCCATTTTGCATCACGTAGGTATTGGAGATTCTTGTGATCTGTAATAACAGTAAATGGATGAGTCACCCCGTCTAACCAGTGCCGCCACTCCTCCAGGGCCAGTTTGATGGCTAAGAGATATCATAGTTTTGTTCGGCTGGAGAGAGTTTCTTAGAGTAGAAGGCGCAGGGTTGGAGGCCTGGAGGATTACCTGTTTGCTGTGATGGCAGTGCGGCCCTCCTGTGGAGGAGGCATCTACTTCTACTATAAACAGAAGCTGTGGATCAGGGTGTATTAGAAGAGATGCAGTACTGAACTTCTGCTTGAGAACAGTGAAGGCCTCATCGGCCTCCTGGTTCCAGACTAGGGTCTTGGCCTTACTCTTTAGGAGTAAGGTGAGTGGGGCAGTGACCAAACTAAAGTTTGGGATGTACCTTCGATAAAAGTTAGCAAATCCTAAGAATCGTTGGAGTTCTTTCATGGAGCCAGGACGTGGCCAGTCTGGGACCGCCTTGACTTTCCCCTGGTCCATTTGTACCCCCTATGGGCTAAGAAAGTACCCCAGGAACTGTACACATGACTGATGGAACTGACATTACTCCAGCTTCAGGTATAGGTGGTGTTCGAGTAATCATTCTAGAACTTGGGTGACATGACACCAATGTTCAGTCAGACTTTGAGAATATATCAGGATATCATTTATCTATACTATAGCAAAACAATGAAGGAACTGTCTAAACTCTTTATTCATGAAAGTCTGGAACACTGCTGGAGAAATGGAGATCTACTTTAGTAAATACATGGGCCCCACGGAGGTCTTCTAGGGTGGCCAGCACCAGAGGGCGCGGGTAAGTGAGTTGTACAATTTGAGAGTTTGAAGCTCGGAAATCTATGCACACCCGGAGACCGCCGTCTTTCTTCCCCACAAAGAAGAAGCTGCAGGCTGCTGGGGTAGAGGATAGGGTGATGAAGCCCTGTTGTAAGGCTTCCTGAATGTAGGCCTCCGTTGACTCACGCTCTCGGATGGAAAGCAGATAGATACGTCCTTTCGGCAGTTTCGCGCCTGGTATTAAGTCGATTGCACAATCCCATGGGCAATGAGGGGGCAGGCCCTGAACATTTTAAAAGGACTTATACTCAGGGGGAATCTACTCTTCTTTGTGGGTCTCAGGACTTTTGAGCTGAGTAAAGGCAAGGAAAATTGGGACAGGTTATGGTTTGGGTTAGTTGCGTAGACATTGATTCTGGCAATGTTGGCTCCATTGAATGAAATTACATGGGTTCCAGGAAACCTAGGGGATTGTCATTAGAGCTAGGGACGCCCGAGAATGATGCTGGCAGTGGAGTTTTCTAGGACCAGAAACCGCATTTCCATAGGGTGATCACAGGGGTACAGTATTTTACCCAGCCACATCCTAAAGCCCTCCCCTGGATTGTCTGTATGGAGAGCTCCCAAAACCCTCTTTCACAGGCCAACTGGAGGTGCTCTAGGCATTTTTGGGAGAGGAACTTTCCCAAGGAGCCATCGTCAACAAGGGCCGGAACAAGAAGTAACAATGTAGGTGTGATGAGTTTGACCGGCAATTTTGAGAGGTTGTTATCTCTAAAGTGAGCTTGATTGTACTTAAAGGATGTGGGGGCCTGATGGGGCACTGACTTATAAAGTGACTGGAATCACCACAATAGAGGCATGCTCTTTTAGAGAGCTCTTTAAAAGTGGGCTGATTAAAGGAAAACAGGTGCAGGTGATTAATAGGAGGGAGAGGCTGATTGTGAGGGGTGAGAGCTCGAGGGGTGCGTGGCTGGTGGTTCTCTGACAGGTCAACAGTACACTACAGTATACAGGTGTAGAACAGAAAGAATAAGTACTGAGTGAAGTTCTTCCATAGCTAGTGTAACATACTTCATTTAGTTCTGTTATGCTGTACCAATTCTGGTTCAGCTGGTGCTCCTTATATGTGTGTGTGATGCATTTTTTGGGGCTTTCCATAGATAGACAAGGGTCATTCGCACGAGGGTACTAGAGTGGCAGTGGGTTTTTCTGGAGTTTTCCATGTCATGTGTGAGAGGCGTATAATAAAGTTGGAAAGAGTTTGGATGCCCTCGTTTATTGTTTTCTTTCTTATAAGTCTTTAGGCGAACCCTGCACGAACACTCGGTCACACAAGATTAGCGTTAGTGTCCGGGAGAATGTACACTGCAATCACAACAAATACTTTAAATAACCAGAACAATGACTTTCAGTAACAGTAAAGTCCGTGCACCATGATTTGTTAACATAAATGCACAAACCTTTACCATTGCGCTTACCAGAGTCCACTGCCATCCTCTCCACCCGGAAAACACTGCGACCCTAGAGCTAAATGGCGCAGCTGTGAATGTTGTCGTTGAGCAAGGAGCTTTTAATAAATGTAAAAAATTTAATTGCTTCAACCATGTTGTTTTTACTGCCATATGTAAATGCAAAACCTGCACTAAACCCTTTTGTGTCCAATTGGAGACATAACCTCTAAGTAATAATTAAAAAAATGTTTCTAGTTATGTCAGATTTCCTAATTACACCCCTAGTTACACCCCTACACTTTTTTAACTTTGTAAATAATAAACAAATATTCATCGATTTGTCAGCCTTAAGCACATAAACATCACACACAATTTTCCCTCTACAGTATAAATCTCTGGGTATTCAGCAGCTGTCGCTATAAATCAAAGCACTGAGCGAGTTTAAAAATTAATTACTGCATACTTTACAGAATCAACACAAGTACAGAAAAAAAATGCAAGGCAGGCATATTTATGTTTCCCTTTTATCCATCCCTGCTAGTGCGGTAGACCAGAGATATGCTTATTAGCACCGGGACGACGGTTTATCGCCCCAGCCTATTATTCAGTACTACAGTAAAAGTAATAGGAAAAGAATGTTGATTTTTAAGAGCAATGTGATGTTTATATACACACACAATATCCCCAGGTACACACCCACTCACACTGTAATACACAGTACAAAAAGGTTTGAATATATTTCTTGCAATAAGTTTCTCCTGAGTATAAACCGCCTAAAATTCGGTTTGCTTAGAGAATAACCTCAACATTTATATTGCTTTGTTGGATAAATCTCATTTATGTTCCAGGCATTTTTGTTTTGCATAAAAACATCTATGGGTGTAGTCTAGTTTAATGTTTGTCCTGTTAGTGTTGCTCTAGTTCAGTGCTGATTTTACTGAACATACACACATCTTTGCAACAGTTTTGCTCTTTTGTTTTATTTACAAGTTATACCACACTACTATTGTATTCTGCATACTAATTGGTCTTGATTTAATTTCTCTAACAGCAGCATGGCTGCAAGGCAAATCACAGGGTAATATTAATGGACAATGATCTAGTAGGTGACAGCAAAGTCCCCAGGTCTACGTCTGCATGCCTCCACCACACCTCTTTCCAACATGGTAAGTCAATTCCTATTTTCCCAAATGTTGTGCTACCTATTCAGAAAGCATACTTAGGAAATGCATCTTATAATACAGCGCTGATCAACTCCAGAGCAGATCTGAACTTCTGATCAAACACTTCCTTGCAAATAAAACCTTTGCAACACCTCTTTAAGGCCTGTATGATTGTGTCATCAAGCTCTTATCTGCCATATATGTCAATGTGAAGATTATTCAGGTTTATGGATAGATTATGGAGATTATGGATAGTTCAACATATTCCATAATGTTGCATAGGCTTCAGCACCAACAGTGTTTCAGTGCATATCAATGAAATACCATCCCATGTCCAAACATTTCTAAGCAGACTCCCTTCATTGTTATACCATGCAACTTCTTAGCAATAACTAAAAGGAATGTATCATCCCTGTATCCAATTTAATGGGGGCTTGGACCTGGAAGGGAAGAATCCATAGGCACTGTTGACTGGGGAGTAAGTGTGTACCACTCATCACATGCGCTCACACCTCCCCCAACATGGGATACCCATACATTCACCAAATGCAACAGTTGTTACCAGGGAAATGCTGGTGGCCAAACATGCTGCAAGACATTTGTCTCATCCTAATCTGTTTGTGCCAGTGGGTAATCTCATGCCACTACCAATGCCTCAATGGCCTCAAACACTTTGCTATAACTCAGATCTTCCACCTTCCAAGGACAACACTGTCATCCCGATTATCAAAATGTCAAAGTCCTTCTGTTAAATACTTATTTTTGAACTACCATTGGCCTTTAGAACAGCAAAACCTAAATTCAATCATTCCTTTTTGATTTGATTCCAGAGGACATTAAGTGACTGGGGGAGTGGCCCAGTTCACATTTGCATCCTGGTGAAGCTGAACATTTCTGTATCATCCCCAAGCCCATGTCTAGGTAGAGAGGGCCAATCAGGAAATATACACTTCCTGCTTAGTTTCTATGCTTATTACCAAGAGGACTCGGCCCAATTCACCAGGGAAAGGGTGAATATATGGAGCACCCCTTTGGACATTTGGCAACCAAACCTACTCCTTTGTATGCTTTGCAAAAAACAAAAAAACTGCTTGAACATTAGTAGAAGACAATAAAAGAAGACAATCTACAAGCCAGTCAAACCTGTGATCGGGAATCCATCACAGATGGCTGCAAGATGTTGGCACATTGTTTCATTGGCCTCTTTAAGATCTTGCAATGTATCAATTATGTCACATGAGCTATAATTGTTATCCCAGGAAACGTGCTTCTTTGGGCTCCATAGGTGGCCACTGAGGGCATTGATGCCCATGCAACATTTAGGGCACGTGTGGGCCTACACTAGAGGACCAAGAATATCACAAAGTATGAGTGTGTGCTACAAACACTAAGTAGCATTATAATGTGGCCTGTGAGCTCATAACATGCCCACAAATCACTGTGGTCTGGGTATGGGCTAGGCCATTTTGACTCCACTTCAAAGATAAACACACATTCGTATAGTGTGGGCTGCCCTCACATTTAAATCTAACATTTAGCTTAAGAGTACATCCCTTGGTGTTTTATTTCTTACTAAAATGCCTTACAAGCCATGAGTTTGCAAATTTTGCTCTTGCCTAAGTAAAAGCAGTGGAAAGAGGAGATTTTTAAGTGCATTGTGTGAGATTTAAATGCTTCTTCATGATGTTTGTTTATTGATGACATTGGAGGCATGCTGTAATGAACGACATTTGGTTAGTAAAAATATGGTTACATATCAAGCTACATGCCTGTTACACTCAAATAGGAACCATCATAATGATAACACTGAGACTTAATTTAGCTTTTGCATCTGCATATACAGAGATAGAAAGTAATGAGATACAAATACTTTACTTCACTATTTATTTTTTTGACAACTTTTTACTTTTACTAATAAAATTTTTTACACTAATATCTATACTTTTTACAATTTTAAAAACAGGCTCATTACTTTAGTTTTAATCTATTTGGTGACATAATCAATATTTTTATTTTCATTGCGCACAGTTTTCAGCTCATCAATCTATTTCTTGTCATTTCGCCAAAGGTGCAGGCTATTTTCATGTACCTCAAAATGTGAAGACTAGAGATGGGGACAATGCCCCACAGTTATTGAACAGCCTTCATGGTGCAAGAACCATAAATATGGATTTGATCTAAAATATGGACAGTTTGCTAAAGTTGACACAAACAGTCTCCATTAGTGAAAGTTGGGGAAAAAAAAAAAAAAAAAAAATATATATATATATATATATATATATATATATATATATATATATATATATATATATATATATATATATATATATATATATATATATATTATTATTATTATTATTATTTATTTTTTTTATTTTATTTTTTTTATGTAAAAAAAGAAATGGATCACTGCAAATAGCAAAATCTGGCAAATAGTCCAAATAGGCATTATGACATCAGTATTTGACCTAAGGGAGAAGAGAGAGAGAGAGAGAGAGAGAGAGAGAGAGAGAGAGAGAGAGTGTGTGTGTGTGTGTGTCTGTGTGTGTGTGTGTGTGTGTGTGTGTGTGTGAGAGAGAGAGAGAGAGAGAGAGAGAGAGAGAGAGAGATAGAGAGAGAGAAAGAAAGAGTGAGAGAGACTCTGTGTGTGTGTGTGTGTGTGTGTGTGTGTGTGTGTGTGTGTGTGTGTGTGTGTGTGTGTGTGTGTGTGTGTGTGTGCTCAGTGTTTTCACACCTGCTTCTATCCATCTGTCTGTGCAGGCCAAGCTGACCAGAGCAACACTGGACATCAGAGAGAGCAGCATGGGCACCAACACACACACACACACACCCACACACATTTGTTTCAGAATTCTTTTTAGCTTTTTTGGTTTTGTGTTGTTTTTATTAATAAAAGCTGCACTTTAAACTAAGAGTGGCAAAAGTCCCAACAAGGTCAGATATTCCTATAGTCAATACACTACAAACTCTTACATACATCATAACAATTAAAACTAAGAAACACAACAGACCTCTCTGTGGAGTGAAGCGTCTCCTTTAAGGCCTATCAGAGGCTGTGTTGGAGGCCTTGACTCCATCTGCTCATCCTATACAGCAGGGGTTCTCAAACTTTTTTGACACCAGGGACCCCTTAAACTGTGAAATATATTTATTGGGCTCTCTCTGTACAAAATCCAAATATCTTAATTGGAACTCTACCAACAGAACACAGTAGATCCAAGTTGTTAGTATTTATAGAATGCTTGTTTTTGAGTTGTTGAAATTTGGATTAAACTCATTTAATTCAACCAGTCAAACAAGAAGAAGTAAACAAGATGGTGATATTGGGCTATGAATCAGATATTAGGTCTTGCATCAAATCAAGCAGACTAGAAACAAATGGATTTGTGAAAGAAATGGATTTGCAAAAGAAATGTATTTTCATTTATGGAAACATAAGAATTTACCATTTCTCTTAGTTTATTTTTTTTAGGATGCATGTTTATATATTTGCAATTTATGACATTATGGCTTTATACCATTTTGTGACCAGTGAAGGGTAAGGATTTCAGTGATTTTGACAAATTGTGATGACTAGACAACTGGGTCAGAGCATCTCCAAAACTGTTCCCAGTCTGCAGTGGGAAAAATCTATCAAAAGTGTGAACCAGGCTCATTGTTGCACGTGGGGAGTGAAGGCTGGCCCGTGTGATCCGATCCAGAAGACGAGCTCCTGTAGCTCAAATTGCTGAAGTTAATGCTGTTAATGCTCGACAGGACAGGACTGTTTTGGCATTAAAAGAGGGACCAACACAATATTAGGCAGGTAAATATAATGTTATGCCTGATTGGCATGGTCATAATGTTATGCCTGGCCGGTGTATACATTACTATGTAAGTGTTTCTTGTATAAAAGAGTTTAACTATTACATGTTTTATTAAAAAAAAAAAAAAAAGGTATTTGTTTTTAAAGAAAACTAAATTAGGTGGCTATTGATATCGGGGAAAAAAAATTGTAATACCATTCATCTCTAATCTCTAATAAATATAATAATTTTGATAATATTCTGGTGTGATTTCAGCATTGTAACAAACACAGAACCTATGCATATGCTTCACAGACCACTCAGGGTCCATAGACCCCACTTTTTGCTATACACAACAATAGAAGCTGATTAACATAAACATCAGGTTAAAATGATGCAAATCGGATTTTTAATTCAGGGGCAACATTTATCTAACACTAGAACATTCTGATTTATCACATACGTATACACAAAGCCAGGGTTCCTAGCTTTATATATATTACACAAATTTAGCTAGATTGAGAACAAAATTGATGGTGGGGCAAAGCTAATCAGCAGGCGATTGCAAGCTTATGAATAGACTGTGGCTGTAATATGTAAATAATCAAAGTTAAAGCTCTTAAACATATGGTGTGTTCCAGTGGTGTAGTGAGGCTGGTGAGCATTAATTGAATTTCGAAGTTTCTTCTAATATACAGTACCACCAGGTTAATGACTTAAATATGAAAGACATGATTAAGAAAAAATCTGATTATTATTATATTATACAGTGCCATGATACAGTGCCCCGTAAAAGGTCTATGGGTCTTTATCAAAGTACAACATAGGCATATTTGCAGTGCTGGAACCTGCAAAAATCTGATCACCAAACAAGAGACTTTAAGTCAAGTCAAGTCAAGTCAAGTTTATTTGTATAGCGCTTTTCACAACAGACATTGTCTCAAAGCAGCTTTACAGAAAACAACAGTGAAGGTGAATGGTGTGCGTTTGTCCCTGATGAGCAAGCCGTGGCGACAGTGGCAAGGAAAAACTCCCTTAGATGATATGAGGAAGAAACCTTGAGAGGAACCAGACTCAAAGGGGAACCCATCCTCATATGGGTGACATCAAAAGTTTGGTCATAAATCTTTCAACAATTCAGAACAATTTGTGATCATCATAGATCCAGCATCAGCTTCTCCATGCCAGGGCCTTTAAACACTCGGCATCTACTTCTCCATGATCATCCATAGGTCCATAATCTTCACGAGGTGGGACGTGACTGGAGCTGGCCAAACCTCAGGATGCCTCGGGATGGGGAGAGAAAGAGAAGCAGTGGAGAGGAATTAGCGTAGCTGCTGTTCATGATATTAACAGCACAAGTTGATAATGTGCATGTGATCAGATGTTCTGGAGCACAAGGTTATGATGTGATGTGTGTGATGTGTGTTATGTGTAGGCTTTGCTAAAAAGATATGTTTTTAATCTACACTTAAACTGGGAGAGTGTATCTGAACCCCGAACACTGTCAGGAAGACTATTCCAGAGTTTAGGAGCTAAATGTGAAAATGCTCTACCGCCTTTAGTGGACTTTGCTATTCTAGGAACTACTAGAAGCCCAGAGTTTTGAGATCTCAGGGAGCGTGACGGATTGTAGCGTGTTAAGAGACTGGATAGATACATGGGAGCCAAACCATTTAGTGCTTTATAAGTGAGAAGCAGTAGTTTGTAGTCTATTCGAAACTTAATAGGAAGCCAATGTAGGGACGATAAGATTGGGGTTATATGATCGTATTTTCTTGACCTAGTAAGAACTCTTGCTGCGGCATTCTGAACTAACTGAAGCTTGTTTATTAATGATGCAGGACATCCACCTAGTAATGCAACTTTAGCACTGATCCACAGAGCAATGAAAATTGCTAAATAAATAACCCAAATGACCATGCATTGAATTTAATATAATAAATTCTAATTTATTATAATATCTAAAATATTACTAGATGGACATGTCTGTGCAAACTTTTCCAATTATAAAAATAAAAACTTGTGATGATGTGATAATCCCTCATTATTCTTGTTCTTTTTTTGTGCTGCTATATTTGGAATGCAATTAAGTTTAAATGTATGTGCATGTAAAATGTGTCATGTTTGGATCAGGAATGACACTTCTTACATGTGTATTACTTACCTGTCTTCAAATTCTTGTTAAAATTGCCTAATAGTCTTACAGTAGAAAATACATCTACTCTAGACTTCTTTCAAACGGGATAAGTTGTTGGCAAAGATCAGCTAAAATTGCACTGAGCAAAAGAAATTGACAGATGAGTTTGCTGCACAAAACTGTGAATGCAAAATCATCAAGCCAGGTACCTTTATCAAGGCAACGCTATCTTTATCTGTGCCTTTAAAATGGTTTTTTATTTCATCTGTGTGATCTCATCTGTCTACACTGGTTGATAATCAGCATCATGAGCAATTACTGTCCATTTCTGCTAAGATGATTGACAGTAACTACGATACGAAGTTCCTCATTATAAGTTTACCCTTGATTACACTTGTCTCTCACTAATTTCTCCATGCATATGGTCAAGAGTCATTCTACATACAAGCAGATCCTCATTCCCAATGATAACTTTTTATACAACATTCTTTGCTTTTAAAAGTGGCACACTTTTACTGTACTGCAAAATTAAATATACATATGTATATTAAATATTTATGTATATATTGTTACTTCAAATGGTCAAGAATTCGTGCAGTGTGAATAGCAGAAAACCACACCAAATATTTCTCAATCAGATTCAAGTCACATTTGTGTGTGTTCAAATTCTACTAGATCCTATTGATTAGATATGCAACTCAACCAGACAAATTTGATTTCATGTATTTTTGGCACTTGCTGACATCGAAGATGTGCAACACAGAGAACATTTACAAACATTTGCATGCGATTGCGAATTAGTGAGCACCTGAGTACTTGAGTCTGGAGCATCAGGATCGATTTCTTTTGTTTGCATTACAAAATAAATTTTAGCATTACAACAGCTAAGTGATAGAAATTCTACAGAAGTATAGTAGTTTGTGAACTGAATAGAATATTTTATTTACAATACATGAAGGTATAGTTTCCCTGGTGGTCTAGTGGTTTGGATGCGGTGCTCTCACCGCTGCAGCCCAGGTTCGATCCCCGGTCAGGGAACCAACCCCAGCCATTAGGGTTGCACAAGCCTTAGTGCTGGTCCCAAGCCTGGATAAATGGGGGGGGTTGCGTTAGGAAGGGCATCCAGCGTAAAAACATGTGCCAAATCAAACATGCGAATGGTCCGCTGTGGCGACCCCTAACGGGAGAAGCCGAAAGAAAAGTTTATTTACAATACATGAAGGTTCTGATGATGTGTCTAAGGCCAAGGTTAATTTGAAAACGCATTTTTTTCTGAGATGGCATTGTCAGTCAACCAAAATCTAACTTCATGAAAATCCTCTCCAAAGCACAAAAATTAGAAAAATGTCGTTTTCGCGATGCAGTGAGGACTGAAAATGGCGGCTTTCAAAGACAATGACGCACTTTAGTCACTGCAGCGACGTTTCAAAGAGCCGCAAATGAAATAAACGGCAGGCGGAAATGACATTGAAGGTTGAAGCGTCATGCAATTTGTTCATGGCAGTAAAGAAACGTAAGCGTTTCCATACGTTTCAGTGTGTATGAGCAACCTTTGTGAAATGATTGAAAACAAAAGTGTGGATGCGGATTTTTAGATGAAGCGTCGTTTTTAAATACATCCAGATTAGTGTAAACGTAGCCTAAGCCACTGCAACAATGCTCTGTGTACGGTAATAACCAGGTGTCTATAGTAAAACATTTATTTTGTATGGGTTTAAGATGCAGGAACTAGGACAGCTACTGCAATATCTTTGTTTTTGTTTGTTTCAGGGCATTTTCATGGTTGTTCCAAATTTAATTTGCACACAGTATCAACTGTCTGCAAGCACTCAGACTGCAAAGATGCTGCTCACACACTACAAAAGTTTGTGAACACCAGGTACTCAAACATTTATGGCATTTGGCAGACATGCTTATCCTGAGAAACTTATATTTATCTCAATCATACAAGTGAGCAGATATGGGGTTAAGGGCCTTGCTCAGGGGGGAAAGCTTGGTGTGGCTGGGATTGCTGAGTGTGCCAGATTTAGTCCTTGCTGTTACTATAACCTCTAATATTCTGGAAAGGATTTCCACTAGATTTTGGAGTGTACTTGTTGGGATTTGTGTTAATTAGTAAGGAACAAATTGATGTTAGTTGAAAAGGCCTGGGGTGTATTCAGCTTTCTAGTTCATCCCAGTGGTGTCCATTGGGGTGGAAGTCAAGGCTTTGTGTTGGACGCTTCTTCCAGTTCTTTCAGTTCTTCCACTCCATTTTTGGCAAACAAGGTCTATGTGGATCTTGCTTTGTGCACAGTGGCATCATCATGCTGGAGAAGCATTTTGTTTCTAGTTCCTGCATTGGCTAATACTGCTACAGCATGCAAAGATATACACAGCTGCAGCTTATTAGAAGGCTAATATAAATGGGTAAGGTCTTTTGGCTATTATTGCATATTGATAAATACAGCATTTTGTCTCCTCTTTTGACCATAAGAACTAATGAAGTTGGACACAGGCAATATTGTGATGTTCAATCACTCACATTATTTGGTATGAAATGCTAACTATAGATAATTTAACACTAGTGGATGGAACAGTATTGGTTTAAATCAAACCTTAGATAGTTTCTAAAATGGGGTCTGTAATAGGACCCTTCCCAGGCTAAAAAAAAACCTTTTTCCCATTTTACCAAATGTATAAAACTTAGAGCAAATGTCCCTGGATTTAAAATAATGCCAGCGAAAATAACAGATTTTCAGAAAAATGCATTAAGATAAAAAGTTCAGTAGGAACAAAATATTAGGGTTACTAGTCAAGTCAAGTTTATTTCTATAGCGCTTTTCACAACAGACATTGTCTCAAAGCAGCTTTACAGAAATCAACAGTCAAGATGAATGGTGTGTATTTATCCCTGATGAGCAGCCATGGTGACTGTGTCAAGGAAACACTCCCTTAGATGTTATGAGGAAAAAACCTTGAGAGGAACCAGACTCAAAAGGGGAACCCATCCTCATTTGGGTGACATCAATAGTTTGATCATAAATCTTTCAACAATACAGAACACTGGAGAGTGAACTATTATTACTATTAATATTATTAACATGATCAAGAGATACTGCGGTTGATCTAAACAGTGTTCAGAAGGTTATTACGGCATCTATTAAATAATAATAAAAGGCAAATCAGTTTGAAACGTTTATTAGACCATGTATTCTGCCATTACTATTATTTCTTAACATTACAATTAATATTTTTAATATCTCTCACTAGTTTTGTACAGAAGCTAACCCAGCCATTAGGGGGGGCACAAGCCAGTTTACTCTTAGTGCCGGTCCCAAGCCCGGGTAAATGGGAAGGGTTGCGTTAGGAAGGGCATCCAGCGTAAAACATGTGCCAAATCAAATATGCGGATCACAAATGAGAATTTCATACCGGATCGGTCGAGGCCCGGGTTAACAACGACCGCCACAGGTATCGTTAGCCGACAGGGTACCGGTGGAAATTGGGCTACTGTTGGCCGAAGGAGGAGAAGGAGAGGAGGAAGAGGTCTACAGAGACGGCAGGAAAAGGAGCAGTGTAGGAGAGTAGAGGTTCGGGTTGGTACTTTAAATGTTGGTACTATGACGGGTAAAGGGAGAGAGATAGCTGATATGATAGAGAGGAGAAAGGTAGATGTGTTGTGTGTTCAGGAGACCAAGTGGAAAGGGAGTAAGGCCAGGAACATTGGAGGTGGGTTTAAACTGTTTTATCATGGTGTGGATGGGAAGAGAAATGGTGTAGGGGTGATTCTGAAGGAAGCGTACAGTAAGAGTGTAGTGGAGGTGAAGAGAGTTTCTGATAGGGTGATGATCGTGAAGGTGGAAGTTGAAGGGATGATGATAAATGTCATCAGTGCCTATGCTCCACAAGTTGGCTGTGAGATGGAGGAGAAAGAAAGATTCTGGAGTGAATTAGATGAAGTGGTAGATGGTGTACCTAGGAAAGAACGATTGGTGATTGGGGCAGACTTTAATGGGCATGTAGGTGAAGGGAACAGAGGTGATGAGGAGGTGATGGGTAGGTATGGTTTTAAGGAGAGGAATGTGGAAGGGCAGATGGTGGTAGATTTTGCTAAAAGGATGGAAATGGCAGTGGTGAACACGTATTTTAAGAAGAAGGAGGATCATAGGGTGACGTATAAGAGTGGAGGAAGGTGCACACAGGTGGATTATCTTCTGTGTAGGAGATGCAACCTGAAGGAGATTGGAGACTGTAAGGTGTTGGCGGGGGACAGTGTAGCTAGACAGCATCGGATGGTGGTCTGTAGGATGGTTTTGGAGGCGAAGAAGAAGAGGAGGAAAGTAAGGTTTGAAAGAAGAATAAGATGGTGGAAACTGAAGGAGGAAGAGTGTAGTGTGAGGTTCAGGGAAGAGGTCAGACAGGGGCTTGGTGGTGGTGAAGAGGTGCCGGATGATTGGGCAACTACTGCAGGAGTGATGAGGGAGGCAGCTAGAAAAGTACTTGGTGTGACATCTGGAAATAGAAAGCAAGACAAGGAGACGTGGTGGTGGAATGAGGAAGTGCAGGAGAGCATTAGGGGAAAGAGATTGGCAAAACAGAAGTGGGATCGACAGAGTGATGAGAAGAGTAGGCAGGAGTACAAGGAGATGCGGCAGCAGGTTAAAAGGGATGTGGCGAAAGCCAAGGAAAAGGCATATGAGGAACTGTATAAGAGGTTGGACACTAAGGGAGGAGAAAAGGATTTATACCGATTGGCCAAGCAGAGGGACCGAGCTGGGAAGGATGTACTGCAAGTTAGAGCAATAAAGGATGGAGAGGGAAATGTGTTGACTAGTGAGGAGAGTGTGTTGAGAAGATGGAGGGAGTATTTTGAGCAGCTGATGAATGAGGAAAATCAGAGAGAGAGAAGTTTGGAGGATGTGGAGTTGGTGAAGCAGGATGTAGATAGGATTAGTAAGGAGGAAGTGAGAGCAGCGATTAAGAGGATGAAGAATGGAAAGTCGGTTGGACCAGATGACATACCGGTAGAAGCGTGGAGATGTTTAGGAGAGATGGCAGTGGAGTTTTTAACCAGATTGTTTAACAGGATTCTGGAAGGGGAGAGGATGCCTGAGGAATGGAGAAGGAGTGTGCTGGTACCGATCTTTAAGCATAAGGGAGATGTGCAGACCTGCAGTAACTACAGGGGAATTAAGTTGATCAGTCACACCATGAAGTTATGGGAAAGAGTAGTGGAAGCCAGGCTGAGAGAAGAGGTGACCATCTGTGAGCAACAGTATGGTTTCATGCCGAGGAAGAGCACCACAGATGCCTTATTTGCTTTGAGGATGTTGATGGAGAAGTATAGAGAAGGACAGAAGGAGCTGCATTGTGTATTTGTGGATTTAGAGAAAGCGTACGACAGGGTGCCGAGAGAGGAGTTGTGGTATTGTATGAGGAAGTCAGGTGTGTCAGAGAAGTATGTGAGGGTGGTGCAGGACATGTATGAGGACAGTGTGACGGCAGTAAAGTGTGCAGTAGGTACGACAGACTGGTTCAGGGTGAAGGTTTGACTGCATCAAGGATCGGCCCTGAGCCCTTTCCTGTTTGCAGTGGTGATGGACAGGTTGACGGACGAGGTCAGACAGGAGTCTCCCTGGACTATGATGTTTGCAGATGATATTGTGATTTGTGGTGAGAGTAGAGAGCAGGTTGAGAAGAGCCTGGAGAGGTGGAGATATGCGCTGGAGAGAAGGGGAATGAAAGTCAGTAGGAGTAAGACAGAGTACATGTGTGTGAATGAGAGGGAGGGCAGTGGAGTGATGCAGTTGCAGGGAGAAGAGGTGGAGAAGGTGGAGGAGTTCAGGTACCTGGGGTCAACAGTGCAAAGTAATGGAGAGTGTGTTAGGAAAGTAAAGAAAAGAGTGCAGGCAGGGTGGAGTGGGTGGAGAAGAGTGACAGGAGTGATTTGTGATAGAAGAGTATCTGCAAGAATGAAAGGGAAAGTTTATAGGACTGTGGTGAGACCTGCGATGTTGTATGGATTAGAGACAGTGGCATTGAGTAAAAAACAGGAGGTGGAGCTGGAGGTAGCAGAGCTGAAGATGTTGAGGTTTTCGTTGGGAGTGACGAGGATGGACAAGATTAGAAATGAGTTTATTAGAGGGACAGCACATGTAGGATGTTTTGGTGACAAGGTGAGGGAGGCGAGATTGAGATGGTTTGGACATGTGCAGAGAAGGGACATGAATTATATTGGTAGAAAAATGCTGAAGATGGAGCCACCAGGTAGGAGGAAAAGAGGAAGGCCAAGGAGGAGGTTCATGGATGTGGTGAGGGAAGACATGCAGGTAGTTGGTGTAAAAGAGGCAAATATAGAGGACAGGGTGGTATGGAGACGGATGATTCGCTGTGGCGACCCCTAATGGGAGCAGCCGAAAGAAGAAGAAGAAGAAGAAGTTTTGTACAGAAGCTACAAGAACAGTCAACACACCTTTTGTTATAAATGTAAAATGATAGAAGTCAGCATGCTCCTCTGCAATTTTTGAGATGTTCATGATTTATATAAAGTTGAATTTGGAAAAGGAAAAAACATCTTGGCAGCCAATATTACACACAAAGGCAGGTGAAAATATAGCAAAGATATATTCTTCTTCTTTAATTCTTCAAAAATAGGTTCAGTACCTGAATCAAAATGGTACAGATATAGAGCAAAGAAATGCTGACATCAGGAAGATGAAAAAAAAAAAAATATATATATATACACTTTTTTTTTTTACTTATTGCAATTAGCCACTGGGTGTGTAAATGATTTCACTGGGACTCTAGGATCTCTGAGTTAATGTGATGCTGGGGTCTAAATAAATAGATTGTTTTTTATTTAACAGTTATACCCAATTGATGTCACCTTAGGATTTTACCAAAGGCTCTGCCCATTCAGCTCAGGGAAACAGGAACGAAGGCGCTCATGATTTACAACACAGCTCCGAACAAGCTGTTAGTGCAAATAAAGCCATTATCTCAACATGATGCCGCAAAATCTCTTTTTAAATAAATAAAATACAAACACTCTCATTATGCTGAGAAATAATGTATCATAAGTGGTTTGGAGTTCTTCAGGGAAAATGGGTGAGGGGGGGAATAGAGAAGTGAAAGAAAACATTTTAATCACACCCACGAGTGATGCTGTAAATCGGTCAAATTTAGAGTGCAGAGCTCTATCCGACGCAGTGTGTGAGTCGGGTCAGTGAGTACACACACACACACACACACACACACACACACACACACACACACACACACACAGAGCGAGGTGAGCACTCACTCTGTGATCCCCCCTTACAGCAGACTCAGTGTACGAAGCTATATTTATAGCAGGCTATGAAGGACTCGATCAGGTGAGAACATAAGAATGCATATCAATTTTGTGAAATAAGTATTGAAACTTAAGATTATTTAATCAACTTTGAGAATATTGAGTGCAAACCAGAGTTTGTATAACAGGCTGTGGCAATATTAACATTTCCAGTTTATTATTCTGCCTCCAGGTTGGTGTCTCTGCCGTCTCTGGCTTAAACATCCAGGGTTATATATTCAGGCAGTGTAAATGTCAATATAATCCCACCCACACGCACACAACCTGACAGGTGAATTTCCACACATAAAATTCACCTGTGACCCCTCAGAATAAGTCAAACAACTGCTTCTAATTCTGTCGTTTGGCCTGAACTGATTTTAAATACAGTGAATACAAAGGATAATGTGCTGTAAATGGACACATATGCAGATAGAAGATGGACTATTTTTTGTTGAATAATTATGAAATGTCAGAGGCTGGTACAAACAAAATTATAACTGCATGGGTTTGAAAGAAAATCCTGCATATTCTAAAAAAACATCAGGTTTAGTCTACACCTATATTGAGCCTAATGTTGCATTTGAATAAAGGTCATGACTTGTAATTTTTTTAACTCTGACTCAGGAAAACCAAAATCAAATACTTCTCAGAAACTTGCAATGGCCTTCTCAACTCTGAGTTCAGCATGTGATCAACAAGTCAACATGGCTTCACACAGGATCAGCAATAAACAAAGGTTATACTTTATATACAAGTATTGGCTTTACACCAACATACAGCCAGAGAAATTAAACTCTTAAATCTATAACATTGCTTATATGGTTGGCTGGTTAGCTCGCTAAAAAAAGACAAAGATAAAGACATCCATGTTTTTACACCACTCTGTAGCTTGAATGCACAAAAGACATGGATTTTTTGAGTACTAAATTCATACAGACCCCAGTAATGGGATTGCGTTACACCAATTCATTACATTTCAATTAAATCCTTTTTATTTGTATAACATTTTAAACAATGGGCACTGTCTCAAAGCAGCTTAACAACAAAAAGCAGTAATAAAAGTATGTATAAGTTTGTTACTTATAATTGTAAGTTTATCCATAATGAGTAAGATAGAGACAACTGTGGAAAGGAAAAAATCCCTGAGATGGCATAAGAAAGAACCCTTGAGAAGAACCAAACTCAAAAGGGAATCTATCCTCATCTTGCTGGCACCGACTATCCATGCAGTGTTAAGGTGTGCAGTGCAGTAATTTATAAAATTTAGATGAGGGAACCAACCCCAGCCACTCTTAGTGCCGGTCCCAAGCCTGGATAAATGGGGAGGGTTGCGTTTGGAAGGGCATCCAGCATAAAAACATGTGCCAAATGGGGATGCCAAATGGGGATGATCCGCTGTGGCGACCCCTGATGGGAGAAGCCGAAAGAAAGAAAGAAAGAAAGAAAGAAAGAAAGAAAGAAAGAAAGAAAGAAAGAAAGAAAGAAAGAAAGAAAGAAAGAAAGAAAGAAAGAAAGAAAGAAAGAAAGAAAGAAAGAAAGAAAGAAAGAAAGAAAGAAAGAAAGAAAGAAAGAAAGAAAGAAGAAAGAAAGATGAGGAAAAATGAAAGAGAAACAAAAATGTTGATTAAACAAACAAAAAAATATATAGATAGAGTTAAATTGAAACCCTTTGGAAAAGATTATAAAATAAAAAACTAAAGGGTTTCAAAAGTTTATTTGAAAAAGCAGTAGGATTAAATGTCAAAGTAATAAGATGGTTGTTGAGGTGTTTTTACGCTGACAAATAGATAAAGGCTTGTATCAGTCTCACAGTGATGGTTTTTTTTTTTAAGTGGATTATTCATCTGTATTCATTCCTGCTGCTCCACCTTGGCTTTTTGGCTTATATGCATAATGTCAATTAGTCATTCAGTGGTAGATGTAAACTGGAGCACAGGTTTGAAGGTGCACTATGCTCTATTGTCGCATGAACAGCACTGATGATTTTAGACTAAAGTCGTTGCCACTTTTTTACCTTTGCATGCATGCATGTTCAGATGTGTGTCCTCAATCATTAGACACAACCTGCACAACCAGACTGCCACCGTACCACCGCTCCATCTCCCCCTTCTCCCAGCTGAAATTACACAATCACGCATAGCGGAGTTCTTCCCATCACTACACTGATTTCCAAACACACAAACATATGCTAATGTTCCGCTCTATATACACAGCTCTCCGCTTTAGTACGTTTGGCAAATAGAAGAACGCCTTCAACTGATCGTTGTTTTTGTGTGTGTGTGTGTGTGTGTGTGTGTGTGTGTATGTGTGTGTGTGTGTGTGTGTGTGTGTGTATGTATGTGTGTCACTCTGTCAGGATAGCATTTCTTTGTGAGTTTTAAAAAAATCACCAGAATGTTTTTTTTTCTTCGCTTAGCGACGGGGTGTATGCCGAGTTTCATCCACACACAAGCACCCAGCTGGAAGTGTTCTGGGGAAACATGCAGGAGAAGAGAGAAAAGATGAAGGTGGAATAAAAAATGGGGAGGTGGAGGTAGAAACGAGACAGATGGGAAAAAGAAGCAAGTGTTGGACAAAAAAAAAACCTGAGAAAGAAGTGAGGGAGATATGATAAGAGGATGGAAAGAACAGGAAGAGAACAGCCAGAGACAGACACGATTGCAGACTTTTTAATAATAAG
The DNA here is from genome assembly GCF_946808225.1 of Silurus aristotelis. Lineage (NCBI taxonomy): Eukaryota > Metazoa > Chordata > Actinopteri > Siluriformes > Siluridae > Silurus > Silurus aristotelis. The sequence continues at coordinate 8,567,393 of NC_139581.1, read as the reverse complement.
TCATTTATCTGTTGATAACAACTTACACAGAATTACACTTTAAAAAGTGAGCATTCATAAACATGTTGCCCACCTCGAGCTAATGTAAAATGTGCAGAATAAAATTGTGAACAAACAAATAAAGAAAGAATTGTTATTATTATTATAACACTGTTCTCATCTTGTGTTGTGTAGTGTAGTGTTTCAATCATTCAGAGCACAGTTATAACAATCTTAGGTCATTATAAGTGTTATTCAACAGAAAAACCGATGCTGTTTTAAGTCACTCCAACCAACACAATCATCACACCAACATACACCTCTTTCTTAACAATATCTTCAATGTTGTACATGAAAATAAAATTTGAACTGAACACTAACAATTTGTGACAACACTTTGTAATTTCTGATCCATTGGACATATTTCCTTTTAGAACAAAATTCAACACAAAATCAATACATCTCCCAGCATCCTTCCTGCTTCTCCTCCTTTGACTCAAACTGAAATCAATGCCACAATCATCAGGAAATAAAAAAAATTCTAACAACATTCTAATAGTAAACATGTGACCGTCACCAAAAAAAAAAAAAGATAAAAACAATATGAATATTAAAACTGACCAATTACTATATATTTGTTGTATACTGTATGTTCACCTGCCAAGCTAGCATGTTGTGTTTTTTTACACTTTTTTTAAAAGTTGAAAAGTAATGTGAGCAATAAGATTTGATAAGATCAAGCCATCATTTTTCTAAGAAATTATTGAAAAAATTTGTATCTAAATGGGATTGCGGTTACATGGGGTCCTGGGCTAATTTTCTATTTTACAGGTGCTTCTCTGTGATTTTATTTCCATTCCGATTGACCACGTAGGTGTTTTTCACGTCCTCCTGTAAGAAAATTGCACAAATGATCTACTTCTGATTATTTTATTCCTGTCCAGGTACATGTCTGTGATTTTCTATGCAGATGTCTCTTCCTGTTGGAAAAAAATATGTTTTGACTGCTGCTACTTGCTCTATTAAGGTTTGCATATTAGTGACCCTCTTTCAGATATTCAACAGTCCAAGTCACAAAATAAAAAAATGGACATTTCAGGTTTACTTTTATTGTAATTTCCCCTTTTTTTTCCGGAAACTTTTTTTTTGCCTCAAACTGAAGTAACAGCTTCTTCTATGCTCTAGTGAATAGAGCGTGATCTCATGACATGTGGGATTGCAGAAAATATAACCTGCTAATTGATGTAATAGTTTTATCATCAAAATATGTAAACCTGGTTTATAATTAGAGGTTAGATAGACAGACTTGTGGACATTTTGCAATTTTTTATAATTTCAAATGCTCCATTTGTCTATTTAAGGGTTTCAATCATGACTGTACTGGAATCATTGTTGTGCTCATATATATATATATATATATATATATATATATATATATATATATATATATATATATATATATATATATATATATATATATATATATATATATAATTATGATGTGGTTAAGATGTTACTAGAAAATGTCCTATTAGAGTCAAACAGCCCCAACCACTTAGATACCACATCATATTATTTATACTCATTTCTGTCAAATCCCTTTTAAGAAATGTTATCTTGAAGTTTTGTTTCTGCTTTATAGATCTCTCTTCATTCAAATACATAGGAACCTGGTGTAGAATGAATGAAAATAGCTACCCAGGAGCGTTGCCAAGATGGCCACCGAGTAGACAGACTTTACTAGAAGGAATTTGGCTGAACCATCTCATCTTCAGACTGGAATTTATATGGTCTATTAAGCTTAAATCAAGCACTGTGGGCTCCCAAGTGGCACAACAGAAAAGCATTTGGCCAATTATCAGTAGACTGTGCATTCCAACCAAGATGATCATACAGACTTTCAGAGCCTTGGGAGGAAAATTGGCTGTGATCTTTGGGAGGAAGGAATGGTAAACACTCGCTCACCTATCAGTCAAAGAGACATTAAGCAATCAGGTGTCTGCATGCTTGTGTATGTAGAAAAGGGCAGATAGTGCTTTCCTTGGTTGTGTTACTCAACCTTTGGATATAGCATGTGAGCATTACCAGCAGCATTAAAAACATGCTGTGGTTAGAGTTCTGTATTGATCATTACTGACTATAAGATGAAGCATACCTCTGCTGGACATGCAGCTCAGCCGGACATGGTTTTGTATTTCTGACCTCACCAAAATGACAGAACATAAGTCGTAAACCCATAAACAGAATAACTGTGTTTATTTAAAGTCTGCTAAACATTGTTTGGGCATATAAGTTTGTTTGTTAATACAGTATATGGGGCTTTTTTTTCTCTTTGCAAGAAGACACAATTGCTCATTCTAGTCATGTGAATTTCCAAAGCTGATTTAGAAAGTCTCTGGGTCTTGTAGGAGGATCTCCTTTGACCACTATGTACACGCATAACTTTTATCAACTTTTTATGCTTTTATGAAGAAAGAAGAGAGCAGGCGTTGGCAAAAGGGGCTCCATTATCTTGCACCCTGATGAGAGGGCAGGCAACAGAAAGTGAGATCTGTGTGGACTTGGCAAAAAAAGAAAAGAGGAAAAAGAAAAACATAATTTCTCTCTTCGCATCAGGGAGAAATTCACTGTCTGGAGCCAATTAAAGAACACAGATCAATGCTCAATGTGCTGCCAGTATTGAGCTCCACATATTAACATGGGTTAGGGGAAGATGGCTTTCTCTATTGAATCGGGTTTATTAAATACCACATCACAACAGTGCACATAATAACAGGGGACAGGAGTGGAAACGTTAACTTGCCACTCGATGCATTGTTTTTAACCTTGAACAAATCTAATGGGTTTTTTTTTATCTGTTTAACTTTCTGGACAGAAACCATTATATGAAAAAATATAGGATCCAATGTGATCCTAGTAATCCTAGTTTCACACTTGGGTTTTGTGAAATTATCCATGTTGTTTCGTGAAGGATTTACAGTACCAGATTTTTTTTTTTTACAAGACTACAAGGGCTTTTACTCTTATCCACTGACAATTTATAATATAACGCCTTAAAGCTCCTCTCTGGATTTCCGGGTCTGGGAGAACGATGGATAATTGACAGGCCAAGTGTTTTGGAAAGCTCTGCATCTAATTAGCCGAGGCTTTCTGGTTAGCCAGGACATGGGATTTGGCAGTGCGTGTGCACTCTTAGCGCAGAGCTCCTCTCATTAAAACAGCACACCTCCTGCTGAAACAGACCTGCTTGCACCCCCCACTGTCCACAAATTACCAGCAGCACTGCATTTTTTCTCTAGATTTTGCAGGTGACAAGCTATAGATTGGTAAAAAAAAAAATGAATAGTCAAGATTTTTGCCTGATACCATTTTAAACAAAAATAGTGCTTTTTTGTTTTTGTTTTTGTTTTAGGGTATTCCTTTTTGACTTACAAACCAATTTTGCTTTGATAAGCACAACTAGTTATAGTTTCTGTTCAGCTTACATTAAAGTAGATCACATCTTTTTAGGCACAATGCAGCCTGGGAATTTGTAACATGAAGCTGTAGCTGAAGCTGATTTAAACACTAGACACCACTTTACATACTGGCCTAAAAGCAGAGATTTGTAAGATTTATTTCATAGAAGTAAACATTTTCTTTAAAAAAAATTTATATTTAATAAATAGAAAAAAATTCAAATGTTTATTTTAAAAAGAAAGGTAATTTTGAATTTGATGGCTGTATCATTTGGAATAGGGCAACAAAAGGTTGGAAAATTAAGTGTTACTGAAAAGAAACAGCTGCAGGAACATTTTGCAACTAATTAGGTTACTAATTGGCAACCGGTCAGCAACATAATTGGGTATTAAATGAATTAATAAGAAAGGAAAACTCTCAAAAGTAAAGATGGTCAGATGGTCAACATTTTGCAAAAACTGAATTTACAAATTGTGAAACAATTTCAAAATAATGTTCCTTAACATCACTTTGCAAAGAATCTAAATAACTCATCTATAAGCACAAAATATCCTTAAATGATTTAGAGAATCTGGAGAAACCACAAGGGTGAAAACTACATAGGCTCAGAAACAGTTCCAGATAGCATTGTCTAAACAAAGTTTACCGTGTTATCCACAAATGCAGGTTCAAGCTTTCACGTAAAAAAGAAGCCATATGTGAACATGATCCAGAAACAACACCAACTTCCCTGAGTCAAAATGTAAAATAGTTCTGTGTTCAGACTAAGAAATTTCTAATTATTTTTGGAAAGCATGAATGGTGCATCCATTGGACTAAAGAGAAGGGGTACCATTTGTTTTTTTATAGGCACTCAGTTCATAAGCCTGCATCTCTGATGGTATAGGGGTGCATTAGTTCTTATGGAATGGGCAGCTTTCACATCTGGAAAGGCACCATCATTGTTTAAAGGTATATGCAGGTTTTAGCACAAGATATGCTTCCATCTTGATTCATTTTTTTTCAGTGAATGCCTTGCATATTCTCCATACTGCATTTTCTTAGAAGAAGAGTCCAGGTGCTGAAATAGGCCTATCGGCAGTCCAGATCTTTTACTAATTATAAACTTTTTTCACATCATAAAATAAAAAATATGACAAAGAAGACTTTCCCAAGACATTCCCAAAACTCTCGTATATCGCATATACAACCGTACATAGATTATCCAGGGATGATGTTCATGTATGCACAGATATTAAGATAATCTAACATGCAATGCCTATAGAAAATCATAGTACCCCTAATCCTTTCCCAAAATTTACAAAATTCATACTTATGAAAGAAAATTAATTTAAAAACTGAAAATCTAGAATAACAGGGTTCGAAAAGTATCAGTCCCCTGATTTAATACTTTGAACCACCTTTTGCTTTAATTACAGGAATTAATCTTTTTGGATATGTCTATACTAGCTTTGCACACCTAAATTGTGGAAAATTTGCCTGTTCTTCCTTGCAAAATTGCTCAAGTTTAGTTAAAACCCTGGGTAAGTGGCAATAAACTGCTCTCTTCAAGTTCATGGGTAGTGACTTGGCCACTTAAGGTTATTTCACCTTCCTGTCCTTAAACCATTTAAATGTTCTTTCAGCAGTTTGTTTATAACCATTGTCGTGTTGGAAGATAAGTGACCTGCCATCTACAGCTGTCTAGCAGAGCAATGGCGGTTTTCCTAGATAATTTTTATGTACTTGTCAGCATATATTTCCTCTTTAATCCTGATAAAAGGGATATTTCCCAGTCCACACTGAAGTCAAATACCCTCACAACATAATTCTGCCACCCCTATTCTTTATACTAGGTATGGTGTGTATTGGATGGTGGGCTCTGTTTGCTTTTTGCCAAACATAGCGCTTGAAGTTCAGTCCAGAAAGAGCAATTTTGGTCTCATCAAACCATATCATACGAAACCTACCATAAGGTACCAAAAGGTAAACATTTTCAAAGGGTATGATGACTTTCTGTAGGCACTGTATATACAATGAAAATAAAATTCAGAGATGGGTGCAGCCTCCATATTTAAAAAAGAATTTAAAATTTTATTTTGTCGACCACTGACCACTTTGACTCAGTACATTTTAAATGAGCTTTGGCCCAGAGAATACAGCAGCATTTCTTGATCATGTTCACATATGTCTTCTTTTTTCATGATAGAGATTTATCCTTAATTTTGTAAATTGCTTCACAAACTGTGTTCACAGACAATGAGGTTTGGAGGTGTTTCTGAACTCATGCAGTGATTTCCTTTACAGAACCAGGCTTTTTTTTTATTTTTTTAAATATTGCCACCATGGACCACACATCATGGTCATCCAATACAGATTTTCACCCTTTTCCATTATACACAGAGAATTTTACAAGATTCTCTGAACAATTTGACTCTAATATATTTAAAGATTCACTCTAAGATTTAGGCACATGTCAGACCGTCCTGACAGGGTTAGGGTTGTGCTGCTGGATGCCCCAGTAATGCCTACTGGACACTAAAGTTTAGTCTGCGCTCTCTCATCGGGGCTGCCGTCGGGGCGTTTCTGCAATCAGGACTGACTGGGGATTTTGCTGAAGGGGGGGTTGTGCACCTCAGTTTTACGGTGCCCACCCTGCCCCTGCGCCCCTGCACAGCCGTCTTCTGCGAGTGCCTTCCCCTCACCTTTCACCTGGGACCCTAGCGGACTTAGGGGACTCACCACCTCTCAGAAGGCATCTGGAGCAGCGCAAGGGCATTTGCCCCGTAGCTCTAAGAACAATAGAAATCAGTCTTGAGAGACTTATTCCCTTAAGATACTATCTGGCAGCCTAAGATTTCTGCTGGGTGTGCCGCAATTGATCCTGTGAACAATAGACAAATGTTATATTACCCATTTTGGTTTTCTGCCCCAGTTTGATGGGGTATGCCCCAACCTGGTGGGGCCCGAGCAGGCTCTGGTCATGGAACGAGAAGTAAAAGTTTTCTTGAAGAACGAGGCCACCTGCGTGGTCCTCCGCTTCTCAGAGAATCCGGGTCCTACAAAAGGTGCTTCATGGTTCCCAAGAAGTATGGGGCAATATTGAATCCATGTCAGGTCGACTGCTCACTAATGAGATTCAGGTTCGAGATGCCGACTCTAAAGCAGTCATGTCTTAAATCGAGTCAGAGGACTGGTTTGTTATGAACTCTTAGGAAGTCCCTGAGGTTCGCCCTGAAGGGGCTTTGTGCACCACTGTTTACAGTGCCCACCCTGCCACAGCACCCTCAAGGAGATGGTGCATTAACCCTGCCACATATGTGCTTCAGGGCACAACTGTCTCCAGCGAGGATCCTGGAACCCTAGCAGACTTATGGTGCTTGTTGCCTCTCGTGAGGCCACTGGACCAGCGCTAAGAGCCTACTGCTCTATGAGCACCAGATGTCCGTCTCGAAAGAGACTGATTCCTTATATATAAAAACGCCTCTTCATATGAAGGAATGGGGGTTAAGACTGAGCTCTGGGAAAGTGTGAAATCTACAGAACAGGGGATCACCTATCTAGGCATGGAATGGGATTCCATCAATATACAGGTGCAGTGGCCCTACAGTGGCGCTCTATATCCAAGGTGCCCTCAGTTGTCCCATGGCCAGTCGTGCTCCAGGCATAATACCCTCCTCCCCTTCAGGCCAGGAAAGCTTAAGCGGCTGTGTCAAGTGCACTAGACACATACATCCATAGAACGAAGCCTTGGAGAAGTCTGAGTAGCTGTTACGTAGTCTGCTATGAACCCTTAGAAAGAGACTCCCTGCTAACAAGGAGACCCTCAGCAGGTGGATTGTGGAGGCTATTTCCTCCTCCCTTGAGTCCTTTGGTTTTAGGGTCAGAGCTCACTCTACTCGAAGTATGGTGGCCTTTGATGCCTTGTCTGTTAGAGCTGTGAAGTCCATGACATCTGCAACAAGGTCTGCCCCAATGACCTTTATCAAGTTTGGCCTTGACCTTACTGCCACTACTGTCCCTTGGTCCTTTGACCTAGCTGTGCATTTCCACACTAGTCAGGGATTTATCAGTCTGGTGGTATTGGACACTTGTTCCCAAGGCGTTTGTGACGCAGCTTGAGTTCCTGAAAAAGAATGTCTCTATGTTACTTATAACCCTGGTTCTCTGAAGGAACGAGCCGCATCCCTGCAGCTCTTCCTTTACTTTCGAAGCTAGATCCGGCTTTGTAGCATGTGCTTTTTATAGCTTCCTGGTCTTCGATGCTGTCACGTCTTTCCATTGGACTGATTACACACGTGATTCAGAGCATGGACAACGCGGAAGCGTTCCTAAAGCATTGTTGACACAGCATCCTGTTTCCTTAGGGAACCAGGGTTACATATGTAACCTAGAGACGTTTTCAGTCATGTTTAGCTCATCCACATTAGCCCCATACTTCTTGTTGTCTTCTGCCTTGCTCATTGTTAGCTTCATAGGCTAGCCTAAATCTGTGGTGCATGAGAACCAGTGGTCGGTTGAAAAAGCTGTGCAATGACAAGAAATAGGTTGATGGGCTGAAAATGGTTCACAATGAGAAGAAAAAATATTTATCACGTCACCAAATATAATAAAACTAAAGTAATAAGCCTGTTTTGAAAATTTAAAAAGTAGAAAGTACAGATATTTGTGTCAAAAATGTAATGAGTGAAAGTAAAAAGTTAGAAAAACAAAAAGTGAAGTACTAATACAAGAAAGATAGACTTTAATATACTAACAAAGTATTAGTATTTCGAAACTTCCAATTTTTGCTATTTTTTAACCACCATTTCTTATGTTTTTGTGCATAGTTGTCACTTAGCCTTGTTCCCATGTCAGAGTAGTTGCTTTTTGCTGCAAATATTCCATGAAGACCACTTTTATTCAGACTTCTCCAGACAGTAAATGGGTGTATCTGGATCCCACTGGTTTCTGCCAGTTCTTTGCTGATGGCACTGCCAGACATCTTTCTGATGCCAAGTGAAGTAAGCACAATGTGTCTTTTATCTGCTGCATTAAGTTTTCTTTGCTGACCACTGCATCAATGGTCCCCAACATTGCCCATTTCTTTGTGCTTCTTTAAAATAGTTTGAACATCACATCTTGAAACCCCAGTCTGCTTGAAATCTTTGCCTGGGTGTGACCTGGCAGATGAAACCTTGTGTCTTGTTGCTGTGGCATATGACCTGTGACCTGAAACTGTCTTCCACATGTTCACTTTAGTAGCAGAGTTTACCTGTCCCTCAACCAGTTTTAAGCCTCCTAAACAGCTGTTTTTGTTTCAGTTAATGACTGTGTTTTAACATAGATATGAAATTAATGATAATTAGCTTGGTATAAGTGGGTAATCATGCACCTGACCCCAGTCATACAAAATTCCTGACTTTGGGCAAGTTTACAAAGTGTGCGAGTGTAAGAAGTGAGGCTGTAAAAAACAAAATTGATTTGGATTGCTCTTCTGTTCATTTACTTTCAATATTGTTAATTGATAAAAAAATTTATACTTTTATTTTTGAAAGCATTCTCACTTTTCAGCATTTTTCACAACTACCAAAAACCTAGTATAAGTATTACTCTAGTATATAAAAGAATAGTATTTTATACTATAATATATTTGCACTTCTGGTAGCTGCTAAACTGCCTTTTTTTTTTAGTACTATTTATCTATCTAGTTAACTAGGTTGGGGTTGCAGATTAAGTTTGGGGTTGGGTTAATGTTAATGTTGGAGTTATGGTTGGAATTGAGGTTAGGGTTGGGCTTTGTATTGATGTTGAGGTAGGGTTGGGGTTAGTTTTAATGTTGGGGTTAAGGTTAGGATTACACCTAGAGGTAGTTTAGAGTCTTTTTATAGAACATTTATCATTTTGTGGGAAAAATGTTTCACCACAGACAAAGTCCAAAATGATTCATAATATTAAGTCTTTTTATGCTAACCTTGAGAAAATACTAGCAAAGGAAAATAAAAAATGCAGTTCGAAAGACCTTTTGTCAAACAAAAATGTGTAATAAAAAAGTGATATTGTTGGAATTCAAGTGATTTGAGTCAAAGAAATGAGTAGCTTTTCTAAAATAAAAAAATATTTATTTTCCATCTATCACTTATAATAACATTTCACAGTTTTACACTATTGATCATCTGGTGATGTGAACTGTTTAATGCTGACATTTTTAGTTCGAATAGCACATTTTTATTTGCCGCTAGTAATTTTTCCCTTCTGACCATCATCTGGGGAAATGCACCTCATGAGACCTTCTTTCGCAGATAGGACATAATCTTGTCCCAGTGGTCCCATTACCGTAATGTGTTTTTTCCCCTTCCAGTTTACCCCACTAAGAGTTAGCTTCATCTGTCATCAGCTCGTTATTTTTCAAATTAATTTCAAAATGTGTTTTTATTTTACAGTACATTATATAGAATACTGTATAATACATTTCTACAATATTCTAAATAATAAATTCATTCTTTGCAGAAGTGAAATGTAAATGTGCATCATACCCATGGAGACACATTCTCTGTACACATGGTACACAAAAACGTTTAAGAAAAGAAAAAGATCGTATAGTTTAAAGTAAAACACCACACAGCATAGTAGGACTAATATACAGAACCATAAATAGTTGTACCAAGTCTGCAGCTCAGGGGCTGATCGGAAAGCATGAGTAGATAAAGATGACTGTGCAATTTGCATCTAATGTTTAACCATTCGAAGTAGCAGCATAATGAGCATGTTGGAGCATATAAATTATATTGATGTAAGTAAATATGACACCTGAAGGAACAAATTGCATAAAAAAAAATCTTGGTGTGCAATAATCAGCTGATCAGGTGTTGGATAGAATATAAATCTCTTATCAGACGGAATAAAATTCTATTTCATCTTTCTAATCAAGTTGTCTTGTGCGAGAAAAGTCAAATAGCCAATAGTCTATTTGTTTTGACTCATGCAGCATTAATGATATCCTTGCCTTGTGGATATCCTTGTGTGTGTGTGTGTGTGTGTGTGTGTGTGTGTGTGTGTGTGTGTGTGTGTGTGTGTGTGTGTGTGTGTGTGTGTGTGTGTGTGCAGCCCCTGGTGGGTCCCACGGCTTGTCTGCTGCAGGCTAGAGCAGTTGATTCATTAATGCTGTCAGCCGGTGCCGGTGAGAGTAATGCTTTTATGCAGGATTAGAGCAGGGCCACCAGTGTGAGCTCTACAGGGAAATAAATACATCAAGGATGCCCCCCTTCCCTCCCCTCCCCCCAAGGCAACCATTAGTCGTGAAGTCAACACTGCTCCTGTGGATTTGTCCATTTGTTTCTTGTCCATGATGCTTCTCATGGGTCTGGAATTTTTTTTCGTCTTCCGAAAGGCCACGGTTCTCCTCCTGGTTTGGCTTCATTTCTGAGAAACACAAAAGGCAGAAGTTGTGGCCTGTCAGCATGCAAACTTCTTTCCCGGCTTGTAGCAGCTGATTACAGGGGAGTGACAGTTTGATTTGTTGAGGCGTTCTGTGGATGAAAGCTTTAGGGGGAATGTCAAATTGAAGACACCAGTCTTCAATTTTCAACGTCAATTATCATGTCTTGTTGATGCAATAACTTGATTTTTGGCAAGGATGTGTTAGTATTATATGGGTTATAGCAACCGGATGTATCATACATTTATCCAGAGAACAGAGAACAGGACAGACACATCTGGCCATTTTCAGTAACTGCTTTTTCCCGGACAGAGTCACAGATGATTCGTAGTGTGTCCCAGAAAAAAAAAATATATAGATTTATAGATGGATCGATATATAGATAGACAATTTAGAGTTGTTTAAAATAAAATAAAATAAAATAAAATAAAATAAAATAAAATAAAATAAAATAAAATAAAATACATTTAAAATGGGTTGCAGGTAGATAGGATAGGATTTAAATTCAAATCCCATGACTTCCACAGAGCTACAACTGTAATCCTAGAGCTCTAGGTTTGCTTTAAATTCTGGTTGAGGGTATGTAAAGGGGTGTGCTGTTTCATAAAGAGCATATCATATCTGTTTATACCAGTAATACAATATGAAAGCAATCAAAACTAAAAAGGCCATAAAATACCAAAGCCCAAATCTCCAAATCCAGGAGAATGTGTATGACTTTAAACTTGAAATATCTGTTACTGGAAGCAGCACCCATTAGCAAACCATAAGTCTATTTTCCATGAATTACCATTCATTACCATCTCAGTGTCAATCCATTAGCTTGACCAACAAATCCATCCAATTACTGGTACTATCATACAATTTCCCAACAGTTTATTTCCAATTGTCTTTATGGCTCCATTAAAAGGGTGGCTAATTTTTGTGGCCGAGCTGCCTTTCTCGCCTCTTTCCCCAGGTTTCCTGCAGAACACCCAATTTGGAGAACGACGACTATGGGCTCTTTATGGCCCCCTCCCAGGCTCAGAGTGCAGGAATTGAAGTGTGACTGTGAATATGAATCGGCCTTTTAGTCTGCATGCTCTGGAGGACCAGGGGAATACATTTGTCTCAAACCTAGAGGTGAAGAAAGAGCCACACTTTCACTCTTGATGGATGTGGAAACGAGACGACAAGATATATGGACACATTTGAGTTAAAATATAGCAGAGGTTAAGACAAAGCTAAATTAGCTGATATTGTCTGGTACAAGTCACCATTCATTTTAATGTCTTCTGTGGTAGCTTCAGTGTGTAGAATATAGAGTTATATTAAAATATTTGTTTTCTTTGACTGCATTCATATTGCTTTTTGAATATATATATATATATATATATATATATATATATATATATATATATATATATATATATATATATATATATATATATATTCTAAGTATTCTAAGTAATTGAACTTCCAAATGCAGGCTTTTAATGACAATAAATAATAATGACCCCCAAAAACGTTATAATTTGAGATAATTGCCGCAGTCGATTAGGGTGTCTGTCTTAAACCCTATCAAAGTAAAATAAGGGTGCTTTCAGGAGTGTAATGTGTAAATGAAAACTGCATTTTACGGTAAATTAAAAAAATAAAATTCAAGTTTTTAGTTGTTTTTTTTCATCTGTACCTATGTACAAATTAATTGATTAGGCTTATGTCCATTTCACTATGACACATAGTATTCCATTATTATATATAACATTAAATAGTCAAGTTCCTTTGTACCCAATGTAAACAAAAAGATTGCATAGGGAAGATGAAAATAAAACCTAAACAATAAGAGTAAAACCATTTTAGTTAGCTATGCTCCAAAAGCTGGTAAAAAGCATTTCAGTTTGGTGGAGGTTATTAAAGCAATGAGGGAACCTTTCAATATTAATATCCATGGTTTTAAAATAGAACGTTCAGTACTCAGTTATAAATTTAGCCCATTTATACATTTAATTCTACTGGGAAGATGTTCCACTAGATTTTGGAGTGTGCTTGTGGAGATTTTTGCTCATTCAGCCACAAGGGTGTAAGTAAAGTCAAATACTGATGTAGAGTGATGAGGCCTGGGGAGCAGTCAGGGATCCAAATCATCCAAAAGTTATTTAATAAGAAGGAGGACGGCGCTCTATAGCAGGCCACTCCAACCATATCTTCATGGGGCTGGCTTTGTGCACAGTGGCATTGTCATGTTGCACCAGGTTTAGTTTTTTCTGAAATCCTATACAATTGTGTCTCCAAATTTGTGTGCCTTATTTTTTTTCCAAACCTTATTTTTGTCTTTTTTTTTTTGTTTGTCAGAATTCAATCACAGTGACCTTATCTGTATATGACATTTTTTTAGGCCTATAAATTAGCTCCATTATTAGTCTGAAGAGAGCTGCTTGTACTTTTTCACTACAAGCTGGGATTGTAGTTCTGACAGTGACTGGAAGGTAGAAAAAAATCTTGTCAGTGTTATTTTTTCATCATTAGTATCTTAAGGGCTTTAAAAGTGCCACACATAAAAAATGTCACATTTTTAAATCCATTAGACGCACAGATGCTGCTTGCTTTGGTTCTGTTCTATGGAGAACATGTGGATCTTTGTAAGATTACCACCCTTAAGTCGCCCCGACACTAGCAAATTGTGTCTTCTACTGCTTGAGAGCATTCACACTTCCATGCACACATCCCTTTATGCATGAAGTTAATTTATTGCTGAAAGTCTGAGAGTAAATTATACTGCTGTAAAATTCGAGTTTTCCAGTGGTTCTTAAGCAAGGTGCTGGACTCTACTCTATATTACTTTGCTGAGTGGCAGTTTATACTGGATTTAACTGCACTGCAAGTACATTTATATAGTCACTGGTAGTGTAATAGTGTAATGCAAAATAAGTCAAGTCAAGTTTATTTCTATAGCGCTTTTCACAATAGACATTGTCTCAAAGCAGATTTACAGAATTTAAGAGTTAAGGTGAACGATGTGTATTTATCCCTGATGAGCAGCGACTGTGGCAAGGAAAACCTCCCTTAGATGTTATGAGGAAGAAACCTTGAGAGGAACCAGACTCAAAAGGGGAACCCATCTTCATTTGGGTGATATCAAGAGTGTGACAGTCTTTAAACAATACAGAACACTGGAGTGTGAGAACTAACATGAGCACCGAAATGTAAGATAATGTTCAATGTTTTGTCTACAGTCTTATACATTTATTTGAGGTTATGGAACCAGGAGCTACTGAGCAACTCATAAAATACTCAACATTTGAGATCATCAAAAATCCAACACGAGCTTCTCCAAGCCAGAGCCTTTAAACACTCAAAGAGGTCCAATGTCCAAATTCTACATGAAGTGAAATCCAAATAGCGCTGGTACGTCTCTAGATGGTTCAGGATGTTTGCGTGGTCTGCATCTACTTCTTTAAAGGTCCACAATCTTCATGAGGTGGGACGTGAGTGGAGCTGGCACAACCTCAGGATGCCTCGGGATGGGGAGATAAAGAGAAGCAGTGGAGAGAAATTAGCATAGCTGCTGTTCATGATCTTAACAAGCACAAGTTGATAATGTGCGTTTGATCAGATGTACTGGAGCACAAGGATATGATATGTGATGTGTGTTATGTGTAGGATTTGCTAAAAAGATACGTCTTTAATTTGCACTTAAACTGGGAGAGTGTGTCTGAAACATGAACACTGTCAGAAAGCATAGTCCAAAGTTTAGGAGCTAAATGTTAGAATGTTCTTCCACCTTTAGTGGACTTTGTTATTTAAAATAGTGTCTTCCACTGGTTTCAAGAGAATTAGATTAGAAAATAGATTTTTAGATGCACATTATAACTCATGCTTGCAATTTGGTATGATTAAGCTATGGTTTGACAAATAACATCCATTTTTTATACACATATATATATATATATATATATATATATATATATATATATATATATATATATATATATATATATATATATATATATATGTGTATAAAAAATATATATATATATACAGTACAGACCAACAGTTTGGACACCTTCTCATTCAAAGAGTTTTCTTTATTTTCATGACTATAAAAATTGTAGATTTACACTGAAGGCATCAAAACTATGAATTAACACATGTGGAATTATATACATAACAAAAAAGTCTGAAACAACTGAAAAATGTCATATTCTAGGTTCTTCAAAGTAGCCACTTTTTGCTTTGATTACTGCTTTGCACACTCTTGGCATTCTCTTGATGAGCTTCAAGAGGTAGTCACCTGAAATGGTCTTCCAACAGTCTTGAAGGAGTTCCCCGAGAGATGCTTGGCACTTGTTGGCCCTTTTGCCTTCACTCTGCGGTCCAGCTCACCTCTAAACCATCTCGATTGGGTTCAGGTCCGGTGACTGTGGAGGCCAGGTCATCTGGAGCAGCACCCCATCACTCTCCTTCTTGGTCAAATAGCCCTTGATGCCTTCAGTGTGACACTACAATTTTCATAGTCATGAAAATAAAGAAAACTCTTTGAATGAGAAGGTGTGTCCAAACTTTTGGTCTGTACTGTATATATATATATATATATATATATATATATATATATATATATATATATATATATATATATATATATATATATATATATATATATATAGAGAGAGAGAGAGAGAGAGAGAGAGAGAGAGAGAGAGTAACAAAATGTCACAAGGTTTTGACTCTCTCCTATTGATGGCTCCTTTTTCAAGGGGAATTGTACATGTACTGTACTGTAAACTGAACATAATATTAGGCAGGTGGTCATAATGTTGCCTTATCAGTGACAATAACATTATGCCTGGTCGGTATAAATATATATGCCTAGATTATCCAATATATATGTTTAGATCCCCAACTCAGCCAACTGGAAACATCAGCCTTATAGACAATCAAGTACCATATAATAAGCCTTGAATTGGCTGTGATGCAACTTAATGAACCTATTTCAGTCCCCAAAAATGTGGGGCCCTAAATTGTGGATAAAAATGTATTTGTTTAGAAACCAAGTAAATGTACAATGCTTAAACTAGAAATAAATAAACCAGTGTTATCAACGGAAAGAAGAGGCAAACAGTAAGAAAATTGTTTGCTAGTTAGTACAACATTTCACAATATTTCAAGTGATACCAGTCAATGTGTTGACCCAAAAAAATTGACAAGAAGGAAGTAGAGTTTCCAACAAAAAAAAACAATCAAGGTTCTGCAGCATGATGATGAAATGATTAGTTAATAATTAGGGGTTTTTCAGCTAACCCCAGTTTCAAACTTTCCAAATGAAGACGAACACGACAAAACAAGACTAACATGAGAAACTAGACATGACACCAGGCGCCCACTTTCACACCTAAGGGCAAATTTAGCTTAGCCATTACACCTTTGTGTATACATTGTACAGTGTGAGAAAACACAGAGAACAGTACAAACATGTGGAGAACATAAACAGAAACTCCACAGAGACTAGAGTTGAGGATCAAACCAAGGATACTGGAGCTGTGAGAAAGCAATTCCACCTGCTGTACCATTGTTAGACCAAACAGCATCATAAGTTATTCCAAAACAGTCTCTTAGCAGCTAGAAACGAAAGCAGTGCCAACTAATACCAGTCCAGAGTAGTCGATCACCACTAGGATCAAAACGTTTGGCAGATAGAAGGAAGACCTGCATCAATACATCTCTGTAATGGTGCCCAGGTGGTGGAGGTGGCGTCTGTCTTCTAGCATGATGATATGAGGAGAAAAGCCTTTCTATAAATTACTTTAAAAAAGAACATCTCCCAACTAGTGAAAATATACCCATAAATGTGGTATTATCAAAAAGGTCACTCCAAACGAGAGTCCTTTTTTCCCTCTATGTATCATAAAGCTTGTCAGGCTTTGATTGTATCTTATAGCGCAGAATCAGCCTGTGGCTCAGGACAAGAAGAGAGAACGGGAGAAGCAGGCATCTACGCTGTTTTTAAAGCTAACACACTGAAGAAAAAGTGTTAATGTAAAAGAACATGCTCATGTCCTCTTGCATCTTGCACCTTTGCTCTTATATAGATCGTTCTTTGAGGAAGTGGATAATTCCAGTGACGTGACATTTGTATTGGGTGAAAATACAAAAGGGAACGAGACAGCAAAATCAGAGCAGGAAAATAAATATTTGTATCCCAACGGTGTGAGACAACACCGCGACTTCCAGCATATTTAAACTGCAGATATTGTTTTAGTGAAGTGGCTTCATAAAAATGTAATATAGTGAAATGCTATTGCAATATATTTCGATCTTTGAATCTAACCGCATGGAATTGTCTCTCTGATGCAAACCGGGTTCCCAAAGTCACCCTTGGGGTTCTGTCTTTCTGTATGTGTATCTTTTTTCTTTATTTGTTTGTTTGTTTTTGTTTTCTTAATTTATTTCACCAAGCTTTAAATAGTAGAGTGGAGTTTATTGACATTTTTTTTTTCAAAGAAAATTGTAAAAAGATGGATTTTCTTTCCAAAATTCACTGCGCAAAACATTTTATTAGATTATGTATAAACTAACCTGTGCAATGGCACTGCTGATTTTTTTTATTCTGATTAGTAAGTAGGAATGTTTTATAACCATATTGTCAGGGATCACCCTGCTTCTTCTCCGGTGCGCGCCCCGCCCGCCCGGAGCGCTTCGCCATCATACTGATTCCACACACCTGTTCCTCATCACCCTCACAGCTATATAAACGCCTCACTCACACCACTCCGTTGTCCATTATTGTTTGTGTTTGGACTCTGAGTGTGTTCTATGTTTTTTACGTTTGCTTTTGTTTAGTGTGCATTAAAGTCTGTTTGCTGTGCCCCGGCTTCCGCCTCGCTCACTTACGCCTGACAGAATAACGGACCGAAGGAAAGAAAGAGAGAAAAGGAAGGAGAACCTCGAGATCTTTGCCCCGCGCTTACCTCGCGATGGAGGATCAGGCAGTCGCCGAGTCTTCGCCGATACAAGATCTCATCGCCGCGCTCCAAGCCGCCTTCCCATCCGCGGCGGCTCAGCCAAACC
This sequence comes from Silurus aristotelis, assembly GCF_946808225.1. Classification (NCBI taxonomy): domain Eukaryota; kingdom Metazoa; phylum Chordata; class Actinopteri; order Siluriformes; family Siluridae; genus Silurus; species Silurus aristotelis. Next base: position 8,549,512 of record NC_139581.1, on the reverse strand, counting down.
CCCCCGCGCTCACCAGCAGCCCCATGGCGCTTCCGGCTGCGTTTTCCGGAAAGGCATCAGAATGCCGCGGCTTCCTGTTACAGGTGAATCTCTACATCGAGATGCAACCACAGCTTTTTCCTACGGAGTGGTCGAAGGTGGCGTTTTTCATCTCCCTCCTCTCCGGGAGAGTGCTGGCATGGGCACAATCGCTGTGGAAAGCGGCCGGCCCGGTGACGCACTCATACGCCCGGTTCACCGAACACTTCCTGGAAGTCTTCTGCGCCGCCTCCGGGACTTTCACCACAGCCGACCAGCTGCTCAGGTTACGTCAGGAAAACGAAAGCATCACCGATTACAGCCTCCGTTTTCGCACCCTGGCGGCATCTAGTGGCTGGAACGAGTCAGCGCTACTGGGAGTGTATCGGATGGGTTTGAAACCGGAGATACGGCAGGCAATGGCCATTCATGAGGATTCGGTGGGGTTGGAGAGCTTCATCCAGAAATCGATCGGGCTCTCTCAGCGCCTAGCGGTGGAGGATCTCACTCCACACCCACCGAGCTCTCCACAAGGTACATCTGCTGCCCCGGAGGGCGAGCCCATGCAGCTAGGATCACAAAGGCTGTCCAGAAGGGAGAGGAATCGCAGCCGGAGGATGCTTGTACTGCGGAACCTCGGGGCATTACATCTCGCAGTGCCCCACACGCCCTGCTCGTGCCGCGGTGAGTACTGTCGAGTTACCAACCGACATCTCCTCTCTCCCTAAACTCGCAGTGTCTCTCATAACCCCCACTCTCTCCATCTCTGTGCATGCCCTAGTCGATTCCGGCTCAGCGGGGAACTTCATCTCCCAGGCCTGCCTCGACCGACTACGCCTCCGCCGAGAACGGGGCTCCCAGGATCTAGCCATCCAAACCAATTAGGGAAGGCCGCTGGGTGAGGGGTGGGTGAAGTACTGCACGCCGGAGGTGACTCTACAAGTGGGGCTATTCCATCGAGAGGCGATCCGGTTCCTGGTCTTGGAAAGATCCACAGTCAGTGTGATCCTGGGGAGGCCCTGGCTGCAGAAACACCGGCCTAGATGCTCTTGGGACCCCTGTGACATCCTGGAGTGGAGTCCCCGCTGTAAGGCACACTGCCTCTCACATCTCCCCACGCGAACCCCTGGAGCCGTGATCGGAGCCACTCGTGTGGAGGAAGCCACAACCGCAACCCCTGTGGAGATCCCGAGAGAGTATAGGTCGTATGGTGATGTGTTCAGCGCGCAGGCCGCCACCCGTCTCCCTCCTCACCGACCTTGGGACTGCTGTATCGACCTGCTGCCCGGGGCAAAGCTACCCAAGGGTCGTGTGTATCCCCTGTCCGTTCCTGAGCGCCAAGCCATGGAGGAGTACGTGCAACAGGCGCTTCGTCAGGGGTTCATCACGCACTCTTCCTCCCCCGCTGCATCAAGCTTTTTCTTCGTGGGAAAGAAGGATGGAGGTATGGATGGACCTCTTCCTTACCCCCTCCCACTTGTGCCCGCAGCTCTGGAGGACTTAAGGGAGGCGCGGGTGTTCTCCAAGCTTGACCTCCGGAGCGCCTACAACCTGGTGCGCATCAGGAAGAGGGATGAGTGGAAAACAGCTTTCATCACCCCCTCGGGCCACTATGAGTACCGGGTCATGCCATACGGCCTCTCCATCTCTCCCGCCGTCTTCCAGGGGTTCATGAACGAAGTATTCCAGCCTTTCCTCCAGAGATTCGTCATGGTCTACATCGACGATATACTGATCTATTCCCGGGATCTGGAGGAACACCGGCGGCACGTGCGAGCGGTGCTTAAAGTACTTCGTTCCCAGCATCTCTACCTGAACCTCTCGAAGTGCGAGTTCCACCGCCCTACCATCCACTTCTTGGGCTACATCATCAGTGCGAAGGGTATCCAGATGGAGAGTCGAAAGGTAAGGGCGGTGAAGGAGTGGCCGGTTCCGGAATCTATCAGGGAGCTCCAGCGCTTTCTAGGGTTCGCCAACTTCTATCGCCGGTTCATCCAGGGCTACAGCAGGATCACTGCCCCACTCACCTCGCTCCTCAGGGGAAAGGCCCGCACCTTGAGGTGGAACCACGAGGCTCAGGAGGCCTTCGACGAGCTTCGCCGCCGTTTCTGTTGCGCCCCGGTCCTGCGTCACCCCGATCCCCGGAAGCCTTTCGTGGTCGAAGTGGTTGCCTCCTCGACCGGGGTAGGGGCCACCCTGTCACAAAGATCCGGATCTCCCCCCCAGCTCCACCCGTGCGCGTTCTTTTCGCACAAGCTATCCACCACCGAGCAGAACTACGATATCGGGAACCGCGAGCTCCTGGGCATCAAGCTGGCCCTAGAGAGAATGGAGACACTGGCTTGAGGGAGCCGAACACCCGTTCACGGTGGTTACCGACCACAAAAACCTCCAATACCTACGGGAGGCTCGGAGGCTAAACCCCCGACAGGCACGCTGGGCGTTGTTCTTCACACGGTTCCGCTTCCAGATCACCTATCGAGCCGGGACCCTGAATGTCAAGGCCGACGCCCTTTCCCGGATATACGGGACGGACGAGCCTGGCGAGCCTGAGCCCATCCTCCCCCCCGCATTCATCCTGGGGCCAATCGTCTGGGAGGTCGACCAAGAGATCGCCTCCGCTGCTCGCCAGGCGGCGGTTCCGGCCGGGTGCCCAGCTGGACGCACCTTCGTTCCTGCCTCGTGCCGGCACCGTCTCTTTAGATCTGTTCACGAGGGACCAGGCACCAGCCATCCAGGGGAGAAGCGGACCATCCAGATCCTCCAGACTAAGTACTGGTGGCCCGGCCTGACCCGAGAAGTAAGGCGCCTCGTGGAGGAATGTCCGACCTGCGCAATGTCCAAGGTCCCACGCCACCTGCCGGTGGGAAAGCTGATGCCGATTCATCCCCATGAAGGGGCTCCCCACTGCACTCGAGACGGCGGAGGCTTTGTTCCATCACGTCTTCCGGAACTTCGGTCTCCCGGAGGAGGTCGTGTCGGACCGGGGCCCACAGTTCGCGTCTCGGGTCTGGAGGGCTTTCTTCTGACTCCTGGGCGTCTCGGTAAACCTCACTTCAGGATACCACCCCCAATCCAACGGCCTGGCGGAGTGAAAGATCCAGGAGTTGAGTCGCTACCTGAGAACCTATTGCGGCCAGGATCAAGAGGACTGGAGTAGGTTCCTGCCCTGGGCCGAATACGCCCAGAATTCGCTACGTCAGGACTCCACGGGGTTCACCCCGTTCCAGTGCGTGCTGGGGTTTCAGCCACCCCTGTTCCCTTGGTCGGACGAGCCCAGCAGCATACCCTCCGTCGACTACTGGTTCCGGGAGAGCAGTCGAGTCTGGGAGTCAGCGCACACACAGCTGCGTCGAGCCCGCCGCAACAACCGCCGACACGCTGACGCACGGCGGCTGGACGCCCCTCGCTACCGTCCTGGGGACCTGGTGTGGCTGTCCACAAAGGACCTGAAACTCAAGCTGCCCTGTCGCAAACTGAGCCCCCGGTTCATAGGGCCCTTCCGGATCACCGACCAGATCAGCGCAGTGTCCTACCGGCTCGCACTGCCGCCGAGGTATCGTATCCATCCCACATTCCACGTGTCCCTGTTGAAACCGTGTGCCTCTTCTGTCTCTCGCCCTCCAGGTGGCCCCGTAGCGCCCGACCAGCCGGAGATCGTGGACCAGCCCGGGGTCTACGTGGTCAGAGAGATCCTGGAGTCCAGACGGCGCCAGGGTCGCCTCGAGTATCTGGTGGACTGGGAGGGGTTTGGCCCGGAGGAACGGTCTTGGGTGGCCCGGCAGGACATTCTGGACCCGGCGTTGCTGGCGGAGTTCCACGCGGCTCATCCTCGCTGCCCGGCGCCTCGGTCGAGGGGCAGGCCGCGCCGCCGGTTCAGGGCGTCTGGTGCCGCCCCTGGGGGAGGGGGTGGTGTCAGGGATCACCCTGCTTCTTCTCCGGTGCGCGCCCCGCCCGCCCGGAGCGCTTCGCCATCATACACGTCTAGTGATAAAATCTTTCTCTGAAATCCCACTTTGTTAAAAAGTTGAAAGATCTTTCTTTCTATCTGTCTCTCAGTTAAAATCATGCTATTGCTATGTAATGTGTTATTTCATTCACAACATTTGAATGTGCATGAAGTTTTCTTTAAGAGAACTATGCATTAAAAACAGGAAATCCACCAGAAATCTCTATTTATTCAGGTTTTTTGTTCTGAATTTCCTGTATTAACTCTCGTCTTACAAACCAGACTTTAATAAACAGCTGGGATTGAGAGGCATCTTTAGGGAGAAAGTTTGCTTCCACAGCAACAAAGACAAACTGAAATGGAGTCATTCCTGAACAACGGTTTAATTAAGACACTCTTCGGGTATTTCCTGTGGGCATTTTCCTGTGTGTTCAAGATGTGATTGCTCAAACTCTCAAACATATCAGCGCTACCAGAAAGTAGACAATGAGAAGCAGGTTCCAGGCTCTCATTGTTACAGACGTGTCTAAATGTTGCACAACATGCAATAATTCAGAATGCCTAATCCAATATTGTATACATATATTACGGAAATAAACAGCTTTCAATTGTGTTACTATACAGGTGATGTAGCTAATATGAGAGCAATAAATAGACAATGTGTGTTCTGTCTTTTACAGTGTATACAGAACAGGAATGTTCATGTGTAAACAAAATACTTATAGATATAATGAATCATTTCATGCTCAACACTGTCACAATGCTTTTTCCTGTTTATGGGATCTGCCTGATTCTGAAGAATATAATTAATAAATCAATCATTCAATTAATCAATCAATCTTATTTCATCAGTGTCCATCTGGTTATCATTTTACTCATTTCAACATCCTGAAAAAGCCAACAATGAAATGTCCTCTATTTGGTTTGTTTTTAAAATGAGTGGTTTTCAGTATAAACAAAGCTGATGAAATAGGCGTCCCTAAAGCCTAAACACATGATTTTAGATGGTAGCCTGATAGCAGGTGTGGGTTCACAAGTGAGTGTGAAAAAAGATAGAAGAACATGGCTTTAATACAAATGTATTAAAAATATACTACTTGTATTTTTTCACTCATTACAATGACTATCTATGTTGTTATGTTGTATTTTGTGTATGATTTATTGGATTTTATGGGTGTGATGTCATATGCAGGGATTTAATGGACTTGCATGGGTGTGATGTAATATGCATGTTTTATTTACACTTACATTTACATTTGTGGCACTTAGCAGACGCCCTTGTTCAAAGCAATGTACAAAAGTGCTTTGAGTCTCTATCAATGAATAAATACCACCTCAGTGCCAGAACAGAGAAGAGCCTTGAAGTATACTTACCACTTACCCTAAGAGAAGGTGGTACCAGTCGAGCAGTGCTGGAGGATCTCAGGCAGCATGGTGCAGTGCGAGGTGTGATGAGGTCTCTGAGGTAAGAGGGTGCTGGTCCATTTTTGGCCTTATAGGCAAGCATCAGTGTTTTGAATCTGATGCGTGCAGCTACCAGAAGCGAGTGGAGGGAGCGCAGCAGTGGGGTGGTGTGAGAGAACTTGGGCAGGTTGAACACAAGTTGTGCAGCTGCGCAATTTAGATCATTTGCAGTGGACGAATAGCATTCAGAGGTAGACCTGCCAGCAAAGAGTTGCAGTAGTCTATTTTCGAAATGACAAGAGACTGAACAGGCATCTGAGCAGCCTATGTTCACAGAAATGGTCAAATCCTTTGGATGTTGTAGAGAAGAAATCGACAAGAACGAGCCACATTAGCAACATGTGAAGAGAAGGATAGTCAATTGTTCATAGTTACTCCAAGGTTGCAAGCAGTGGCTGAAGGGGAGAGCAGAGAGTTATAAAGAGATATTTTCAGATCCTGACCAGCAGTCCAGTTTTGCTGGGGTTGAGTTTTAGTTGATGAGCACTCATCCATGAAGATACTGTATGTCTGCCAAGCATGAAGAGATGATGAGTTGTGTGCCATCAGCATAGCAGTGGTAAGAAAACCCATGTGAGGATATGACTTTCCCTAGAGAGTGGGTATAGAGGGAGAAAAAGGAAGGGAACCAAGTACTGAGCCTTGTGGGAAACTAATGGAGAGTCTACGTGGGAAACTAATGGAGAGTCTACGTGGGGCAGATGTGGACCCCCTCCATGTTACCTGATATTTGTTTGTCATTTAATGCGCGAAAGAAAATTGATTTCTGCCACTTTTTTAATCTGTACTTGATTATGGTGACATAGTATATCAGTTTGCTCCAATCTCTATTCTCTCTACCTTAGATGCTGTTTATCATGGTGCCCTAAGGTTTATACTAAATTGTAAATCTTCTGTGCATCATTGTACCTTGTATAAAAGCGTGGGCTGGCCCTCTCTGTTCAGTAGGAGAAAAATTCACTGATACATAATTATTTATAAAGCTATCTTGGGGATGTTACCTTCGTACCTTTGCAGTTTAACGCAACAGAAATCTGTCACGAAATACTCTTTACGCTCTTAAAACTGCTATACGCTGTCAGTTCCTTTTGCTAGAACTGAACTGGGTAAGAAATCTTTTGCGTATGCAGCATCGTTTGACTGGAATCTTATCCAATCGAAATTGAAGTTGCAAAATCTTCTCTCCATGGACCAGTTCAAAGTAGCTATTTGGCAACTGGAAGACGACTCTGTGAAATGTAACTGTTTTTAAACTTTGTTTGTGAAACATAATTGTTTTAACTGTGTTTGTTATGTGTAAGTCTGTAACTGAATGTATTGCTGCTCATCTTGGCCAGGTCACTCCTGTGAATGAGATTTTTAATCTTAGTGAGTTTCTACCTGGTTAAATAAAGGTAATATGAGCAACCCTACAGGTAGGAAGCGAACCATTTCCAAGCTGCTCCGCGGATACCAAGGCTTCTGAGGGTGGACAAGAGAGTCTTGTGGTTAACTGTTTCGAATGCTGCTGAAAGGTCTAGGAAGATGAGTACAGATGACAGCTTGGCTGATTGAGCAGCATGTGGTTTCTCTGAGACAGCCAAAAGGGCCATCTCTGTGCAATGTGCCGCTTTGAAGCCAGACTGGTTTGGGTCATGAAGGTTGTTCTGTGAGAGATAGACTGACAGTTGGTTAAAAGCAGTGCGTTCCAGAGATTTAGAAAGAAAGGAGAGAAGTGATACTGGTCTGTAGTTGTTGATTTTTGATGGATCCAGAGCAGGTTTCTTTGAGATGGAATAACCTTTGCTTGCTTGAAGGTACTGCCCAGATGCTAAGGACCCGTTAATGATCGTTGAATGGCAGGAGGTCTTGTGAGATGGTCTGAAGCGTAGTTGAAGGGATTGGATCCAGAGTGCAGGTGGTGAGATTGGATGACGCAGTATCTCTTCTTCTGCAATTTAGCCAGTATGAGTGTAATTTTATATGCATTTTTTATTAGATTGTATGTGTGATTTTATATGCATTTTTCCTTAGACTGTATATGCAGGGCATCACACTCATACACTCATATGAATGTGATGTCATATGCATGTTCTTTTTGACTGTATTGGTATGACGTATTAAGTATGCTTTATTAGACTGTGTGTGGTGTGATATATGCAGGGATTTTTTTACTGTATGGAGTATGATCTAATATGCAGGGTTTCTTGGGCTATGTGTGTGATGTCGTATGTATGGTTTATTAGACTGTATAAGTGTGATTTTATATGCAGAGTTTATTAGATTGTATGAGTATGATGTCATATGCATGTTTTATTGGACTGTATGAATGTGATATGCATGTTTTATTGGACGTATGGGTGTATTCATCCGTATGGGCTGTGACATCATGTAGGTTTATTGGACTTTATTAGGTATGGTGTCATGTAGGTTTATTGGAATGTACAGTATGTGGTGTCGATACTGCATGAGCAAAAGTGCTGATTCAGCCAAACGCATGAGAGTGCATGAGGCTGCAGGCCCAGAAACTAACAGCCCTGCTGATATTTAGTACAAAGGCATAGCTGTTATTACCTTTATTTCAATTCAATACAAAAAATAAATTAATATTGAGTAACTGACATTTTTAGAAACAAAATGGCCAAATATTTTCTTTATTTGCGTTCTGTCAATAAAAATACCAAAGAAGCCACACCTGGATAGAATGCTACATGTTGCCACGAAAAACTCACAGACTGACTGAAAACATGGACAAATGGAGAAATGGCTTTAGCATAAGTCACTACTTTTTACATTAAACCCTAAGTTATTTTTTGTGTATCACCTTTAAGGGCACTGCAGTTCTGCATTGTGCTAAAGTTGCCCAATGTGATCCCCCTATTTAAAGGCACTTCCAGAAGTGGGGGATCCTTCTATAGAGAAGGGCTCATTTCCATAATGTAATACCCCCATGCTCCCTTTCTCCCTTTTCCCTTTATTTTGTAGGCTATTAAGTTTGATCTTGAGACCCATCTCCCTGTAATCACAGACAGCTGCACCGGCTGCCTGAGAGTGTGTCCCATCACTGTCCCCGACTGTATCACCATGGTTAGCGATATGACGCCATTCGTGCTCAAGAGAGACCTGCCACCCATTAGACCTGTCTGCTAAAGCCAGACCACACATACACAAATGGGGAAAACGGTTGGCATCAGGTTTGCTGCATTGATTCGGCTCATAATTGCTGTGTAAAAAAATTACCTTTATTGTGAAAATGAATAATTAGCTGGTAGAAATAAATGCCTCACATTCCCAAGCCAGTTATGCAGAAATAATTGCACTCAGGCAAAAAATAGCAAGTTGCATTATTTCGAGACAATAGCCTGCAGCACTGTTTAGAATTTGTACAACTTGCCACGGTTTCCTCATCACGGTGGACACAGTCGTGTCATGGAAAATCACAGATACAGTATATTAATAAAATTATTCTTATAAATTCATTGGGTGTCACAAATACAAGCTCTTAATCCCTCGTATAATCTGGATATATTCGGAAAAAAAAAATCTATAAATAATTACGCTCATTTAAAAAGTACATGTTTGGTGTAATTGGGATGATCTACAAATTTACATGATTTGTTCGAATTTGTTCATGACAAGCTTAATTATGATGTCTCTACTAATTGCATTTAATTGCAAACTGTATCCGGTGTTGTGAAATCTAAAACACACATGATTTTTCTAACCATATTATTTAATTGAGTAAAACACTCAAGCTGTGTATCACTTAATCGAACCCCAAATGCATGCTTATAAACTCTACGAATTAATGCAGCAGCTCTCCGACAAAGCATGAATCATCCAAATTGTCTTCATGACAATGACTTTAGATGCGTCCTCTGAATAGTTTTGCAGAGCACGATTAGTTTTGCGAGACAAAGCGTTCTTTGTTGCTGATTTGAATAAAAGTTAAAATGTGTTGGGTTTTTTTGCACACTCCGTGCTCTTTTTAAACACAATTAATCCACGACTTTGCAAATAAACACACCGAACAGTGCACTGGACTCCTTTAAAGACAAAGTTAATTAAAATGCTATCGTATCCATCTTTTTAGAGTCATTGTGAAATGCTTGAACACACTGCTGGTGAAAACAGCAGCCGGGTTTTTTGCCAGTTACTTTAGTGTTATTATAACTGCACAATTTATTATGATTTAAATTTTGCATAAATAAATCTGTTATTTGGTAATGACATGACTTTTGCATGTGCTTGTTTCTGACAAATGTCTATCTAAAAGCACTCAAATAACTCTCTGATTTTTCATTCACTGCACACAATCTTGGGCTAACCATTGACAATCAGCTGTCCTTTTTTTAACAAATTGCTGATCAGACATTCTCATGTCAATTTCCCCTTTAAAACATGATTCAAGTGCTTGTGTGAAAGACATTCGACCTCAGAAACTGATCCAGAATGCATCTGTTTGACTTGTTTCAACCTCTTAGGTTCTCCCACACCACCCCACTTTTACTCTTTTTCTACTGCCTTCCTCTCCGTATCAGATTGAAAACACTGATGCTTGCCTACATGCCAAAAACAGATCAGCACCCCTTTACCTCGCAGCACTTATCTCACCCCGCACTACACCACGTTCCCTCCAATCCCCATCTGCTGCTCGACTGGTCCCACCATATCTCATGGTGCAAGGGAGACATGCTTCCAGAATCTTCTCTGTTCTGGAACCAAGGTGATGGAATGAACTTTTGCTTAATGTCCAAACAGCTGAGTCACTAGCAGTCTTCAAACAACTTTTAAAAACCTACCACCTCCAATAGTACTTAAATTAGCTCTTTTTTAGTACTTTCTATTATTTATGTTATAACAGCTATTAATAGTTATTTCTTTCACGTGCCTTTCTTTTTTCTAAAAGTATAAAGTATACAAGTTGACAAGTTCCAGCTCTGCTTTTGTTACAAAGCTGATACTGGAGACTTCTTTTCCTCTATTAAAAAAAAACTTTTTTTTATCCATTTATATACCTTATGGTCACGTTTAAGTCTTTGCATAATAATTATAAAAATTATCACTTATTAGTGTAAGAAGGTTTATTGAATCATAAGACTCGAACTACTGTTAGTCAGAATTGCTGTAAAAGACACACAAGTGAAGTGGACAGCTTTGATGGACAGCCTTGTATCTATCCTTGGTTTACAGGATTCTTCATGCTAGCTTAATCATATAGTTTAAGCACTAATGGTTGCAGAGTTGGCTCTGGTGACCTGAAATAAATGTGCATTAAAGCTGTAACCATGGTAATCAAAGTGCACTAACTAACCGCTCTAACACTACAGCAGAACAGATTGCAACAATTTATGCTGACTATTTACAAAAGCATCAAAACATCAAAAAAGTTTTTGCTATAACATTGTACTGAAAAGCTAAGTTTGGGAAAATGTATACTATTAAAGATATAGTAAATTAGCTAAGAGGTTCACATGGCATTTGGTTCATACTGAAGGCATGCATCAGCACTGGGATCTTGTAGGACTCAAAAAAAAGAAGCCTGAGCAGAAGATTTTATCTGTGGTCTAGAATAAGTTGTCAACTTTGAAGCTTAAGGACAAAGAAAGGTTATGAACATGAAACATCTACTGTTTCTGTACAATCATGGACAACAGTGTTATCTTCAGACACAAGTGTTTTCATTAGTGAGTTACTTTCTTACTTCTGTTGACCAAATGTGCAATATTACTTATTTACACAATGAGCAATATTACTCAGTGTGTAATATTATTTATTTACTTTTTAAAGTGTATATTTGAATTTAGAAAGTCTATTTGATTATTGTATTTCGTGTAAATACAGTACTGGGTAAACCTTTTGTGATTAAATTTGACTCTGGGAAACACTAATTTTAAATGTGCCTGGAATGCAATGTACCTGTGCAAATAGCAATAAGCTTGTAACTTGAAATTTTTTTTAAAGCTTTAAATATATATATATATATATATATATATATATCATGTATACACACACAAACACACATGGTTTTATATATATATATATATATATATATATATATATATATATATATATATATATATATATATATATATATATATATATTTATATATATATATGGTCAGGGAACCATCCCCAGCCACTCTTAGTGCCGGTCCCAAGCCCGGATAAATTGGGGAGGGTTGTGTTAGGAAGGGCATCCAGCGTAAAACATGTGCCAAATCAAACGTGCGGAGGATCCGCTGTGGCGACCCCTAACGGGAGAAGCCGAAAAGAAAAGAGAGAAGAGAGATATATATATATATATATATATATATATATATATATATATATATATATATATATATATATATATATATATATATATATATATATATATATATATAATGTGTGCGTGTGTGTGTGTGTGTGTACATGTACAACCCCGACTCCAAAAAAGTTGGGACACTTTGCAAATGCAATTATGCAAATCTCATAAATCCATATTATACTTTATACAATAAAACAAAGAATTAAACTGATAATATATAACATTTAAAAGAAAAAAAAATATTTGAAATAGGCCATTTTGAATTTGATGGCTGCTACAGGATAAAAAAAAAAAAAAGTTGGGACAGGGCCATGTTTACCATTGTGTAATAAAACTATCCACACCACACTTAAACTGGTTGTAAATCTAAATTTAGGTACATATATGGGTATTTTATGTTTTAAATGGTTGCAAATATGGATGCATATACAAATACAGATACAGTATGCAGCAACTGTAGACAGGCCATAGTTGCAGGAAAGTAACTCAAACTTACACATGCATGAGATGGGATGCTTTCTGACTGGTCATTATGGCATTGTCTGCTATTATTAAAGCTTAAACTATCTATTGAAACATACAAAGGCTAGTAGTGTAAAAGCTTCAGTTGGACAGACGTGAGTAAATAATGTAAAAGCCAAATTCATGAAGTACTTTGCATCTAAAAAAATTACAGGCATGGGTACAAAACCCCAGCTGCTCCAGCTGTTATATGAGAATTCCCTGCAGTGCTTTGCATAAAAGATGAAGTGAAATACATGCGTTAAGTGTTTCTACTTTGAAGAATAATGCACAGTGAAAAGTGTCAAAAAGGTGTAAGTGTTCTCATCCAATAAACACCCCTGATGGTGTATGATGCTATAGAATAAGATTTAGCTTCATTTTCGATGTCTGTTCTAGCACCAAAGTGTTGGTGAATAAACGTTTTGCTCATGAGTGCTTTGCTCTAAAGCTGCTCTATGGAATAAGACACTCTGCAAGAAACATTTTACTGGAATACTGAACATCCTAGCATTTATTATGGATTTTTTATTATTATTATTATTATCAACTTTTATTACAACAATCAGCCAGACAGAGCCAGAAAGCAATGAAATGCTGTGTTTATTGCTTCTGAACACAGAACTGCCCCCCAGAGCTGTGTGATCCCAAGCTGCTACACATCCATCGCACTGCATCATCTTACTTCCTCTCTTTGATTGCAATTAGGAAATGATGTGTCTGGACCATGGCCAGGCATGCCTGCTTAAATTATTCATAAATGTTAATAGACAGGCCAAGAGCCCTCCCCCTTCTTTCCTGTACCTCGTCCTGTCTTACATGGAACAGAAATAATATTGACCTTTTCCCTCAGCGCTTTTGTGTCGAACACCTCAACAATGCTTGACCATAATCATAATGTATTCCCCTTTAAAGAGCGTTTGATCCATTATCATGCAAACCTGAAAGAAAAGGCTATGCTTGGTGCACCTTCACTTTGATTGTCAACGGAAATTGACTCTCCTTAAATAATTCAGATATTAGATATGCATCAGGAATCACAAGAAAATAAGGCCGAACCTGTCCCGCAAATCCTCAGCACATCTGTAGAGACGTGCTTTCATTATAAATGCTCATTAACTGATTTATTTGTTCATACGCTCACCCATTCAGAAGACTTATTTATTGAGAATACCCATTTGCAAGGCTCAATCACAAGGGTACACTCCAAGCTGATCAAAACAACTAAACACTACAGCACACTCGCTTATTGATTCGAACCAATATGAGATTTAACCTGTAATAGCTGCATTGTACCAATTCAACTCAAATGCTATAGTGATTATGTTCTAAATGACATCCTTCGACTGAAATGAGTTTTGGTGTAAGATGATTTATGCAGTGGATAACAGAGTGTTCAGGAAGTATGCTATTCCATGACACTTTTAATGTGCTATTTTGGTATGTTTAAAAATGATTTATTTTTAATGCTTAATTTGATGCAGTCTCCTGTTAAGAAAGTGCATGTGGTTGGCACGATAATCTAACTGAGTATGTTGTGTTTTTCTTAACAACTCATCATTTTATTCACTAAATTCTGTTCTTCATTTTTATGTATTACATGTTGGCCTTGAATGAAAATCCATAAATTGACAGCAGCATAAAATAGGTTTAAATAAAAAAAAGATATATATATATATATATATATATATATATATATATATATATATATATATATATATATATATATATAGTTATAAAATATAGTTTATAGTTAAATTTTTGCTTTTGTATATTTGTTTTTCATTTTAGTATCTTTAGTTTGTTTTGTAATCGCCATATACATTTCACTTTACAATTTACAAATAAATTACATATCTAATTTTTTAAATAAGGAAATGCTAAATTTTATAATAAATAATCAGAAATTGAATCAAAATCAGAAATTGCTTCATTAACAAGTATGCTTTCACACACAAGGAATTTGTCTTGGTGTCAGAATCTTTCAGTGCAGGAGAAAGTACAGACATAATATAGCAAAATTGTAAAACAAACAATTGAATAATTCATCATATACAGAGTAAAAATATTGTTTAAATAAATGTGCAGATGTTATATAGAAAGTGTGCAGTTCACAAATGGACCATTGGATTTTATGCATAAATTTGTCAGTTATGATGGACAATGTGTAGTTATGAGTATTTTAATTGTTATTAAAATAATTGTTATTAAAATAATAAGGTAATTTTTAATTTGAAAGATGCAAAATGTCTTAAAAATGCCAGGACGGGACTCCTTTAACAACAGTATGTATACATCTGGTTAACTGAGGGCACCAGTTGCTAAAGTTTTGTGAGAGGAATATTGTCCCATCTGTGTCTAATACAGGATTCTAGCTGCTGACCAGTCATGGGTCTTCTTTGTTGTAGTTTTTGTTTCATAATGCTCCAAATGTTTTTAACTGGTAAAAGGGTTAGATTTATTGCAGCACTGCATTATAAGATCACAGGCTTCTAATAATGATTTTTGCCCTCGCCCCTTGGTATTACTCTATTATTTCTGTATTAAATTCACACTTAACTTATTTAAATTTACTTCATTTGGCAGACACCCTAATCTTAAGCAGCACATAATTATATAATTTATACAACTGCCTTGCTTGAGGGCCCAGCATGGCAGCTTGAGATTTGAACTCATGACCTTCTAATCAGAAGTCCAACATCTTAACCACTGATGTACTACTATCACATAGTACGTTTACAAAAAGTAATTTAAATGTTGGAGGCACACACAACAAATTATGCTTTTATAATAATTTAACTTGTATAGCCAACGGATATATTTCAGTTCTAAGTTCGCTTCTCTATATCCATTTTATCTTAAAAATATCAGTCAATCTAGATATCTATATTTATATGTGGAATCTACTTCCACAACATAGCAAGCAATAAACAATCATAGCCTTCTCAACACTGCGACTCCAAAAGAATGACATTTACCTAGTCTTTGCCTGGATCAACATTTTAAGGTCAACTAAGCTCTTTAAAATTGAGTAAAAACAATGTTGCCATTTTAATAAAGCCTTTGTCAATCAAATCACATATAGATACTGCTATCACTGTAAATGTGCCAAATTAGAAATTTTTACTTTAATTAACAGGTTCCCACCATGATCTCTGCAGGAACATGTGTTTGGTCTTTAATTAAAAATGACTGAAGAATGTCCATACAGCAACCATGAAAAAATGTAAACTTGTCAAATGCTCCTGATAAACATCTAAAAGTGAGAATATTTTTGCAAGTTGCCAAAATGACTCACCTCACAGCTTGCGTT
The DNA here is from genome assembly GCF_946808225.1 of Silurus aristotelis. Taxonomy (NCBI): domain Eukaryota; kingdom Metazoa; phylum Chordata; class Actinopteri; order Siluriformes; family Siluridae; genus Silurus; species Silurus aristotelis. The sequence continues at coordinate 8,533,978 of NC_139581.1, read as the reverse complement.
CACTCCATAAGCATTCAAACACGAAGAAACAGCAGAAGATCCTGCAAGATTTTTGATATACACAAATATTTATCTCAGAATACACCGCCCCCCACACAAAAAAAAGTTGTTTTCGTCCTCATTCTCATTCCATCGGCATGATCTTCATGACCCATCCTTTGACAAATCTAATTTGACAGTACATTCAACTGCTTTCATCTTCAAGGACATTAATGTGAAGCTGACAATAATCATTAAAGCTATTAGTATGGTGCAGCATGGGCAAATTGAAGCTCCTAGTGAGTGGTGTGTAAGCTTATAACCTCTGACCTGCTCTAATTTGCATTGGCAGGAAACCGTCACGAGATCATTTCATTTGAGTCTATTAAGAAGTGATAAAAAGCTGAAAGAGCTGTGATCCAGCATGGATAATGATTTAGGGCTTGATAATGAAGGGAAAATTGAGAACTTAGACAGAATTTTGTCATGGATTGTTTATTAAAGCATGTTGTTTTTTGTTGTTTTTTTTTTGTTAGTTATCAAGTCTTTGTTCTGTTTATCTTGAGAGGAAAAAAAGGATTTTCTGTATTTTCATTTGTATTGGAGAAATACCTTCTTTAATGGCTAATTTGTATCTTATATGAAGGGATAAACTCTTATAAAAATACAAGTCAGAGTTAAAGTGTTTTACATATAAGCAGAAGGTGCATTTAAAATATTAAGAGAATAGAAGCACTTGGCATTGTTAATCAGTCTCTCTCACACACACACACACACACACACACACACACACACACACACACACACACACACACACACACACACACACACACACACACACACACACACACATAAATTAAACAAAGCCTGCCTATGTTCAGCGCTTCTAATCCAGCGATTCCCTCCAGTCATAAAAAAGGATATAAACTCTTGTTTGTTGGTTTAATTAAATTAGTCTGGTAGAGATAGGATGTCTGTGGAACACTGTCCAATGCTAATCACATTTTGCCCAGCATTACATTCCAGCCTGCTCGTGGCCTGGTGTGCCCTGCATGCCAGTGTTGGACACAGACTGACTCCAAAGTGCACTTCCATGCCAAGCCCTGGCACACTCCAATATATGACATATGAAACGGTATGAAATCTGGCACGGCAATTCACTCACAGCGAGAATCGTGCATTCTCTACAGCCACTGATTTACGTACTACACTTCAGTTTGCACCACGTTGGAGTCATACCAACTTGACCTTTTGTTGACATTTTGTCTTTTGTGACAAAATGGTGAATCTCATGTGAGCTGGCGATGTCGAATCCTTTCAGCACCCAGCCGGGAGCAGATGTTCAATGCTGCTCCCCTGATGGACAGACTGATAAACGGTAATGGATGTGATTACTTTAAAGAGGGATAAAATGGCTTCAGAACTACAGACTATCATAGGAGTGTGCTCGCATGCCTCTCCCCAAGCCCGGATTTCAGCAGATCAATTGGATTTTTAAAGTTGACCGAAAGAGATATGACCCTGCAGCCGTTCACAATTGATCCGTGCTTTTACAATAGCCGTTAAATAGATTTTTATAGCTTTGTCAGAAGGAGGACTATGATGAAGGATGGCTGGAGTCAATTGCTGATCTCTTTAATCTGGATTTGATGTTAGTACGCATAGAATAGGGCTGTGTTATAAATTCAACGACATATTGGGTTATTACAGATGGCCTACTGGGATGAATGCATTCCTAACACAATAAAGCGATTGCAACTAATCTGCTGCACTTTTACTACCTTGAATATGTATGAGAATATACTTTGATACTGAACCGTGATCTCTCTCTCTCACACACACAAACACACAGAAATACGCACAGTGTAGCTGCAGAATTTAGTCCTAGATTCTGGAAGTATTAAATCTCACACAAGGTGCAATCAGAATTCAGTGCTTCTAATTTGTCACATGGCAATCTGCAATAGTCCCCTTGTCGGTCCTTCACAAACCTACATTTTCTGTTAACGCATTTGCAGACTGGAATAAAGCTGCTCATAAACCTCTGCTAATTGAAGTGTGAGTGTGTGTATGTTTGTGCGTGCTTGCACGTACATCATTAAGGGGACGGCTGCAATCAAGTCTTAGCTGATCATTAAATATTCGGTGAGGGTAAGAGGAGGAGGAACCCGAAACAAGAACAGTGGCAGTCACTCTCTCTCTCTCTGTTAGTTTTTAAGCTGTTGCTTTGTGTAGCACGTTAATGTGTGTAGTACAGATCTTGTGTGATGTCCTCAGTGGAGCTGTATCGCATGTTTCAAGAGGACACTGCTACTTATTTTAAGACTCCCATTTATATTGTGCATTAACATTTTACTCATTTGGCAGTCAATTTTATCCAGTGGCTCACAAAATGAGGCAGAACCAGTCCAAGAACAGAGCTAAACAGCAGAGGGCTAACGACTCATCAGTGGCTGTATGGCAATCACAGCTTCCCCATAACCAGCACACAAGCTTAATCAGTGAGCCAACACTACAACTATAAACTACAACTATCACTAAAACACCACCATACTGTAACCACTACAAGCACAACAATGACCACTGTGCAAACACTGTACCAATCATACCAATCAATGGATCACTATTACAACTATAAGCTATACATGTCACATCTATAATGATATAATGATATAGTCACTTAATCACAGCTATACATAATAATCTGTTTATAAATTCATCAATATAACTGCAACTTTTACTACATCACAACTTAAATAACAATCTATTGTTGTCATCATAACTAAAACCTATATTTATCAGTTAACCATAACTATAACTACAAACTAGAATGATCACTGATCCACAACTATAAGTACAGCCTATAATTATCACTGATCCACAACTGTAACCAAAACCTTTAAATATCACTGATCCACAACTATAACTACAACCCATATTGATCACTGAACCACAACTATAACTACAATCTATAATTATCACTGAACCATAACTACATATACTACTACTTATATTTATCATTAGAGCACAACTATAACTATAACCTATGTATTATTATCACTGATCCACAACTATAACCAAAATCTATAATTATCTCTTATCCAACACTATTTCCAAAACCTATAATTATTACTGATTTACAACCTTAACTACAACCCATATTTATCACTGAACACTACTGTAACTATAATCTATAACCATCACTAAACCATCACTAAAACTATGGCTGAATAACAACTATAAACTATAATTCTCACCAATATACCATAACTATAACTATAACCAAATCGCCATGACTGACTCAGTATAAACTATACACTCTATTAACCACTATAACTTTGAGCTATCCCTAATCACTGTATAACCACTACATCTATAATCTTTCATTATCTACAGTATAACTAAAAATATAAAATATATAACTATCACTATCATTGTAACTATACCCATCATTGAACTATGGCTAAACCTATAATACTTACTGAAACACCACTAACCTTTTACAATTGTATTGTTATTATAAAAGATTATTCAGCATGGTAGTTATAATAATTTATTAAAAAATGTGTGTCAAATAACACCACCAAGATTACTACATACAGTAAACTAGTAAAAAGTTATTTATTCCTTATTGAATTAATAAGCTACATTTTCTATTATACAGCAATAACACACGAGAAACGTGCAAACAATATCTATAGCATACAGCATATTTATGCTCAGATAAATCCATTACATGGAAACAGGCTACACATGTAACAAATGGTTTAAGGTGTTGCAAAATGATCAATGCAAAATGATCAATGAAAGATGATCCATGTTTTTAATATGTGAAAACAAGTGTGTAAAGGGGATGCAGACAACGGGTGGCAATGATATGGCTGTTATTCACTTTTCGCTATCACATGCTAACTCCTCCTTCCGTCACCCTCCTGAACAAAACCCCAGCACAACCTTCCGCCAATTTCACAGGGGCCATTAATAATGAATGTGAGCAGTCCATCATATAATTTGCATTTAGATAAAAGTTCATTTGATTTAGAAAATCCCCCAACCCCCAAAGTGTGATCTGAAAGATCTGCGTTTAATCTGTGAATAAATGTCCTGTAAGACTCTCCAAATCCAAGTTTTTAGAAATATGCCTGTGTGGATGAAAATTTATGCCATTAAGGAGTTTCTCATCTTTAAAAATAACATTCACTATAATTCCTAAGTCATAATTAGTTAAACTAAATTGTGTATTTATTACTGAGTGTAGCGTATAGGTTCTGTATTTCTATTCTGTATTTATACTGTGTATGCACATGTCCTTTATTTACATCCTGTATTATTTATTCTGTATATATAAATCCTATATTTATGTACCCTAATAACCAGTGGTGGGCCGTGCATTTGGTACCTGGGCCTTTAGTGGGGACTTACCCGACTTAATCCACCTCTTAATACTGCCACTATCACGTCGCAATTATAGAAACCACTAATACTATACTAAAACGCAATATAACAACACGTGGCATTACAGAGAGAGAGGCATTTCGCATATGGAAGTCAGTACCATTTTACTAAAGCAAGAAACGCAGTTAAGACAACTCCAAGCCTCTACACTACCACCTCAACTGTGCACCTTAATTGTCTGGAGGCGTTCAGAATCAATATTTGTCTAATAACATGACAAAAACATTAAATTTTTTAATAAAATACAACCTATTCACCAGAGATGCAGACTCATAATTTGCACCGCTCCTCAAAGGCTGTAAGCCAGTGGTACCACTCGTATTCACTGGTCTGGAAGTAGTGAACTTCAGGGTTGGGCGACCTCCCCACGATGTCTAGCTTTTCTTGAAAATGTTTTTTTAAGTATGTCCGAGACCAAATCAATTTCTCTACCTCCGTAGGCATAAAAAAGTCTAACTCAGATGTATTAATGTGTGCACTATAGACACGTTTTGCCAGTTGAACTTGGCTGTAACAGTTTCCCTCTGACCAACCAATCAAAGGACGGAAAAATGCTGACGCTATTCTGGGCCAGCTAGCGAATATGAAATCTGATTGGTTAAAGAAACAGAGCTAATTCTTGAGAAGACTATGGTAAAAACGCCAGCAGTACTGACTGTGAAGGCCCTGGGCAGATTAGATTGATATGGCAGCACATAAAGGTTGAAATCTAATTGGACAAAAGAATCTAACATCCACATACATGTACTGGAAGCAGTGTCCTGTGTTTATATATTCTAGTAATGTGTGTATAATTCCTGTATTTATGTTAAGTATTAGAAAGTGTGCATATAGGTCCTATATATACAACCTGAATTAGCGTAGTGTTTCATTTCTTGTATTAAGGAAGTGTGTGTGTATAAGTCCTGTATAATTAAACCCGGTATTACCATAGTGTAAATGTAGGTCCTGCATTTATATCCTGTATAAGTGTAGTGTAAGTGTAGGGCCTGTATTTATATCCTGTATAAGTGTAGTGTAAGTGTAGGTCCTGCATTTATATCCTGTATAAGTGTAGTGTAAGTGTAGGTCCTGCATTTATAGCCTGTATAAGTGTAGTGTAAGTGTAGGTCCTGCATTTATATCCTGTATAAGCGTAGTGTAAGTGTAGGTCCTGCATTTATATCCTGTATAAGCGTAGTGTAAGTGTAGGGCCTGTATTTATATCCTGTATAAGTGTAGTGTAAGTGTAGGTTGTGCATTTATATCCTGTATAAGTGTAGTGTGAGTGTAGGTCCTGCATTTATATCCTGTATGAGCGTAGTGTAAGTGTAGGTCCTGCATTTATATCCTGTATAAGTGTAGTGTGAGTGTAGGTCCTGCATTTATATCCTGTATAAGCGTAGTGTAAGTGTAGGTCCTGCATTTATATCCTGTATAAGTGTAGTGTGAGTGTAGGTCCTGCATTTATATCCTGTATAAGCGTAGTGTAAATGTAGGTCCTGCATTTATATCCTGTATAAGCGTAGTGTAAGTGTAGGTCCTGCATTTATATCCTGTATAAGTGTAGTGTAAGTGTAGGGCCTGTATTTATATCCTGTATAAGTGTAGTGTAAGTGTAGGTCCTATATTTATATCCTATATAAGCGTAGTGTAAGTGTAGGTCCTGCATTTATATCCTGTATAAGCGTAGTGCAAGTGTAGGGCCTGTATTTATATCCTGTATAAGTGTAGTGTAAGTGTAGGTCCTATATTTATAGCCTATATAATTGAGTGTAAGTGTAGGTCCTGCATTTATATCCTGTATAAGCGTAGTGTAAGTGTAGGTCCTGCATTTATATCCTGTATAAGCGTAGTGTAAGTGTAGGTCCTGCATTTATATCCTGTATAAGCGTAGTGTAAGTGTAGGTCCTGCATTTATATCCTGTGTAAGTGTAGTGTAAGTGTAGGGCCTGTATTTATATCCTGTATAAGTGTAGTGTAAGTGTAGGTCCTATATTTATATCCTGTATAAGTGTAGTGTAAGTGTAGGTCCTGCATTTATATCCTGTACAAGCGTAGTGTAAGTGTAGGTCCTGCATTTATATCCTGTATAAGTGTAGTGTAAGTGTAGGTCCTGTATTTATATCCTGTATAAGTGTAGTGTAAGTGTAGGTCCTGCATTTATATCCTGTATAAGTGTAGTGTAAGTGTAGGTCCTGCATTTATATCCTGTATAAGTGTAGTGTAAGTGTAGGTCCTGCATTTATATCCTGTATAAGCGTAGTGTAAGTGTAGGGCCTGTATTTATATCCTGTATAAGTGTAGTGTAAGTGTAGGGCCTGTATTTATATCCTGTATAAGTGTAGTGTAAGTGTAGGTCCTATATTTATATCCTATATAAGCGTAGTGTAAGTGTAGGTCCTGCATTTATATCCTGTATAAGCGTAGTGTAAGTGTAGGGCCTGTATTTATATCCTGTATAAGTGTAGTGTAAGTGTAGGTCCTATATTTATATCCTATATAAGCGTAGTGTAAGTGTAGGTCCTGCATTTATATCCTGTATAAGCGTAGTGTAAGTGTAGGTCCTGCATTTATATCCTGTATAAGCGTAGTGTAAGTGTAGGTCCTGCATTTATATCCTGTATAAGCGTAGTGTAAGTGTAGGTCCTGCATTTATATCCTGTGTAAGTGTAGTGTAAGTGTAGGGCCTGTATTTATATCCTGTATAAGTGTAGTGTAAGTGTAGGTCCTATATTTATATCCTGTATAAGTGTAGTGTAAGTGTAGGTCCTGCATTTATATCCTGTACAAGCGTAGTGTAAGTGTAGGTCCTGCATTTATATCCTGTATAAGTGTAGTGTAAGTGTAGGTCCTGTATTTATATCCTGTATAAGTGTAGTGTGAGTGTAGGTCCTGCATTTATATCCTGTATAAGGGTAGTGTGAGTGTAGGTCCTGCATTTATATCCTGTATAAGCGTAGTGTAAGTGTAGGTCCTGCATTTATATCCTGTATAAGCGTAGTGTAAGTGTAGGGCCTGTATTTATATCCTGTATAAGCGTAGTGTAAGTGTAGGGCCTGTATTTATATCCTGTATAAGCGTAGTGTAAGTGTAGGTCCTGCATTTATATCCTGTATAAGCGTAGTGTAAGTGTAGGTCCTGCATTTATATCCTGTATAAGCGTAGTGTAAGTGTAGGGCCTGTATTTATATCCTGTATAAGTGTAGTGTAAGTCCTATATTTATATCCTATATAAGCGTAGTGTAAGTGTAGGTCCTGCATTTATATCCTGTATAAGCTTAGTGTAAGTGTAGGTCCTGCATTTATATCCTGTATAAGCGTAGTGTAAGTGTAGGGCCTGTATTTATATCCTGTATAAGCGTAGTGTAAGTGTAGGTCCTATATTTATATCCTATATAAGCGTAGTGTAAGTGTAGGTCCTGCATTTATATCCTGTATAAGCGTAGTGTAAGTGTAGGTCCTGCATTTATATCCTGTATAAGCGTAGTGTGAGTGTAGGTCCTGCATTTATATCCTGTATAAGCGTAGTGTAAATGTAGGTCCTGCATTTATATCCTGTATAAGCGTAGTGTAAGTGTAGGTCCTGCATTTATATCCTGTATAAGTGTAGTGTAAGAGTAGGGCCTGTATTTATATCCTGTATAAGTATAGTGTAAGTGTAGGTCCTATATTTATATCCTATATAAGCGTAGTGTAAGTGTAGGTCCTGCATTTATATCCTGTATAAGCGTAGTGTAAGTGTAGGGCCTGTATTTATATCCTGTATAAGTGTAGTGTAAGTGTAGGTCCTATATTTATATCCTATATAAGCGTAGTGTAAGTGTAGGTCCTGCATTTATATCCTGTATAAGCGTAGTGTAAGTGTAGGTCCTGCATTTATATCCTGTATAAGTGTAGTGTGAGTGTAGGTCCTGCATTTATATCCTGTATAAGCGTAGTGTAAGTGTAGGTCCTGCATTTATATCCTGTGTAAGTGTAGTGTAAGTGTAGGGCCTGTATTTATATCCTGTATAAGTGTAGTGTAAGTGTAGGTCCTATATTTATATCCTGTATAAGTGTAGTGTAAGTGTAGGTCCTGCATTTATATCCTGTACAAGCGTAGTGTAAGTGTAGGTCCTGCATTTATATCCTGTATAAGTGTAGTGTAAGTGTAGGTCCTGCATTTATATCCTGTATAAGTGTAGTGTAAGTGTAGGTCCTGCATTTATATCCTGTATAAGTGTAGTGTAAGTGTAGGTCCTGCATTTATATCCTGTATAAGTGTAGTGTAAGTGTAGGTCGTGCATTTATATCCTGTATAAGTGTAGTGTAAGTGTAGGTCCTGCATTTATATCCTGTATAAGTGTAGTGTAAGTGTAGGTCGTGCATTTATATCCTGTATAAGCGTAGTGTAAGTGTAGGTTCTGCATTTATAGCCTGTATAAGTGTAGTGTAAGTGTAGGTCCTGCATTTATAGCCTGTATAAGTGTAGTGTAAGTGTAGGTCCTGCATTTATATCCTGTACAAGCGTAGTGTAAGTGTAGGTCCTGCATTTATATCCTGTATAAGTGTAGTGTAAGTGTAGGTCCTGTATTTATATCCTGTATAAGTGTAGTGTAAGTGTAGGTCCTGCATTTATATCCTGTATAAGCGTAGTGTAAGTGTAGGTCCTGCATTTATATCCTGTATAAGCGTAGTGTAAGTGTAGGTCCTGCATTTATATCCTGTATAAGTGTAGTGTGAGTGTAGGTCCTGCATTTATATCCTGTATAAGCGTAGTGTAAGTGTAGGTCCTGCATTTATATCCTGTATAAGGGTAGTGTGAGTGTAGGTCCTGCATTTATATCCTGTATAAGCGTAGTGTAAGTGTAGGTCCTGCATTTATATCCTGTATAAGCGTAGTGTAAGTGTAGGTCCTGTATTTATATCCTGTATAAGTGTAGTGTAAGTGTAGGGCCTGTATTTATATCCTGTATAAGTGTAGTGTAAGTGTAGGTCCTGCATTTATAGCCTGTATAAGTGTAGTGTAAGTGTAGGTCCTATATTTATATCCTATATAAGTGTAGTGTAAGTGTAGGTCCTGCATTTATATCCTATATAAGTGTAGTGTAAGTGTAGGTCCTGTATTTATATCCTGTATAAGTGTAGTGTAAGTGTAGGGCCTGTATTTATATCCTGTATAAGTGTAGTGTAAGTGTAGGGCCTGTATTTATATCCTGTATAAGTGTAGTGTAAGTGTAGGGCCTGTATTTATATCCTGTATAAGTGTAGTGTAAGTGTAGGTCCTGCATTTATAACCTGTATAAGTGTAGTGTAAGTGTAGGTCCTGCATTTATATCCTGTATAAGTGTAGTGTAAGTGTAGGGCCTGTATTTATATCCTGTATAAGTGTAGTGTAAGTGTAGGGCCTGTATTTATATCCTGTATAAGTGTAGTGTAAGTGTAGGGCCTGTATTTATATCCTGTATAAGTGTAGTGTAAGTGTAGGTCCTGTATTTATATCCTGTATAAGTGTAGTGTAAGTGTAGGGCCTGTATTTATATCCTGTATAAGTGTAGTGTAAGTGTAGGGCCTGTATTTATATCCTGTATAAGTGTAGTGTAAGTGTAGGTCCTGCATTTATATCCTGTATAAGTGTAGTGTAAGTGTAGGGCCTGTATTTATATCCTGTATAAGTGTAGTGTAAGTGTAGGGCCTGTATTTATATCCTGTATAAGTGTAGTGTAAGTGTAGGGCCTGTATTTATATCCTGTATAAGTGTAGTGTAAGTGTAGGTCCTGCATTTATATCCTGTATAAGTGTAGTGTAAGTGTAGGTCCTGCATTTATATCCTGTATAAGTGTAGTGTAAGTGTAGGGCCTGTATTTATATCCTGTATAAGTGTAGTGTAAGTGTAGGGCCTGTATTTATATCCTGTATAAGTGTAGTGTAAGTCCTGTATTTATATCCTGTATAAGTGTAGTGTAAGTGTAGGGCCTGTATTTATATCCTGTATAAGTGTAGTGTAAGTGTAGGGCCTGTATTTATATCCTGTATAAGTGTAGTGTAAGTGTAGGTCCTGCATTTATATCCTGTATAAGTGTAGTGTAAGGGTAGATCCTGCATTTATATCCTGTATAAGTGTAGTGTAAGTGTAGGTCCTGCATTTATATCCTGTATAAGTGTAGTGTAAGGGTAGATCCTGCATTTATATCCTGTATAAGTGTAGTGTAAGTGTAGGTCCTGCATTTATATCCTGTATAAGTGTAGTGTAAGTGTAGGGCCTGTATTTATATCCTGTATAAGTGTAGTGTAAGTGTAGGTCCTGCATTTATATCCTGTATAAGTGTAGTGTAAGTGTAGGGCCTGTATTTATATCCTGTATAAGTGTAGTGTAAGTGTAGGGCCTGTATTTATATCCTGTATAAGTGTAGTGTAAGTGTAGGTCCTGCATTTATATCCTGTATAAGTGTAGTGTAAGGGTAGATCCTGCATTTATATCCTGTATAAGTGTAGTGTAAGTGTAGGGCCTGTATTTATATCCTGTATAAGTGTAGTGTAAGTGTAGGGCCTGTATTTATATCCTGTATAAGTGTAGTGTAAGTGTAGGGCCTGTATTTATATCCTGTATAAGTGTAGTGTAAGTGTAGGTCCTGCATTTATATCCTGTATAAGTGTAGGGCCTGTATTTATATCCTGTATAAGTGTAGTGTAAGTGTAGGGCCTGTATTTATATCCTGTATAAGTGTAGTGTAAGTGTAGGTCCTGCATTTATATCCTGTATAAGTGTAGTGTAAGTGTAGGTCCTGCATTTATATCCTGTATAAGTGTAGTGTAAGGGTAGATCCTGCATTTATATCCTGTATAAGTGTAGTGTAAGGGTAGATCCTGCATTTATATCCTGTATAAGTGTAGCGTAAGTGTAGGGCCTGTATTTATATCCTGTATAAGTGTAGTGTAAGTGTAGGGCCTGTATTTATATCCTGTATAAGTGTAGTGTAAGTGTAGGGCCTGTATTTATATCCTGTATAAGTGTAGTGTAAGTCCTGTATTTATATCCTGTATAAGTGTAGTGTAAGTGTAGGGCCTGTATTTATATCCTGTATAAGTGTAGTGTAAGTGTAGGGCCTGTATTTATATCCTGTATAAGTGTAGTGTAAGTGTAGGTCCTGCATTTATATCCTGTATAAGTGTAGTGTAAGGGTAGATCCTGCATTTATATCCTGTATAAGTGTAGTGTAAGTGTAGGTCCTGCATTTATATCCTGTATAAGTGTAGTGTAAGTGTAGGGCCTGTATTTATATCCTGTATAAGTGTAGTGTAAGTGTAGGTCCTGCATTTATATCCTGTATAAGTGTAGTGTAAGTGTAGGGCCTGTATTTATATCCTGTATAAGTGTAGTGTAAGTGTAGGTCCTGCATTTATATCCTGTATAAGTGTAGTGTAAGTGTAGGGCCTGTATTTATATCCTGTATAAGTGTAGTGTAAGTGTAGGGCCTGTATTTATATCCTGTATAAGTGTAGTGTAAGTGTAGGTCCTGCATTTATATCCTGTATAAGTGTAGTGTAAGGGTAGATCCTGCATTTATATCCTGTATAAGTGTAGTGTAAGTGTAGGGCCTGTATTTATATCCTGTATAAGTGTAGTGTAAGTGTAGGGCCTGTATTTATATCCTGTATAAGTGTAGTGTAAGTGTAGGGCCTGTATTTATATCCTGTATAAGTGTAGTGTAAGTGTAGGTCCTGCATTTATATCCTGTATAAGTGTAGCGTAAGGGTAGATCCTGCATTTATATCCTGTATAAGTGTAGTGTAAGTGTAGGTCCTGCATTTATATCCTGTATAAGTGTAGGGCCTGTATTTATATCCTGTATAAGTGTAGTGTAAGTGTAGGGCCTGTATTTATATCCTGTATAAGTGTAGTGTAAGTGTAGGGCCTGTATTTATATCCTGTATAAGTGTAGTGTAAGTGTAGGTCCTGCATTTATATCCTGTATAAGTGTAGTGTAAGTGTAGGGCCTGTATTTATATCCTGTATAAGTGTAGTGTAAGTGTAGGTCCTGCATTTATATCCTGTATAAGTGTAGTGTAAGGGTAGATCCTGCATTTATATCCTGTATAAGTGTAGTGTAAGTGTAGGGCCTGTATTTATATCCTGTATAAGTGTAGTGTAAGTGTAGGGCCTGTATTTATATCCTGTATAAGTGTAGTGTAAGTGTAGGGCCTGTATTTATATCCTGTATAAGTGTAGTGTAAGTGTAGGTCCTGCATTTATATCCTGTATAAGTGTAGGGCCTGTATTTATATCCTGTATAAGTGTAGTGTAAGTGTAGGGCCTGTATTTATATCCTGTATAAGTGTAGTGTAAGTGTAGGGCCTGTATTTATATCCTGTATAAGTGTAGTGTAAGTGTAGGTCCTGCATTTATATCCTGTATAAGTGTAGTGTAAGTGTAGGTCCTGCATTTATATCCTGTATAAGTGTAGTGTAAGGGTAGATCCTGCATTTATATCCTGTATAAGTGTAGTGTAAGGGTAGATCCTGCATTTATATCCTGTATAAGTGTAGCGTAAGTGTAGGGCCTGTATTTATATCCTGTATAAGTGTAGTGTAAGTGTAGGGCCTGTATTTATATCCTGTATAAGTGTAGTGTAAGTGTAGGGCCTGTATTTATATCCTGTATAAGTGTAGTGTAAGTCCTGTATTTATATCCTGTATAAGTGTAGTGTAAGTGTAGGGCCTGTATTTATATCCTGTATAAGTGTAGTGTAAGTGTAGGGCCTGTATTTATATCCTGTATAAGTGTAGTGTAAGTGTAGGTCCTGCATTTATATCCTGTATAAGTGTAGTGTAAGGGTAGATCCTGCATTTATATCCTGTATAAGTGTAGTGTAAGTGTAGGTCCTGCATTTATATCCTGTATAAGTGTAGTGTAAGTGTAGGGCCTGTATTTATATCCTGTATAAGTGTAGTGTAAGTGTAGGTCCTGCATTTATATCCTGTATAAGTGTAGTGTAAGTGTAGGGCCTGTATTTATATCCTGTATAAGTGTAGTGTAAGTGTAGGGCCTGTATTTATATCCTGTATAAGTGTAGTGTAAGTGTAGGTCCTGCATTTATATCCTGTATAAGTGTAGTGTAAGGGTAGATCCTGCATTTATATCCTGTATAAGTGTAGTGTAAGTGTAGGGCCTGTATTTATATCCTGTATAAGTGTAGTGTAAGTGTAGGGCCTGTATTTATATCCTGTATAAGTGTAGTGTAAGTGTAGGGCCTGTATTTATATCCTGTATAAGTGTAGTGTAAGTGTAGGTCCTGCATTTATATCCTGTATAAGTGTAGCGTAAGGGTAGATCCTGCATTTATATCCTGTATAAGTGTAGTGTAAGTGTAGGTCCTGCATTTATATCCTGTATAAGTGTAGGGCCTGTATTTATATCCTGTATAAGTGTAGTGTAAGTGTAGGGCCTGTATTTATATCCTGTATAAGTGTAGTGTAAGTGTAGGGCCTGTATTTATATCCTGTATAAGTGTAGTGTAAGTGTAGGTCCTGCATTTATATCCTGTATAAGTGTAGTGTAAGTGTAGGTCCTGCATTTATATCCTGTATAAGTGTAGTGTAAGGGTAGATCCTGCATTTATATCCTGTATAAGTGTAGCGTAAGTGTAGGGCCTGTATTTATATCCTGTATAAGTGTAGTGTAAGGGTAGATCCTGCATTTATATCCTGTATAAGTGTAGTGTAAGTGTAGGGCCTGTATTTATATCCAAAGTTAAGATTGTATACTGGATCTGTATATCGTAGTCATATATATATATATAATTATAATTCAATCACATAGCTATAAAGAATTTATTCTCTGTCCCTAAACTAGGATTGAAGGGTAACAATATTTATATCCACGTTGTATGACATCTTGATATTGGAGAAATGAGGATGTTGTATTTAATTATACAGAGGGAATAATTACATTTGCTAATACTATTTGCTCACGATACAAAGATTCTGAAAGAAGAAGTTGCAGTAAATCTTTCCACTGCTTTTAAAGTGCACAAGTTCATCTGCTGGCTGGGACTGAGAGAGGTGCTGTTTAGGCTGTTAATAACCTTGCCTCTTTAACACACACACGGCAATCATTTTCACCTGTAATAATGTGTGATTTATGTAAATACCAGACCTTAAGTAGAATTCCAGAGAAATGTGTGTTCAATACATCAGGTGCATAAGTGAGCAGCTCACACATTTATCATTCTTGACTTTTTATTTATCTTTTTTATTATTAAAATTTTAAATAGTAAAAAGTTTCTTTAAATACAAATGATGTAAACTACACTCTATAGACAAATGTTTGAGCTCATGTAAAGCATATCTTCATGTAGCTGGCTTTGTGCATGGGGGGGCTGGACCAAGTTTGGGTCTCCTAAGTCAAGTGAAGGGAGGATTTTATTCTACCACATCCAAAGACATCCTATGCAATTGTGTTCTTTCAACTTTGGTGTAATGGTTTGGGGAATCGCCATATATAGCTACAAGAGAGAAGAGACAGTTAAAATTTAAACAACCACTAAATTATCAATCATTATCGAACCATTTGCTGATTGGCTCATACGTCAAATCCATTGGTGGGAATGATTCTGTCATGTTTGAGTCATAGCAGTGTACACATGTTAAAATGTAAAAAACATTCTATAGTTATCAGTTTACATTAAAAAATAAAATACTTTCCTCAAACTACCTTAAATTGTTTGAAGACTGACATTTCTAATTTGTATATTTCATTTTTAATCAGTCTATTATGAGAATTTACATGCACAAATGGTGTAAACAATGTATTCTGAGTTAAAGGCGTTATGCCCAACACTAAACTAGAAGCTATACACTTCCCTCAACATTAGAGCAGTGGTATAAAAAAAGGAAAAGTTTCATTTTGATTTTAATATAGACCTATACATCGGTTGGATTACTGTACTGTTAAGAATTCCCCAACTTTATTTATACACTGAGGAAATAATTGAACACTTGAGCTGAAACTCCCGACGTTTAGCGACTTCCCGACCAGCGAGAGGACGAGCTGAACCATGAGCAGACAGAGCAATCAATCACCACTCTCAGCAACAGGCAGTTGGAGCAAAATGGCCTGAGAGAGAACAGACAGAAGTGTGAATTGAGCTCTGGGGAAAAGTAACCAAGGCCATGTACTTTATTACTGAACTTAAGCAGCTGCCTCAAGGATTTGAACTTTTCAGCCCAACTGCATTAAAACAGGAAGAAGTCCATTTTCATCCCAGATGTACAGTAAAACCATAAAATGGATAGGCTTGTTTTGCGATGCCAAATGTATGTCAGATTATATACACAGAGATCAAAAACTGTGTAATCATTTAGAAAGGGATCACTATAGAACATTTAACCCTTATAGATTTCAAACCAGCACTTATAATCCAACATTAACTTTCTTTTAAATTTCACTAATACAGGCAGTACATTTTTATATTATAAAAATGGTTGTGGTTCATCATTTTACAGACAATACAAAACATATACCAACTGTTTAAACAAATAGATGAACAGACAAAAATTAATGAAATGAATGATGTAAAATGAAGATACTGGGGATAAACTGCTCATAGGTATGAATTAGAAAATGTTATGAGAAAAATGAGGGGGAAAAATGCTATTTGTCATATTTGTTAAATGGTCTGTAGTTAAATAAAGCTGTAGTTGAAATTGTATTGTATTATATTGAAATTCCATGGAAGTATTTAAACCAGAGATGAGGAAAATGTTTGAGTGAAAACCGTAAGTAGGGCGATATTTTACAAACATTTAATAATAAAAAAATAAAGTACCTATAAAATCAATTAAAATCTCTTAAAATCCATAAACTGCACGTTTACTGTACTGCCATTGCCATCCAGTGACCTCTCTGTACTACAATTTACTAGCCTAGTAAAGTTTCAATCGATTAGAAATAAATAAATGAAAGCCTGCCTATGTCACCCAGCATGAGCAAAGAGAAAAGGAAAAGGAGAGAGATAGATAAAGAGAGAGAGAGAGAGACAGCAGAGAGTCAAAGAGGTGAATACAGAGTGATAGGAGTTTATTGAGCATGCTACAGAAGCAGAAAGCACACAGGGGGCATACAGCATGAGCCTGGTAGACAAAAAGAATTTTAATCGCACCACTTCCAAATCACACTGAAATTTGTACAGATGTAAATCCTATGTAGAAAATATACACAGCCCTTCCATGATTTTTAACCTTAGACCACAGATTCTTTATACTTATAACGTAAATTAAGTTTACAAATTACCTCCCCAGTTCGAAGAAAAAAAAAAAAATTTTATGAAGAATTCACATGTTTTTTATTGGCTGATACATTTCTTTCTATTATTAGTTTAAATTTAACTTTTAAATGAAATAGCCAGATATCATGCAGGAGGTGGGGTCGACTAAAAAAAGGCACGGCAGCTTTGGTCCTAATGGTTGAGCTACTCTACCACTCCAAAGGATGAACAGCTTTGTATATTTTGTCATTTTTAACTAATTTTCAAAGAATTTAGGAAAAGCAGTGAAGAGCTCTGATAAGAAGCTGGTTGAGAAAATCCCAAAATGAATGCATGTAAATCAAACCATTTCGAATAGAGCTCAAATGCCCCCTCCCCCTCCCCCTGAAAAATGTAAAGAACTGAGGCGCAGTTAAATTCAGTCAAACAAAATGTTTGAAAATAATTTTTTTCAAGGACCATATGATTACCACAATTCACACAAATACATCAAAATTAAATCTTTCATGAAGATTTTATTTGAGAATTCTTTTTGTTTTCAAAACCTTAACAAGAGTGGGTGTCCAGTGCAAGTGCTAGGTCTGCGTGGGTACAAGCCATGATCTCAGATGGAACTGATCTACTGGTCGTCTTAGCCCGAAACTAAGCGGCACTGCTTTTTTGTATCTTGGAACGTTTTTCATGTATTTATATTTTAATCAACTCGTTGTTAATCGGGTAGCGGTACACTTAACAAGCTAATTAGCAAAGTGTTTGCAAGGTAAAATTAGTCAAATGTATAATTGTTCCTTATTATTTAAAACGTTCCATCTTTAGATGTGCTCTTTTAACCCAATCGCATCTACAAACCTAAGCGTTTGGTTCATTATCTTAATAAAACTTATCTTCAGAAAACAAGCATAGATCAGAAACAAAGGGATGGCATCCCTCCATGCTCTTTAATTAAAAAGTTAATTTTAAGGGCAAGTTGCATTGTTAGAGCTGGTTATGGCGTTCATAGTGATCATCTGATTACAAATATCCCTATCTAAACCAACAGACTTGTCTGCTGTCTGTAATCATCACTGAAGATGACCCTGAATGGAACTTGATCAGTTGTATGCCACTGTACGCAGCTGGACCTCACTACTGCCAGAAGTCATTTAAAAAAAAATAATAATAAAAAATAATTGCGCACGTGTGTAAAGGGTCGCCGGCAGTCATTTTTTATACTGCATTAAAACTGTCAGATCGAACAAATATACAAACAGAAATGTGTGCCAACAGGTGGCTGTTTATCAAATCATGCCACTCACATTCAGGTGATTCATAACTGAGCGATTTTTGGCTGACACGAAAAGCAAGCCTATAAAAAGCAGGCCTTAAAATGCTCCGATGTGGGTTTGCAAAAGATAAATTACCACATTTAAAATCCTACAGAACAGCAGGGCAAAGTGGTGTGTGGAAAAAAAAAAAAAACCTTACCACAAACAAAGAAATGTGCCTACACTTCTAGATCACCTGTAGAGAAAAATGTGGTGGGGTGAGATTATCCTGTTTTGTAAAAGTAAGGCACATTTTGCTGTGGGAGGAAAATTACTGAGGAAAAAAAAATGGAGCAATGGAGCATGTTTTTAATACGGTCTTCAGGAATGACTGATCTAATGTTGCTCAACACTCCAGAGGAAGTAGGGGATGAGAAAAGGGTGCAGGCTACACTGCCTGATCAGATGGTGGATTTGGAAAAGGAGACTCTGAGGCGATGACCACGGCCCATATCGTAGCTGTGAAGGTCGATCAGTGCTTGGATGGCCTCCTCCACAGTTGACATCTGGAGCAGAGCCATCTTGCGATCTCTTGTGTGAAAAACAAAGACGCAAACAGACAAATCAGAAACAAACTTGCAGAAACATGCATAATCGGCCTTGCTCTGCATATCTGAATATATTGTATTAAATTCCATACACTTGGCATACATGTACAAGAGTTCAGGCCATGTACAGATTGTAAGAGGAGCCCTACTCCTAATTACACTTAACATATAGTATCTGTGTGATTCATGCTGTTATCTGGGGTAGAACCACCTGCCATATGGCCACCTGGTCTCATATGACCTCACTAATGCTATTGTGGCTAAATGGGTTCTCTAAAACCTCTAAAATCTAGTGGAACGCTAGATACGTGGCTGTTTATGTAACAGATTAAAAATGGAATGGGTGTCCACACACTTTTGGCTAGATAGTATATTCAGATAAATCTGACTTTTTTTTTTTTTAAGTTATGAGTGGTTTAGCAGTTACATGTATGCAGTGAAGTTCTTACTGAAAGAATTTAAAGGCCTTCACAGTGCCTCCAGAGTTGGAGAAAAGTAGTCTCAGGTCCTCTTCATTCACCTTGTCGCTGTGGAAACACACAAATGTTCATGCTTGGCTCAACATCAATGGACATTGCACAAAACAGAAGGAGCGTGTCAATTCCAGAACACCCTAGACATCTGCTCCAAACTAACTAAGTAGCTCTAAACTAGTTAAGCATGTGCTTTGCCTGCTTCTGCTGTTCTACTCACGGGATGTTGGAGAGGTGCAACGTGGCTGAAGGAGGAAATATGTTCTGGAAATTCTTTGAGCCGGGCTTTTTAAAACGGTGTAGGGGTGAATTGATGAAGTCTTTAGTGAGGCCCTGGTCATCCAAGCCTTCTCGAGGAAGCTGCACTGTCTGGTGTTTGGAAAGGGTCACACGGATGATCTTGCCAAACATCTTCTGCCCATTCAAGTGGCTCATAGCTAGAACAAAACCGAAAACAAAAGTCATAATCGCAAAAATAAACCAAAGTAAGAACTAGATTTAAGGACACCATCTTGCAAATTCTTTTGATTAGTGGCTCAAGGTGCCTTAAGCCTAAATACAGACTTTCTAGGATAATATTTTTTTTTTATTATAACATCATCAAATCTGTCAGTAATCAGCTCAGCCTTCTGGACCCCCTTGCAGTAATTTGGCCCTACCCAACTGCGCCTGATTTCCGTCTGTCATCTGGATGAGGGCGCTGTCCTTCTTGTTGTAGAGGATTTTGACTCGTTGAACATCTCCATACACACCTTCAGTTAGACGGGAGGCAGATGGAGTAGGAAGAAAACGACATGCCGGAAGACAGGAGTGAACCATGAAGGACAAGTTAGTGCTTTACAGACCGAAGCCTGGACACGAAGATGGCATCTTAAATAGAAACAATCTATAGCACAGAGTGTTTTACAGAGTACAGAAATAAATATTCAGATACACCCTCCCATATAGAGGAGCTATGTGATGTGGAAAAGTTAAAAAACAAAAGCCTACATGCAAAATCATCAACCATGCATTACAATAAGCTGTACATGAGAAGAGACAGAGAGCAAGATAGAGACAGACTTCAAAAAGGCCAAAATAGACCTGATTAAAATGTGAACAAAAAAATTTTACTCGTAAATTAAAAGGTGTCCTGATTTACAGATGTTATATTAACTCAATTTTAAACTGACAAACTGAAAATGTAAGCTTTAAAAAAAATAATAATAAAAAAATTAATTAAATTAAATAAATCAAAATAAAGGAGGTAGATTGCCAACAATAACATACCGAAGAGGGTAAAGAGACTTTGGGGCGTAACCATCTTTAGAAGGAGAGAAGAGCAAGCAGCGTAAGACAGGAAGAGAGAAGAGTCGAGGTAGAGCGAAGATGAACAGATCATCCATAACGAAGGGTGGTTTCCCGCACGATGGTGAGGTGACCATGAAGCATGGGTCAGGGAAGTTAATTGGGGCGGGGTTGGTCCGAGGAGGAACATTTGTTTTGGTTTGGTTTAAATTTTTTTGTGTGTTTTGTTCAGGCGCAGAGCATGAACAGGAATGGGACAGGGGATTGGGGAGAAACAGGAGGTGGAGAAGAAAAGAAGTTGGAGAGGAGAAAGGGGGATGGGAGGAGGCATAAGAGGGGAAGGGTAAAAGCAATAAATAAAATGGATTTAAAGGGGAGGACAAAAATAATATACAGGTCAGTACACAGGAAATGCAGGTCAAAAATGGCAGGGTTCTCTATTCTTTCCTCTGTGTGTTTTTTTTTTTGGCTTCCAAACATCACTGTACATTTACACTGTACACTGCCAAATGTATGCTCCAAAGACCAAACGTGAGTTAAGGCACTTCTGTTGTAGCCTTACCCAGGAATGGGAAAAGTGAGCGGGCATGCAGACAACAGAGCAGACCAAGAGGCTGAAGTTTTAGGTAAGTATGAAATACAGGTAGCTTTGAATCTAAAGCAATGCAGAACTTTTTTTTTTTTTTTTTTTTTTTGTGATATGGCCATGCAGGAAATGGGCATGAAAACCACCTTGCAGAGTTATGGGTATCAAATAGAAACGTCATGTCATGTTTAAAAAACCACAGACCCACAGGAGTGTTCGGGAAAATAAAAACATGATGGGGGGGGGGGGGGGAAGAAACATATTACTGGGAGACTCTACAGAGAAATACAAAGAGAATTTGAGAGAGAGAGCAAGAGACAGATTGAAAGAAAGATGAGGTGTGGGGTGGAGCTACCACATTTCATACCAACTCTGAATAACTTAGAGAGAGGCAGTGGAACGTCAGGAGAAGGAGAGAGGAGTTACAGCTTAGAGAGAAAAGACAGTTAGATATTACTTCAAGACAGAGCAGCAGAAAGAGCAATAGACCAATAGAAAAGATATGAGAGACAGAAAGAGAGAGAGAGAGAGAGAGAGAGAGAGAGAGAGAGAGAGAGAGAGAGAGAGAGAGAGACAGACAGGCACAGTGGTCAAAACTTGTACAGAATGCACAGAGAGACCCTCCATTTTGACGAGAAATTGATCAAGAAATGCTTTCAGTATATTTATGTGCAAAACACATCTAGCACTTTGTTTACAACCGAAAATATTACGCTAACTGTAAATATACTGAAATGTCTTCAAAACAACTCACTGAGGATGGTGGTGAATCTACAAACTGCTCAATGCACATCAGGTGACCAATAAGAAACTACACCCGAAAGAGGAAAGTGCCGCAAATACCAACTAACAACCCTTTTCACCCAAAAAAGGTGCTGACAGCTCAATTGATAACTTTTTGCACTGTATCCAGAGTATAACAATGCTGTTGTACATATCTGAGTTTTACCTTAAAAGTTACTGAATAGATTTAATTTAATTTCAATTCACTTTTATTTTCATAGCGCTTTTAGCAGAAAAGCAGCTTCACACAGATAAATAAGTTGGAAGTTGGATAGATACCAAGTCACCGTTACTTGAGTTTTACACAATTAATACCTCTTTAACAAAACGCATCAAAATTGCTGTATTTAATCAACCCTGCAAACACTAATTCTTATATCTAAAAGCCAACAATGGTGTGCTTACGTTGTGCATGCGGGTTTTTTTTGCATATCACTTCTACCCTAATAAATATAATCCTTTTATCACATGCTTCCATGATGAGATACACGCAGAGTAAATATCTGAATGCAGTCATGTCTCAAAATATTTGCTAGACAATGTCTCTGCCTAAATTCCACTTCCTTCCAATACATTTAAGTACTGCTTGCTTTTTCTTTGTCTGACTGCATAATGTAATAATCTATAATTCCAGGGTCATGCAGAAGAGGACTGAGTCTGGTTCCTCTCAAGGTTTCTTGCTTAAGTTAGGTCATCTCTGGGAGCTTTTTCTTGCCACTGGCTTACTCATTAGTCATCCAGACCTACATGTGAATTTTGTGACAGCATTAATTGAATCTCTGATGTGCACGGGTCTTTGGATTTTCACAAAATACCTACTTCCATTCCACTTTGCACCTTTGCTAAATTCACTGAATTGTCTTCTAATACTGTAGTCCATATCACTGAACTTGTGTACACATCATTTCATATACACTTTATTCTTTCTATTCTATTAACAGTTTTTTATTTATTTATTAATATTAACCATCGTAACTCCTTTTTGCCACACACTTTATGCAGCTTGCTATTTTACACATTGTTATGGGGTATATTTCATGGCCTCTGCACCTGTACTCTGCTCAATTGCAATTTTAATCCAATGTAATCTAACAAGCTCACTTGGAGAAAAAAAAAAAAAAAAAAAGTGTCCATCATCTCAAAACACAACTGTTTTTCTTAAAACCTCTAAAATGCAAAAAACCTGTAATATTGATTTCTGCCATGATCTTTAATGACAGTAAATCAGCTTGCAGACTGAGTAGCTTCTCGGTTGATATTTGCGGCACCTTTTCCTCCATGTCATAATTGCGCAGCATTCTGTCATCATTAATCACTGGAGTCAATATTATATCCAATACAATTTGGCTGTAGTTGAGCAACTGTTTAAGAAACCATTTGGTTTGTGAGCAGTGACACCACAGACAAATGCACTTATGAGGACGCAGGACATTCTATCATCTTTCAACATCAAGTTCAACTCAATAGGCATAATGTCAATATTGCATAACCTGCAATAGGTCAAATGAAAATAATACAACAGTTGGACACAAACAACTGCCCTTCAAAATGTCACAGAACAAAAATAGGCATGTCATATGATGGTTATATTTGTATATATGTATGTATATGTGAATGTATATGTATGTATGTATATATATTTGTATGTATGTTAGCCAAAAGTATTAACTAAGCTTTAAGGTTTAACCCCTTATTTTTTTGGTAGTGGAGGGACAAGGATAATGATGCTAAGACAGCAGGGCTGTTATGCTGTCACGGTTTCAGGATTAGTCATGGTATAATATCGGACGTTTACCTCACCTGTTGACTTTTTCAAATCACGGATTTAAAAAGCCTCTCTGTCGGTCACAGCATTCCACCCGCTGCCCGATCCCTTTTCTTTTCCCTTAATGTCTAGCTTTGATTCTGAATGACCCCCGCTGTCATTCTCAGCAGATTATTAACTTAAACACACAAGTTCTCATACTGTGAACATTAAAAAAATGGCAGACTTTTTTTTTATTTAATCTCACTTTTGCCATCTCTTTGAGGAATTCTAAACAATGTTATCCGCCTAGGAGGTTACTATTTTTGTTAGTACTACTTTAAATATATTTCCTTAATGAAATTAAATGGGTCTACCTCCCAAAATATAAACAAATTTGTAATTGAAACTAAAAGCAGTTGCTATAAATAAATTAAGGATTGCGTTAAATGTATAGTGCCGCTGAAGCTTTCACTATTCTGTGCTACTTAAAGTGGCCTTCCTCCAGCAGCAGCTATCCTGAAGCTGAAATTAATTTCTTGTTCAGCAGATAATTGGTCATCGCTCTGTATAGACATCATTGAATGTCTTGCAAAAAAGATTGGAGATGAAATTAGAGATAAACTAGAAGATAATTACAGTTACAGGTTCATTTGCTTGTATACTGTATAAAAGGGATGTATAATGAATTCTCAGATACAAACGGTGTTGCTCAGTTGCATTATGTACAATAAGGGTCATACAGTTAAACACAAGGCCAATATAAAACTCAGTGTTTTGTTTTTTAGAGTATAATGTGAGCATTTTTTCATATATTGCAGTTAATGTATATTTCTGAGCCATATACATGTTTTCTTAAAACCACATGATGAACATGATGCTGAAAAATCTTAGAAGATCCAGTGAACTAAAAAAAAATATATATGATTCTTGGCAGATGATGACTGAACACAGAGAGTGTAGTACCAGAGACTGCTGAAGGCCTGACTGAACACATGACTGAGAATAGCCAGTAGAGGTGATAGCAGGTAGAGGTGTGTGTGTGTGTGTGTGTGTGTGTGTGTGTGTATACGAGAGAGGATGTGTGTGGGTGTGTTGGGTGGGATAAACTGACCTCATCATTGAGATTGCTGGCCAGCAGCACTGCACCAGCCGCTGAGTGTCCTGACAGAGCCACTCTCCCAGCTGCTGCCGCCGCCGCTGCTGCTGCACTTAGAGGACTGATCGACCCTGGAGGAGGGGGAGGGAGAGAGAGAGAATAAAAGCGAGATAAAGACAGAGGTAAGAGGCAAAAAAAAAAAAAGAATCAAAGAGAGGAAGCAAATAGTAAAAAACAAAAAGAAAGAGAGATAGAATGAAAGAGTTCAATCAAAAATCTAACACTCATTCCCAGCGACCTCTCTGACCAAACTGTATTCAGCGTGACTCTTTCAGTCAGACTAATCAGAACTGAGGAACATATAGACACATCAGCTTTTTACTACATGCTTCAGATGTGTAAATGTTTCAGATGCTCGCTCATACAGAACCGGCCCACAAGCAATTCTATTCTACTATATAACCCATTCCCTTCAATAATTTTTCGTTATGCAAAAAACTTTTTTTTTTTAATGATGCACACTATAAACAAAACAATTTCAACACAAAATAATTATTTGATATAATACAAAACACAAATTTCAAACAGTGGGGGAAAAGTAGATAACGTTTTTGGTTTTCCTCTAAAGTGCTACACATTTTGTTCAAATCAATGTTAAAAAAATAAAAATAAATCAGCATTATCTATATCTCATATATATATATATATGGCTTTGCCATAATTAAGCTGTGCTAAATCCCCTTATTTGCACAGGGTGTGCCAAAATACATATTTCCATCAATTATCTAAAACAGATACAGAATTGCACTTGATTGACCTTTGTAAAAAAAAATAAATAAAAACATTACATTATTTAAAACTGAGACTAAAATATATAATATATATAATTTACAAACTTGTAACTCTACAACCAAAGACACAACCTTGAGCCTGCGGGTGTATGTATGTATGTATGTATGTATATATATATATATATATATATATATATATATATATATATATATATATATATATATATATATATATATATATATATATATATAAAGACTGTATACAAGTGTGAGCTAAGAGAAAGAGAAGTAAGAGAATCTTTACTGTGCTGCTTTTAAGTGTTCTGGACTCGTTTTCATGACCCAAGATGAATACCAATTTGAAGTTTCTCCCAACACAAAAATACCACATTCATAGATGTTGCATAATGATTAATGGCTCTTTAACTGAATCTCCACAAAGAAATTTTTGTTTAGGAATAATAAATAAAACATTTTGACGTTTTATTTAGGCGTTTTTCAATTGGTGCTTCTGTTTGTTTGATCCATGGTTCTTTATTCGTCCTGTATTTACCATTTTTTTTTTTACCTTTTTATTAAATATTTTACTAGATGTAGTTTGATGTAACTTTAGCCAAAAAGCGTATATTTAAAAATCGGGAATGTTACTGCATAATTTTTTATTACAAATTAGTATAGAAATTGTATAATTAATTTATTTTAACATATGAATAAAATGTACACTTAGCTAATAATAATAACTTGTTAAATAATTTTTTGTTTTCAATTATTTGTATGCAACCCCTTACTCCAACACTCACACACACATTAAATATATAAACCTATAAGATTTTTGGGATCCTTCATTTGATTCTATCCCATCATTAACACTATACCCTTTACAAAATCTTCACTATCTATAAATCTATAAAAGCTACAACTGTGGAGTTAAAGTAAAAAGGCAGGACATTTATGCAGTTATTAGACATGCTTGGATTTTCTTTTTAAATACTGCAGACGGGTGACATTTCCCAGGCAAGTCTCGGCATATATTTCATGTGACACTTCTATCTGGAGCTGAAAAATCTAAATTTTTATAGACCTTCACTTATGCTATATTTTATGCTAACCAGAATTAATTACTTTTAAAAAAAATAAATTTTTGGTTTGTTTTTTGGAAGAACTTTTTTTTGGATGTCCAATTCTGATTATATAGGTTGATATTTGCGCTCAGTAAACAAGGTTCACAGCTTTACACTGGGTGAGTGCACAAGTTTTACCAAGAAGGGATGTGGAGTCCTTGCCAAGTGCAGCGGCCATCGATGGATCTACAGAAGGCTGGCCGTCTGCTGCAGGCAGCTCGGGTCTTGTGTAATCTCGACTTTTATCGTTGTTGTACTTCACATTTAAGTTGACCAGTTTGGAGAAGTCGATCCGCAGTGTGCAGCAAGAGTTATAGATGTTCTGTCCATCCAAAGACTTAAGACAACGACAAAGAGGTGGTAGAGCACATTATCTCTAAACAAGCTAGTTAAATAGGCAAACAAAGAGCAACGTTTTTTTTTATAGTCTTAAAATACCTTAGCGATTTATTCACACAAAGCAACAGTATCAAACAAAAGTCCAGTGTGGTGGCTATTTGATAAGCATCTCCCCAATTTGTTTATAGCTCAAAGACACACAGCTCAGCCCATTTAGTGTCCACTGGTTCACAAGACCATTTGGCTCATAAAAATACCTAAATAAAGCTGGCATGACGTAAAGCAACAACTATGCGATACAAAACACCTTTCCTGCCCTAAATCCTTAAGTTTTAGTGGATCAGCTTTCTAGCTGGGTAAATTATACTGCTGTTTAGTCTGTCTGCAGTTTTAGCTGCAACGGCGAAAAAAAACATACTTTCAGGTGGCTTCTATGTCGCCACTGCAAAAGGGGTCACAAATCATAAAATACTGTTACTTAACTCAGGCCTCTCCGAGGTACCAATGCCTTGTTTAAAACATCCACTTGATTTAAAGCAATGGTCTGATTCCTTAACTATGAATGGTCATTGTTATAGGTGATGGTATGATCAATGAATTATGTTAATTATATTAATGCATACTTATTTCACAATAGGATTGTCTTTGTCACATCAGCCCACTCACCAATTTGGCCTGTTGAGCATTTACAGGATCACTGAATTGCAGCAGCGCTTGGAATTGATTATTTTTGGTGAATGTGATTATCTTCATCACTGTCCCAAACTTGGAGAAGATCTAAAAGTGAAGGGATGCACAAGTCAAGTCAGTGTTTATTCAGTCCTGGATAAACATCTTTAAAATAACACAAACAAACAAAAAATTGCATTGTTGAGATGCTTGTGAAAAAGCTCTGACCTGCTGCAGGACGTCTAGAGTTACCGGGTAGAACATGTTATCGATGATGATGCGCAAGACTGGACTTGGCGGAGGTATTAATACACTCTCTCCTGCGGAGTCTGAGCTTGGAGAACCTCCCTCTTGAACGGCACACACTGCCTGCAGAACGGCCTGAGCACGCTGACAACGTCGAGAGGACCAATAAAATAGCAAACAATGCAAAAACAAAATCAAATTTGAGCCCATACCCATTATTCTCACACACACACACACAGGAAATAAGAGACAGAATGTAAAATGAAAGGCTTAGTTCTCAGTCCCTTCTGAACACCACAGTTTACAAAAATGAAATATAACCATGTGAAAAAAACAAACATAAGAAGATGTATGCAGACAGCCTACTGGATCCAAGATATCCTTCCCATGCATTTTTTATGTCCCCAACTAAACTGATCATGCTCCTTATGGAACAGTAAGCAACATTTGTGCAACCGTTAAGTCACAACAGCACATCAGGCATCCGGTTTTGTCAAGAGCTTTAAAATTATATCAGTGCTTATGTTTTATTTCCCTGATTTTGTTTTACTACATTACATTTGTTCTTAACATTATTTATTTAAATTGCATATTTTATATCGCATTGTGTTGTTTGATATTTATCACTAACTTTGAATATTTTCCACATGAATGTACTAAACACAAACTAAAAAAAGTATACACATGACCAGTGATAATTCAGCACTACAGGCTTTGGATAATAGGTTTTAACCTGACAAAACGATATCAGGACAGCAATCCAGAGCAACTCACTGACATTAATCTCACTTAAATAACTCAAGCTTCTCAATGCCCCAGCGGTAGAAGAATGGCAATTCTGGGCTTTAAAATCACAACCCTGTCCAATATCTTAAGTGCTGACCGACAAGAATTTAATATGTGTTTCTACTGCTGTTCAACATGTGAAGCTTAGAATTAGCTTAAATTTTTTATTTAGTAAGTAGGACTGCTACAGCTGTGTCCTTAACAGCTTATTTGTCCCAGTATTTTTCTACTGTAATGAGGCAGTTTACATTTACGGCATTTAGCAGACACCCTTATCCGAAATGATGTACAAAATGCTTTAAAGTCTCTATGAATGAATAAATCAACACCTTTTCTCTAGGTTGCAAACGTATGATACCAGGTAATGTGTACACTATGCACTTTACATACAGTGTAACAGGCCACAACAACTCCTTCCATTTATATAGCCACAGATACAGACACCACCATGGGTTTAGCAATAGGTATGCATGCAGTCAATATTTTAGTCCAGTACACCTTTGTTGCACACTGGTTAGTTTGATCGGCTGCAAACGTTTGTGCGCACCCCTGGCTTAAACAGCGCAATTTGGCAGCCACAGTGCCATAAAGGACAAAGCAAAAAAACGAATAAAAATGAATAAAAATAAAAACACAACTCTAAAAGTACATGCAGTTGTCAATATACCTTTAAATAAATAAATAAAAATTTTCGAATACTATACAGTGGCTCTGAAAGGGCTATGATCTGAGCAGACATCAAAAACAACTCAATGTTGCCAGGTCAGTTTTCTGCAGACTAAAAGACAAAAGCTATTTTGAACACTGCCTCATTACAGTCTTTATCACATGATGTTACTTTTAAGTATCACACTGTATTTTGCAATCACACTCATTAATGTGATTGTTAAAGTTTATTAAAGTATCATACAGAGTAACAAAGGAGTCTTGCTATATACCATATTGGGTCATGCTTAAATTCAGATCAAGAGACATTAAGATTGCAGATAAAAAGGGGGTCTTAGAGGGAGGGGGAAAAAAAATTAAATCAACTGAAACCACTCAAAAGACATCCTGAAATGTCTTTTTAATTTGATTTACATTAAAGGCTTAAGAGCTTAACACTAGCATTTGCTTAATAAGGAAACTCCAATCAATTGTGGGTACTAGCAAGGTGAAAAGAAATAAAACAACTATTTTCAAGCCTGACTAAGTAAAAACAAGCGGCGTGCTTTCAGATCCGAGCCATTTTCAGTCTCATGTGAGTGGGAGGTCAGAAAAGAGATCACAAAATGAACAAAAAAAAAGATGAAGCATAGTCAGTGTGTGCAATTCTTAATTAGCAGTTCTTCTATGTGTTTTTCCTAGAAACAAAAGGGCAAACCCACCCTCTCATTCTGTTCCTCATACTTGATGCTATTCACCATTTTCAAGCAGGCTTGGTTCCATGAAGCAGATTCATTTGCATTTGGCCAGTTGTAATAGAGTAAGAAGATTGGGGTGAAATAGAAGTCAAGTGGTTAAATTGTTTAATGCGTTTAAATGCCTTATTTGTTTATGTTATGAGGAACTAATCATTTATTTGATTTCATTGTTTGTTTGTTTGTTTTTAGGTCTGAGGCGTATGCAAGCGTGGAATGGAAAAGTCGTCCAGCATACAGTTTTGTTAACATTCCCAGATGTGAAACCTTGTGTTCTTTTGCAGCAAGAATTTTGGATCTCAATTTGACGAAGCAGCAGCACGGTGTAATGAATGATTTGCTAACCTGATTGAGTGCGCTGTCGGTTTTGAGCTCTTTGTGGTTGGAAAACTGGATACACACAGGAACATTTCGCACTTGAGGGGTCACAGCCGAGTAGTAGTTCACCATGGTTATAGCTGCTTCCTCAGTTCCAAGCTCCAAAAAAGCCTGTGGATGATAAACATGTAATAGTAAGTATACAGAGTGAAAGAACATTTGGTTACAATAAATAAATATTCCCTGTTTTACTATTTTCAGTAGACCGATTGTAATTTAAAATAATATTGCCTCCATCTAGTTGGAAGGAGACGTAAGCAACCTTTAATAGCTTCCAAAACACAGATAGTTAAACAGATTGTTTTACAAATAAATTGCACTATAATAGCTTAGCTTTTTATTATTATTTTAGACAATTTAATCACCATATTACAACATACATAAATTTAAGTAACTGGCAAAAAAAACATTGTGAATCTTCTGAAACCTGTTCTAAAAATACTAATAAAAAAAAGCAACTATTATTTTCTTTTTATTCTGTTCTCACACCTGATTTTTGCCTTTCAGCATCAGGATATTGGTGACTTTCCCAAAGGGCAGGCCCAAGGCGATGACTTCAGTCTCAGAAACCTCGTTTGGAAGTTTACGGATGTGAATAACTCTGGAGGGTGGGTTGTCCATGCTGTCTTCCACTCTCAGTTTTTTGCTGTCACTTCCATTAGCTGAAAAATGAAGCACAAATTCAGGTAGGTCATCATTTCGTTTAATTCGAGGCTTTAAACACACACTGAATGTAATTCTAAACTTCTGGCTTTCACACATTTTATAAAGTGGTCCATCAGTGTTTATGTCTTCAGTAGTTCATTGTAATCATATGCTAATTTGTTACAGCCGACAAATTAGAAACAGCGACTCAAAAGTCTGACACCAACAAGATATAAAAAATGTATATCATGCTTTAAAGGAAGCCTCCAACAATAAAATGCTGTCTAGTCAGTGTAACTTTTAAATATATCCAATGTACCCAAGATATGTCATGAATGTCATTTTTACATACACTCTAGATGTTAGGGGTGTAACGATGCACGTATTTGTACCAAAATTTCTCAGTACAGGGCTTAATGCAAGCCTTTTTACGTGCCGGACAGAAGTTTTTGCTTTTTCCTCATCCAAGACTGAAGATTTTTCATTGGCTTTTAAGGTCTATTTCATTTTATTACGTTAAGAGTGCTACATTGGTAACTTAACTGAATTTTAATTTTATAATTAACTGAAACAAAGAATCCACCCGTAATGTGTCTGCTCAGAGACGGGTTCTGAGTTCCGACAGGACAGTTAAAATCGGAGTTCTCTCAGGAACGTATTAAGTGGTGGACCGCAATTTTGTTTAGTTTACGGCTCACACTTTGAGTGATTTTATGTGATATTTTATATATATATCTTATCAACTTGAAAACATACACAACAATGCGAGGGGTTTAAAAAGAGAAAGAAAGAAATAATTAAAACGCTAAAGAATCCACAGCGGCTAATGCTAACGTTATGGATTCTTTAGTGTTTTTTGTCCAGCTTCAAGTATGCCTCTAAAAAGGAGAAAATCGTGCCAATCCCACACATCGAGGGAGTGAATGAATGAAGGATGTAAGGAAGGAATGGGCATTATGTCCTTCTGGTAATCCCTGCATTAAACTTATTGTGGATTTATTTATTTAATTTGTATTTTTTTTTTTTTTTACTTACCCTTAACTGAAGTGTTCGGACTACTGTAAAGACTGCCAGAAAGCAGATCATCTGAACTTCTCTGAAAAGAAAATCAAAAGGCCAACTTCAATGAGGTGTTATTAAAAAAATAAATAAATAATTACATTATATTTTACTGTAAATCTAATATTAAATCCATTAAACGTTACACTATGTACCTTTGACATACTCATTAAAATGATTACAGTAGCTTACCTTTACACCTACTGCAACATCACTAGCGATGCTGAGGAAAAACAAAATTTATGTTTATGTAAACACCAGCAGTTATATCATATCACCAGCAGTTATATCATATTCATCTGTCCAGTTTTTAGTGACTGTGCCCAGTGTAGTCTCAGATTCTCATTCTGGGCTGGCAGGCATCAAAATCCTGATAGGAACTACTTCTGTTTTAAAATGCTTTTCTGATCACTATGGTTGTTCAGTGTGGTAAGTGTGGTTAATTCTTCAAGATGTTTGGAACATCTAAATAGGGCTGAAAAGATTCCTTGAGTAACTCAAGGTATTACAAAAATTATTACAAAATGATTTGCCGCGATGCTTTATTTAGTCCATTTAACTACACGCGGAACATTGTGTTTCCTACGGACCATTATTACTGTCACACCACCCGCTAAACTCTGGAGCACGCTGGACAGGTAACACAAGACGCTGGAAAATAAAAAATAAAAAAATGAAGGAACGGACCAAAGAAAGTGTCTGAAAGTTTGGGATCATTTCAAACTAAAACATAAAGAAAGAAATATGAAATTATTTTTAACTATTTAACTATTCGATAATGAAATTGGTTGTCAACAAATGCCATTATCAATTAGCTGGGCTGCTCAATTTAAGGCCGCTTGAAAATGGCGGACAGTACAGGGTTAATCGACTTGCGAGCATCAGGTTGCGCAATCGCCTCGCTCGCAACATAGTGATGGACTTTATATTACATTTTTACTCACTGTTGTGATTTTTGCAAATGCCTATGCATTTGTACACCATTTCTTTCCCTTTTAAAAATTTTTTATTAAGCCTGTTAGCTTCCTGCATTTCTCTGTTTTATTCTCTTTTTAAAGCATTTTTCTCCTACAACAGTAACTTATCTGTTTTATCTGTTTTCAAACGTAATTTACTGCGGCTTTACTATACATTCAAATGCTTGTTTTCAAATGGTGTATAAATTATGCATAAATCATTTAATTATTATAGAAACTAATTATATTATCTAGGTGTCAACTTGCCATCTGAAAAATATAAATATATAAATATATATAATATAAATGTTGATTTACAGAAATTGCTTTACAGACTCAGATGGTGGGTTTTTTTGTTGTCTTTTTTACAAAAAGAAACTCCTCAACAAGCAGCTACTATGAGCTTTATAATGTCTAAATTAATGATAGTTAAACTCACTGTGTAGCTTTTGCATTTTTTAAATACACTTTTATACATAAATACCCTGAAATAGAGTTTTATATAGTTATAATAAGCAATAGATCTAATTTAAAAAAATAAAAAATTGTGTACCCAATGAATTGAAAGAAAAGAAAAATAATCGTCGGAGTAATCAATTACCAAAATAATCGTTAGACGCAGCCCTTATATACAGTGCATTTAAAAAGTCCCTCTGTCGTGGCTGTGTAGATCAGGCAGTGGAGCACGTTTTTAAAGCTGGCGATAAATACACGGATTTAGTGCATGGAAAATTTCAAGCGTTTTTTCCGGCCACAAGAAAACTACATCTTGATACTGTGCGAGATTTAATAAATAAATACATGAGTGAGAATAACAATGAGTTTCATTTAACGAATATTTTCCTGACTTTTTGAATGCACTGTATTTGCACTTTGATGCAACACGCCAATTAAATGGGTTTAGTTTTCACCGATATTCTTGTATGCAAATTCAGCAATAAAAATGTACATTTTTCTGAAAAGGAAACAAATTACTTGTTCATTTTAAAGAGACCCATACAGCGTTATCTGTGTAAAGTTGCTTTGAGACAATGTTCATTGTTAAAAGCGCTATACAAATAAACATTAATTAAATCAAAAAAAATTATTTGACGAAATAATCGTTAAAATTCGCGATTACTAAATAATCGATAGCAGCCGCCCTACAACCAACCATCCGAGTTTCTCCAAAAACTGTACTCCGAGATCAGGGGCAAGCCAGGCATTTCACACCTAGGCCTTCAGTGGTGTCCTAGCTTAATCGATCCACCTCTTAATAGCATCACTACGATGCCACGGCTATAAAAACCATCAATATCGTACTGAGACGCAGTACAACCCAACACCGAATCACAAACAAGTATCTAATGCAGCGAGATTGAATGCCAGCAAGAAACCCAATTAACACAATTCAACGAGTCTCCTTTCACTGTAGCCACAGCTGCACCATCTGCATGCATCAAAAGCAGAATCGACATTATCCTCATAAAATGACCCCGGGTTTTTGCTGTATTGTAGTACATTTTGAGTACTAGGGATTAGGTTTTGCTGGGGATTCGAAATTAATGCAAATTGTGCCTTTTCGTGCAAATTCTAGAACATGAACAGAAGATCTTGACCTGTACATGGTTGTATGTACTGAACTGCTGCCACATGATGGACTGAGTAGATCAATGCATGAATGAGGAAAATACATGGACAGTGCAATAACAATACGGTTCTATGGTTGATCAGGATGTCAGCTGGGATTTAACTATTATTTTAACATCACAAACAGAACAACAGCATACTCTGGGATTTAGGATTTATCTCATTTTTATTCATATTTGAGAATATTATTGGTTATATCACGTTTAGGTTCTTCACAGTGAAGCCGGTTTCTAACAAAGAACCCCATTGAGGCGTAACTAATCAATAGCAATACTGAAATGATTTTATGGGAGTCGCATATTCCGGTCTGATTTAACCGATATACATCAAATATATTATAATAAAATGTCTTGCTCGTGTTAGTAAGGGTTTTGTAACGGAAACAGGATTGTATCTTGAATCCAGTAACACAATAAAATGCGGCTAAATGCTAGCAAAGCCTATTTGGTGCTAGCTATTAGCACGAGCTGAGCTAAGCTAAGGCGAATGCTATCTTCATTTCTGTCTTTATATCTTTTTTTAACCAAAAAGCGGAAAGCGTTTTTTTTCCAACGTTTCCACCAACATTTCGCACTCACCCGTCCATTGCAGGGAAAAGGAGACTGTTTTCCACCTTTAAAACTGGATGATGGTAAAAAAAAATTACACGCAAAATGGAGGCGAGGCTGCAGCTTGTCTATTACTGTGTATTTGTGTGTGTGTGTGTGTGTGTGTGCACATGTCGTGCAGAGCCTCGGGTTGCCAGGTCAGGGGTAAAATCCACATTCCCAATAATGTCTAATTCTGCTTTTCCAAACCCAAGAAAACCTTTTAAACCCATCACTCTTTTATACCTAATACTCTTTTAAACCCAAGAAAACCCAAGACTCTTTTAAACCCATTACTTCTTTACACCTTATACTCTTTTAAACCCAAGAAATCCCAAAACTCTAACAAAGCCATTACTCTTTTACACCTAATAC
This sequence comes from Silurus aristotelis, assembly GCF_946808225.1. Taxonomy (NCBI): domain Eukaryota; kingdom Metazoa; phylum Chordata; class Actinopteri; order Siluriformes; family Siluridae; genus Silurus; species Silurus aristotelis. Next base: position 8,498,512 of record NC_139581.1, on the reverse strand, counting down.
TCTTTTAAACCCAAGAAAACCAAAGACTCTTTTAAACCCATTACTTCTTTACACCTTATACTCTTTTAAACCCAAGAAATCCCAAGACTCTAACAAAGCCATTACTCTTTTACACCTAATACTCTTTTAAACCCAAGAAATCCTAAGACTATTTTAAACCCATTACTTCTTTACACCTAATACTTTTTTAAACCCTAGAAATCCCGAGTCTAACAAAGCCATTACTCTTTTACACCTAATACACATTTTAAACCCAAGAAATCCCAATAATTTTTCAAAACCATTACTCTTTTACACCCAAGATTCATATAAACCCAAGTCTCTTTTAAACCCAATAAATCTCAACATTCTTTTTAACCCAAGACTCTTTTAAACGAAATACTCTTTAAAACTCAAGACTCTTTAAACCAGAGATTCTTTCAAACCCAATAAATCTCAAGACCTTTTTACACCCAAGACTCTTTTAAAGCCATCACTCTTTTAAAGCCAAGACTCTATAAACCCAATACTCTTTTAAACCCAATAAATCCCTAGATCCTTTTAAACCCATGACTCTTTTAAACCCAAAAACTAGTTCCTTCTTCTTTGGATATTTGTAATATATTGATTACAATATATATTGATAAAATGCAGATAATTAAATTAGGTATTTATACCAAATTAGGTGCCACACCACAGTTTTCCTAAAACACTGTATATAATTGTATATCCCATTAACCAGTAATTGGTTCCTTTATTTTGATAATTTGGATATTTGTTTTAAATACCGCAATACAAAAGCTTAACCGAAGTAACCGAATACGAACATGTGATAAACAAATGCAGGCATGCCCAAATGCCAGAATCATTCATAGGGTATCATTAATATATGGGCATTTAATTTGCATCATCACAAGTCATTCGTACTACTGGCGAAGTATACCTAAGCATGCACAGAATTTGTTTCGGTTTTAGAGTAAACCACCAGTGCACAATCCACACATAGGCATAGCACAGCAGTGATGTTGTCCTCATCTTTTTCATTAGGACAGCTCAGAGTAAAGTCACACACAAAATACATTTTGTTGACAAATACATTTTGCAAAGGATGCTTTGCCTTCCTCTGTTATTTAGTATGTAGGAAGTAACATAATAGCCACTATTTTATTTTGGGCTGGACAAGATAATGATATTAATAATGATCACTATTGTGATGTACTGTATTATGCCCCAATACACTTTTTTAATATGTTGGTATTTTTAGTAACTGTCAGGTCAAGGTAATTTAAATGAGGGTACAATATATATTATTATATTATTTAATTAAAATAAATGTAATCAATATATTACAAATATCCAAAGAATAAGGAGCTAGTTTAAAAGAGTCTTGGGTTTAAAAGAGTCTTGGGTTTAAAAGAGTCTTGAGTTAAAAAAGATCTTGGGTTAAAAGAGTCTTGGGTTAAAAAGGATCTTGGGATTTATTGGGTTTGAAAGAGTATTGGGTATAAAGACTCTTGGGTTCTGAAAAAGTATTAGGTTTGTAAGAATCTTGGCTTTAAAATAGACTTGGGTTTGAAAGGGTCTTGGGTTTGAAAAAGGTTTTGGGTTAAAATGATATTGGGAGGTTTTTTATATATATATATATATATATATATATATATATATATATATATATATATATATATATATATATATATATATATTTATATATTTATATATATATATATATATATATATATATATATATATATATATATATATATATATATATATATATATAAAACCATTTGAATTCTTAAGAAACCACTATGTGAAGGTAAAGCATGAGTAACAACCGCTATACACTAAGACACATTTGTGGCATTTGCCAGACGATTTTACTGGAGTGACTTACAATTATCTTCTTCATACAACTGAGCAGTTGAGAGTTAAGGGCCTTGCTCAAGGGCCCAGCAGTGGCAGTTTAAACATGCTATGAAGCCACCCCTTTATAAAGATAATAAAAATAAAGATGCAGACAGTGTTTTGTGTTACAATCCTACATGCAGTGCCAGTTGGTGGGTCAACTTAGTTTTATGGGAAAACCACGAATCTGGCAACACTGACACACACACACACACACACACACACACACACACACACACACACACACACACACACACACACAGACCCTATATGAAAGAAGGTTGTTGTGTCAAATACACAAAGGTACTAATGAACAGCTCTAAGCTATTTAGCCATGCATCTACATTCACAGCAGTAGGATACTACGTCCGTGCCATGTCCATGTTAATGGGGTGATGAGAATGATTCACCACACAAATAGATCACAGCTGTGGTGCCTTTTCCACTGATGTTGGGTCTACTGCTACAGTTAAAAAAAATAATAATAATAATAAATAAAAATAACAGTGCAGATGGCAGGTATAAACTGTCAGATAGATATTATAAGTAACTATTACATAGAGACACATAGTTAGGATATCTAGTACAGCAACCTTCCAGGTTTCAGGTAAATGCTGACTGATGCACAAGTGTTGGCACTGGAGACTCATTCCAAAATCCTCTAGAATAAGCCTCTCCTTACAAAACAAGTCACCATATAAGCCGTTACCATAGAAACAGTAACATATTAGAATAAGTGCATTTACATAAATCTAATTTGCTTGCCTTACCTTGCTGTAATGGATAAATAATAAACAGCCTTTCTACAAATCAATGAAGGTGGTCTGAATCATTATATTGTGAGGAAATAATGAAGTGTTACTTTAATGCTAGGTGTATTTTATGCTAGGGAGACATGTCCTCACTGCTTTTTGAAAGTGTAGCCTGTTAAAATCTCTTATATAATCGCTTGTGACAGAGAGCTTTCCAGACACTTTCTAAAAATGTCACTAAGACCATGTGGCACTATTCCTCACCAATGAGAGTAAATGCACTGACAGTAAATAAGAACAGTGCTGTTGTATGTGTGAGGATAATGAAGATACAAACTGAATGCTGGGATTTTTTCCTCACGAGAGTCAAGTGCAGTGGGCAAGGGCTACCTGATAATAGCTTATTAAGATAAATGTGGGCATTATCTACTGCCCATCTTCTCAATTGGATTGTTGAGAACTCAATCCAGCAGAAGATCAACAGCAGCAAAAAGCTAGGACACAATGTCTTCTTTGAATCATTATGATAGAAAATAAGATATGTTATGGTTGCGCAATGAATATTTATCCATCCTATCTTATAGAAATAACTATAAAATGTACAGGTTAGAAATACAGCAACACTTACAGTAAATAAAACATACAGAACATGCACATTAATGATGAGGGAAATGTCTTATTATCAACTCCAGGAGGTAATGAAGAAATATGTTCTCACCAATAAAGGATTTCACAAAAAAACAACACAGTTTGTAAGAGAGTTATATTCTGAATCAAGTTTCCACCTAATTATGCGCTGAAATGTAAGGAACAACCTCCCAGTTGATTTCTTATTGTTAACTGCCCTTTGTAGGAATATACACTGTATATTCTTAGCTTTAGAACCTTTTCCTCTGGTTAATTTTAAAGCATACCGTAATTTCCGGACTATTAAGATCACCAAATATAAGCCGCACCTGAATTTTACAAATAGTGGTATTTTGGGAATAGCATGCCAGAAGCGAGCTCTCCCTTCACCCTGACTCAACGCATTACAACGGCTTGTATCTAAACAGTAGCCGACCAAGAAAGTCATTGTTCACTGTCTTCCTCCTTCCTTTCACAACTATTTCTCTTGGGAGTTTATCTAGCTTTCTAGGGAGCTTATCTAGGGAGTTTTTTGGCTTGAAGTTTGTAAAACCGGGAAAAACCCAGGAAAAAAATCATAAATTAGCTACTTCGTTGTTTAAGCCACGAGGTTCAAAACATGGGAAAAAAGTAGCGGAAAATACGGTATTTGCCTTAAATTTTAATAAATAATTTAATTCAGTCACAAGTCCACGTAATTGAGCTGATACTATAAAAATAATATATTTAGCACATTACATTAAAAAACCTGTGAATTAATGCAGTATAATCCACCGTCCAACCTCAGATCAGATTTGACATTGACAAAATGAGGATGGGTTCCCCTTTTGAGTCTGGTTCCTCTCAAGGTTTCTTCCTCATAACATCTAAGGGAGTTTTTCCTTGCCACAGTCACCATGGCTGCTCATCAGGAATAAATGCACATCATTCACCTTAACTGTTGATTTCTGTAAAGCTGCTTTGAGACAGTGTCTGTTGTGAAAAGCACTATACAAATAAACTTGACTCGACTTGACTTGACAAAATCAATCAAGATTTCAAATCCTGGGGTTAAACAGGTATAATTAAAGAAAGATATGTAAAGTTTAAATTTAAAAGTAAAGCCATAGAAATATAAATAAATCTTAGTTAACAATGTTACTAATGGCTTAGAAATAGCAGCAAAATGTGCGATGGTAAAATGATGGGTTTTAGGCTGTTTTTCTTACAATTAAAACAAAATGCCCTTGTCTGAGTTTCTGGTGTTTAACTCTTGAGATATTCATTGATGCCACACTTGATGGTCCTAAAACACGATTTGAAATCCAGTATGTCAGTCATTAACTGATGTCTGAAGGTGCTAAAGCCATTTAGACCTTTGAAAAAACACAGTAAAGAGATTTGAAGAGCTCAATATGAAACCAATTGTTGTTCATCCAAGACTAACAGCCTACTCACTGCTGATGCGGTGAATTACTATTCTAATTATTATTCATTATGATACAATTATGTTCTGCCATTTACATCATTTTAAAGCTCTGCTCTCTACATTGCAGCAATTGCCTATTCCCCGGTAATCCTTAGAAAATATTATAAGCAGACGCACATTATTTTATTTGCTCATTGTTTCATGCTTAATACAAACGCATTCTGTTACACTTCATATATTTGTTTTTGATATTTACCCTATAGTGTTTGTTCAAAAACCGTGCAGTAATTTGAACTATAGTCATTAATGGAATGATTTAGACAAAAAAAAAAAAAAAAAGAAGATATTTCCTCTTACGATGAACAGAGATGATTGGTGTCCAATGTTTTCTTCTTTGGTTACAAGAAATGGAAGTTTATGGCAAAATTTTTTTCATCTATAAAACACCAATATTTATACATTTACAAGCTTGTTTAAATCTATATTATCTGCTGTATCACATACAGTTTTGTGGTTTGATTTTGTTCTCCAAATACAGAACAGAACAATAATTAATCGCACTAAGAAAACGGTATTTCAAGATGGTTTCTCCAAAACAATGCAGCGTTCAGCTACTCTAACTATGAAGTTTTGTTCATGTGAATAGATCACAATAAGTCACACTGTGGAATAATCTGTGCAGCATGGCTAGTCTGATGATGTTGGGATGGCATTTTGACATCTAATCACAGTTAACCCAATTCATTTTATGGCTGTTTTGCCTTTCCAAAAAATATATTTTTTCGTTACTGAAAACATACTTTTCCAGTTTTCAGCCACAGCAATAACCAATGGGTTTTTCCCAGAATGTCTTATATTTACAGAGGGAGCATTGTGTGAGACTTCCAAACATTTATACCTAACATTATCCTTGTAGTCCAGAACAACGCAAAAGAAACAGTCTGATGTGTTATTTATCTGACTGCATTCAGGGTTAAGGAGGGACTTACACATCATACACATTACATAGTTTCTTATTTTTGAGTCAGTAATTTTTATCATCTTGAAATCCTTTTTGCTTAGTTAGATTTCAGTCTGTTATGTATTTACATAGAAAATGGCCCAGGGTTCGGTGGAACTATCAGGCCAATTGGGCTAGAGGTTGAAGAGGAGAGATAAAATGGTGTCAGAGTGTGTGGCACAGCTACAGAATT